>NC_140571.1:8867785-9467785 GCF_057381845.1 Rhamphochromis longiceps | reverse complement strand
GCCAAACAGGGCCATGGTAAGGCGCATCCAAAAAGGCCGGTTTTGTCTGTGGTGCCTCATAAACTGCAAGGGGACAGACAAAAGAAAAGAAAAGACATGTTGTCAGCCTCAACAAGAGCCGGGTGTATAAAAGCTTCCTGTCATATCAGAATCACAACACTCGACAGTTGTGAAAGTCAATACACACACACACACTGATTTCAATTGAAAAGGTTTCTGAGGTAAAGCATTGTGAACTGTGGTAAACCCTGTGAGATGAAACCATATGACCGACTAGACTGGAGGTTTCCACAACATTAGCTTGTGTCGAGAAAACCTGGCTGTCACACGCATACCAAAGTGCCTTCAATCCCCACCCCCCCAGGAAGTTTCATTCTCCTAACAGAAAATATTTATAATGATTTACTTGGTTTCAAGCGAAAAAGTTGATTGAAATATTAAAAGGTTTTAGCTCCCAGAATCTGACAATCATCCCAGCAGCATTACTTCATCTGCCTTTCAAAGATTTTAGTTGTCCCTCTAATTAAAGATTGCACTGCTGACTTCAATACAAGGAGCTCTAAGTGAAATGCTTTCAAAGAAAGCGTGGCTGCAGCTCAGCACAGCTCTCCTTTAATAGCGCAGTCAGCAAAAAAAATAAAAATGGAAGCAAATTATCAAAACAAAGCAAAGCAAAAATGAAACCGTTCCCTCATATTAAGCAACCGTCTCATTTTCCGTTGGGGTGCTCGTGCCTTGTGGGCTACAGACAGATGAAGGGGTTCTTGCTGCATCCTGAAATCTCCTGTCTCCACCTCCTCGTCTCTAATCCTGCACCGCTCCCTCTGGCATCCTGAACAGGCGCGCTCAGACCTTGCAGCCTGTTGCATAAGCATTCTTGTTGGGCAAACCCCCCACCCCCCCTGCACTCTCTTCACCAAGGTCTCTACCAGGCTAGCAATCAGAGCCAGCCACAGGCTATTTGATGCAGAACTAGCAGACTGAGCTGAACCAGCACTGCTAAATGTAACCCTAATTGTCCTTAATTGCCTTAATTTTACACTGCTGAGCTTATTTAAACACTACCCTTGTGTTTCACATGAAGCTCATCTTTATGCATTCACTCTCGTTGGTAGTGAGGAGTATTGTGTGTTTTGTTCGCCACTTTTAGGGACAATATCCGCGCTCACCTCCCCGTTTCTTCAGTGTAACAAAGGGTTAATTTTTACCCCCTAAGTGACGCCTGAGCATTTAAGCAGCCAGCCACCAAAGTAGTCAAAATTGATGGACAAGACTCAAACCACAAACACAGCGTGCCTCACACTAACAAAAAACCCACACATTGGCCCACACTGGCAACTTCTGCTTGGAGAAGCAAGTGAAAAAGTCTAACAATAGCAGCAGAGATGGTACAGACAAGTGATTGGATATCATACAGGAGCACTTGTGATTATTCCCCCTTTGGAATATTCCTACAACAGCAGTATCTGATCCTGTATGATGAAACCATCTCCAGCGCAGACAGCAGACAGAAAAAGAAAAAAAAAGTCTCTTATCTCTCTGTCACAGAGTTACACACGCAAACCAAAACACACGGAGAAAACACACACGCCGAGGCAGGCAGCGGGACAACTGAGGTATTGTGGGTAGCCGTCATGTTACTGGCTGTGTCTATAAGTGTGTGAGTCAGACTCTATTTTTAGATGAGCATATAAACAGCCGACCGAGTCTACCCAGACACAGACTCGCTTCTAACTCCCATTTGTGACGGTCTCACCTGTCCTTTCTCAAACCTTACACCAAACTCAAAACCGTATACAGCTTTTCTTTTCATCAGAATGCTTCTCCAAATGCATTACCCACACCTTGCTGGCAAAGCAAATCCTCATGGCAGCAGATAAGAAACTTGCCTGTCCCAGTTTATTTGTACTTATTAACTAAGCCCATGAGCAGTCCACTAACTGCTTTGCAAATATTGATGCACAATTAAGTGCTTATCTTGAACTACATGACATGTGTTCACAGATGAGCTTTCCAACTTGAGCCTTGTGTTTGGGAATTTTTTTCCAGTATAAAGAACTTATTAGGAAATAAACCCTAAAGAGTCCTAGTTTCAGGTAACCTTACAAGCAACAAAGCTGATTCTCTTTTAGACAATAAAGAAATTTAGTCACTCCCGCATGAGGTTTCAGTGTTTCAGAAGACAGAGATGCCTCTGACCATAGACTAACAATAAACAAAAACACTGAAATGGGTTGTTTATATAGATATCTATTTATAATCTCCTTCTTGGTTTTGTTCCTTTCGTGAAGTTGCTAAATCACGGCTTAATAGTCATTTAAGAGTTTTCGTTTTCTCGAGAAAGTGTCTGAATGACTGTTCGGGCTATTTTTAGCCGATGTGGGCTGCAGTAATTTAAGCTGGCAAAACTTCTCCCTTTTACCCAAAGAGCGAGCCACAAATTGGCACAACTTAGCTTTAATTAGTGTCTCTAATCAAGGACACATGTATAAAATTTAAAAAAAAAAAAAAAAAAAAGGTAACACAATATAGTCTGAGTTTTAGCAGCTGTTTAGAACTGCTGTTCCCTGCTGTCGCTAGATCTCACTGGCACGCACAAACTGTGGTTCAACAACCTAATTGAGCATTTAGATATTATTCACTTCTTCTTTTGTGTAATGTAAGTTAAATGATGTTCAGAGAGTCTCTACAAGTTATGCCTGGAAATGGATTTGAGTTGCCGGTGTTTGAAGGTAAGGGTTGCTATGGATCTGCTTCGCCACTCGGGAGCGAGGCTTACCAGTTCAACGTGATCCTGTTGGAACTTGTCTCCAATTTCCCGTAGTTTACGACCAACTTGCACCTCAACACTCAGCTCCTCGGGTCTCTCTGCCACGCTGTCAATGTCTTCCCCTCTGTCCTCTTCCTCCTCCTCCTCCTCTTCAATATCTCCCCGGTCTTCCGTGGGCTCAAAGTGAACAGGAAAATGCAAACGCAATCCGGCGTAGCCTAAAAGGAAAACATCAAGCTTCTTAGCACTTCAGTTGTTGCTAGGTTTTTTAAAAATGGTGAGAAGTTGTGGTCAGTGTTACTGCCAAGATCCCTACATAAGTAATATAAGCAGTTTTTGATTTGAGTAGGTAGTAGTTTCAGTTCAGTAAAACTGCTAATGTTTTGCTTATGAAGTTAAACTAGGCAGTTAAAAAAAACGGGAAAAAAAGAAACCTTTTGAAACCGAGGTTTACTATCTTGTTTACTATTAGTGGCCTCAAACACAGTTGTGTCTGACTCGCCTACGCAAATATACAATATAAATATGATGCTATAATAGTCTGTAAAACTAAAACAGGTTTTTATCAGATCGTCTCATGACTGGGCAAATTACAAAGTACATGAAGTACAAGTGAAGAGTTCATAATCAAGAAAAGTGAGCAAGAGTGACGGCAGGTGGAAAACACCTTATTAAATCAACAAGATCCTCAGTGATCCGCCGCCTCTTTCTGGGTCGTGTCACTGAGTTTACTCACTGCCTGACAGCACGTTTTCCTACAGTCGTGCCACTTGAAGAAAAACAATTTTTTTTAATGTTATCATGTGTGCAGAACGCTGTGACATTTCGCCCTAACAGAACAACGCAATATCTTTAAGAAACACTGTGTGGAGCGATGGCATAAAGCCAAGTGCATGACATCCATTACATTGAATGACAAGGTAATAACAGTCAGTGGTGTTTATGCATTGATGACTTTAAGGCGGAACAATAGGCACCTCTCAAGCACTGATACCGAGTCAACAAGCAAACAACATTCTACTTCAGCGTCTGTTTAATTCACTTATCATGATGTCATACTGATTTGATTAGATGTTGGAAAAAACTATTGGATTAAAACTGAGGCACATATTAACACTGGTATGTCGCTTTACGTGCTTTACAATTATTGTTGTCTATTTTTATCTTTTAAAGAAATGATCATTTAAGATCCAAAGTAAAACAAAACTGGATCTTCTGTAATAACCACTGATCAAATTCAGATTCATTTTTTTCTTCGCATTATGTCACAAGCATATGCCTAATACTGTACTGAAGACAGTTACATAGAGAGTTAGTCTTATGAATATTATAGCACAAAGGGATCTCACAGAACTGATTTCTAGGCTTATCTGTTTTGCAGTGGTATTTTTAAATAGCATTTTGTTTGTCTCATGCTCCAAGATTTGCATCTCCTCATACAGCACCCCTGACGAGAAACCCAAGAGATAAAATAAACTGCTTGTAGTCCAAAGTTAAACCGCATTGTTTCTAAAGCTACAAGCCCGCATAACCTTCAACAGGCTCACCCCCTCCTTACCGTGAAACGGTAGGCAAGGCTGCCGTTGTAAGCTGCAGGGCAGCGTGTTGACGCTGTTGTTGCTGTGGCTCTGCGACGTGGACATGGCGGCGGTGACGGCGGCGAGGGCCTGTCCGGCTGCGATCTGTGCGACTCGGTCTTCGTGTTTGACACCCCTAAAGGGAGTTCCCCACAGTTGCGAGATGGGCTGTGACATATCCTCCTCCTCATCATCCATCCGACGCCTCAGCGGTAAACTTCCTGCAGAGAAAGAAGAAAGGTACATCAAACTTTTCGAATGAGATCAACCGGCATTTGTGCGCACAAGTGTTTTGCTAGTGTAAATACAAAATGTTTCAGCAGGATTAGGTTTGACTCTTGGCTATGTTTACGAGCCATGGCGTGCAGGTAATTTGGGTGTGATTTGTTTTAAAACAAAAACAAAAATTGCCAAATGTCCCACTGCTGTCAGTGGCAACTTTGCCCTCTGGCAGATGGGCATGCATTGCACCCTATCTGTATTAAATGGAAATAAATCATTAGTCATTATAATCTGCATTAAGAGGCTTATGTTGCACGTGGTAATACTGAAAACAAACAAGCAGCGATGGCTCGGTCAGAAGAAAAGACCGATCTGTAAACGTATGTGTAAAAGAAAAATAAACATACAACCGCCAACTGTATAACCTTGTTTTTATTGCAGTGATGATTAATAAGAGGAAACAAATGTATGGAAACACCCTATATAGGGGGACCCAGTGGGCGGCTAAAGACGTTACACCAGAGCTGCTACCCTCCTGCAGCACATTTTGCCAAGCTGTTCCTCACAATATGCCAAATTGTAATTGAGTGCCAAAAGATCCACAGCAGAGGCTTCCCCCCACCCCTCTCCATCAGAATTACTTTAATCTGAAGAGTGTGCCTCACAGAAGAGCACTGTCAGGGAATTCAATTCTACTCCTCCATATTAAGACCTTTACTTCATGTTCCAGCTCACTCAACCACTGGATAGCCGCCTGTCCACACCGTTAACCTGCGCTGCACAGAGGGCAGAGTGTGAGGGAGACCACAGTGAAACCACTGTTCAGGGTAGACTGTTTTGCGCCACATACAGTGAGTGAGATAACGAGTTTCACTCCATCCTCAAATATGCCTCCTGAACACATACGCTCACGCTCTCTTCCTTGTTGGCAACACGCCAGTCTGAACTACTGTTATATCATTTTGTCAAGGGTGGCTGTCTTTTCCCTTTGTTGTGTAAGTGGAGACAAACAGGCTGAGTTGTCGTATGCAAAAAGTTGAAACTGGATACACTGGTATTGTGTTTACCGAGCGAGGCGGCCGCAGCCATATAGCTCTCTTTGCATGATGTCATATCACATGGAGTCAAACAAGGAAACTGCATCTTTAACTGCAGTGGAAAAACACCGTCACTTTGTCTCATCCGATTGTTTACTGGCAGAGGAAAACAGAATTATTGACCAACAACACCCCCCCCCCCCCCCCCCCCAAAAAAAGGAAAAAAAAACATTTAACAGGGAAATTTGTCAATTCACTTGTGCTTTAATACAGCTACAAACTGCTCAACTCTGTGCCAACATCTCCTCCGGACCAGTTAAGCAGTACATTAATTAATGTTATGCAAGCAGCAAGTTTCACTGAGCTCAAATGTGCGCTTGTGTATCAACTGCATTGCAAGCCCTGTCTTGAATTTCCACTGGCAGTCATCATGAGGGCTGGCAGCATTACCATACTGTCAGACACATAAAAAAATAAAAACAAAACCCCAAACATAGACAGGGAAATACACAGACTAGAGGCAGACCCACACAAACACACACACAAACACACACTGCCTGGGGGCTGCAGGGAGGCCTGGCAGCCACCACAGTGCTGGTCAAAAGTCTCAAAGCTCCAGTAGAAAGTGGCTCCCTCTGCTGCACCATCTGTGCACGGGCTCTGCTCAATGCAAAGCTGGGACTTGGGGAGCACGAACACTGAACTCGACTGCTATGCGACCTGCTGCTTTCATGCAACTAGGAGTGCTGGATGCATGGTCTGGTTAAAATAAAACCTATTAAAATGGGAAAAAAAATAGGAAAAGAGTAGTCTGGTGTTTATTATTATTTTATTTAATGACCTACTTTTTTCATTTTTTGCAGTTTTTCTGGTGATCTACGTTTGGTTTTGTCATGTGGAAGTTAACACCTGGGGTGCAAGTGCGATAAAACTGCACAAAAACAATCGACTTTAACCGACATTTACGTCAAGGAGGTTCAGCTCGACCACAAGGACTCGACAGAGGACCGCCGGCAATCTACTGCGATTTATCCACATCAGAAGGACCATATTCCGGGCAGCTCAGAGCGTAAACACGCCGAGCTCGAGCGCTTGCGTGTTTACGCATCTAGAAAACTCGCAACCATCGCATCTCCTACCTTAAGAAGCTTGACAAAACATCACGCACAAAACGACCATTGACAAACGCAGATAAAGTTGACTTTAGATCACTGCATTTTTGTTATGTAAATCAGTTAGAGACAACTTACTTTAGTCTTTGGTCTTACTTTACTTTAGTGTTAAAAAAAAGAAAAAGAAAATAAAACCGAAAACGCACGACAGCTAACTAGTTGTATTAAAGAATAAACCAGGACCGCGTTTATTTGTATTCCTACTATTGCTCCAATTATCCGGCGCTGACACGTCCTCCCGAGAAATAAAACCATTTAAAACAAACTTGAAAAGCGTCTAAAAAGACGCCAGTCACGTTGCCTTACACACAAAACCACTTACTTTTAGCGTCCGCAGTCATTCGCCGGTAATAAACCTTCGCTAAATTACATGTAATATGCGAACAATAACGCCTGTCGCTTGTCAAACACCGGGAGCAACCAGGAGCCCGGGACGTGGGGAAAGCACGCGCGAGAGGTGACAAATTCAACCCGTCACTGTCCCCTCTTCACCGAGTCCGTTAAAGAAAACAAGACAAGGAAGTCTGGCTAGCATAGAGAGACGGACAGAAACACATGTAGAAGCGCTCACTGCCACACGCCAGCCACCTGACAGGTCCGCTCCTCCCGTCGCTGCCCGGGCATGCCCGAGCTGCCCGCACATTTGTTGATAAACTCCCACAAACAGGCGGCACGCGACAGCTCAGCGCGCGCAGATAGACTCGTTCTCCAAATCAGAACAACCGGGCGTTACACTCACCGCCAATATACGCGTTTTCCGTTGTGATCGGTGGTATCTTGACAATTTGCTGTTATCTTGTTTCCTACAGATTGCTGTGATGAGCCTCGGTACCTTCCTCGCATTACAACTACTCATGAATGTTTGCTGACTAGAGTGAGGGGTTGTTTTTTTCTGTGTCAAAAAAAAAAAAAAAAAAAAAAAATACGGGGAGAAGGGGCGGATCCGCCCCCCGGACCCGCCCCTTCTTAATAATGTGAAAGGACCAGAGTCAGCCTGTTTATGCAAACATAATACATCGAGAGGATATGCTTTAGATATCACTTTTTAGCGTGTGAGTAGTGGTAAAGAAGCATTACATTTTAATCAAGTCCAAGTAGTAACGGCAGCCTTTGAAAATATTCAAGTAAATTATTTATTTATTTTTTGTTGTTTGGTTTTCGATGTTATACCTGATACGGATTAGTGCATTTCTGACATAAACTCATATTATAAGCTATACGCAAAATCTCAGGAGGAAAAGGCACATGAATGAAGCCTTTTGAGTTACTTCAGTAATTATAAAAAAAAGCTATTTAGGTGCAAAGCTAATTTACATTTAGTTGTTTTTTTTTCTTTTGTTGCATGGTTTGTCGAAATGAATAATAATAATAATAATAATAACCACAATAAAAGGTGACTGGCCCTTTAAGAGAACAGCCCTCTTGCTGAACACAAGCTGGTGACTAGCTGCAAACCAATCAGCGGGTTTGTTTTGGTCACGCCTTCTCCTCCGTGTATCTTGACACGTGGAGGGCAAAAAAAAGAAAAAAAAACCGCAAACCGAAATCCGACATGTGACTGCTTTCAGCGCTCTGCTCAGCTGATTGGGAGCTGCTGCTATAGAGTGGATGTACCCACCCAATTGCTGGGGTCCATATGACGATGAGCTGTGTACTGTCAAGGCAACAAACAGACTCGCAGATGGCACGTATGGATCTCAGTGAAATACAAAAATACAGTAGTATCAAATGTATGTCAGCCTCATATGATCTATCACATTGGAGTAGTTTTGTATTGAAATGTGTCATTTTTAAAGAGACACAAGTGTCTGCTTTATACCTTCTGCATATATCATAGTTACTTGTAACATGTTGATTTTACAGAATAGTCTGCATGATGACTTCTTTTGTACTTTTTACAACAGGATTCAAATGCCTCTAATGCCTTCCTTCCTTGACAACAATGGATTGAAATAACCATAGAGCCCTTTTCAGTCCATCCCCTGAAGGCACCCGTAGTGTCCTCCACTGATGAATGCACAGTGACACTGGTATAAACAGCAACAAGGACTGTTGACCCCCATTGCAGGGTGGGGGCATGCCTACGCATGGCATCACTCAAAAGATGAAGAGGGGAGAGAAAAAAAAGTACAGTGAAAACCAGTCTGCTAAAAGGGGTTGCTGAGTGCAAAACAGCTAAGCAAGAAAACCGAGACTTTTTGATCATCTTGTGAGTCAGATTTCCCCCCAAGAGACCATTTCTGGATGACAACAGATGCTGTGGCTTTTGCGTACAGTCCTGGTCAGCCTGTGCACAATGTTATGTTTTCACACTGTCCTGCCCCTTTGTTGTGCAGCTGCTAACGTGTGAATTTCTCAACTATTCACAAAATTCCCATGCAGACTTGCTGAGAAGAACTAGCAAACAACCGCGCCTCCGCCTTGTTTAAGCTGCAGTTTGACAACTCCCAACCCCCCACCCACACCAACTCCCTTTCACAAATCCTTGCAGTGAAAGGGACCCCACCCAAAATTTAAAGAAAAAAAAAAGAGCGAGATAAGATGGTGGTTGTTTTTGCTCTCTCTCTCTCTCCCTGTCTCTGAGTCCATGTTTTTTAACCTCAGTAAATCCCATCAGTTGTCAATCAGTGAACATTCAAGCAGACTGCAATGGCATAGATGATGATAACATCTGAACCATTTCTCTCCAAATCCCATCTCCTGACAGTTGTGAATTAAATCTGTACAAGGTCTTACAATACCAACCACATTGAGTTGTGCAATTTAAATTGCATTAAAGTTTATTTCAGCGGCACAGAATAGTCTTTATGAATTCAATGACCCAACAAGGTCATGAAAATGAAAATAATTACTTATGAATGCTTAATTAGGGCACTGAAAAGTAAAAAAGTCACATCTCTCTCTCTCTCTCTCTTTTTTTACAGTTTGATGTGGGTGCAAAAATTTAGTATTTGAAAAACAAAGAAATCCAATCGCCCATAAGCACTTCATCACTCAGAAAAAAAAAATTACCCTCACGTTATCAACAACTAATTAGTGTTTCCAAACAATAGCTCCAAGATCTGTGCATTTCAGTCACAGTCAAATCTTTCTGCCAGAGGACTCTTGGGTATACGACAGCTTTTCATCAGTTAAACTGTGGTTTGGTTGGAGTCTTGTTGTTCTTTTGAACACAGAGCTGTTAACCACATTTGTTTTGCAAATCAGATTTTTTTTCTCTCTCCCTCTGTTTTGGCAGAGAACGTAACATGACGCGCTGTCAGTGCGACAGATTCAGAAACACAAACCTTGTGTATTGTGCAATCTCATCTACTGTTTTAAGTCATTTGCTTCTATTTTGCTTTCAAGTGCTCCGCATGAGACCCTTTTGAAGTGGGAAAACAGCCTTTGTGTCTGAGCTGAACTCAGAACTTGTCATCTAAACTCAAACTTCCACTGCCTCTAATGTGTCAGCTGCGGTGGCAGACGACGTGTCCCAGCCCATTTTTGTCGGAGCAATTTCTCCCTGCGAGGCAGTCAAAAATTCTCCACAGTGAGTTATTTCTGACTACGTGCTGCCAGCCGAGGTGATAAGACCGCTGAATGTTGAAATTTTTCAAAGTTCGCTGCATAATGATACAATTTGCTTTGTGGCTTTTTCGCTAATGGTACCTGGCATACAGACACTTTGTCTTCGATCTTCAATCCTTTCTGCGCCCAAACAACTCCATCATTGTTTGTGCTTGTACCAGTATGCACTTTCACATCCCAATTTCACGCTTTCGATCCCCTTGCTATTCAATTATCTGCTTAAACCCCTGTTTTTCACATAAATTGATTGTGAAACAAGCGAAAGAGATGCCAAGGTTTTTTTTGCATGTTATTGGAAAGCTTCACCCCCCCCACTCCGCCCTCATATTCCCTCCGCCTATTCTGTCAACACCTCTTGATTTTAACCGCAGGTACAGCAGGGGCCCAGTGAATGAATGCTGCTCTCTCAGGGTTCATCCAAAGGTAACACATTTGAAGCCCAGAACCGCCCGAGGGAAAAACACTTCCCTGACGATTATGTGGATTTTGACACGACTTTCATGTCCTGGAGTAAATGTAATCCTATACATAAGGACTACCTGGGAAGGCTTGAGGGTGAAAATGAACTGTTGCATTGTGTCTTTCAATTTGTCGTCCCGTACTCCAGCTGCAATGGCAAGTTTGTGGTTAATGAACACTTAATGATTACTGAGTGGCAGCAGCAGTCGCAGCTCAGGTGGTAAACAAACCATTTGTCAGGCAGAGTGGCAGAGCGATGACACCTGTGCAACATCCAAAACAATTCTTGCATCCAATTTGCAGGTGTCCCTGCACTAGTGCTCGGTAGCAGATTATTGCTGTCACGCTATTGTTGTGTGGTGTACTTATTGCTACCCACAATTTTTTTTAATGTTTTAATTCAACGGTGAACAAATTATGACACTCGTCAAAACACCTAGAAGTAGGTACCCCCAAAAAGTTGATTCTGTTCACTGGATGTAGCGTTTTCAGTGAGAGAAACATTTTGTCACTCATCCAAGGGACATCTTCATTCTCAGCTGACTGCAGGTTTCGCCAACCTTATAAACCACACATTTGCCTATTGACTGAAATTGACAAACAATGGGCTGTGAGGTTAGTTTCTGTGATGTCGGAAACCTCAGCGTTTCTCCCACTGAAAACGCTACATCCAGATGAACTGAATTAAGGTTTTCGGATTTCCTTACTTCTATGATAGAGCATGCATCAAGACATTAGATGTAAGAAGTCAAAAGAAACTGGACTTATTATGTCTTGACCAATCAAGTGGAGGTCTAGCTGTGAACTAGATGTCTAGATATAGACATCATCTTTCCATCCACATGACCCAAAAAACTGTTATAAAACTACACCAGCTGGGGTGTGAGGTTTCTTTAGCAGTAAAAAGCTGCTAACTGAGTTTTGATTTACATGCAACTTTAAAGTGTCATGTATAGAAATGTAGGAAGTGTGTAACCTATTTTTGGACCTTGAAAAGATAACTTGTTGTATTTTGCAGGAGAATGAAGTGCATGCACTTGCTGCTCTCCGCTTTAATTCTTGGAACTCTGTGCGCACTCAAGAGGCAATAATGGGATTTTGGGAAGTCCATGTCAGATGTGATGAGCTGCTTCCCGCAGCCCCCTGCGCAGAGGAGTTCAGGGGGTGGGGGAGATAACAAAGTGGTGAAAGAGATGTGTGAGCTGTTTTTTTTATAAGGTGGGGCACTCCGAGCTTTTCTGCAAGGCATTAATCTTGTTACCTCATTGGCATGCTTGACAAAAGTTCAGGTGTCACTGTACAAGCTGTACAGCGGCATTTGCTTCTGCAGCTCTTCGTCCCTGCTTTTATATGGATCCTCTTCAGAGATGTCCCACAGTTTTCTAAATACTTCACTGGCTGCTAAAGTGCTGGTAGGTAGGTGCTGTGCAGCGGATTAAAAAAAAGAAAGCAACGATAAATCATTGAAGGAAGGAGACATGGATGGAAATAGAGTTGGAGTTGGTCTTGTTTCTACGGTAACTGTCGACGGGGAGGTACCAGGGATGAAAGTGGAGAGAAAACAAACCTCCCCGCTCCGATGGCAACAGCACAGCAATTGGTTCGCGTTTCCTGCGAGGACAGGAAGAAAAAAAACATAACAAGGTCCCCTAGTAGCCCAGGAGACACAGTTCGATGTTGCATCAGAAAAGCAAGAGGCAGGGCAAAAAAGATGAACACGCGCTCGCAAACATGCACGCTCAACTTGTACACGCACACACACACTTTGCTCTCACACATAATCACATGCTCCACTTCACCCTGCAGCTGCCCCTCCCGCTACATATCTCCCACTCTCCCGCCAAAACATCTACAGCACGTGAAACCTGCCTAGAAACCGAGGGGAAACTTCCGCCTTGCCCTGATTGGCTGAGCTCC
Organism: Rhamphochromis longiceps; assembly: GCF_057381845.1. Taxonomy (NCBI): domain Eukaryota; kingdom Metazoa; phylum Chordata; class Actinopteri; order Cichliformes; family Cichlidae; genus Rhamphochromis; species Rhamphochromis longiceps. The sequence continues at coordinate 9,455,061 of NC_140571.1, read as the reverse complement.
CTAGCAACCGCGTATGTCTAACCAGCCAGTCAGGCGCATTGTGAGAGGCACACTGACCCAATGAAACAGATTATTCAGAGGCGCGGGGCAGGCACAGTGACCTGGTAACAGTCAGGAGAAGAAGTCAGGGAGACGCTGGAGGGAGAGAAGAAAAGCTCTCTGCGATTGGCTCATAGATTTCCTCTTTGCTCCGATTGGTTTGCTGCTCTCCTCTTTGCAGTCATTCATACATTTTCTCTGCCTGCCTCAGCATTAGCACCCCTTTTCCCTCCGCCCTCAGCCAGTTCGTTCAACTTCCAGAGTGGCCACCCTGCCCTCAAGGAAATCCACTGCCGAAGGTCAATGCAAAGATTGTGCTGCTCAAATGGGATTGGTTCAGACAGGCAGGAGCAGAATGACATCCTAGTAACAAGTCTACCTCATCATGTCAGTGCCAGATTAAAGCTTGTGATCAACAACTTGTTAAACAACACAAGTGCTCTTGCTGTTGCCGCCGCTGATGAGCTTGTTATTGTCTTGCTTGTAATGGACATGGGCCAGTGAAAGGCATAATTAGCTTTTCACTTAATAATGCAGAATTTGACAGGGCTGTTCTCCAGGCAAGTAGCAAGACACAAATTAGCAAGTGGTTAGTTTGTTTTGAAAAACGAAGCTTTTGAAGGCATTCTGGACGAGGACTGCGAAAATCTTTTTAAACATTCCAAACTGCTTGTTCCAATGGTGTGGGGAATTAATGTCAATACCCTGCAGGATCAGGAGTTCACATTGAATAGTTAATGAGTTGGGGGAGAGCACGATTCAAATAGTTCTGCGAATTGAGCATGCCATGCATACAGCCTAATTTAACATAACTGCAGGCAAAAATTCACTCAGGCAGCAACATTATACCACCATGATTAGTAAAAACAACATTACCATCCAGCTTCGAAATAGCTCATAGCTCCATAACAAATTAGTTGACTGGGGTTGGAAGATAAACTAAATATATAATTGAAAAATTGTTCTTTGCTTGCAACAATAAATGCGTCACTGTGTTACTTATTCTACAGTGAATGTTTCACTTAAATTGCTGTTCAGAGCTAAAATGTTCTTTACCAATGGCACAATGCACTGAACCTACCAGAAAGGTTTTCAGTTCATAACAATGTAAAGTATCACTGCCTACATAAGTTTCAGAAGTCAAGATCCATCCACCCATCCATCGCTTATAAATAAACAGTTGTGGGAGGGTGGGGATAAAACCTATCCTAGCTATCACAGGGTAAGAGGTGCGGTAAACCGCTACTGGTCACCAGCCTGCGTCTCTACTTAGAGGTGAAGGTCAAATTTTTAGTGCAACTAAATGTTTTGTGAAGCTATAGCTTAAACTGTGTCAACACAAAAGCCCTGCTGTAAAAGCTTTCTTCGCACTTAGGGGAAATAAACATTCTGAGATTAGCGAAAAGCTAAGCTTATCACAAAGACAAACTCCTGCAAGAAATGCAGGAGCTTACATCTTACACGTGTCACTGTGCAGCTGGTGCACAGTGTTAACAGTTTGGAGACATTGAAAAGAATGGGTATAAATAGGATTGGAAAGCAGTGGTGGAAATATCAGTATTTTTTAACTTGCAGAAAGTAAGGCGAGAAAGACAATTTGGAAGTTTTTTATGGCATCCCGATGAAGTGTGTCAAAATTTAATTTTACCTTCTTTTTGGTTATGGTGTCCTTGATCCCATTAGAAGCCCAAACCACCAGTGGCCAATGTATGGTCAGTCATAATTATATACTTTGTTAGGTACACCTAATAATCAGTTGATCATTAACACAAATATCTAATCTAATGCTGGGTACCCAAAAAGATTTGGCATGTATGGTTAAGATCACTTGCTGAAGTTCAAACCAAGCATCAGAATGGGAAAGAAACCTGACTTAAGTGACATGGTTGTTGGTGACAGATGAGCCAGCAGAACATCATAAACTGCTGATCAACTAGGAGAAAAAGAGGAAGAGGAGGGGGAGAGGAGATTGGTCACAAAAGAGAAAATACCAAATAACCTTCGTTCTCTTGCAGAAATGCCTTGTTGATATCAGAGGTCAGAGAAGAATAGCCAGAAAATCATTGTATGCAGAAGAGCATCTCTCAGTGCACAACATATGAAACCTTGAAGCAGTTGGGCTACAGCAGCAGAAGATCACACCAGGCTCCACATCTGTCAGCAACATAGAAGGTCAGTGAGAGAAGGATGTTAGCCAAGCTAATGTCTATTAAGGATAACAAACTTGTCACCCCCCACATGAGACGGTGGAGGCCCTGAACAGCTCCCTCAGCAGTAGACTGTTAGAGCCACGGTGTACGACTGAGCGCTATCACAGGTCCATCATCCCAACAACAGTTAGACAGTATAATACCTACACAGGATAAATAGTTTTTAAAAATACATGTTTATTAGTATCACTCCCACTGTACCATGTGTGCAAATAAAAAAGAAAAAAATCCTGGTGTATTTTACTTTATATAGTAACCACCTGTACATAGTATAGTTTTTGAGTTTTTTTGCACACTGTTGTTCTTTTTTTTTCTTCTATTTTTATGTTTCTAATATGTCTCTGATTCGCATTTTCTCCCTGTCAAGTAAATTTAGTCAGAGTGGGATTAAATAAAGTCTATGTCTATGTCTAAGAACGAGAACTCGAGACTACAGTTCTCATGGTCTCACCAAAAATGGACAAGATTGAAAAAATGTTGCCTGCTCTGATTAGCTTCAATTCCCGTTAAAACCTTTGGATGGTAGGGTCAGATTCTGGCTTCATCAACATAAAAGCATGGATCTATCCTGCCTTGTATCAAAGGTTCAGGCTGGAGGCGGTGGTGTATTGGTGTGGGAGATATTTTCTTGGCACACTTTGGGCTCCTTAGCACCAAATGAGCATCGTTTAAGCACTGCAGCCTACCTGAGTATTGTTGCGGACCAAGTAAATCCCTGTGTGTCCACAGTGTACCCATTTTCTGATGGCTGCTTTCAGCAAGATAACGAATAATGTCACAAAGCTTAGATAATCTCAAACTGTGTTTTTGAACATGACAATGAGCTCATTGTATTCAAATGGCCTCCATAGTCACCAGATCTTAGTCCAAGAACATCTTTGGGATGTAGTGGAAGAGTGGACTCACATCATGGATGTGCAGCTGACACATGTGCAGCAGCTGTGTGATGCTATGATGTCAATATGAACAAAAATCTGTGAGGATGTTTTGAGCACCTTGTTGAATTAATGCCATTAAGCTCTAAAGGCAAAATGGGTTCTAACCCATAGCAAGTTGCACCTAAATATACATATTAGTAAGTTTATGTACCTCTACAATCATGTAATCTAACATGGTTACATTTTATTTGGACACAAGTTTTGTGCTGTTTGAAACTGCCATAAAGCAGATTAAAAAAGATGTTTCATCTTGTTTGTTGTTTGTCTAATAGCAACTCTTGCTGCTATGTGTGTTATGTGTTCATTCATTTATTAATTTATTTATTTATTTATTTTTATTTTTTTTTGGGGGGGGGGGGGTTTGAAGGTCATGTATAGTGAATAAAATCACACGCTGAAAATTCTAGCGCTAAATGAAATGGTGGCAGAAATGTAATGCGCTGTGTAGAAAATAGGAAGTGATTTCGGAAACAACTGGGGAAGTCACTGTTTTTTCCACTCCAGCTTTTGTACAGATAAAACCAATAGATATAACTAGGGTGTGATTTGTGATAAAAACAAAGGCTGGGACTGGGGGTCGGGACAGTCCCAGTGCAACTACTTTTCAGCAAGAAGAGATGAGTTGCAGAACTTGCCACTGTGGGAAATTCTGATGTACACAATCAGGCATGTTGTTGACAACATGCAGGAGTATTTCTAGTGTTTTTGGTGAGACTCCGGTAGAATATGACATTCTGAATCCTTTCCATTTCTCTTTTATTTAGTTAGCAGTAGTTTTCACTATGAAACAACTGTGTCTTTCGGCTTAATGAAAAGTTGAAACAGAACATAATCCAGGTTCCCTCTGCGCAGTTTCATCACTATTGTATCTCTACCTCTATTGGAATCAAATCAGCTTCTTATTTTATTGTTGTTTCCACTGTAGACTGTTACAAGCCTACCACCAACCTACCAATTTTGCAGAGGTGGAAAGATGTAGATAGACCGATATCTAAACCTTCCATTTATTTCAAAAATTCTTTAAAGAGTAGTTTCAAACAGTTAAATGATAATTTGCAAATGAATGTTTTATTAGAAGAGTTTCAATCAGGATACAGTGTATCATAGCACAAAACAACATCTCTGTACTTGTGTCCTGTACCTGTCAGATCTTAGCACAGCATTTGATATTGCTGACCACAGTATTTTACTACAGATAGTAGAACACACTGTTGGTATTAAATGAACTGGCACTGTTAGATAGATTCCAGTCTATGTATATAAATATGGATCCTTCCTACACACAAAAGTAAGTCTCTGAGTTCCACAGGGTTATGTTCAGGGACCAATAATTTTTTACATTATACATGCTTCCCTCAGGCAATACTATTAAAAACATTGCATATATATTCAATGCGATACAGATGAAGCCAGTATTATCTAACCAGATGACACACACTAATTAGTTAAATTACAGGAATTTCTAAAGACACTTCTAAATTCAGAAAAAAATAGATCATTGTAATTGAAACACAGTGTCTAACCAGATATTTACGTTAGATGACATTACTCTAATCTCCAGTAACACCATGAGTAACTTTGGAGTCATTTTTGATCAGGATATGTCCTTCAGTGTGAATATTGAACAAATGTATAGGATTGCAGTCTAGCATTTGTGCAATTTGTTTGGATTGCAAAGACAGATTTGACTGATTCTGGCGCTCTCCAAGAGCGTGTCTTTTGTCCTGTCTCTCTCTGCCCTTATCTCACTGCCCTCACCCCCAACCAGTCACAGCAGAGGGCTATCCCTCCCCGAGCCTGGTTCTGCTAAAGGTTTCTTCCTATTAAAAGGGAATTTTTCTGTCCCAATATTGCCAAGTGCTTTCTCACAGGGCCTTATGTGATTGTTGGGCTTCACTTCCAATATAAAGCACCTTGATGTGGCCACTATTGTGATTGTTACTGTGCTATATAAATAATTGAACGGAATTAAATTTTCAATTCTGCATGATATTTAGTCAAGGAAAAGTTTGAAGAGTTTCCTGATAAACTAGGATTATGTTGCACCACCTCTCCTGCTCTTTGCATTGTTTTTACAAATTCATTTAAGCTAGCATACTTTCTGTCCTGTATGATATAAGCTGACTGAGCCCCCAGAGATCTTGCTATCCCGAGGAAATATAAGATCTTATGGTGCTTAGCAATCAGAGAGTTTTTCATAGGGGAATATTCCTTTGTGAAATCTTAAATGTGAGGTCATGCACGTACCTGAAAGCTTAGCTGAGTCTTTAAGAAGTGTAAAGATTGAGATTAAAGGAAAACTAGCAAAGCAAACCAGTTGTTAAAGTCTTTACTTCCTGCCGAGAATTGTAATTTTTAAGTTGCTAAAAGTTGGCAATCTTAGTTTTCTCAGTTTTTGCGAAGGCCTTGTTAATGTCAGAGGGAATGACTTCAAAACAAATAATGCTTAAGGGTCTTTCCAAATGGTCTTGCTCATTGATGACTCACCCAGTTTAAAAGCTTTCATTTTAAAGAACCATAAATCCTCCCTGTCAATAATAAACTCCATCTTCAACTCAGGCACTCCTTATAGGCAAATAGGTGTCATAATTTTTAGATTTTATGTTTGGCATTACGTCACCCCTCAAAGCTACAGGGATTTACATATGCTTCAGTTTCTGCCAGGGATCAGCGGTACGCCATGCTCATCCGTGAAATGACCTATTCAACTTTTTTGTTTGGCCTGCAGAGGATCTTCTCTGCTGTCTCTGTGAAGCTAATTGGATACAGCAGAGCACCAAGCCATGTTTCACAGCCAGGGGGAATCAGTCCAGGAAATAAAACATAAAGGTATTGTCTCCTTGAAAGCAGTGTGCATTCAGCATTTTAAGCACATCACTGTCTCCGGAAAGGACTGGCAGAGAGAGCCGGAAAAAATGAAAGATGTCGGACAGGTCTGTGAATAGACAGTGAAATTCGGTCTTTTTTCTTCCAAACACAGCCACACAAATGCACTGGATTCCACAGGATGTAGTATTTTCATGCAAATAATTACTTTAGGAGGAAATGCAAAGTAAGGGATAAATATGTCTATTCATTTTAAAATAATTCTGTGATGTTTGGCCATATAATTCTTTCAAACACTGTTAGTACTTCATCCTATCATCTTGAGACTCTAACTGCACGGTTATTATTATGGTATAATTAAAAGCTGAGCATGCTGGAAGAGAATTTTTAATTATACAAATGTTGGGAACTTTGTAACTTTAATTGGTTCTCATTTATTTATTCAGCTCTGACCTACATAGAAACTTTCCCAAAGATCATTTATCAACCAAATCAATTATCACGTCTTGGATCAGGAGACATAAAAGACCCGCTAGACTTTCAGAGTTACAGCAAGTGAAATCAATGAAGCAGCCGCTCCTTACTTTGAAATCTATCACACTTGTGCAGCGTCCTGGGCAGCCGTGGTGTATCTCAGGGGGGTCAGCAGCACTGAAGGATCTCCACTGTGCTGCTAAAGACTGCCTGGAGGTGTGACAGCCGCCCTCTGATCTGTCAGCGCCTCTGAAGATCTAACGACAGTCTTTGCGCCCCTCACATTAAGTTGCAGCACTTAAACAAGCCACACAGACACACAGCATGCCAGCAATTTCCACCATCTTCCTGAAAATAAAGAGCTAGGGAATACCTCCAAAGGAAATGAGGCAGTCCCAAGCATGTTTTGAATAATTTTAAGCTTGTCTTAATTAGACATTCATTATCCAATGGCTCAGTCGGTGCACAGTAGAGCCTCAGCGCAAAACATTTTAACTAACACCCACCATGCTTCACACCTCAAATGTTAGAATACACTGAATGCCATTTTGTACCCCTCAGCAGCAGCTTTGCTGAAATTTGTCAGTCAGTGTTAAGAAATGATCCAGTTACCACGCAGGAATTTTATGCTCGCAAAATTCTATTTTCTGGTCAATTTAGGAGAAGGCTGCATGACTGAGCTGCGAATTAATTTTACTGTCTTTGCACTGGCTTCCTTCCTCATTTCCCAAAGGCTTTGGGTGACTGAACCTGCTACACACAGCACATGGGCAGCAGATGTTACATTTGTACCAGGTTTGTATTGATATCATTATAGCACTTGCGTCATGCCAGCACACGAGGCTCTATTTCAGACAGACAGTTTTGGGAACGCACCTGTGGCCAAGGACCATATGCATTCGACGACCACCACATTCCTGTTGCTCGCAACCAGTGAAGAATAATGGGGCTGTTGTTAATTCACTGAGTGCATCCACATGTGTCGGGGAATGGGGGCGGGATGGGATAAAGGCAATAATTCGCAAGACTACCCAGCAAACATGGTTGACCTGACGTCATCTCCCTGGTCAAAACTGGATGCAATAGAACCGCACAATGTGATGGAGTTTTGTTGATGTTTCTACTTGGAATAAAGATCTAATTAGACCACAGTTCTCCTCTCCACATGCATATAATGGTACAGGTTGTACCAAAAAAAAAAATGCACGTCATATCTCTATACGATAGTTAGACTCGTCCAATACTTTTGTGAGCATGTGTGGAGTTACTGCAGCCACTGCAGTTGTTATGCTACCTATCAGCAACCATGTAGAACTCTTTAATTCCCTCTTTCTAACAGTACGCAATCCAATCATTACCGGTGAATGGCAGATGAATTAAATGGCCTGGCCTGGCCTGTATTTGTATAGCGCTTTACTAGACCCTAAGGACCCCAAAGCGCTTTACACATCCAGTCATCTACCCACACATTCACACACTGGTGATGGCAAGCTACATTGTAGCCACAGCCACCTTGGTGCGCACTGACAGAGGCGAGGCTGCCGGACACTGGCGCCACCACCACCAGTAGGCAACGGGTGAAGTGTCTTGCCCAAGGACTCAACGACCGAGACTGTCCAAGCCGGGGCTCAAACCGGCAACCTTCCGATTACAAGGCAACCTCCCAACTCTTGAGCCACGATCGCCCTTATTAAAGCACTTTGAAATCACTTTAGAGCCATTTAGGTTTATCAACACCTAAATTCAGTGTCATTTGTTGCATGGTGAACTTAACATTTTAAACTGTTATAAGAATCGCCTCTGTCACTGATGTCAGCGTCATAAGCCTGGGGATGTCACCTCTTGAGTGTAAAAGTAGTTAGCTTAGTAAAAAAAATGAACAGTGTTAGGTTAGCTGCACATTCAAAACTGTGTAAAGGTGTGAACACTTATCTGTCACTATGTGTGAACAGATTAGTGACCTTCTCACTCTATGACACCTTGGGTGAGTTGCAGCACGTTCCTCCCTGAGCTGAAGAAGATGGATGGATTCAGGGTATGTGTTGCTTTCAAGAAATCGTGCCTCAAATAGTGGCGCCAGAGAAAATATACGGTTATCCAACGGGATTTCTCCCCTGAGACATTTCACAGCAATCCACCATTGGTACACACTTATAAAAGTTTAAGATCAGTGCCTAAAAATTAAGAGAAGATGTAATGCTGGGAGCATAAAATATGACAACTTAATGAGCAGAGCAGCAAGCCATATGAAATATTTAAAGATGTTTCCATGGCAGGGGTTTTTAATTGTGAGAGAATTCTGTTCTGTCTAGTTAATAATAGAGTTACTAGGTAGGCATGTGAATAGCAGCGACGGCTGGAGATAATGTCTTTCTGCTTAGAGCATTTTCATACGGATCATACAGCCACCATCCAGAGCTGTGACAGTCATGCATTAAACTGAGGAGTTCACAAAGGCGAATGTGTCTCTGCTGACTTGAGAGAGGATGTGCAGATTTTGGCATAGTGAATATGAGCTGCAGCTCGCTGGTCCATACATAGCCGGCAGTCACAGTCAGTCTCCTCATCTTCCCCCAGTAACCGTCCCAAGGGAAGCAGGAACTGACGTGCCGTTAAAGAGACTTTGAAGAGAGGCAACTGTCAGCATAATTGCTTCTGCTTTGTAGCAGTGCAGAAAGGAAGTGCAGATCTGGGTGGGATGAGGACAGAGTGTACAGCTGTGGAAATACATCTCTATGCAGAATGTAAAAGAAGGGATAGGTCGGGCTGTCACTAAGGCAAAAAACTGTTAAGGAATGTGCAGTTTTTTCCCCCCAGAAACATAACAAGAAAAACAAAATTGCGACTGTGACTGCTGATGTTTTACACTGAACTATCAGAGTAGATGCAATTAGCAGGAATATATTTAAAATATTTTAAGGAGTCACATTATAAATACTAATATTTGAGTACAGTAGCTGTATAAGTAGTGAAGTATAAGTTCATCTTTGACTTTAGTGATAATAACACACACGAGGGGGGGAACCAAGCGTGAAGAAACCTTCAGTGATCTCATGTGCTCGGCCATTGCTAAAATGACTCCGCAGAGGAGAAGACCTCATTTCCTGTGTGGCTGCAGTAAAAAGGGACTTTTGGGGACTTTTTCCTTTCTGCCTTAAAGTTGTTATTAAGATTAAAATTAGATCCCAAAACAGCAAGATTTATGTTCGTTTTCTATGAGATTGAATGTTTCTTTAAAGCAGACTCGGTTTCAGCATATAAAAGGTCTGAAAAAAATGTCAAAGCTGTGACATCGATACATGTTACAAATACATTTGCCTAAAAGCCTTTTTGTTCGATAAGCGCACACTCAAACACTTAGTTGCACAGTTCACAGCAATTTTCCACAGAAGCATTCACACTGAAATCTTCCTTGAATGATTCTTGTTATTGTCTATGAATAAGCGCGTGCCCCACCCTGGTAGCACAACTGGTGCAGGATCAAAAGACTCATGTAAACAACCCATGAAAAGGGTTATGTTACGGATGACACCATCACTTAATTACAGTGTCTTTTACACAAAGCAGATCTTGCTTGTAACTTCCTTCGATATACAGCCATGGCTCCAGATGATTCCTGCTTTTACTGGGATCCAGTTTATTTAATAGTGAACCCAATAACACTGTTGAAAAAAAGCAGTTTTACCCATGTAGTAAGCTGCTGTTTGTATTTTTGTAAATGTATTACTCTGCCTCAATATACAGTGGGGCAAAAAAGTATTTAGTCAGCCACCGATTGTGCAAGTTCCCCCACTTAAAATGATGACAGAGGTCAGTAATTTGCACCAGAGGTACACTTCAACTGTGAGAGACAGAATGTGAAAAAACAAATCCATGAATCCACATGGTAGGATTTGTAAAGAATTTATTGGTAAATCAGGGTGGAAAATAAGTATTTGGTCAATAACAAAAATACAACTCAATACTTTGTAACATAACCTTTGTTGGCAATAACAGAGGTCAAACGTTTACTATAGGTCTTTACCAGGTTTGCACACACAGTAGCTGGTATTTTGGCCCATTCCTCCATGCAGATCTTCTCGAGAGCAGTGATGTTTTGGGGCTGTCGCCGAGCAACACGGACTTTCAACTCCCGCCACAGATTTTCTATGGGGTTGAGGTCTGGAGACTGGCTAGGCCACTCCAGGACTTTCAAATGCTTCTTACGGAGCCACTCCTTTGTTGCCCGGGCGGTGTGTTTTGGATCATTGTCATGTTGGAAGACCCAGCCTCGTTTCATCTTCAAAGTTCTCACTGATGGAAGGAGGTTTTGGCTCAAAATCTCTCGATACATGGCCCCATTCATTCTGTCCTTAACACGGATCAGTCGTCCTGTCCCCTTGGCAGAAAAACAGCCCTATAGCATGATGTTTCCACCCCCATGCTTCACAGTAGGTATGGTGTTCTTGGGATGCAACTCAGTATTCTTCTTCCTCCAAACACGACGAGTTGAGTTTATACCAAAAAGTTCTACTTTGGTTTCCTCTGACCACATGACATTCTCCCAATCCTCTGCTGTATCATCCATGTGCTCTCTGGCAAACTTCAGACGGGCCTGGACATGCACTGGCTTCAGCAGCGGAACACGTCTGGCACTGCGGGATTTGATTCCCTGCCGTTGTAGTGTGTTACTGATGGTGACCTTTGTTACTTTGGTCCCAGCTCTCTGCAGGTCATTCACCAGGTCCCCCCGTGTGGTTCTGGGATCTTTGCTCACCGTTCTCATGATCATTTTGACCCCACGGGATGAGATCTTGCGTGGAGCCCCAGATCGTGGGAGATTATCAGTGGTCTTGTATGTCTTCCATTTTCTGATGATTGCTCCCACAGTTGATTTTTTTCACACCAAGCTGCTTGCCTATTGTAGATTCACTCTTCCCAGTCTGGTGCAGGTCTACAATACTTTTCCTGGTGTCCTTCGAAAGCTCTTTGGTCTTGGCCATGGCGGGGTTTGGAGTCTGACTGTTTGAGGCTGTGGACAGGTGTCTTTTATACAGATGATGAGTTCAAACAGGTGCCATTCATACAGGTAACGAGTGGGGGACAGAAAAGCGTCTTACAGGAGACGTTACAGGTCTGTGAGAGCCAGAGATTTTCCATGTTTGAGGTGACCAAATACTTATTTTCCACCCTGATTTACGAATAAATTCTTTACAAATCCTACCATGTGAATTCATGGATTTTTTTTCACATTCTGTCTCTCACAGTTGAAGTGTACCTCTGGTGCAAATTACTGACCTCTGTCATCATTTTAAGTGGGGGAACTTGCACAATCGGTGGCTGACTAAATACTTTTTTGCCCCACTGTAATTCAATTCAATTCAATTTTATTTATATAGCGCCAAATCACAACAATAGTCGCCTCCAGGCGCTTTATATTGTAAGGTAAACCCTACAATAAAACACAGAGAAATAAAACCAACAATCAAATGACCCCCTATGAGCAAGCACTTTGGCGACAGTGGGAAGGAAAAACTCACTTTTAACAGGAAGAAACCTCCAGCAGAACCAGGCTCAGGGAGGAGCGGCCATCTGCTGCGACAGTTCTCACATCCAGCTAGTGTCCCTCGCTACTCATAAGCCATTTAACTTAAAAATTGTGAACCTATAAAGTATTTGCCTCCTTCCTGATTTTGATTTTTTTTTTTTTTGTTATAATATGATAAAAAATATATATATATACTGCATTCTGTATTTAATCAGTTTATTTTTTGTCTAATATTTGTTTGAAGATTTGAAACATGTAAGTGCTACAAATATGCCCAAAAAAATATATGGAAAAAATCTGGATGGGAGCAGTAGGTCCCATGTAATGCATGACCTTTGACATTATTTCTGCTGTTTTTCATTCATAGCACTTTTTTTTCATTAATGCTTGAATGTTTTCAGTCCTTGAGATTTTAGGGTTTCTTTTTCCAAAAGTGTACCTTGTTTTCTTTCCAGACTAAATTACTGCCATAACATTCACATGCTGACTTCATTTTCCTGAGAAACCCTACAGGTCATGGATGTTTTTAGAGCCATCGCTTTGAAGTTCTCACCTGATTTAGACGAGGAAGTTCATGTTTGCTCGGGATTAAGTGAAGGGAGAGGCATGTGGGTTGGCAGAAATAGCTTCAAACACTTTCACCCATTTTTAGGTGGGTGGATGAGACTTTAGGGTCACCGCAAAGAAAAACAATGACATCAGACCCCACCCCTCCCCCACCCCACCATCACCACCACCACCCACACACTTCGCACTGGTCAGCCACGGCTTCTGTGATGAATGGGACATGGCCACCTAAAATGATGTCACCCCCTAAGCCGCTCTTTCGTTGTGTCCCTCTGGGACCCCTCTGGGACTCTCCAGGAGCATCTGCACCTGTGGTTCATAAACACCCACACACATATCAAGGGGAAGTTTCACAGAAAAGGCCACAACTCAGATGTTAATGTTGGGTGGCATCATGAATGGAAAGGGCCCAGACCAGTGCATCACAGCATTCCTTTTACATTAAGTCAGAGTTTTCAGGGGAACTCCACTTCAGGAATGTCAGTGACCTTAGTGGCTAAAAAAAACTTTGTCAATGAGTTTGAGACCTTTTAACATGATGACAGCCTTACAATTGTTTTTGCTCAAACTGATACTGTTTTGAACTGCTATTAATAACCTAATATTTCATAACTTAGAAAATAAGGACCAAAATCTGTACTTATACATACAAACACACAAAGGGCATGTTAGGAAACTCACTTCTTTGCTTTCTTGCCAGGAGTTTCATGGAAAGACTGGTTCCCTCTGATAACCCCATGGGACATTTGGGGCTGTTTTTACTTTGCCGGCAGAAACACTACAATAAGTCTGAGGACATTGTGATTAGACCCGAGTTTCTGCTGTGTCATAGGTTGCATGATAACAACAGAGCTGGAAAGGAGATGTATGACTTCAGGCTATGGGGTTGAAAGCACCCATTTATGTGCTCTTTTTATACAAAGGCACACTAAGCTTAGACACAGGCTTCCTCTGGCAGACTACAGCTCACAGCACTACTGATGAAAACCTCCAAAACCCCGAAGAACAAATCCTTTGTAGCTGCCTGCATATTCGCTTTGGTTGTTTTGGTCTTTTACTTTCTTGTATTCCTATTTAAGCCTCATCATTTTCTCTCTGCATTGCTTCCTTGTGTGTAGATAATTGCTTGTTTTTAAAATCATTTTGCTTTGCTGTTTTCAATAAAGGTTGAACTTCAGATGCCCATGTTTTAGTCCATTTTAGAGCTATCTAAAGTTTACATGACTAAAGTCTTTTTCAAATCTCTGTTATGACTGTTTTTCACCACCTCGTGTTACAATACCTACATTCATTTTAGATTCAGATTTATACATTCTTTTTCCCCCCACCTTTATATGTTTGCTATTTCACTGAGTTTCTTCTTTAGTGTAACTTTTAAAATGACTGCAACACAGTCATTTATCAACTTTGAGGATAAATAAAGTATTTCCTATTTTTTTATTCTGGTTCCTTTTTTCGTTCTGTTTGTTTTCCTCTTATTCTTATCAGTGTACACTTACATCACTCAAAGTTCCTTTTTTAGCACTTTCTTAAAATTTTTTATTAGGTAGGAAAACATTTAAAGCATTTATAATTTCTCCTTTAGCACATGCTAAAGTTGCTAATTGAGTAGCTATAAGTTTTAGACAGCACAACATGACAGCTTGGCTTTTTATTTCACAGGGGTAAGAGATGGACATCACCCACTGGTTTGCAACTTTTAAAGTTTTTATTATACCTTTATGAAACCAGAAAGTGGTATTTAGGGACAAGTAGGTAAAGTGCTAAGTCAAACTAGCTAGTTAGCATATTGCAACTCAGTATAATGACAGATACTTGCTAATTAATGCTAAGTTAATACAAATAAAATGCTAAAATTTAGTAGAACTTACCAAAACCGAGGCACAGACTTCATGGACAGGCTGTAGGAACATGAGCTATTACACCACAAGGTATGGAAGCTTGTTTCTGCCACCGGAGATTTAAAAAAACAAACAAGAAAAAAAAAAAAAAAAAACACCATCAGAACAAAGGCAAAATTTAGAATTATTATCTCAAAATGTTAACTGTTTTGCAGAAACATCTGACTAAGTCATAATTTAAAGTTTTAGGACAGTAACCCATAATCTTGAGTAAAAAATAAATAAATCTGTGGTGGAAATAAGTTATGGATCCATAGAAAAGGGATCCAGTTCATGTAAATTAGCTAAGATGACATTCGGAAAAGCTGTTTTTGGTACTTGGGAGCTGGGTGTATTTTTTAGCCCTGAACACTGCCGCGTCACTTTAAAGGTGATCTGTGTGGGTTTTTTTTTTTTTTATCATAATAGCCATATATGTCTTAATTCTTTGCTTTTTAACCATATATTAGTTTTTAGATGAGTAACAAACACTTTACAAAACCATAGCTGCTAGGGATATGCAAGAGACTGGTTATGTATTCAAAACGTCCCTGAAGCCTTTGCTCCATGTTCCTCAGTTTTGCCTGAATCCTGTCATATTGTTAGAGTTACAAATTAAAAAAAAAAATACCTGGAAGTACAACCAAAACTGACTGGGAAGAATTTATTGGAAAATCAATAGGCATGTGTACTTCCTCCAGTACCATCCATATTTCTGACATCTTTGATGTCTGTTTTCACATGTCTTCAAGTTAACTCTATATTTATTTATTAGAAGTATATGTATTTCCAACTGATGATATGATTACGTCATGTGTCCAGTCAGCAATGTTCTGAGATAATAAAAAAGTAATAGCTTGCTTAGTTTCTAAAGGGTCATCAAGGGGAATCAAAAAGCCAAAAAAAAAAAAAAAAAGAACAACAAAAGAGGAAGAGAATTTAAAAGCTACACTGTTTGAAGCTGTGCACATCAGTAACTGATTAACTAAAGCCAGTAGCCTTATTAGACAGTGGCACAAATTTTCTGTCTTCACTTACTTGAACTGATTACCTAGAAAGTTCCCCCAGAAGCGTTGTACCTGTGCTGTGACTTATTAGCATAAAGTACAGGAAACCTGAGAGTGCTTATGTGACTCCTCAGGTGCTCCAGAATATCTATGCATCTTAATCAGCGCTCCTGCTATCCATCCAGCGTGGGGAAACTCTGCTGAAAACAGCTCAGGGGTGATAGAAACAAGCCCACTCCTTACAGACATTGATGCGTGTCTAATGAGTCCATCAGCCTGACAGTGCTACATCCCGGGGGACCCTCCGTTCATGATTACCACTGTGTCACATACCAATGTTCCTAGATTGAAAATGCCATCTGTCATTACATCTGACTATGTTTACCAAACAGGGGCGCGAGGTAATTCATGTGCAAGTGCACCTGTTTGTTGTTTTGGCAAATTAAAACAACCTCTCGTCACATGTCGCACCACTCTCATTTCCTCTATATTCTCCAAAAGTCAAATCCTGTAATTTTATAGACCCAAAGGAGTGCATAAATGTCACAAGCCACCAGACTATGAATGATTAACCAGTTTTACCTCAGGAGCACATGCTGTACATTAGTTTGAAAAAAAAAAAGTATCTGCATGCTGTTAGTCATCAGCACAATTTTCACACATAGCATGAGGCAATCATGCTGAAAATGATGTATATGTCAGAATTGAAACAGGATCCCTGGGGAGACACGGTGATGTGGAACCACTCATATAATATAAAAGGCTGTTGCACACCACACATCAAAAACCTCTTCATTTCACTTAATGCTGAAAGGTTTTAGCACTTTAGATTCCGTCAACACTCGAAAAAAGCAATTTCCTTTCGCTCTGAATACGGTAAATATTTTCACAGTGTCTCCTTTGCTATGAATCCTCCCCCCCAAGTCTGAAGAGGGAAAGCTTTTCTGGAAAGCTGAGACAACGGCAGCCACATAAAGAACGCTTTGCACATCGCCGTTCAGTAATTTACTTTTATCTCCCACCACGTACAGGTGCACTTCTCCTGGTGAGGTGAAAAAAAGCAAAACGAGGTCAAAAGAGGTGAGAAAGAGTATGTGCAAGAGTGGGTGGCTGTGTTTGATTTGGCGAACTGGATTTAACGTAGCACACTTAAGCTCTTTGAAAACATAATCGTCAACTTTTTGCTGCATAGGAAGTGAAGCCTGCAAACCTGCTATTACACATTAATTACCATGTCATTATCATGTCATATGATGATGTCAGTGTTGATGATGTAACAAATTTTATAATAAATGTTACATAAAAAGTCACAGCTGAAATGGTCAAGCAGCTATAAGGTAAGTCTTCCTTATTGTGTTGTTATTTACACACAAAAACTTGCTCACATGGCATTTAAATGTGAACATCTAAAAAGGAAGTGGGACTAAAAGCTTCAGAATTGAGAAACACATCATGAATTTCCACAGCTATACAGTGTGAGAAACAAAGTGGCGTGTGTTAGACTTCAGCAGTGTTTAGCTGCCATGCTGCCTTGTTATCGCTCATGTTCATATTCCACTCTCAACCGTGGACAGTTTTTGTCTTTCTGCAGTTTGTAACATGTGCTCCTGTTTCTGGTCGACTTCCTCTAGGTGTTAAGGGAAGCCTTCTGTGCCCCGTGATTCAAGTGTGTGACATACAAAAAGCAATCATATGATAAGACAGACGCTTATGGTTTCAGAAAGCTCTTTTTGCCCAGATACAGCCTGAGTGTGTGTATGTGTGTGTGTGTGTGTGTGTGTGTGTGTGTGGCAGTGTAGGTGGGGGGTGGGAACTTGTTTACAGCTCACACACGCTGCTTAGAGTCCTCTCGACAGGGGAAGAAAGACGGCGTAGCAGAACTTGGCAGAGTGAAAGTGCAGTGCACTAGCGGTGAGTTTTCAGGGATAAAAATACTGCTGGTGAGCAGCCTCGAGCTCAGCGGTAAGACTAGAGGAGCAGCAGCCTCTGGGCTTTGAAGCATCACTTATCTATGGCAATCGGCCCAGTGTGCTCAGGCAGGTTCACCAAATCTCCATAAAAATGCAAATTGCCTGTAAGTCTTCAGATTAAACTTTCTGGAAGTAAAGTTGAGGGGTTTTTTTGTTTTGCTTTGCTTTTTTATAGCACTGAATACAGCGATCACGCGTTACACCGGATGATAGATATTGATGTTTTGTTTTTCACGGGCATCTTGTTTTAGAATAAAACTCTCCCGCAGTGCACTTTATTTTTCTTCTTCTTTTTTTCTTTCTTTTTTTTGCAACCAGCACAGGGCTTTGGAGAGGATAAAACCACTTAAGCCATAGCTGCTCACTATAATACACCACATATTACATTTCTGGAGAAAAATGAGGGTTGTGTGAAGCCAGGGAAACCTTAAATGAGCAGATCCTAAGGGTGAGGAGCTCAGTGAAGGACCCATTGCCAACCAGCCCTGCAGCCTGGCAGCTCTGTGCTTGATTGGTCTCGGTGGGAAACCGGGATAGAGCGAGGGCAGAAATCTTCATCTTCATGCACGTGCATGCACACAGTCGGCATAGACATGCGAGTCTGTACCCATGCTGGCAGATGCACACATTAAAAGTGATGTGTAGGTTTTAACAACATAAACCACCACTCATATACAATCTGGCATCTTAAAAAAAAATCCCAAAGAGTGGGGAAAGAAAAAAAAAGACAGGCATGTCCATATCAAAATCCAGACACACACACTCCCACATATTAAAACACATGACACCCACGTTCAAACACATGACACCCACACACATTAAGAGTCTCACACATCACAGCTACAAGCACAGCATGGGGGGTGGGTTCACATTGCCTCTTTTGCTCTGTGCCTATTCAAAAGCTAATTCTCCTGCACTGGGATTCAAAGAGCCTGGCCAGCCACCTGCACCGAGGATGGGGAGGGGAGGGGAGGGGAGGGAGGAGGCCAGGAGTGGAAGGAAAGCAGTAGGAGGAGGAGGCGGCAGTGGAAGAATGACATCACCTTTCCTGAAATGTCACCATTATCTCAAGCCTCAGCTTTAGCTGTCTACAGAGGTGACATCATCCTATTGGTGCCCCTCCCCCCTCTGTTCTCTCCATAGCTGTGTGGGTAGGGAGTGTGTTCATTTGCGTGCATGTCCAAGAAGCATTGTCGAGAGAGAGAAAGAGAGAGAGGAAAACATGAGAGGATGTTTGTCTGCGCTCCTTCTTTCACGCTTCATACCGACAAAAAAAGTAAAAACGCTCATCGCTGACAATTTAATGACTCTTTTCCTCGTCTGCTGTTGATGATATCACACTTACTTATGCTTGAAAAAAAAGAGTTCAGTTTCAGGAGATATGTTGCTTTTATTGTACATACAATGCGAGTGTACAAGAACAAGGGGAGTGACTGAATTTAGCATCAAATGCACAAGGACAGTGACTTAGCCATCATTGTGGTTTGCTTTGATTTCATTGCTAAGAGAAGAAACAACCTTACCCGTGCATATTCCAGGAAGTTAATGAGTATTTTCTTCAAACTACCTCTGGTAGTTCTGCAGGGAAGGATGATTTTAAGAAATTTAATTTTGCATGTTGAGTTCAAGCAGTCAGAAGGTTATCAAGTTGAAAGAATTTAAGTGCAAAGGTGGTCTGAAAAATCTGTTTTTATATTTTTGAAATTGCATCACCTTGACTTTAAGAAAACTAGACATTGCACTCACCAGACACTTTATTGGGTACACCTTGCTGAAAGTGGGTTGGAACCCTTTTTCCTTCAGAACTGCCACAGTTCTTCATGGCACAGATTCAACAAGGTACTGGAAACATTCCCCAGAGATTTTGGTCCACATTGGCACAATAGCATCATACAGTTACTGCAGATTTGTCAGCTGCACGTCCATGATGTGAATCTCCTCTTCCACCACATCTCATAGGCACTCAGTGAAATCTGGCGACTGTGGAGGCCATTTGAGTACAGTGGCAAACACTGATGATCTGAGCTTTATGACATGGTGTGTTATCCTACTGGAAGCAGCCATCAGAAGATGATTACACATAAAGAGATAGGTATGAACACCAATGATACTCAGGTAGGCTGTGGCATCAGTTGGTACCAAGCTCACTCAGAGACCATTCTCTGTAAACCCTAGAGATGGTTGCGTGGGAAAATCCCAGCAGATGATCAGTTTCTAAAATAGTCAGACCAGTCCATGTGGCACCAACAACCAAAAACATGCAGAACTACCTTTTCTCTCCATTGTCATGTTCAGTTTGAACTAAAGAGTTCTCTTGACAAGAAAGTCTGTCTACATGCCTAAATACACCGACTTGGCCGAGAGAGTATATTCACTTTTAAGTTGAGAAAAGATTAGCTGAGTGTTCACTGACAAGACTCCTAAAGACTATTGAGATTCATTTGAATCTGTCTCCCTCCCCTCACCCCAATTTGAGGCTGGTTCACCTGGAGGTTTTTCTTCTGTTAAAAGGGAGTTTTTCTTTCCCACCTCCTTCCCATATAAAGGGCCTTGAGGCCCTTAAATACAATTGAATCGAAATTGAATTAAATGTATATATTTAACTTCATAACTATATTACTCTCACCCATTAGGATGCGGGACCTGCCTTGGTCATATCTCTTGGTTTACCAGTGCAAGGATTGACCTCTGTCATGGTATTACACCATTCGATGCCCTCGGCAGCTGCCGCTACTAAAACACACCAAAGCATGCCAGTCATGCCATCACTCCCCTTTATACATGTCCCAACACTCCCTGAATATGCCCCCTCTGGATGACATCCCACAAATGCCTTTAGACCTCGTCAAAGCTGCAGCGAGGTGACAGGTAAATATGTCAAGTCGGTTCTCGTATGCAGTTGAATCCGACTTTTTCATTGCTCTTTACAGCTCTGTTATTTGGCACCGAAGAAAGGTGGAGGAGGGTGGTGATTTTACATGCAACCAAAGGTTTTTTTACACCCAGAATAATTTAATATTTAATCCCTTCTAACACGTGTGTGTGACCAGGAATTATAGCAGTGAGTCATCTCACTAACATATTATGAGTCACAAAATCAGTGCCCCATTCATTCTGGCTGGACTCGGAGCAGTTCGGGTTTTATAGCTCAATGAAAGCAGTGATTAATATACACGTGTTGGAAACTTTGTGCTAATGCACGGATTTACATTAGTAATGGAACCAATGACTCCTTAAACGCTCTGCAGTAGGGCAGCTAAGCCAGTTGGTCAGGGGTTAAAAACTGAATAAAAAAGAGAGCGGCTAATTGCATTCATCAGATGGACTGAAACATGACTTCCAAATGAATGCTAGTGTTGCTCCCTATCTGCTGGATGTGTTAACGGCATTAATGTGTCAATGTTTTTTTTTTTCAGAGTAAAGTGCAACACTTTTGCATTTAAGCACGACGTCTTGGTCACACTGCCAGACTTACCAAAAACACTTATGTTTGTGGCTTGTTCGCTTGAAATACTTTTTTTTTTTTTTTTTTTTTGTAGAACAAGCCACATAAAATCCAACTAATCCTTATTTATGAGTCTGTGTGAAAATAAAAAGTCTTTTTTGTGTGTTATCAGCCCATTCTAAGCCATATTTCTTCCTAGCCTAGCCTATCTTTAACACCCTGCTGTTTTTGGATGTTTTTATTATGGGGAACCTATAGCTATTTAACCTATTTAATCACCACTATGACCCTTACTCTCCTCCCCTGTAGGCTCTTAATTGTATATCATTTTTAAACAACAGGTCTCCATTCAGCACACTACTTTAAGGACATGCATGGGAGTGTTCTTGTGCAGTTTAACTTGTTTGCTAAAGCTGTTATGGAGGGGCCCCCCACTGCTTCTCACCTTTATTGTAATGCGGGGCCAGCTTTATAATCCAATCCTGGCCCAGGCCACTTCACACCTCAGTGAGAACTGTGACCCCATGCTGAGTTTGGATGGGATTCAATGACCAGTTCTGTACAGGGCACACATACTCCCACACACACATAAACACCCAGGACCTACACACCTGCTACCCAAATCAAACAACACCCCCTTTTTCTTTTTCTCCTCTGCTGTTCTCTTTGTCTTGCAGATGTTCACTCCATGAGTCAAAAGGTGAGCAAATAGAGAAATAGGGAGAAGCCAAAGCTGACCATTACTCAGAGCGGTGACATCAGGGGTCACAAGTGGTGGAATATGGGCTTGATGACCATCAAGGGAAAGATAAATATCTCAGACGTTATTAAACAGACAGAAGGTAGATTTAGTGTTTCTGCAAAGGGCCAGAAAGGGGGAGACCTGTAACATCAAAGCATTCTTTCTTAACCATATATATGCACAGCAAGCATTCAGGGTGGGGTCTGTGGTCATTAGAATGGGATGCTTGAACAGGAGTGGGAGTCATTAGAGCATTTATAACAGTTCATCTTTCATAAAAGAGCAGGCTCTAAAAATAGGGGCAAGTCAAACAAGTTCAGCCTGTGGAGAAATATTTGCTCTCCGGGCAGTCAGATGTTCTGGGCAAAAGTGTGAACGCTTTTAAATATAACTGCCTGTACTTCAGGAATCCTGTAATGTGTGTTATGAAACCCCGTGTGGATGGAAAAGTAACTGTAAGTAAAAAATAACACAACCGAGACTGCTGTGCTTCCCTTGTGTAGACCTCCAGTGTTGTCCAAAAACTCTATAAGACATTTCAGCGAGCATTGCTGATGTCCCCTCTTATGGCAATGCTTTTGCTCCCTATACAGCATTTTGAAAGCTGGCTGTGAGTAAAACTGGCTCAAAAAGTTGCTTCTCAAACACATTTTTAAATATCAACATTGTCACCAGCGTGAACGCTGAATGAACTTTCTTTAGGTTTCATTATATTTGACACAACGCTCATCCTCACTGCTGCATATTTATCAAACATATACATTTTATCACTTGCCAGTGACATCTTTTATTCACCAAGCCCTCCCCCTTTTTTCTTCTTTGCTGTAGCATCCAGTCCTGTTTTTCTGTGCCTGAGGGTTTGGAATAGCTATGTGGAACAGTGACAGCTGTAAGGGAGTTCAAGTCTGGGGCAGAACGGGACCAAACCACACCCACTATCCAGCAGACTGGAACAGAGTCAAGGGCAAGAATCTCCAACAGGTGCCCATTAAGCTCAGATTTGTATGTATTCAGACAGTAGCAGCCACCGGTGGGCAGACAGGCAGTGGTAAGAGTCAGCAGTTACAATGGTTTGCGATCATTAACTCTGACTTTTTAAGATTCCCCGACTCCTGCCATGAAATCATTACCATCAAAGCTCCCGCTTCCTTTATTTGTGCCCTTGCTGGGTTGCCACCTCTCTGCATGGAACTGTGCCAGTATTTGGAAACAGAGAGCACACAGCTGGCTTTCTGACATGCAGAATAGCTTTTGCACAACTCCCTTGGGAGTCAGAGGTGTGAGGGGGAGAGTATCGTATATGTTTTGACAGTGCGCAGCAAAGGGGCTAATAATATGATTCCCTGTCCTAGTCAGTGTTTCTCTGTAAACATGTAATGTGATATTAGAATTACAAACCTTGTGCTATTTTTTTTATTATGTATTAAAAAGCTGTATTTTGTTATACTGTAATGACAACTGAATAGGAAGTTAACCTTCATTATATATGTATGACATGTATGCGTACATATTTTTTATGCAGTGTCAACAAGCAGGAAGTTACTTTCAAAAACACATCACTCATGTATCTAAGTTAACTGGCCATTTCATTAGACATAACTGATCAACTGTTCATTAACTCAAATATCCACTCAGCCAATTATATTTAAAGCAAATCAATGTATTTAGGCATGTAGAAACGATTGAGGCAACTTGCTGAAGTTCAAATGGAGCATCACAATGAGGAAGAAAGGAGATTTAAGTGATTTTGAAGGTGGAGTGGTTGTTGGTGCCAGGTGGGCTGGTCTGAGTATTTCAGAAACTGCTGATCTGCTGGGATTTTCCACACAACCATCTCTAGAGTTTACAGAGGATGGTCTGAACAAGGGAAAATATCCAGTGAGAGGAAGTTCCCTGAGAGAAAATGCCTTGCTGATGTCAAAAGGCCAGAGGAGAATGGCCAGACTGCTTCTACAGAAGTTTAGTGCAATTGCCTTTAGCTACAACAATGGTGTGATCACTAGCCAAGCCATGCAGAAGACACACAAAGCATTGAACTTTGAAGGAGATACGCTACAGCAGCAAAAGATCACATCAGGTGGGACTCCTGTCAGCTAAGAACAGCAAACTGAGGCTACATCATATCTGGACAAAGACGGAAAAACATTGCCTGGTCTGAAGAGTTTTTATTTCTGTGTTAACACTCAGATAGAAGGGTCAGAAAGTAGCATAAAAAAGATGAAAGCACAGATTTAAAAACTGCCTTTTTTTTCTACGGTACAGTGTGCTGCTTGTGTAATAGTGTGGGGCATATTTAACCACACCCTACCTGAATATAATTGCCAACCATGTCCACCCCTTTATGACCACAGTGTACCCAAGTGCAAAAGTAAAATGGCCGGTGAGTATATTTGTTTAAATATAAATTGTATTTGCACTAATTTGTACAAGGATGGAACAATGTAACCATTTATAGATCGAGCAACCTTATAACGCCCGTCCCTAGATTGAATTACCTTTCCAAAGAAAATTATAGGTAAGTGGTAAACACTGTTGGCTCATTTGCCTCATTGCGGCTGGTTGGCTGGGACCTCTATGTGGAGCTTGCACGTGCTCTGGTTTCCTCCAGCAGTCCAACTGGGAGGAAATTAGTTAAATGGTGATTCTAAATTAGCCCTGTGTACCCTGGATAGGGGCCGGGATAGGCTCCAAACCCACCGCTATCCTGCTAAGAAAAGTGATGCTTTGGACTGTATGTATGCATTAACTAAATAAAGGGTTTAAAGGAGATAAACATCCTTCAAACCTGCATTATCCTAAAGACTGGCCTTCTGCTTATAATCAACGAAATCTAAAACCTCAACAGGAAAGTTCAGTGTAGATGAGTCCACTTTTTTATAACATGAGCTATATAAGGAAAAAATAATAGCTGATCTAAGGTCGCATGAGACAACTGCATTCAGGACTTGAGTTATATCTGCTTATACAAATAGTTGGAGGTTGCAGGTTGGCGCTTAACGTCAGCCCGATATTTTTGAGCGTACAGCGCCCTCTGGTGTTCAGAAGATTTAGCTACAACATAACACCAGTGAAGGTGACTTAACGTAGAGGAAAAAGTTTGTTAGACGGGAGAGAATAAATATAAGAATATTTCAGGACAGGGTTTGTGCAGATTTGATTTTAAAGAACTCGGTTTCTCTTTTTTGTATTATATTCCAAAAACCATTCCTGGGTCGTAAACAGTTCAAAACTGTTGGGGTTGGTGTTTATTTATCCCGGATCATGAAAGACTCCTGAAATAAGGAAGTGGACTCACCTTAGATCAGCACGCCAGAGGTGAGGGAGTGGCTACCTGCCCCTTCTGCTCGACTAACAGTGCGAGAGGCGAACTGACGTGCCCAGGGCTCTCCGGGAGGAATTGTACTCTCCATAAAGCTTTTATCCTCAGGGAAGTTCAATCAGAATCAGGTAAGACTCAAAGATTAACTCGTGTTTATGTTTCTGTGAGCACAGGGGTTTCCAGATACTGCTGAACAAACCATTATGATTAATCCGAGTGTTTGCCATAGGCCCAAATGTACTGTACAAGTTAATAAAAGACTGATTGACCAACATTTATACGATCTCACAAGCATGCAAATCCAGAATTTGTTTTATTCATTTTCATTCTTTAAACTATCCACAAACGTGAGTTTTACAATATTTTCTTTGACTGATAGGAAAGAGAAAAAAATGTGAGGCTTGTGCAAGTGTGTTTTCAGGATAAGCAGCTGAGTGTCACGGCAGATTGTGGAGTCCTAGCTGCTGTTTTTTCACATAGAAAGAAAACTTTGTTCATTATCAAAGCATGTCTGTGCAGGTGAGGAGGCAGCCCGCCGCATTCCAGTGCCTGGGGTCATGACGTTGCAATATGCAGACCCTCAGCACAAATGTGTTTAGCGAGTAAGCCTGCCTGAGTGCCTGCCTGCGCTGTGTTTCCACCAGGAACAGAGGTTACACAATAACTGCTGTAGTTTTATCATCTCTACAGGAGAGCAATTAACTTTTTTTTTTACTGTCAGATATCAAGAGTAAGATTTGTTTCTAATATATATACACACACATAGTAAAAAAGGTAGGTAAGATAGGTAACATAATGACCGGTGAGAGTTTTCCGATACCAATTCCCAGAAACACCATGTGATGAGACTTGTCCAAGGAATGGATGTTACTGTCAAGTGTGCATGTCATGACAGATTTTGGGAAACACAGTGTCTTCCATATACACAGCTGTCTGGCTGCTGCTGCTGCTGCTTTAGAAAGAAACCCGAGAGGCTGTCAGAGGACGTGCAAAATAGAAAGCCTAACTAATATCAATACTAGATTTTTTTATTTTATAACTTTTCACTTAGGCCCAAATAAATGTCAGTAAAAGTGAAGGATTCAGTCATTTGACTGAAAAACAAAATAACCCTATCAGAGAGTTGCAGAAATTTCAGGAGCGGGCAAATCAACAGCCTGGTACATTCTTAAAAAACAATGAATGCACTGGCCACCTCAGCAACACCAAAAGGCCTGCAAGTCCACAGAAGATGACTAATGTGTGTGATGACAGGATTATTTCCATGGTTAAGACAAACAACTTCACAACATCTAAAGAAGACAAGAACACACTCAGGGAGATAGGTGTATCATTGTCAGTATCTACCATGGAGGCGTCTGCATGAATGTAAATATAGAGAGTTTGCAACAAGGTGCAAACCGACAAGTTATTCAAGGCAGTGAAATGGGATATTCTGCAACGGGCAAGTCAGTCAACCGAGCATGCTTTTCATTTATTAAAAGAAAAGATGACAAGCATCTCTCAGCAGTAATTTAAAACATATGGTCATATCTTTAAATACATGTTTGCTTTAATGCAGGAGTCATTTAGATGGATGCTGAATAGGAAAGTTTACAGCTAAAAGGAGAGGTTGAATGTAGTGAACAAACTTTAAATTACTGCAAATTATACACTTGAAAACTTGAACTTTGTTCAAGAAAGGCAGTGACTAAACTCAAGATCGTGAAATAAAAGCATCAAATATTTCATATGAGGATTGGTATCTGGGTGCTGCTCCCTGAGCCTGGTTCTGCTGAACGGTTCTTCCTGTTAAAAGGGAGTTTTTCCTCCCCACTGTCACTAACTGCTCGCTCAGACAGGCTTTTTTGATTGCTGTTTCCCCCCCCCCCCCCCCCCTGTTTTTTTCAGGGTCTTTACTTTGCAGTATAACGTGCCTTGAGTTAACTGTCCCTGTGATTGGTGCAAAATAAATAACACTGAACCGAACAGCAACTACTGATATAATACTTACTAATGAACAATTAATTAAGGACTAAAAACCTACCATTATTTTTTCACAATTATATAAAACAGATCACTTCACAAGCTTGAACAAAGATGTTTAATCCTTAAAACAATGAAGAGAGACTGTTTTTATTTCAAGCAACTAACTGATTAATGAACTTGGAGTTGCAGCTTAAGTGTAACTGGTCTCACTCTGATGGGAGCTTTCCAAATAGAGTAAAGTTTTATATGCAAGCTTAAACTTAGCAAAAAGCCAGGTCATGGAAAAAAGTAAGTTTTCACATAATAAATGAAGGATAAAAAATAATCAAAAGAACCTTACAGTGTGTTAGACATTCCCCAGCTGCGTGTTGGTGGCCATTATTTCTCTGAGACCTACTGCATTGCAGAATCAGTTTAGCGTTTCTGTACACCCTCCCCTGTCCTCTAAGTGCAGCCTTGTTTAAAGTTTCTGCCTTGCCACTCATTTTCTTGTGGAATTTCCTTCTCATTTATCAGCGTCCATACGCCCTCCTCAGTTGATGCTGTTTTCATTAGATCCCAGCAGAATAATAGCGGAGACATACAGCAGTAACTCCTCTAGATAATTGTCTGCGGTAATGAATATTTCCACTTATTGTCCCGCTGAGGCCTCTGTTGTGGATGAGTGTTGAAAGAGTTAGTTCACTCCAGCTCGCTCTCAGTTTGTGTTAAAAAAAAAAAACTCCCTGGAGAGAACAGTCGTTACCATAACAACTCAAGTGCCAGCATGACAGTGTGTGAGTGGCAACAACGCGTGTGCCTGGCAAGTGTCACTTTTGTTCACTTATGAACCAAAAAACTAAAAAAAAACAGTGTTTTTACAGACAATCAGAAGAAAAGACTTCATGGTTGTCTGTGATTTTGTGATTTTACTTGGGGATTTTTAAAAAGTGTGTGTTTGTGTGTGTGTGTGTTGACTTTTTTTGAGCGCTCATTCTGCCTGACATTACTGTCCTTCTCTAGAATTGGATGGCTCTTTTCCTATAATCAAGAGAGCTCACTGCCATTAAAACACAGGACCTTACTTTGAGGTATCTGAACGTTATTTCTAAATGTATTAATTCATCATTGATATATTAATCTAATCTATCTGATTGTAAAATGAGCAAAGAAAGGCAACAAATCTAACCTGCCATTTTGTGGGAAATTATTTTTGTTAATGATTGAATTGAGACTTGTTTTCTTCATTACTTTCATCACAATAATTCAAAAACCTAAAAAAAGCATAGTTTTTTTACCATCAGTCTGAAAGTCAGAAGGAAGTAATCTGCAGTTACGTAAGAGGAACTGAAATCATTAAAAAGCGATAAATTGGTCTATCTGAGTGACACAAGTGCTCAGTTGACTATATTTGTGTGTTGTCAGGTTTTTGTTTCTTTTTTATTAATTGTGACTCACCGCCAACAAACAAAAGGTTTTTGTTAACGCTCGCCTCTTTCCAGAAATAGTTTGCTTGGCTTTTAAAGCCAGTCTTTATACTTGGTAAGAAGCCCAGTTTAAACAGGGACCTGTCCATGTCTGTGCCTCGTTGTTCCTGATTTGTGTGTTGAAGTGTTAAAAACTAAATCTAGTCTCACACGCTTGCCCAACAGCGTGTTTAAGACCTTACGACAACCAGTGGTCTTGTTTCGATGATTTTTTTTTCTGTCTTGTTGTTGCTGTTGTTGTGGTTGTTGTTGACCCTATGACGTCAAACCCTTCATGGTATACTGTGTAATAAGCCTTATGCAAATATTTTGTCACAAAGGATTTTGCAATGGTGTTTGGCCATTTGTAGCAGTATGTAAGGTTTAGGTTTACTGAGAGCAATCAGTGGAATCCACATGTTCAGTCCATGGATGCTTTTTCTTGGAAGTAATTTTAAACTTCACTCTGTCTCCTGGAACCCCTCTTCAGGCTGCCCACACCCAGGTGATGGTGTAACATGCTGCCTTTGCTTCACACTCCTCTTCTCTTTTTCTTTTCTACACATACACACGCACACACACACATACACTCTTACACACAAACACACCCACTCAGCCCTGCTGGGGAATTCATGGCCTCAGGCTAACAAACACAGTTGAAAAGCAGCAGAAAGCCCTGAAAGAATTAACGCTGCTCGGCTCCCTCACGGACTAACAGCGTGGAGTTTCATTTGTACGGAAACACCTCATGACAGACAGAAGACACTTTTCCGATCGACAGTATTGTGAGGTACGCATGTTGCAGCTAGTTTCTTTTGCTCTGTTTGCTGAGCCTTCAGTTTCTGATTGGTCAGGCAGAATAAGACGGTAAGAGCTTCTGTGCATTTATTTATTTAGTTTTTGTTCACACGGTAATTCCTGCCTTTATCTGTGTCACGTAACCTGTTTGGTCACAGGGTGTACAGCACCCTTGCTTTTCAGAACAGTGAGCAAATTATCGTCTAATTCCAAAAGTGTTTTTATAGCTGTTATTTTATCACAGCCATAAGAACTGTTAAAATCTCAGATCACCAAATGGTCAGTGCAGAATCTCCTGTTGCTCGAATGCATTTAAAAATATTCCTATCTGCTCTTGGAGGATAGATAAATATTCCTACATGAAAAAGAAAGGATTTTATTTTATTTTTATCATTGCATGTGGTTTTAACAAACCATAATTTTAATTCAGGACAGCACAGCGGTGCAGTGTTTGGGACTGATGCCTCACACCAAGAAGGTCTCAGATTTGAATCCGCCGACCGGCTGGTACTTTTCTGTGTGCAGTTTACCTGTTCCTCTTGCTCTCTCAAGGTACACTGTGGATTTCTTCCAGTCCCAAAATGCTTGTTAGGTCAATTGGCGATCCTAGATTAGGGGGGAATATGAGCATGACTGGTTGTCTGTCTTGGTGTGTTAGTCATGTGACAGCTGAAAAAAGCTGCAGTGGCTTCAAAACCATTAAAATTGGTTTAAGAAAAAAACACTAAAAAATGAATTAAGATTTAGTTAAATGTTATGTATATAGTCTATGCCAATCTCGTGAGCAAATCATAGTATGAGACTTAAAGCCCTTACTAGATTTAAACAAACATATATAAAACATTAACAATTATTATGAAGGAGGGGTCTTTATTGATTTTTAGTATTTTGGATTTAGAATGACAGGTCTGCATGCTCAACGTAATGCTGAACCAGGAGGCAGTTAGCATATCTTATCAGTTTTGGTGGTAGGCAGATTTTGAGTCATTGTACCAAACAGAGCATCACTGGTGCTGGGTTTTTGGGTCTGAATCTGACACCTTTGAGTCTGTGCCACCATCTATTCAGCTGAGATGTGTGCTATGCTAAATGTGCTGCAGAAAATGCACATTATAGAGTCTGGCCTGCTGTGTCAGACAACTGCAATATTTCCAAATTACTACAAGTATTTGTGATGTAAAAGGTTTTTACATCTGAAATCAAAAGACAACTTATACGGCAAAACTGATAGTTTTGTGACAGGCCAATATATAGCTCTAAAGGTAAGCTAACTGCCTGCTAGCTATAGCATACTGGACATAAATGAGAAGAAACAGAATTCCTAGAATTTCAAATGACTAAGTTATCCTTTAATAAAACTCAAAGAAGCCAGTTTCTTATACTTAAAAACGACTCAACAGTCGCTCCATTACTGAAGTACTATGTCAGACCTCCTTTTGCCTTCAGAATTGCCTTAATTCTTCATGGTATAGATTCAGCAAAATTCTGGAAATGTTCTTCAGAGATTTTGGTCCATGTTGACAGAATAGCATCACACAGCAGCTACATATATTATTTTTTTGTCTAAAGAGTATACCAATGTATGCATACCAAGCTTATGCATAACCTTGGTATTCATACCAACAGTTGTGTTAAAAACATTGCTACATTCCCCCGGTGAGCTAGTAGTCTCTGCAGTTGGACCGCAAATGGCATTTAACACCAAATTAATAGAAAGTTTAACTACAAAGTTTATAATGACCATAAACACGAGATTAAAAATGTATGTTTGAACAAAGCAACATGAATTATGTTATTCTTTTGCCTGACAGATTTTCTGTGTAGGTTCTCAGTGATCCAGGTCATGGTTAGCCTAAGGACCTTGGAAAGAAAGCAACTGGACCTCTAACTTTCGTGACAGTGTTTCACCTGTCTTACTTTGATATACTCTTTGAACTCTTATCCAAAAGACGGCTCATTCAGCTCTGAAACCAAATGGTCAGGAGCTCCAGGTATTTAAACCCTTAAGAGGGTCCAAGCTCCATAAGAGGGTTGTTGACCCACTATGAATCATGTGCGTCATCACATGAGGCAATGTATGAAAAAACATGTGGGTTATTACCACCAGAGGTTTCACATGAAATCGCTCTGAGACCTCGCCTTACTCTATCACGCGACCTATTGAGGTCACCTGACACAAGATGTGAGTTGGGGTTTTAAGCTTCTGGGAAGTCATTTTAAAACTGCATTGTAGGTGGCTGAGAGGTGTCGTAAGCAACCTCCTCTTTTCAGTCATGGTCGTTCATGGTGGGTTGTGGTGTGTTCCCCACAAGGGGAGCTAGGATGTTGGCAAGGAGCTTGGAAATGTTGTAGGTGGTTGAGTTTATACTGCTAACTAACTTTATACTTCTAAAAATGTCCTCTTAAGGGACTCTCCACTATTTTGGTTTTAGAACTTCCACAGCATGTCTTTTATCCTGTCTTCCTTCTCTCACCCCAACCGGTCGCGCCAGATGGCCACTCCTCCCTGAGCCTGGTTCTTCTGGAGGTTTCTTCCTGTTAAAAGGGAGTTTTTCCTTCCCACTGTCGCCAAAGTGCTTGCTCATAGGGGGTCATATGATTGTTGGATTTTTCTCTGTATGTGTCTACTTTAGAATATAAAGCGCATTGAGGCGACTGTTGTTGTGATTTGGTGCTGTATAAATGGAATTGAATTGAATTCAATTGAATTGAACTGAGGCAGCCTCTTGGATGAAAGGTCAAATGTCTCCACAAAGTCGAAGAAATCCAGTCACTTGGATGAACTGGTAGTTAACAGGTGGCAAAAGGAATGCTGTTAATAGAGAAACAGCGTTTAGTAGCAAAATATTATGGAGATGAAAATGCAAAGAATTCAATATTTCATTGTACATTTTTGTTGCATGTTTGTGAATGGCTGCTCTCAAAACGGTTTGAGAGCAGCGATTAGTTTTACTCCAAAACCTTGCAGGTCCTCACTTGAAATCTGGTTGAGAAAGAATGTAATCTGGATATCTCAGAAAAAATGATATGAATCATAGCAGCCACATGGCAAAAGATCACAGCTTCAAAGTGAAGCATCGCACGACTGTAGTAGTATAATGAAGCAACTCACAGAACAGTGTGTCCTTTTCTTTTGAAGAAATTATTATCACTCAGTTCTTCCAGTTAAACCTTTTGTTTACCCAGATGTCCCATCTAAAATAAAAAAGCACCATGCATATAAAGTATCGTTTTTCTTTTCTCTGTTTAAAGGATGATTTTGATGTGATGATGCCAACCCAGCTTTGACAATGTATGAGGTGATGTCCGGTGACACCCTGTCCTGGAAGGTGCCCAGTCCACGACAAAATGAAACAGAGGCTGGCCCTGAAGAACAATTCTCTGGGGATGGTGGACCTGTCAAAATCCTTAAAGTGTGCTTCAGCACCAACAACAACCTGGGCAAGAATTTCAAGCTGGTGAAATGTGACAACTCCTGGCAAATTAGGGTGAGAATGTAGCCCAGAAAATATGGGGAAGAGAATTTCATTGTCAAAAAAGACGAAAAGGGAAGTGCCAAATCGTGTTTCCGCCACTTAATGTTATAATTTTATCGCTATTACATATTTAAACGAGTTTAAACCAGAAATTTCAATAAATTGAAGGATGACCAAAAATCTTTTCAAAAAGTATTTTTTAAACTTCTTTTTTTCTCCTTCAGGCTATCATTCGTTCAATTCTGGTCAGCGGGCGTTTAGGGCCAAACGTTCAACACGCAGGATGCTATGGCCTCATGCTAAAGCACCTGAAGTCAGAAGAACTTCACTGGCTCCATCCAGACCTGACTGTCGGAGAGGTGGAGAAGCGCTATGAGAGCAATCATCTGGAAGCCGAGTGGAGGTACTGATGGACTATTAGGATATTAATCTTGTAATTAACATATGTACTTTTTGTAAGCTTTATTGTATTGAGTTTTATTTGTAAGCTGATATCTATATTTTCCTTTCGAGCACAGATATGACCTTCGTATCAGATACATTCCTGTGAATTTTGTGGAAAAATTCAAAGATGACAGATCGACCTTTGTGTATTTTTACCAACAGGTAACTGTATTTGTTATCCTGTCATAAAAGCTTCCTGCCTCTATTGTACTTGTTGTTGTTTAACTGATATCCTGTGCATCATTTTAGCAAATCTCGTGTAGAGTGTGTTACTTTAGTTGCTTAAGCCTAGCCAAATTTGCTGCTGCCTTTGCAAGTCGCTTTGCAACCTAACTCTACTAAAGAAGCCTGTTGTCATTGATGACAGATTGGGTTGGTGCTGCAAAGTCAAGTAAAAATCACTCTAGGTGGAAATGGTTTTCTTTTGATTTAAAGAGTCCTGACTGACTTTGTTTGAAGTTCTATTTAGAATTTTATTGTTGGTATTCACATAAAACTCAAATTTTTGACATGTTATTATAGGTGCGTAGTGATTACATGCAGTATCATGCCAGTAAAGTCAGTGACGGGATGGCATTGCAGCTTGGTTGTTTGGAGATCAGGTGAGTCACTGCATTCCTTACCTCGCTGTGAGTGTGAGGTGACTGAACTGGGTGTATTTACTGTACACTTTCCAATTGTCTCCCTCTTGCAGGCTCTTTCATAACTTAACCCGTGTTGCTGTGCTTTGTATTTAATAGAATGATCAAAAGCTATAGAATACTTAAACTGCTATTTTTATTAATCATTTTGTATCTTTATTCTCACTCTGTTTTCACAGGCGGTTCTACAAAGACATGAATGCAAAAGGTCTTGAAAAGAAATCTAACTTTGAGCTGCTAGAGTAAGTTTTTACTTTCTGTACACTACAAAGAGTTATCGCTCTAATATTACATTAAGGGCTTTTAAATCCAGTTTAACTGGTGTTGTTTAATTACGTTACCCTAAAAGTGACACTTCATGGGTTGTGAACCCTCAGCTTCAAAACATGATTAAAAATGCCTTGAATTAAACTAAAAGACCATTTTTTAAATATTAAATCAGAATCAGAATACCTCATTAATCCCTAGGGAAATTATGTAATACTAAGCAAAAGACAAAGAAAAAACGTCACAGCATGAAGGAAAATCAGGACCAATTCAAACAGGCTGCATACCGGTTGATGCAAGCTCAATATAAAATTTAAATGACATGATGATGATTTAAAAAGCCGATACATTATTATATATTACATTTATTTATTTCTTTGAGACACCCTAAATATGTGTAGCTATTTATTGTTCCTTACCAAAAAGCTTTAACCGAAATTTTTATTTATATTTATTGGCCATTATAAATGCCAGTACCAACAGTTTGACAAACAGCTAACAGCAGCAATAGATTGCCTTTCAAGCTCTAGAGTATGTTTTTAATTCTGAATATTCTTCTAAGGTTTTTTGTTTGTTTTACCAATTTAGAAAAGAAGTTGGCCTGGACCTTTTCTTTCCACAGCAACTGATTAACAGCATGAAGGTAAATTTCTCTAAACGTGACTTAGTGTGTCCTACCTAAACAGGCACCCACAATTTATGAGACTTCCTTTGCAAATTAATATTGAGTCACTATTGTGCAAAAGTGCAAGTTTTACCATTTTCAAATCTCTGTGGCTGTGATCCAGCCTAGGCCCCTGCGGAAGATGATTCAGCAAACATTTCAGCAATTTGCAACACTCAAGGAGGATGACTGCATGATCAAGTTTTTTGAGACGCTTAAAGATTTCGTCAGCTACGATGAAGAGGCCTTCCCTTGTGAACTAGTGGTGAGCAGGAACATGATGTTCATCTGGAGCAATGAATCATGTCTTATTCATAAATAACAAAATAGACCTCGTTAAGCTTGTCCAGAACTCCAAGATCTGTAGATTTACTGTTTGAGGTATTAATGTTTCAAATGTTTTTATTTGTGAATAGCAAGGCTGGAGTCTGTCTGTGGAGCTGGTCGTCGGTGGGAGAGGAATTCGCCAACGCACACAGAAGGATTCAGCTGTAAGCGTGATTAAGATTTTGTTAATCTTGCACACAGGTTTAACTTCATAATTTAATCATTGCATTCATTCCTTTTGTGTGGCAGGCTGTGTTTTTAGCTGACTTCAAACAAATTAAGAAAGTACAATGCATATCGCAGAACGATGGCAAGGCTCTCCTAAATCTTGACATAGAGGGCGCGAAGCAAGTAAGTGTAATATTCCTCCCTATAGTTTGAAATATTAGGGAATGTCACTCAATAGCTTCCTTTGTTAGGTACACCTCGTTGGTATTTGATTGGACTGTCTTTTCTCTTCAGCACTCCCTCGAGTCTTTGTGGCACAGATTTGGGAAGGTGCTGGAAACATTGCTCAGAGATTTTGATCCATATTAACATCACAAAGTTAATGCAGATTTGTCGGGTGCACATTCATGATGTGAATCTCGCATTTCACTGCTCTAGTGGATTAAGATCTGAGGCCATTTAGTACAGTGAACTCATTGCTATGTTTAAGAAAGCAGTGAGCTTTGTGACATGTTGTGTTTCATCAGAAGATGGGTACACTGTGGTCAGAAAGGCATGGGCATGGTTAGCAAATGTGTTGGGTGTTGAAACTATGTTCAGCTGGTGCTAGATCAACATGTACCAAGAAAAGTTTCCCCCACACAATTACAGCATCACCAGCAGCATGAACAAGGCAGGATACATTTATGCTTTTATGTGTTTTAGACCGAATTCTGACCCCCACTAAGCAAATGTTGCAGCAACATTAAAGATTCATTAAACAAGTATTTTTTCCTATCTTATGTTGTCCAGTTTTGGTGAGCTTGTGTGAATTGTAGCCTCAGCACATAGTGTGGTCTCCTGCTGTTGTAGCCCATCTGCTTTAAGGTTCGATGTCTTGTGCATTCAACACCTACTTGTGCCGTTCTATCAACTCGAACTCTGGTGATTTCCTTCTGACTTCTAGCGTCAACCAGGCATTTTCGTCCAGAGAACTGCTGCTCATTGGATATTTTCTCTGTTTGGACCACTCTCTGTAAAGTTCAGTGTGTAAAATACTCAGACCAGCACGCTGAGCACCAACAGCCATGTTGGTTGGCTGATGAGTTATTGGTATTTTCTAAACTGGCCATTCAGTCTATGTATTTTTGTGACATGCCATTGTGTCCTCATTGATAGCGTCTGACCATCAATGTGGCCACGGTCGCTACGGCTGAGAACATGATTGATCTTATTGACGGGTACTGCCGCTTGGAAAACAACACAGATGAAAGTGTTATCCACCGACCAAATAGAGGTGTGTAAGATTTATCTATTAAATAAAGGGCAACATATTGTTTTTAAAGATTGACCATTGTCTTAAAAGCTGTTTGAAATATATTCTTAAAAGTCAATCTGGATTCTCATTACTACTTCCTATCCTAGATGCCAATGCAAGAACCTCCCTACCTGAAATTCCTACTGGGTAAGTGGCTGTTTTACTGACTTATGCAGTCAGTGCTCTAATTTGAACATTTCTGACTTTGGCTTTCCCCCATTTTGTCTTTTCCTTGGAGCAGCAGAGAGACGAGCTCGCTCAGACACAGTATGGGTGAGCTCAGAATTTTAACAACCTATGCTGTACACTTTTTAATAGTTAAAAACCAAATTCCTTTTAATAGTGACGTTATTATGAAGACAATAAAAATGAGATCTTTTGCATTTTTAGGTTCAGATATCTACTGTGAGATTGATGAAAGGCCAAAATCAGGTTCGGAAAAGTCTATATTCAATTCTGTTACAGGATCATACCTGTGAAAACTCACTTTTTAATGTTCACTGTTACTGTTGCTCTGCAGTTGTGAAATACGGCATCGACCGAAATGACATTGTTCTCGGCCGAATCCTCGGCGAGGGTTTTTTTGGGGAAGTCTACGACGGAGTATACAAAAAAGCTGTAAGTTTAAAGGGTTTAAGCGCGGTGTGTTACAGAGCATCTATAAAATACATGATTGCATTAGAAATAAATGGCAGCACACAAAGTGAATGTGCAGTAACATGTGTTTAATTGGACAGAATGGTGAAAGAGTTAATGTGGCAGTGAAAACCTGCAAAGACTGTTCACCTGACGTGATGGAAAAATTCATGAGTGAAGCAGGTACGCAGAGAAAAAGATTTCTAAAACAGCTGCTACGTTCACCACAACTGTGCCAGCAGTAACTGACAGAGTTGTCCTGATAAGTTGTGATGTTTGTGTTTGTCAGTAATCATGAAGAACCTCGACCATCCCCACATCGTCAGACTGATTGGAATCATAGAGGAGAATCCCGTGTGGATTGTCATGGAGCTTTATCAGTATGGGGAGGTTAGTCCTCATTTCCTGATTGGTTATAGAAAATATGCATTTAATATATGTTCTTTTTTCTTTTTAAACTAGTGTAGCTTCTGGATGCCACAGCAGATGTCGCACATGTGAATTCCTGACTGATTAAACGCATTATTGACTTTCTTGCAGCTGGGACACTACCTGGTTCAAAACAAAGAAAAGCTGACAAATACAACCTTAGTGCTGTTCAGCCTGCAGATCTGCAAAGCTCTCGTCTACCTCGGAGGGGTTAACATGGTACACAGGTACATTTTTTTCTCTTCTTAATTAAAAAATGAATGCTTTTATTCAACAGAAAGGTTACAGTGTTATAAGCTCTGCCTCCTTTGAGCATAAATGATCATGGTCTGACATAAAAGTAGCACCAGCTTAGGCGGGTATTTCAGATATCCTTGTCCCCAGCATCACTTTCCAGTTCCTCCTGGGGAATCCCGAGGAGTTTCCAGTCCAGGAGGGATTATATATCTCGACTCTCGACAGTCGAGATATATAATCCCTCCTGTGGCTTCTGGGTCTACTCGAGGGTCTGCTTCTAAAATGTAATCCACACTTTCAGCTTAAGAATTACAGCCATTTTTACACATAGTCCTCCATTTCCAGAGGTTCAAGTAGTGACAAGCAGTTTGATGGCCAGGTGAGGCATGCTTCTTTGTTAATTCATGGCAAACAAAGCGGACATAATATCTCAAGTTGATTCAAAGAGTTGGATTTGTATTGTTGGGTTTTCTCCCTCAAGGCATCCTACTCAGTCGCCTTTTGATTGAAAGTGGGTGCCACGCAGGCAACACAGTTGGTCTGCAACTATTTGCAATCGGTCCACCAGCTAAAAAATTGAATGCAGCCTTTTTTCCTAGTTGCAAGGAGAGGAGCCTACCGTCGTATTTTAACTCTAGTGTGACTGAGTGATGAAGTCGTCACATTTTGGAAAAACTTTTTATTTAATCTTAAAACATTGAAATGAGGAAAGTTGTACTGAAACAGCAGAACACCATGTTCCATTGAGTTGTGTCTGCAGACTGTTTAAGTGCACAATTTCAGGTTTTAACATGCATTATTTACATTTCCCCTGAATCTTGCCTACATTATCCACCTGTACCAACATAAATATCAACCTTTCCTCCAATCCTGTCCGCTCACAGAGACATAGCAGTTCGGAATATATTAGTCGCCAGTCCGGACTGTGTGAAGCTTGGAGACTTTGGTCTATCGAGGTACATAGAGGATGAAGAATACTACAAAGGTAAAAGAGACACTCATGAACTAACACAAATGTTTCATGCAATAAACATAAAATATCAGCTAGATTTATAAAATACTTTAACTGTAAACGCTTCTGTTATGTTTTTCCTACATTTTGATCTTGTTCACATTATTGTTTTAAGTCATGTACGTAATAATTTTGACCACAATTTTAGATTAAAGGATCTACACAGTTAAACCACAGTCTGTTATGTCTCCTTGTCAATAGAAAAATAAAAGAATATTTAAAACAAATACACAAATTAATCAACTTATTTGGAAAAATCTTTAAAAACCATGGCTTTGACTATCTTGACTATAATGCAGTGTGCTAATTTCTTTGCAGCATCTGTGACCCGATTACCAATCAAGTGGATGGCCCCAGAATCCATTAATTTCAGGCGTTTTACCTCAGCTAGTGATGTGTGGATGTTTGGTGAGCTTGTTACGCATTTACCTTCAACAGCACGGTGACATTTTGAGGGTTTGGTGCACAAGAGACTAAGAAACACTCACACATAGAAAAAGGTCAGGTTACTGGTTAATAATCAACCGAAACAAGGGCTACACAGTTTTATGACGAGGCAGGGATTATTTAAGATGATATGGCTCTACATTACAGATAACGTGCACACAAACACACATAACAGTGGACTGTTATTCTTCCTTTCTTTGTTTTGCTTTTTTAGCTCAAACACTGATGGTTTACATGGGGGAATTTTAAGCCTCAGAAGGCTCAATATCCCAACCTAACAGCCTTTCATGTGTATTTACTCCTAGTGCTTTTACAAAAGTACTGAAACACTGGCATCCTCTGACCTTTGAGGCCTAAGAGAGTGAGGAATTACCTTTATGATGCCTGACTATTTGATATCCTCCCCTAAGGTAAATCAGTTTTTCTAAAACATAAACAAACACAAGGCCCAGGCCTTGTGACCCTGAATAAGCCTGACAAAGACTCCAATCTGGCCCACTGGACGACTTTGGAAAATGTGAAGCTGATAAATTTTAGCCTTTTCCTTCCTACTGATAAAGACCATGGCCATTCACACTAAACCAATGCAAATAAGTAATAAAGTTCCTGCTTTTTCATTATATGCTATAAAATTTATGATTTTTACAGCTCGTCCCCGGAAAAAAAAAGATATATCCTGTTAATTGATTTTAAAAAAGTTACGTTTTCCAATTCCAGGTCAGTCTGTGCAGTTTTCTGTAATTTTCACATTTATCTCTTACAATTTAAGCCCAAAGCAGCCATATAATGACTAAAAACTGATAGGTGCTGTTGAAATTGCACTTCTTTTTCATGATTAAATATATTAGAGATT
Organism: Rhamphochromis longiceps; assembly: GCF_057381845.1. Taxonomy (NCBI): domain Eukaryota; kingdom Metazoa; phylum Chordata; class Actinopteri; order Cichliformes; family Cichlidae; genus Rhamphochromis; species Rhamphochromis longiceps. The sequence goes on along the minus strand of NC_140571.1, from coordinate 9,415,008 downwards.
AAATGTGTAGTTAAATATCTTTACAATGACAGAAAAGGGAGTTTCTCTCATCCGGCCCACTTAAGATCAAACTGGGCTGTATGTGGCCAACAATGTAAAATGAATTTGTTCTGCACTGTGTGTTTTCATGCACTGAATTCAACCATACTTATGATTTCCATTATGAATTTTTAAGCATGAACTAAACACTATTATTGACCCAGATCTGTAATTTTTTCTCACAAAATACATCTTATTTAGTTCATGTATTTCTTTTTGCAACAGTGACTGATACAACTGTGGACATAAAGTGGACTGAAGGCTGATATAGCTAAAATAAAGCTATAGGATATGCATTAAAAACATGAGATATATTACCATACCATAATTTATTTATATATCACTTTATTATAGCACTATATTAGGTAGATTCTGACCCAACAGCTGCTTCCTGTCGGAGAGCCATGGATTGTTTTTAAGTACAAGAATGAAATATTCTATTTTACACGGCTTATTGTAAAATAAAGCAAAATAAAGCTTTTTGAGCTTCATCTGGTGGAAAAATAACTTTTTTGAAAACTGCAATTAATGAAAATAATCAAAAACATGAATAATGAATAGTTATAATTATTACTAACTCCATTACCAAGCACCACAATGACTGCTTCAGGTGGCATTTGTTTGTCTTTGTTTGCTATTGTCAATGCGTTTAATTTCATCCTTATTGCCTGATATTTTCTATTTGTAGTCTATTACACAATCTGAAAATGAATAATGAACTGGAGGGTGAACATTCCCAGGCTTATTTTTGTTTCTGTGTTGTTTTCTAGCTGTGTGTATGTGGGAGATAATGAGTGGTGGACAGCAGCCGTTTTTCTGGCTTGAGAACAGAGCTGTGATCAACCAGCTGGAGCAAGGCATCAGACTGCCCAAACCAGATAACTGCCCTCCTGCCCTCTACTCACTCATGACCCGCTGCTGGTCCTACGACCCCAGTGAAAGACCCAGTTTCACTGAGTTGGTTATGAAGATCAGGTAATTCTTTATGCATTATTAAAAGAAGTGATTATGAAGAATACAAATGGATTGAGATCCTTTAATTAAGGCTTGGTCAGTGGGCCCAATCTTTCTCAGTTGAAGTTTGTGATTATCTGCATAAGCAGATATTGGCCTCATAGTGCTATGTTAAAAAAAAGGTTTATTTTACTCATTTCTAGTTTCATATTTCTATTCTTGACTCCACTAGAGAAGTTTTTTTTTTTTTTAAATTTTATATTCTTGTAGCCCATCACTTTAGCCATTAACTGAAGCAATCATTGGCTTCTGATTGGCTACAAGTTTGTAGTAGTCTGAATCTTGAGCAATTGGCTCATAGGGATTACATGATGATGACATCATGATTAATATGAGAATATATCCTGTCTATATACATGTGATGGAAAATAAGGAAAACCATCAACCCTTTACTGTGTAGTTAGGTTCATAATCTGTTAGACAAAGACACCATCATACTTCTGAATTTTCAACAACAGTAAAACTGTTAAAATCCAAAGTTGTTGGATTTTAAATCAGACATAATTATTTCCATGGGTAAAAAAACAACTTTACATCATCTAACCAAGTCAAGAACACTGTTAGGGACGTGGGTGTATCACTGTCCCAGTCAAGAGACGTAGACCTCAGTGGAAATAGACAAGGTGCAAACCACTGGTTACACACATCTGTTTCCATGACTAGAACCACATCATAATCCAAAGCCTCACAACAGCTGTCAAACATGGTGGAGACAATGTTCTGGCATGGGCATCTGTGGTGGCCAGTGGAGCTCAGTCACTAGTGTTTATTAATGATATGACTGTCGATAGAAGAAGCAGGATGAACTGTGAAGTGTACAGACCTCAGATTCAGCCAAATGCTGCAAAACTAATCAGTAGGCAAATGGATTATGACCCAAAGCATATGTTGGGTCTGTGTTTCCACAGGCCCCACTAGTTTAGAGACTTATTCCTCATGAAGAACACAAGACAAAACAGAACATCTTCAACCGGTCTTTAACTCGCTAACGAGGAAAGGCTTTGGTCAGAACCAGGCTATGGAGCTTAATGCTCCTCACCTATCTCTAGCCCAAGTCCTTCAAAGAGTAGCTTCCCTCGCAGCTATTTATTCCCATGATAGTTACAGTTTACACAATACAACACAACACAAGCACCTCCCACCGTAAAACCCCCCCAGGCACTGTGTGTGTGTGTGTGTGTGTGTGTGTGTGTGTGTGTGTGTGTGTGTGTGTGTGTGTGTGTGTGAGACCTCCTGCTCACCAGAAGGATCATAAAAGCAGGAAGCTTACAACACAAGAAACAGATCTTCCAGATAGAATGTATCTACAATAAAACCTCAGAGTGGCTGGAGAGGTGGTCAGGATCAGAGGAATCTCTTTGATCCTACTGCTTGAACTAAGACTTTACAAATTTAAGAAACACAGTGACAACATTCAACAATTTGACTTAACAGCATACTACAAAAACAACCCAAGTATTTCTCAAAACAAAAAGATTGGATATATTTTGTCTGTGGCCAAGTCAGTCAAAAGAGCATATTTTCAGTTACTGGAGATAAAAGTGAATACATAGCATCTCAAAGTAGGTTAAATAGCATTTTTTGATGTCCATGGGTTCTAAACTTCAGGCACTGACTGCAAAGGATTTTTACACAGCCCTTAAAAACATTATCTTTAACTTAGATAAAACAGTCCGATTATTTTTGAGTCTCTGAAAATAGAGGACACCGGATGAAATTGGCCGTAATTCTCAAAAGGGTCATGTAAAATCTGTGTAAAACTCTTTGAGTTAAAAGCTGAAAGTCTAGACTTAAATGCCAACTTGATGGTTTGATGTAAAACAATAACTGGGGTGGTGCATAAAAGGAAAATGACAAAAAATGTATCTTTGTCTCGCAAATTATGGACTTAGTTCTAATAATTCACTGGGTTTTCAGAGCTGGCTTGACACAAATAAAGTTGCTACATTATTTAGTGACTAACTGAAACTACACGTTAAGTTTTTGTGAACGCATTACAAAGGCATGATGTAAAATGTGTCTCAAATTTAACAGTGATGTCCACAAGATGGAGAAGGAGCAGGAAGCGGAGAGAGAGAGAGACAGAGTGCGTTCCACCAAATTTTTCGAGTCCAAGTTCAACATTGACCCCCCGCCTAAGGTATAAATTATTTTTAAGTTTACCTACTGCTCAGTCTTAAAATTTGGTTGTAACAAATGACATTTTTATAATCTTTTACATTTCCTGAAGCCTTCAAGAATGAAACCAGCCCGGTTTGGGAACACACTCAGTATTGGTCTGCACATTCAGGTACTTTTAAACAACCTCTAGACACATCCTTTGAGGTAGCTTTAATTTTTTTCCATATATAAGTGTGTGTCTGTTTGTATCTGTGCAGCTCAATGAGGCTCTGTGTGCCAGCTCACCTGACCTAGCCAGCCCATGTGACTATCAGTCTCCTGTCGACTCCAGCAACACTCTCGCACTACCTGCCAAGTCGCCCCGGCGCCGCAGCATGGGGGTAAGAGACACTAAGCACTTCCTTTAAAGGTTTAGCTGCACAACCTACTAAAGCACTGTATTATACTGTGTCGAACGAGGATACTCATGTGATTGTTTTAGTAACATTGTAATTACACTTCTCCATCGCTGTACTTGTAGGAGAACGAGTTTTTCAGAGTGGAACGCAACACCGAGGAAGACGCCCAGCTCCTGTGGCAGAGGGAGAAACACCAGATACATGAAACGCTCCGCAAGCAGAAAGAGCAGATGATGGAGGATAAAAAGTGGCTGAAAAAGGAGGAGAGACTGCTGGTGGGGAACAGAGCATCCTTTACTTTTGTCAAACCCCTCTCTGTGTCTCTGTCCTCCTCTGGGTCCGAATGCAGTGTAGCTGTGAAGGCTACATGGAATGAGGCACCATTAAATAATACCAACCTACTTGTCCATCCAAAAAGCCCCACTAGTCTTAAATTGAATGTGCCCTTGATAACAGTTCCAAAGAGAGGGTCTATATCTCTGTTGTATGAAATGAACCTGCCTGTTTCTTTTCAGGACCCCATGGGACTAGAAGATACTGCCAATCCAGAGGTAGGTGTGCTCCTGTACAGAGTGTAATTTTAATTACAGGCAGTTTAGTGAATCAATTTAGTTACAATGGAGACATAATTTTTTTCAGATACCTAAAATACAAACAAAGTAAATTAAATGTAAAGTAAAGTAAATGTTTGGGGTTTTTTTTTTACATTGTTGTCAGTCCAGTTGTGACTGTTTGTGATCACTGAAAAATGAGCTTCGTCATAGGTCACACTTCCTGCAGGGATCAGTATAAACCACTATTAGTCAACTTAGTTTAAATCTTTTATTAGATATTTTATTAAATAGACTTCAGGTGCATAAGTTTCTATCTATCATGCCATTGTCTGATGTACGGTGGCCCTGTGAGGCCAAACGGACTGTAAGAAAACACCAGCAATAAGAAAAGTGCTGCAAAACCACACAAAACACCCACGGAAATAGGAAAAACGGAAACGAAAAAACAGATTTCCAAAAGCACAAGGGAAGGTTTTCTGGGGAGACAATAACCCGACAGACCAGTTGCAGAAACCAAAATATGCTAGTGTGTTTTAATCTCATGATTAATGTATGGATTTTTAGGCTAATAATTAGGCTAACACACTTACCGCTCACCTTTTCTTTGCGATAGATCCTCCACTTCTTTTAAGAGTCTCCCAGCACAAATCTTAGCATAGTTTGGTTCCTGCAACTGGTCCGTCGGGTTATTGTCTCCCCAGAAAACCTTCCCTTGTGCATTTGGAAATCAGTTTTTGCCTATTTATGTTTTCGTGTTTTCTATTTCTGTTTTCTTTTTCCTATTTCTGCTTTTTCTATTTCCGTTGTGTTTTGTGTGCTTTTGCAGCGTTTTTCTTATTGCTGGTGTTTTGCAGTCCATTTTGTTAGGTATTCTGGATTACACAGATGGATTACGTGGCAGAAACACACACGGACGCAAAAAAGTTTGTGATGCAAGCTTTATATACACGAGTGGGGGGAATATTTACAAGGGAAGGGGCTATATACAGTGATGGATAAAAATGTGCCAGGAGATAAACACCGAGGAGATGAGACGGAGCCGAAGTATGCAGGTAGGCAGCAGACGGACCGGAGCTACCTGACAACAGGGAACAAAACAGAGCTTATGGCGTACCGTTGATAGCCGAACGTTAAACACAAGTGGACGGAGAGAGTTGGAGAGCTTACTTGACCACCCAAACCACAGCCGCTGCGGTGATCGCCGCCTGATGGTACGTAGCACTCCGTCGCGGATCCACAATAGCCAACACAAAATCCTAGGTAGGCAGGCAGGCGATGGAACAGGCTAAGACAAAGAGAAGCAGGCGAAACATGGATCCTTTAAAACATACAGCTCCACAGCGTAAAATCAACAGATGCAGCCTGTGCTGACTCGTTACCACTTGTGACAGCGACAATACTCCGACACCAGACGTCCGTGACTCTGCTCCCTAAAAGCGCTCACTGATGACGTCTGATGCGTCGCAGGTGTGCTGGAATGCCATCAAGCCCCGCCTCGCCTACCTACAACCAAAAGGAAAACAAAACCCAAACAACAACAATACACCTACCCACCACCTCCTAACACATTTGGCCTCACAGGGCCACTGTACTAAACTACTATACTACAACTAAAGCTTTACTACATATTTGTATCACCAAAACTACTATAAAGGTCCAGAGCCGCATAAAATAAACACATGATATACGTTATTACATTTTTAATTATTATATATTTAATATTAATAAAATATTTATATATAAAGTGTTATTATAACCCTAGAAAATAATGTATGTTTGTGTCATTTGACTGTTATTTTCTTTGATGAGGCATCCACATGATATATCCTGCAAAGCCTTTCCCCTTTTTCTTAATTTGAAATATACATTTATGACAGGAAGTGTGTTATTTTAGAGTATTGTCACTTTAATTAAGCATTTAAAGTTTAATAGTATTAAAAGGCTAATTTATCAAGTCTAGATGATGTGCAGTGTTTAACAAATTAATTAGATGACCTGTCATAAAGAAAACATGCAAATATTTTAGAAATCTGTCAAAAAATTGTTAAAGCTGAAAGTGACATTCTATGTGCACGTTTGAGGCAGCATACTGGACTTCCCTGAGGAGTCAAATTAATCAGGCATAACATTCAACCACTAAAATGAATTTTCCTGTTCATGAATAACTGACATCTTAATCAAAGAATAATAATGTCCCTTTAGAAACGAGCACCTCCCTGCTTTTTATGAAACAGTACATTTAAAAATTAATGGATAACGAGAATCATTTAATTTTAGCATTAAAAATATCAATTTGATTAAACACCTTGTTCACACTGGTGTAATAATCAATACAGAAACACAAAAAATGATTTTGGTAATTACCAATACCGTTAATTTAGGGCAGCAGGGGCATAAACCTAATACTGGGTTTTTAAGCGCTTTTCTCTGCTTAAACTAACCAGCTGATTGGTCTCATATAACTATCAGCAGCATCAATTATTATGATTACTTTTGTGCGTTGTTGTCAATACATAATGCGAGCTGTTGATTAGAAAGTGTAGAATTGTAAAAATTCCTCATCTCGTCCTCATGATATCCTTCTTTTGTTCTTTTAGCCGGCTAACATCGAGATTGGTAAGCACTCAAAGCAATTCACAGATTCACATCTAAAATGATCTAAAGATGTTCCTTCGCTCCTTATGTATTTGATCTGCTATTTCTCCTCATCTGTCATATTTTTCATCTTTCTGCCATACAGCAGTGCCTGAGAAGCCGCCACGACTCACAGCAAAGGTAAGCAGATTTAGTTTTCTTAAAATTATTTTTAGGCCATAGAAAAACATCATTTAATTTAATAGCTTTGATTTTTGGATGAAAAATTATTCATAATTTGTCCTTTTTTTTGAACGGGCATCGATGCCACTGTTTTATCTAAGTAAGTGTCTTGTGATGTTATTTAGTATTTCAGTTCTTAAAACCTATTTACTCCTTTTTCAGCCTGCGCCCACAGCTGAGCTTGACCGCACAGATGACAAAGTATATCACTGCGTAATGGACTTGGTCAAAGTAGTCGTCCAGCTCAAGAATGACATCGCTGGGCTGCAGCCAGAGCAATGCATTACCCATATCAAGGTACACTGAGACAAATGAACTGCTTTGCACTTCAGTGTTACAGTTTGTTGCTGCTTTAATGCCACATTTTGAAATGCAAAGACAAAGCTCCTGAGTCATTTCTGTATTGATTTCTGCCCACAGTCTGTTGGGATGGCATTAAGAGATTTAATTAGCAGTGTGGATGAGATACTGCCCACGTTACACGGGTCTGTGAGGACTGAGGTACAGTATGACAGCATTATTTTATTATTTCATTTCCTTTCTGTGCATTTTTATCCCTTTAAACACAAACAAAGCAAAAACTATACAACTATCCCTTTAAATCCCGAACCATGAAAAAATTGCCAGAAAATTCAATTTTCTTTTTAAAAATAGTGTTCGGTGAACCTCCTGACATAACAAAGAACATTAAATATGATTTTAAATATATGCATTTTGATTTATATAATATTTGCTACAAAACATTTTTTTCAGTTTATTTCTTGAAACTTTTTACTTTAAAAAAATCGCACTGATGTAGAAGTCACAAAAACTCATCAAATATGATACACTTGCCTTTAAAGTTTACATTTTTGGAGGGGGACACCCAGAATCCATATTTTTGCATCACAAAAGTACTGACGCAACGCCAGATTTCCTCAGCCGAAGAGCTGGCAAAACGTAAAACTCAGTCATCAAAGCGCCAATCTAAACGACTGATCCATTGGTCTTCTGTAATATCGCAGATCGAAGGCACCCAGAAGCTGCTGAACCATGACATGGGGGAGCTGATCAGCAAAATGCGGTTGGCTCAGCAGAATGCCATAACCTCTCTAAAGGAGGAGTGTAAGAAACAGATGCTGGCTGCCGCACACACTCTGGCTATGGACAGCAAGAACATGTTGGATGCTGTGGATCAAGCAAGAGTCAGGGCCAATTTAGCAAAGCCGGCTCCCCCCTAAAAGACATTAGATTTTTTTTTTTTTCAGTTTCACATCAAACTAAATAGGGACTTCTTTTTTTTTTCTTAATATGTGAAAGTCAAAAATAACATTTGTGCATTGTAAAGCATGCATTTTTAGTTGGATCACATCGATCAATCAGTGAAATGAATCCTGCAGCATCACCGGTACTTTGGATAGCCACTGTCACGTTAATGAGAGTTTAGTTTAAATGTGATGCTACATATGGATGCATGTGTATTTTTAGGTAATGCAATAATACAGAAATGTGTCATTTTCCTTTTGCGGTCCCCTTGCATCATGTTTAGGATGTCAGTTATGCTAAATTTTAAATGATAACTGTACCTGTGTGAAGTGTTGACTCAGATATTTGCTTTGAAAGTTGTATTTGTAAATATAAAATGTGTTGCATGGGAAATGTTTCATGCAAAAAAGAAAACACATGTGAACAGTTTACTTTTGTCAGTAGTGAAATGTAAATATAGCATCAATGGCGTTTTGTTGTCGTCTTTGGTTGGCTGTATCGCACAAAGTCATGGGAATTAAAATCCACCGACCAGTGAAGGAAGCTCCCAAAAATCATATCCACGACAGATCGACCTGGTTTCACTTAAATCCAACCAAGATTGTAGGATAAGTAGCGAATTTTGTGAACGCTGAAAACTGCCTTTAAAATGACAAACACGACGTGGAGCTTAAGCACAGTTTGGCTGAAGAGTCATTAGGTGATCAAATTACTGCAAATTCTGAGCCATACTCTAGAAGGATGAGTGATTCTAGTGAACTGTAGAGGGAGGAGTGGATGTGTGCCTTGGCTGGATGAGATAAAAATGACCATATTAAAAGGTTAGTTGGCCATTTAAGTGGCATGACTCACACTAAACCAATGAACTAAAGAGCACAGTATTATCCTCACAAAGACCCAGCAATTCATTGTTGTCCTCTGTTAGGGACATGAGTCTGAGACCTCTGCATCAACCACAATTTATGCATCTGAGTCATACTGTAGTGTCAAGAGGACATACTGGGATTTCTATTGGTGGCACATATGTCGGGGTTGGGTTAACAGAGCGCATGGACTTTCTTTTCAAAATGATGGGCATTGCAGCTCCAGATTTATTTAAGGGAGATTAAATGATACGATATATACACACACATATAATTCTTTGATTTAGTTGGATTTCATAATTTTAACACTTTCAAAACAGAACTTTCATTCCCAGTCCTTTGTAGTGGACAGTAGGACTTACCAACTTCCATTTATAAGTGAGACGAAGAGAATTTTACCCAGAATTGTAGACAGGGTCTCAGGCGCATAGCTGTCTGGGGATGAAGTGTAGGAGGGCCAGGTATTAAAGCAGAAAGGTGAAAGTTCAAAGCACCTACCAGCATTCGAGAAGCGTCACTGTCCAGTTTTACATCGCCACAGACTGAGGTTGCCAACCAAAGAAGAATCAACAGATATATTTCAAGACAAAGATTAAACTATTTGGCCACAAAAGCAAGAGGTATTTTTGGAGGCATCAAGGTGAGGCTTTTCAAACCTAACGACGCTGCATCAACTGTCAAGCATGGTGGTGGTAGTATCATGCTCTGTAGCTGTTTTGTTGCCAGTGGTACTGGTGTGTTGCACAAAATGGATAGCCAAATGAAGGGGGATTACCTCAAAATTCATTAATCCGCTAGACCAGTGGTTCTTAACCTGGGTTCGATTGAACCCTAGGGGTTCGGTGAGTCAGTCTCAGGGGTTCGGCAGAGCCTCCGCTGTGACATGCATGGCTCATTTTGTGCACCAGTAAAAAACATATCTATGTCTTGAATTTCAAAAAAAATATCATATTTTATTTTTCACTAAAGAGGGGTTCAGTGAATGCGCATATGAAACTGGTGGGGTTCGGTACCTCCAACAAGGTTAAGAACCACTGCGCTAGACGGTTAAACTTGGACACAGTTGAGTGTTTCAGCAAGACTGGTTGTGGAATAGGTAATGCAGGCTAACACTGAGCTTCTGGAATAGCTTTCCCAAAGCCCCAACCTCATCAACTGAAAATTTGTGGATTATGCTTAGAAGCCGCGTCTATGCAAGGAAACCAACCAATTCAAATGGCTTCTGTCGGTTCTGCAAGGAAGAGTGTTCAAGTATTCAGTCACAATTACGCCAGAAACTTGTTGATGGCTATCAAAAGTGTCTGAGGTGCAACTCTCTAAGGGACATTTCACCAATTATTAGTGGAAGTGCATATATATTTAAACCTGTATGTATATTTTTGACTGTGGATTAGAGAAAACATGAAATAAATTCAAAGATCTGCACCCAATTCTTGTTTTTTAAAGTCATGAAAGATGTATGCTGTATAACCCCCCCACCCATCCCGGAAGAAGAACAATTAAAAAAAAAAAATCATTAGAAGCCAGCATTACCTTGAAATTCATGCCCATGATGACTGTATGTAAACTTCTAAATACCACTGTATAATTATCTACATAATGAGGTCATCTTAAAGCACAAGGAGATAGGAACATTTACATATATTTCAAGTCTTTACTGATGATCATTAAGTGTAGTTTCAGAGTCAGTTCTTTTATAAAAGAATACAAAAAATACTGTATAAGAAATTGTTTTTTTTTTTTCAAAGGTCAGTAAACAGCGTGCAGACAAATTTTCAAATTTGTTTCATGGGTTTTTATTGTATAGTACGCTCAATCAAAAATACTACAATTGTTGCAGCATCGCCAGAAGGAAAAAACCTGTGCTGATGCATTTTTTGTCTAAACCAAATCACCCCAACGTGTATCCAACATAGTCTATAATAATGGGTGTTCATCCCACCATACACAAAGAGAACAGTGTCATCAACAACTTTTAATCTGATAAAAAGCAACCCAGATGGCATTGTTTACATATTTAATTCTCCCTATTTTTTTTAAACGTTCACTGGTTTACCAGTATCATGGCACCTTGAACGGATTGTGATAAATTTACATGCATTTGTTGGCTCCAGTGGATGATAATAAATCTTGCAACGCAGACTAAGTTCTTCATTTTTCAGTTCATGACTGGAAACCTTAAAAAGTAGCAAATGAATTCAAAACTTCATGAAGCAGTTTTGAGCATCACTACTGACCAATGGTGGCAAATTAAATGGAAAATGATTATATTTAGTCATTTGTCCAAGATCCCCTTTGGAGCAGCCAGTCCAGTTACCCCTGCTAAAATCAGACTAGGGATGCACTGAGGAGTATATCACATTTGAATGCCCATTTCTTGAAGGATTATTCACCACCATCCAGAATATGTGGTGAAAGAAAACTTTGCTTAGAATCAAAGAGAACAGATTCATGACAAATATTGTTAAAATACAACTCAAATGTAGAATAGGCTCTAGTACTTAGTTTACAGGTGACAGCCTTCAGTGGCGTTAAGGTCAGGAAGGTGAATTTGTACATGTGGTTTAGCAGTCCACACTCTTGTATTGCTAATGTTTGCTGATGCATTTTCTGGACATATCAATGGTCAGACAAAAAGACAGACAGATAACCATGAAGTAAAGAGCATGAAAATAAGACGAATTTAAAACAAGCTTGTTTTCTTAATGTTTTAATCTCCATCCTTGAGCCTTTTACAACAAGCTAACATTGGGATGATAAACTGAGTTTGATTCAGAGTTTGACTTCTGCTAAGACAGTAAGATGACAAACAGCTTTCACTGATCCCCCTGCTATCAGTGAATGCAATGTTATTAAGTTGTTGAGTTTTAAGCTGCAATCCCTGAAACTATAGGAAAGAAAAATATGATCACTGTGACACCCTACTAAGACAGCCGTTGGCACTATATATTTAACTAGCATGTTATGCTAACATGCTAAAAAGTGATTAACATTTGCACATTAAAATACCAACATTAGCACAGTTTTCAACAGCCATGTTAACTTTAGTGAATGTTAACATGCAAATGTTTGCATTCAGGTCAAAAACAACCTGAGAAATGTTACAGATGATGCTGAAGGAGTAAACCTGAGGCTGACAAAGTGCATCTGAGATGAAACTTGAGCCAAGACTTTATAGCTAACAGTAGGTTACTGAGTCTGATCTTCCCTTAAAAATGTAGATTGTAGTTGATTTTTATCCAACTGGGAATAAGAATCTGAAAATAGCAGAGTTGTCTCCACTATTCATAAGTTATATTTGGTGACGTGTAAAGAGCACAACGGCCTTTTGAGGACACCTGGGTTGCACCGAGTTACACAAAGTTGAGTCAGATTACCCGACTTGAAGAAGAGTTCAGCCACACTTTAAAGTATCTTTCAAGAGGAGGTGACTGTGAATTCAACCCTTTCCCAGAAGCCTTAAATCATGCCGGCTAGCCACGGTGGCAAGAACAGACCAATTGTCCCAAGCAGGCAGACAATAATGAACATCCACAGGAAGATACGGTCAATCACCATAGCAACATACTTCCAGTCCTCTTTCACCTGTGCAGAAAGAAGTAACAGAGAAGGTGGGGAGAACAAGAACAGAAATAATATCATGAATTTAAATAATAATTCACATCATGGGTGGTATTGTTTGCTATGAAAAATATGGTTCATAAGAAAAACTACTCATCACACAAGCTATGTCATATATTCATGCACATTTCTGCACACTTTTGCTGACCTGTTCCTTCTATTTTCTTCAGTCAATGCGATTTGCTACAACCTGTCTGTAACCAATCAAACTTTTAAACAGTTCTTTCTTAGCTGCTCCCAACAGTAATTTCAGTGTGATGTTAGGCATATAATGGGATTTAGCTCCATGCATTACTGCTCCATGTATCTGCCCTTGAAGTTTAATATCTGTCTCCAGAAAAGCTCTCTTCAGTCACTCAGCTGCCAAAGCCAGTTTTTATACCTCTTCAGTAACTTCCTATATATGACAATAAAAAGAAAAGTTGTATTTTTTTTTATTTAAAAGTTACTTTTCTAGGGCAGAATGGTGCCTCACAGCAAGAAGATCCTGAGTTTGAAATAATAATTTCCCCTAGGGATCAATAAAGTATTCTGATTCTGATTGAGGCTGAGGGCCTTCTGTGTGGAGTTTGCATGCTCTGCTGTGTTTGTGTGGGTTCTCTCCAGGTACTCCAGTTGCCTCCCACAGTCCAAAGATATGCAGTAAGTGGGATTATGTTCACTCTATTATTCAAATTTGCCCAGAAGTGCGATCTTATCCCTGTGTCAGATGGTGACATATCCGAGGTGTGCCCCGCCTCTTGCACTATACTAGCTGGGATAGGTTTGAAGGATAAGAAAAAGTATGCTAAATTTCTTATGCTTGCTATTTTGTCCATGAATACTCTGCAGGCTTTCTGCCCTCCTGTCTGGTTTTTCAAATGCAGTAAGAGGCGCAATATTGATAAAAATCTGAATAATATTTTTTAACAACCAAAGGGAAGATGTTCAAGTTGTTTTGGCAGGACAAAGTCTTACTGAGAGACTACGGACTGAGACACTAAAAGACTGAGTTATCAAACTTCAGTATATACTGCTTATTTTGGTTCTTATTGTCAGGTGTCATGGTAAACTGAGAGCTTAAGAATTTTTTTTTTTTTTTTTACATGTTCTGGGTATCAGTATACAGTTAGGTCGGACGACACAAATGCAGCTTTGCTTTTGCAAACCATCTCAGTGGATTTTAAATCAAAGAATCAAGATGAGATCAAGGTGCACACTTTTTTTTTTTTTACTTGAATATTGTATATTGTATATTGCATAGCTTTTTTTTGTTATACGTAAAATTGTATTGTATTTATTTAAATTTTTACTTTTTAATTATTTTATTTTATTTGCATTTTTCTAATCACTAGGGTTTGAGAGTAACGCAATTTCTATTCTGTGTATGTCCTGTACATGTGGCAGAATTGACAAATAAAGTTGACTTGACTTGACTTGACTTAACTTATGGGGTTTTACAAAAGTATTGCCCTAACCTTTTAGGAATTATCTACATTTTTATTCACAGTACCCCAGTTGCAGTGGCTCAAAAATAAATGGACAAACTCATAATTAAAAATATAAAGATTATTTTCATTCTTGGATGATTCTCATCTGGAGACTCTCTGTTAGGCCTCTACTGAATCTTGTGAAAAACCTGAAGTTAAAACTGAGATTTTATTTTCAAAATAAGTTGTGTTTCTCTTTTAATACAAAGAAGCGGCTCGTTGCTGCAACATTCTTGCCTGTGCTGGATTATGGTGATATTCTATATATGAATGCTTCTGCTCAATGTCTTCGAATGGTTGATTCTGTGTATCATGCTTCTCTGAGGTTCATCACTAACCGTAAATTTCTGACTCACCACTGTGAGTTAAACTCTCAGGTAGGATGGCCTGCTTTGGTAAGTCGGAGGAACTCTCATTTATACAGTTTTATATATAAGGCGATACTTGGGTTGCTGCCTTCTTATATATGTTCCCTGCTTCTAATGAAACATGCTGGTCGGTATTCTCTTCGTCCGCATGGCTACTTGTTGCTTTCTGTTCCATTTGCCCGAACTGAACTTTGTAAAAGAGCTTTTGTCCATTTAGCACCCTCGGCTTGGAACAAACTGCAGAAGGAATGGAAAATGACTGAATTCATTTCATTAAGTGCTTTTAAATCTAAACTACGAATCCTTGAGGCCAAGTCCATAACATGCAACTGTTTCAATTAGACTGATTGTCATTTTAACTGACTTTTTTATTTTTATTTGAATTTTATTGAATTTTATTTTCTTTTATTTGTATTCTTTCACTTATTGTTGCATGTGTGTTGTTGCTGCCTGTGTTTGAGTAATTTCTGTAACTGTGAGACATCTGCTGCTGCCTATCTTGGCCAGGTCTCCCTTGAAAGAGAGGTTTTTAATCTCAATGGGATCTTCCTGGTTAAATAAAGGTTAATAAATAAAATAAATACTGCAGCCACCTTCAGTAGCTGCTTGTTTGTGAGTCATTCAGTTTTATCTTCAGCTACAGGCTCTACTGCAGTGACTCCAAAAGTGTAGGATGGGTCCCCCTGTGGGCTGTGAAGGTATTGCAGGCCTTAGTATTAAAAGAAATTGCGTTTGAAATAGAACTATGTACAGTTACGTATTTATATAAATGCATTTATTTATGTAAAAAGTGAACTTCTGTACAGAGCAAATGGAAACATCTGTATCAAACCAATTTAACAAACATGCAAAGGACTATCGCTGATATTAAGAGCTGGGTCTCCAGTTATGGCCCGGAAACTAAGCAGCATTGTTCAGTGAAAGAATCCTGAAGGATGGCCATAAAGTCCATAAGGTCACGGGTGCACTCTAAATCCTGGTTTGCCATTTTTCAACATTCACAGGATTGTGAATTGTTGCATGTACCATCGACAGGCCATGCCCTAACACTGCTCACTAACCACCCTGCTTACTAAACTCAGTTCCATGCAACTTCTTTCTCTTTCCTAAAATGAAATTCAAGATGGAGCCTATTTTTTACACACGAACAATATTCAGCACTCACTGAACAGCAGGCGGTCAGGACAAAATTTCCAGGGTGCATTTCAAACAAGTGTATGGCAGCCAAATTTAACTCACGTATGATTTTTAATTTATATAGAATAGTAGGAATTGTGATTGCGCCTTGCACAGGTATTATCTAATCAACATGCCCAGAGTATGATTTTGTATCAAAACTGAGATAAATGTAAATTGGAATACCATCAGTAATACAAATGACCAAAATGCCATTCTGCTTTTATATTAGATGCATTATTTCCTTGATACTCACACTGAAGTCAGCATCCTCAGCCCTCAGGTGGTCTGCAATGTAGTGCACCCCTTCTAATGCACGCATGACACTTGGTGAAAGCAGGAAAGCTGACTGTGACACTTTATTGTCAACTTTAGCCGGCCGAGGAGTGGAATTACCTCTGGTTCCAGTTAAGTGCCTGTTCCCCCCTGCCACCACCTCTTGTCGGCTCTGGCTGTTCTGTGGGGTTTTTTGTTGTGGTGGAGGAGTTGACCCTGGAGGTCTGGGAGAAGGAGGACGGAAGGAGAAATAGGATGTCAGTGTTCCCAGCTCCAAGTCCTCATAACAGCTTCTCTCGGGGTCTTCCAATGTGGTCCCATCTCTTAACCAGTTAGCTGAGGTGCTAATACAGTTGCCCGATTTATACCCGGCTATTCGGAGCTGGCGCCGCTCTGCCACCGCTTCCTGTTGAAGGAGCAGCAGCCTGCGACGGCGGCCATCCGGTGCGGGCCGTCTCATGAACAACCAACGTGGAATCAAGTCCAGGAACACAGAGTGAACCCAGTGGGGCATCTTGTGAGTGCTGGGAGAGCGGTGGTGGACGTTGAGGACAAAGACAGTGATAACGATGGACAGGGTGACAAAAATCATGGTGAAGAGGAGATACTCGCCGATGAGAGGGATAACGAGGGATGTGGACGGTATGATCTCTGTGATGAGTAGCAGGAAGACAGTGAGGGATAACAACACGGAGATACACAGGGTGATCTTCTCACCGCAGTCTGACGGTAGATAGAAAACCAAAACCGTGAGGCATGAGATAAGCAGACAGGGGATGATGAGGTTGATTGTGTAAAATAAGGGAAGACGTCGGATGATGAAGAAGTAGGTGATGTCTGGGTAAATCTCATGGCAGCAGTCATATTTCTTTGTATTATACGTTCCCACGGCATTGATGATGGCCCATTCGCCGCTCTCCCAGTAGTTGCTGAGATCCACAGTATTTTCAATCTGCTCCAAGTCAATTTTGGCTTTGTCGTAAGTCCAGGAGCCAAATTTCATTTTACAGTTTTGTTGATCGAAGGGGAAGAAGGTGACATCAATGCTGCAAGAGCTCTTGTAAATAGCAGGAGGCACCCAGCGAATTTTGCCCGTGTAGAATAGGTGAGCTTTTGTCATGTGGGTCACAGCAAATTCGCCATCAGCACTGTAGAAGGAGAAGTTTGTCATATAAGTCATGGAAACACACAAAAGACCTCATCTTAGAGTGAAGGCTACATCAGATAAGAAATCATAACCTTCACTGTGATCAGTTCTATTCCCCTTCTTCTTTCCTGAGATTTTATTTCCTTTTTTTTTTTTCATTTTGGAAACTATGTAGTGAAAAACTGTCTGCAATCTCCCCTCCATTCACCACTTTAATGGCAACACTAGCTTCAGCAGAAGACGTAATCATACGTCCTTATCATTTAATCAGTCTCACCTCTTTTAATTTCACATACGGACTGTGATTACACGAGCGCGCTGGAGCAGAAACCTATCATCAGCGTGCTCGGTTTAATCTCCAGGAGGTGAATTTAGGTGACGGGAGAGGTTTCTCAAAAGTGGTTTTTGCAATCAGTTTCCCACTGGAGCGATAGACATGTAAAGGCTGCCTTCAGTTCGATGAAACGAAATGCACTCCACCAATTTTTACTAACAGACGTGCAAAATTTAAAATGGAGTATCTTTTTCATTTTGCTAAATGAAACAGATAATAAAGAGCTGTGTTTACATCAGCGTGTAAACTATACCGCACATATCTCAGAAGGTACAAATAAAACCAGCCACCCAATCAGGACTGGAAGAAACATGAGAAAGCGGAGCAAACCATTGTTTTCACAGACCACTAGATGGTGCCATCTTCTTACACATACTGTTAAGGCAACAGGCGTGAGTTTGGACTCCTTTGTCATGCTACAATAAGAGCATAGCTGTTAGACAGCCCTAAATCTGCCATTACAATCCTCTGAAGCATTTTGGCAAACCTTGAAGTGTTCAGCAGCGTCTCAGTACGGTAGAGAGAAATAACTGTGATTGGTTATGTAGTTCAGAACTGAATAGACTCAGAATCAATTGTTTGACAGTATATTAATCCGAATAAAAGATTAATGAGTTTAGTGAGTTTGCTAAAAAAAAAAATGCAACAAATATCAGAGTAAAGCTGTTTAACTGAATGTCAGATATTCGTTTCTTGAACAATTATAGTTATTTTACTCTCATACGCTCATTTGCACAACTGAGCTTTACTGTAGGCCTGAGTGTTTAATAAAGAGTTAATTAGATAATCAAGAAAAGAAATGCAGTAACCATTACATTTTATCTCAGACTCACTTGTTATAGAGGACGATATCTGGTACCCATATGAGCTCTGACGGCACTCTTATGGATGTCACGTTGTCATAGTCAGACGGTCTCCAGCGAAGCTTGTAGTCATTCCACTCCTGCGAGACACAAACAACACGAATCAGTCTGGAGGGCCGTGGCCCCATTTGTATTCATCATATGAGTCATTCACTTCAACAATGCAAATGCTGTTTTGCATTCCTAACATTTCATGTCAGCATATCCCCTCCTGAATATAAAAAAAATAAAATAAAATCTAAATAATAAATCAACACTGACACTAGATTTCCTAACCTGTTTAAGCCACACGTTGGTTGTCATCATTTGGTTCTTTTCATCCTGAAAGACAGACAGATAGAGAGCGAGAATGATGGAAATATTGTTAAAGTTGTCAACCGGGGGTTCAGACCAGAGAAATATGTCTGTGTTTCTTGGTGTTTTGTCAAAGGAAAACTCAAATATAACTTTCTGCTACTTTAATGACTTTATGGAAATCATATACACAGCTTCCTTCATAGCTGTGGGATGTAGTGTACCCATGAACAGGCCTATACTGACCTTGAAACCAAAGTTTGAGTATATGCTGTACAGGCATCACTGTATTTAGTCAATGCACAGAAATATCATAACCCTATCATCACCGATCATGAGGGTTTTGGTGATGAAGACATCTGAACATTGTTGTTGTTGTTCCTTGAGTATTTAAAAGTAGGATGGGAGGGAGAGCCTTCAGTTTTCAGGCCCCTCTTCTGTGGAACCAGCTTCCAGTTTGGATTTGAGAGACAGACACTATCTCTACTTTTAAGATAAGGCTTCAAACTTTCCTTTTTGCTAAAGCATATTTGGGGCTGAATCAGTTGAGCCTGAATCCTCCCTTAGTTATGCTGCAATAGGCGTAGGCTGCTGGGGGATTCCCATGATGCATTGAGTGTTACTTCTTCAGTCACCTTTCTCAATCACTGTGTTAATAGACCCCTCTGCATACTTGTTATTAATCTCTAACTCTCTCTTCCACAGCATGTCTTTGGCCGCCCCTCCCTGAGCCTGGTTCTGCTGGAGGTTTCTTCCTGTTAAAAGGGAGTTTTTCCTTCCCACTGTCGCCAAAGCGCTTGCTCATAGGGGTCACATGATTGTTGGGTTTTTCTCTGTATGTATTATTGTAGGGTCTACCTTACAATATAAAGCGCCTTGAGGCAACTGTTGTTGCGATTTGGTGCTGTATAAATCTAATTGAATGGAATGGACTCGAACAATCATTTATTTTTTCTGAATGACACTAGAGCAGGGGTAGGCAACTCCAGGCCTCGAGTGCCGGTGTCCTGCTGGTTTTAGATGTGTCCTTGATCCAACACAGCTGATTTAAAGGGCCACCTCCTCAACATGTCTTGAAGTTCTCCAGAGGCCTGGTAATGAACTAATCATTTGATTCAGATGTGTTTAATCAGGGTGAGATCCAAAACCTGCAGGACACTGGCACTTGAGCCCTGGATCATCATCATATGTCACATCACCAGCTCTTTGTGGCAAACGCAAGGCAAACACTCACCACATCAATAAGCTGGGCTATGGAGAGTCCAAACTTGACAATGACGACGTCGGAGATGTTTGGCACAGGTCTCGACCACTTGTTGTACCCAGCGAACAGGGTCTTGAAAAGGTCATCTTCAGCATGTGAGTGGGTCTTCTCGTCACAGAGGGCTGTGGATACATTACTGGTGTAGTTAGCCATTTATAGAAGACAAATGCAATAAGTGAAGTGGGTAATTTAGGAATTTGTAATATTTCTATTCTCTTGTTCGTTAATAAATTTATTCATCTCTCTTGGATCTGCATCATAGAGTTTGTTAACATTTAAATAAGCTAACATGGGGCTGTTAAAACTACAGGTGTATGTGATAAAGACCTCGCCTGTATCTTGACACTAAATGCATTTGCACTTTTTTAATGCATTAATATTATTGGTGAATATTTAATGGTATGGCATTCTAAGACTGAAACGGGATGAAAGAAGCGGAAGCTGAATGGTATATGTTGGGATCACATCCATGTTCTGTCATCTGTGTCTCTCCTAATCTTCACTTAACAAATACTAGTAAATCTGGCTGGCATCTGGGTTGCTTTTGGGAGCAAGAGAGAACTGTGAACATGTCGTGCTTCATCACAGAAGCCTACTCTAAACATCTAAGACTTTTCTTTGTAAAGTCTTATCGACTTTTCACATCTTAGCAAATCTTTTGATCTCTTGATCTCGGCTCCCCTTGAGGGCTGCCTGCTAGAATCTCTCAAGCTGAGAAGGTGGAGACAAAGGAAGCGTCTCTCCTCCCCTCGACAGTAATACCATTTCAGCTATACAATCTCTAAAGTCTTATTATTATGTATGTAAGGCCTCGCAGTGAGAGGCGGCTTGATTAAATTGATTCTGAATATGCACTCTAGTCAGATTTGTGTACAAGCTGGGACTGAGTCACCGTATTGTTTCTGCAGAATGAAAAGCATGGAAATAGACAGGAATCCCGTCCCTTGGGGATTACTGCTTCCACCTTCATCAGTGTAGTCAGAGTCAATTACACACATCATTACTCGCTACTGTTAAGTGGAGGTGAGCTAATTTCTCACCAGTGAAGGGTGTTTATTGTTGAGCTGTCTGTCACTCTGTGTTACGTCTGATGCATGAAACAATTAACTGATGCTTCTGATTTGGAGTGGAGGCTAACGGTTGGGTATATTTGTCTAATTTTTTTTTCACATACTGATGCTGGGAGATTAGGCATATATATAGATTAGGCATCAAATCCGATTTTTTTTTGTCTGGTTGTTCACTCTACAAATAACATGTGACAGCAAACGCGTTAGTGTGAACAGTTCACGGCCCTCAAAGCGGCCCGCATGCGCAAAAGAAGACATCACACACAACGTGCTCTGTTTACGGAAGTAAAAACAGCGGCTACAGAGCTAGTAGGTGTTGTTGCAGCAGTCTATCAATTTCTGCACAGTCGTAACCAACAGAATTTTGATAAATTAATTAGAGAAAAAATGACACTGAGAAAAAAGAGAGCCCGTGCTTTAACGATGGCCGCCATGCTTTCTCGTTTGTCTTCTCCGGCGCTGATAATTGGCGTCTGTCTTGTGTCAGTGACGTAAAAGGCGGATTTAATGCGACATGACCATTCAAACAGCAGTCGCTTTCTAAAACATCAGATATGTATCGGATTCAGTACCACATGCGAAAGTGACCCAGGTCGGATTTGAAAATATCGGATTTGTGCTGTTCACACTGTCATACCATGATCGGATATGGGTCGCATAGGGTCAAAAAAGTCGGATTTTATGCGCTTTTGCCTGCAGTGTGAACGTAGCCTAAGACTCATATCGACACCAATATTTGGTTATTTTTGAAAAACACAAATTTCTTTATTTTAGAAAGGTAGCAGTGGCTGGAGCCCATCCCAGCTGTCATAGTGCGAGAGGCACGGTACATCCTGGACAGGTCACCAGTCTAATGCAGGGCTAATACAGAGAGACAGACAGACAACCAGTCTCACTTACATTCACACCTATGGGTAATTTAGAATCATCAATCTACACTAATTGCATGTCTTTGGACTGTGCGACAAAACTGGAGAGAACCCGCACAGACACAACCCCTTTAATCAGGGCCAGTTGGTTGATTTGAACTCAGACCCTTTCTGCTTTGAGGCAACCTTGCTAACCACCGCACCACCGTGCAGTTAAAGTTCCCTTATATTTATTATGTGTGGTTGTTTATTTAGTCATTTACGATTCGTGTGACTGCGCTCGGATCAGCTGGTTGTTGTGTTTATGGCATGCCAAACGTGTTGCTAACAGGGAAGTTGTAGAGCGCCCTCTGGTGGACAAAGTATTCAACATCAACACTCACAATATAGTTCGAAGTTGCTTCTCTCACCTCTACTTATTAAAATTAAACTTATCAGCCTGTGTAAATGTCAATACTAATAAATCTGCAAAATCTGCAAATAGCTAATATTTGTCAATAATACTGGCTTTCTGATGCATCTTGCATCTAATTTGTATTGAGTGTGTTTTATATTTGCTATTACTGTACATCTACCTGCCTAGGTACTGGCACAATGCACCTCTTAAACTGTCACTTCAATGTTTGCGATGTAGCTGCACTCATTCGGTCCAAAAATGCCAACTAACGGCTTAAAAATATATTGTTTTGTTCATGCTAAACTACCCACTATAAAGTCTTTACAGAATGGCAGATTATAACTTTTAGATGGTTTTTGTATGGTTCTCATTTAGAATTCAGTAACAAAGAAAATGCGTGTGTGTTCAATAATGTCAAAATATTTAATGATGTGGCATTTTTGTTTACTGATATATTGCCTTATTGATCAATTAATCAAAGCAGAAAAAAATTAATTGTATCAAAATAAAATAAAATAAAAAACTCAATTAAGATGTGATTACATCTACATGTCACTAATACACCAATGTTTCTGGAGCTCTGTTTGTTAGCATAGGTTATAATAGGGTGCACTCAAGTGTGCTACCATCAAGGGACCTTCAAATGAAACCTTGGACCACCTTCATCTGGCAGCAGTCATGATTGCTTAGCCAAGGACACATCACTATCTGTCTATGGGTGAGTTGTGGCTCTGTTGACAGAATTACCATGTATTTACAACCTGTAACTGTAGGACAGGCCACTAGACGATGACCACTTGATGGACTTACATGTTGCACAGAGCTAATCCAAGCAAAGCATGCAAAACTGCTTCAGTGAGATTTATTGCCTGTGCTAACTGAATGGCTTGGTTTGGTTTGGCTTTACCAACAAAAGGCTGCAAAGGATGCAAAATTTGGCAAGGTCCTTCTTCTCGTTGATGCAGTAGTTTGTAGAAAATATACATTAGAGGTGGTAATCAATATGTGAATTCACTTTCAATTTGCCTAAGGTACACCTGGGCTCATGTCTTGTTATCATGAACTAATTTCAATCTGGCAAACAAGCAGGCACTAGAGAATTCCTATCTGCTATCTTGACAGTCGGGGCAGTGCGTATTCATCTGTCCGTGCATCTGGGAAAGACCAGATGTGGCGCTGGAAAAAAGCCTCTTGGGTACCACATATCAAACCTCGTGCCAGGGGAGAGTTGAAATGAGGCGACACCTTCAACATCCGGCACACTGGGCCCAGTATATTTGGACCTTAGCCAAGTCACTTGGCAAGGTGTTTAAAACACTGACCAGTTTGGATCATCGAGTCAGCAGCTTCTCTGGCCAGAGGTGCTTTTCATGAAATTGGGCTGTCAAATAATTACAGTAAAAATTTTACTAAAAGAATGCTGCAGATCTTTTCTTTGTGTGTGTATGAAAAACTGCAGGGTTTAAGTCAGAAAGCTGAAATCTATCTATGTCATACCAATAAGCATATGATTATGTAGTCTACCTACACATTTGATAACTGAAGCATACAGAGACAGAGTATATTTGGTGCTTTGAAACCCTTTTCAACAAGAACTCATTTTATCCTCGATCTCTGTATGGGAATGCTTTTTGTCTGCACATAAGTTGTGACTGCAACTGATAATTTGTGATTGCAAATTCTGACATCCATGTCAAAACTGGACTTCCAGAGTAGCTAACTGGGCTTCAGTGTCAATCTTGAATGAATCAAACCCTGTTTCCACAGAAGTATGCACTAGACCGTAAGAAATTGTAGCTTAAATCATTTCACAACAAAAGCAACAAATTGAGGCACGATCTGGCATCGACTGCTCCAGTCGTCTCTCAGTTTCTTCCTTTAAAGATGTTTCCTTCTCTGGTCCCTTTGTAGCTTTTTTGAAACAAGATTAACTTCCTCTGAAAATGTAGCAGCATGACTATCAGTTGTTGCACCAATTTGTGTGGCTCATTTTTCACACTATTATGTTGTCCGCTGTACTGCTTTTGTACAGAAAGAAGCAAATGCCTTCATTCATCTCTTACATTTCTTCTATTTATCTTTCTAACAACAACTTATTTTCTCATAAGCGAAATAGCTGCTTCTCTGGAGGTGAATGTGTTAAATGAAGAGGTAGTTCCCAATGCATGAAACAGACATCCAGCTAAATGTGAAAATAGGACCGTGAGCCTTTTAAGTAGTCATGTGTGAGACTGCAAATTTCTGATACCAAGCAAATACTGGGTTAATATTGCAGATACTGATACAAATACTTTTAACATAGAAAGGTATTTATTTATAAACTGCCTTTTTTCTCCTTTTTTATAATGCATGTTTGAGGTATATTTTTCCATAAAAAACAGATAAATAATTTATTTAACACAATTCAGTGGGCTACACACTAAACTTAAAGGAAGGAAACAAACTATCGAACGTATCGCGCTAGTATCGATCCAATACCGATACTAGCAATGACATCAATACTATCCCTGTTTGGATCCATCGATCACCTTTAATTTTGAAAAGTGCCGAGCATAACTGAACAGTAAGGTTAGAATATATTTTTCCAGTCTGTGACTTACTTCTTTGCACTTGCTCAGTTGCTCATCTCTCAGAACCTCCATGGTTCAAACACACTTGCTATTATTGCTGTCATTAACATTAGCCCACTAGAAAACATAGTTGTAAAAGTACTTACCGGCCGGACTCAAGAGTAGCGCCCAAATAAAAGCCGTCCCGGCGGAGAACAGGTGGTTGGATCCCATTTCGTCCTCTTGACAGCAAAGAAAACTTCACAAGAAAGCACGGAGCAGCTTCCGTCCACTGTCGAAACGCTATGTGGAAAAGTGTGAGCAACATCTGTCATCTTCGCAGCTGAGAAGCACGTCAGGACCACATCACAGCTACTGTCACGATAACCGCTTTCAAGTCTGTAGGCGGGGAATGACAGTGACAGCGCTCTGACTGACTTACTTTAGATCTCAGCATAGATAAGTCTCCGTCTCTGCTCACTGTCAGCGCTGTTTGGACCGGAGGAGAGCGAGTACCGTGCCATCAGTTTCCGCGCAATGAGCGCTATCCATCACTGGGTGCTGAATCAGGGAGCGGCACTATAACACTGTGTGTCCCAGCTTTGCTGTAATTGCTCATACCAGCTCATAAAAGTAGCTCTATAAATCTGTTTTCAGGAAATCAATTCACGGAAAGTAGTCGGATTTTCTTCTGCGTAGAGAGAATCCAAACAAATGCGCCTGTTACGCAGGGTGCCAAGAATTTGGCGTCCAATGCGTCCAATCCTGTGAGTGTGTTCTGTTTTAAAATTCAAAGTAGTAGTTTTCCATGACTGGCAGCTGGACAGTGTAATAAGTGTAATATGTAAGGTTGCCGAAATAACAGGAGGAGATGCAGGGCACGTCTGAGCATTTGCCTCTTTATTTGGCACCTAAAGCGACTCGCTCTCTCTCCCTCTCTCCGTGTGTGTGTGTGTGTGTGTGTGTGTGTGTGTGTGTGTGTGTGTGTGTGTGTGTGTGTGTGTGTGTGTGTGTGTGTGTGTTTAAGAGACACACATACACAGAACCCGTGTGTTTAAATGCTGACCAGCTATTCAAGAAACCAAGTTAAAAATGCATTTAAAAAAGTTATGAGCCTCGACTTTAATACAGTAATTATTCTTTGAAAGATCCAAAGAATGAGTGACGAGTGACGTGAAGCTGAACACGGCACAACAATATATTTGGAAAACAGCTAGAGGGCAGACCGGGTGAGTGAAGTTTGTACCCCAAACTAACTAGGAGCTGTGAAAACACCATAATGAATATTTTTGTTAAAAAAAAATGTAAGTGTAAAAAACATCAAACAACAAGGTGCTTTATTTATGTAAAATTTTGCCGTTTATAGGATTGAACATAAATCTATTTTCTAAACTCGTAATAATATAATGCTACATATTTTATTTTAAAAAAATGAAAAGGCATCCCCCTCCAGGAAGTCCTACCGGGATTAAAGAGAAACCTTGTTTAAATAAGTTGCTTAAGCCAGGAAACTGTGCAAACATATCATGCATAGACAGTTTACCCCCCCCCCCCCCCTCTAATCATAGGATCTGTCTTAATATTTATATAGAAACTTATCCCCCTGGATATTTCTCTTAAGAAAACAAACCCTTTATTAGTTGTTCCAGTCCCCTCCCTCACTTATTGTTGCAGAAACAAAATCTCTGTTACCACATAGTCATTATAAGTATATCCCAGACTCCACCCTTACCCTGGAACCAGATGGCCAACCCATAGCTTCCCCTGGAGAAGAGTAACAGAGTCATTATGTTTTGTTCTCCGAAGGCCCATCTATTTTGATCCATAAACACGGAGCTTAGCTCAAAGCTGCACTGCATGCTGTTCCCATATTTGACCTCACAAAAATTCCACGAATAATGCGTGGATGGAAAATCGTATGTCATCCGTCGTGGAGATATTCAGTGAAAGGGAGGTGTCAACAATCCATCTTCGTTGACTGCTTCAGTTGATGTGAAGTTTAACCTTAACACACTGTTGCATCCCAGAACTGCTCAGCACATGTACATAAAAATACAATTATAAAATGGCGAGAGGGTATATTTCTTGAATTTGGGACCTCACGGAATGCCAAACATCATTCACAAGTTCAAGGATGATGCGCAAACACTTTTCAAAACACTTTTCAATGCTTTCTCAGCGATGGATTTTCACAATGTCTTTCATTTGCTTGGTGAATGAAGCGTGCAGGGCCTGTGCTGAGCTCTCCAGCCTGCTGGCGATGTCCGCTGCAGCACGAAGCATGTCTTCAAAGGCCAAGGACTCCTCTCTGATTCTGCTCCGAAGGACCAACAGTCCAGGTGGCCGGCCGAGTGAGTGATGACAAGGAGAAAGCACCGGACACAAGAAGAAACAACAGCAGAGGGTAAGAAAAAGAAAATGCGAGGGCATGAAAATATAACGGGGGGTCACATGTGCTCAAGAAACTATCACTTATATGCCATCGGGTCTCTATGTGATACTTTTTGTTCTTTGTTCTTCTCCTGCCCTTGTTATTGTCTGATTGAGTTCATCTTCGCCTTGTTACCATAGTTCCCTTGTGTGTATTTAGTCCTCAATCTTTTTCATTTCAGTGCATTTTTCCCTGTGTCACCTGCTGATTATCCAGAGATGTATTTCTTCTAATTGCGGGGTGTTTAAGTACTTCCAAAAAAACCCACCTGTTACTCTGTTTCTCTTTTATATTAGAAATAGTTTTTTTACACAGTGCGTCAGCTTCAGATACCTAAAATGAGTCTCAGTTTGGTAAACAATTACTATTTTATTATTAATGATTAATGTAGTTTAATCTAGTTTTGCTTTTTGTTTACATGGGTAGTGTTTTAATTTATGATTGATGGAAATGATGAAAAATGGTTATCAAATTTTTCCAACGCTTGTATTTATCAATTAAAAATTCCAAACCTCAAACAAAGCCCATTTAACATAAATCATAAATCTAAGAGAGGAAAAATATTCAGAATTTCACATTTCAATAACCAGCAACTGCCTGGTGATAGACTTAAGTCAACCTACATCTTTTCTTTTTTACATCGTCTTTCCCCACAATATCTTCAGTATATGTGCTACCACAGTTAATTAATCTTAACAACAGAAACAAACAGCAGGTTCTTTTTCTTTTTCTTTTTAACTGTCGTCTTTACATTTCAGCTGTTAACTTTATGACGTTTGGCACAAACACATTTGATTTACTGCACTCACTTGTGGATCCCAGAGAAGGAGTCCGGTACATCTCCCTCCAGCTGCTTTTTTAGATCCTCTTCTGCTTTTTCTACCACCTCGTGCCAGCTCTTTTGGTCCTCTTGAATGCCAATGACATTTTCCTTGATCACATCTTCATAGCGCTGATCTCCCAGCTCATTCCCTACAAATTGCACCAAGTTTTCCATCACTGCCTTGTTCCCATGCTGTATGGCCTGCAGGTAGGCCAGCTCCTCTCTCTGGGCCTTCAGCCTTCGAGCTGAAGCAGTGTTGGTGCTGAAGTGGACCGAGCACCTGTCCGGCTGGGGCTCGTGGTGGAGCACAGGTGTAGGTGACGGTGAGGATGCTGCCGATGTGGTCCAGTCGTGGCTGTTTTTGACCTTCGCAGGCTCATCACCAACAGCCTGCAATGTGTTATTGGTGGCCATTATCACAGAGTAGATGTCAAAGCCTGAACCCCAGTCCCCATCTCCACTTTGGCACAGTGCTAGGGTTGCCATGGATACCAAAGCCAAGATGACGTTTGTCCAACAATATCGCATGGTAACCTGAAAAGAGGTAGAAGTGTGTGACTGTGAACTTGGCCAGCTGGTGAAGATAATAAAACTGAGTGAGATAAATATGCAAGTGGGCTGGTTTACTTCACTTACATACTTAATTAATAAAAAAGCTGGGGTACTCTTCATGTTGTAAATTAGAATTCATAACATACAATGCATGCATGTAATTTGTATAAATGGCACAAACACCATGTATTCAGTGCTGAAGTTGAGCTTATTTACATCCTATTTACATTTAAGATATTTTTATGGTCTCACGTTTGGCGGAAACATTTCTAAATATGCAGCTGCGATAAGCAAAAATGAGTTTAAAGCAACACTCTGCAGGAATCTGGAAACTGAAGACTTCATTTTAAACGTGCTGCGCCTGCTCTGTTGAATTTTTAATTTCACAGTGTGCCAGATGTTTTCATTGTGTGAAAGACTGCACTAATTTGGTCAATCAACCGTTGTGAACAGGCAGACACGCCACATACGTGGACTAGTATAACTGGAGGCTGTTTTTTTGTTTTTTTGAAATAAATAAATCAGCACTTCTAAGTATTTTTTATAAATGTAAATTTGGTCTCATTTGTTGTTGCTGTTGAACTTAACGTGCCTGGGCGGTCTCAGATGCAACGCCTCTGCCCCACAATGTTTTACACTTGACGTGTTAACAGCTAACTCAGTTAAGCTACAGGTCAACAGCTCAGGTTCGCTGCGTTCTCACCCTCGTCTGAAGTGAGAATGTTTTCTTTCATTTTGTTCTAGTCGATAAAAAATGATGTCTTCCTTTGCGAGAAGGCCAAACAAGGACATCCAGGTGATGCTGAAAAATTATCTCCAGCAGATAACGAGTTTAACAAGTTGGAACTGTTTTTCTAACTAAGAGTTAACAGCAAGAAAAGCCAGGTGGTTATTCAAAATGTTATTCAAAATGTTCAAAATGTTCGAAATGTTTGCTGCGTCATGCCATGTGCACTCATGTCCCCCGATTACTGATGCTGATCAAACTGGATAATCCCTTTTATCTGTAGCCCAGAGGATGATTTCCAAACAGAATTGAAAAATTTTCTTTCAGACCCCAAAAACAGTTTGAACAGTTTTTCATGTTACCTCAGTCCTTAAACAAGCAGAGAGTTTGTGGATCTTGGCCATGTATGAGTGTGCTTTGCATGGCATAGTTTTGACTTGTGGATGCAGTGATGACGATGGTTTGGGGAAGTGTTCCCGAGCTCATGCAGTGATTCTACTCCAGCAGTGTCTCCAGCTATTGGCTTACAGCCTCGTCTCTTACATACAGAGATTAGCTGTAGATGATCCCACCATTTCTGATACTGATCATCTATTTGCCCACACGATTTTTCACAGAATGGGAAAGCCATCCTCATCATTCCATCTGGAAGACTCTGCTTCTTTGGATGCTCCTTTAACTGTACGTCCATTTTTTTTGAGCAAAGGCGTGTGTGCCCTCATTCATCGTGTTGTTATGTGTGGCCGACATTTGTTGTGATTCCTTCTGTCACGCTCAGTCTGACAAAGTCTGTCAAATTCAGTGGTGGAAACTAGATGCATCCTCTCAGATGTTCAAGTTTTTAATTTTAATGCTCAGATTGCACAACATTTTTTTGTTGTTTGTGTACTTTTTTGTAATGAATAAATAAATAATAAATACTTTTAGTCCCTCAAATGTTTTTTGATTATTTCAGCTTTGCCTGTGCCTTTAAAGGGAAAATGTTCAATTCAAATGTGATGGGTTAAACCAAACAAACCCTTTCTATGCTCTGTAAATGCTGTAAAAAAGTATAAATAGGGGAACATTTTATGTGGCTTGGGTTGTGGTTATTTACTAGAGCGTGCTTTACATTCTGTGGTTGAGCCACGGCATGGAGTTTTGTCACGCTAGGGTTGTAAGAGCTGACAATAGTACCCTTGCAGCAGGGTGTGTGTGGTTTCTGGTAACCAGCGGTTGTCTTGGGATCTTTCATGACATCTATTCACCTTGTAAACACAAGAGTAAAGGCTTGTTATCCCAAGCTCAACACATGAGAAGCTCTTCCTTCCCATGTGTTGCAGTTTTCAGTGAAACAGCTGCATTGTCACTTTATCATGTCCCATTTAAGGTTCTGTCTTCTCCATCTGGAAATATATATATATGGTTGTTGTTTTTTTCAAACCGAGTCTGGTCTGAGGTTGAGGCATTGCAGACCTTTTTCTGCTGTCAGAGCACATTTGGTTTACTTTCACAGCAGCCTTGAAAGTATTTTAGCTCCCAACAGCTGAACTAGAAATCAGAGTTGCTTGACTTCCACCTATTACTCTGTTACAAATGTCCACTCCTGCCAGCTGCACACTGTAAACACTGTCTCCTTTTTTTTTCTCTCTCTTTTTTTAAAAGATGAGCTGTTGCAGGGCAAAAGCCCATCAAACGACCAACTGTTGTCTCCTTCTGTTTGTGATTAGTTTAAATGGTGACCTCACACACTGCTTGCTGTGGCTGCTGTAAGACAAGTAGCCAACAGAAACCTTGAGGCACAGACACAGAGCCTGACGTCATTATGTTAGAGTAAGGAGAAAGCTTTCTTTTGACTGACAAGCGCATTGTAACAGAATTTTGATCAGGAAAAATCTCATGCTGTACAAATGGGGTTTATTATTTTGACTATTTGAGTCCTTGCAAACAGCTGTGCGATAATGTAGATATCCTCCAATGTTGTCCTCAAACTAATTGGTTGTATATTAGAAAAAGCCCTGCATAAGTCTACACTTTGTGTTTAACTTCTGTGTAAGCTGACTCACTCCAGCAGATTAGATTAACAAGCCAGAGAAACTAGTGGGTGAATTCAATGTGAAACCTGTGATAAGCGGAGAGCACTCGTTCAAAGACATTTAATGCCCTGCAAGTGTGGAGATGCAGCATATCCAAAACTTTTTATCACCGTGAACTTCCACTGCACTCATTTGGATGTTAATAAATCCAAACCTTATGGCCAAGAGTGACAACTTTCAGCCTAATGACATAATACAGCCAAATGGAAATGCAATTAATCTTGAAAAATGCATTATTTCATTCTATTAAAAACCCCGCTGACCAGAGGCACATGTGCTCCCGTCTACATCACAGAGTGGCGGCAGCAGTTGCCTTTGTCTTTGAAAAATGTCTGAACAGTTTCCACGCTGGCGTCTTACGGTTTTGAAACAGGGTTTGTGTTCGACTCTCCGTGGCCCATAGTGACCTTTTTTTGGCTCTGTTTTTATAGGCTGACTTTTCTTTTGGCTTAAAATAGAAGAAGCTTGTCTGCAGAGGGAAAGCAGCCATAAGCTCAAACACCAGCATTAGGACACTTTAGCTGTTTGTTCTATGCATTAAGCAGAGTTTTTGTTATGCTGTTCTGCTGATTTAAAAACTGATTTTAATTCAGTAAACCCTTTCAGTTACCCTCATAATCAACTGGTCATCACTCTTTTCTGAAGTGCATGTCGGCATCTTTAAATTGTCTTTTTATAGAATAAAATGTAGCAAATCTACATGAAATAGCAGGGGAAAAAGGACAAACAGATTATTGAAATTTGAATTGCTGGAATCAAAGTGAAAATGATGTAACTTGCAGAAATGCATTTCCAATCAAATCTCTAAATGTGGCCGTGCTCTCTTCCATGTCTGTGGGTTAAAGCAAACCTGTGTTTTTGGTGTCCCTATAATTCAGTCTTGTTGCCCCCCCGCCCCTCTTCTTAAAGCCTGAACAGGTGGGCTTCACAAATGTCACAACACACAGACTTGCTACAGTGTTAGTGGGACAAGGAGTCGTAACAGTGAGGTAGCAGAGCAGAGACTGTAGTGTTAAAGCCTGGAAGTTAGAGATGTTTTTGTTAGTATAGTCATAAAAAGTGGAGACATTTTTGCATGCACACAACTACGCAATATATGAATACTATGATGTGACCTTTTTATATGCATATGCTTTTTTTCCAGACAGTGAAAAAAACAAACAAAAAACATCTCTTTAAATTTCCGTTCAACTCAAAAGCAGCCGTCCACACCAACAGCAGCTCTTTCACACAAAACTTTATACAAGTGCCATGAATTCAAATTTATCTACTTCTGCCAGGGGGAGTACACAGTGAGAAAGCAGCGCTTTCCCATTAATACTGTACACTAAACTCAGATTTTCATAAATCCAATCACCAAACTTACCTGCGTCCGGGAATTTATTCGGATAGAAAAATGCTAGATTCTGCCACTTCCACTCTTTCAGTTACGCAAATCAACTCAAAAGCTCCAGGACTACGATTTCCAAGTGGAGCGCATAAATACTTGCTCTGCTCCCCTTCTTCATGTCAAGGGGAAAAAATGCAGACACACGCACACACAATTAGGGTTTGGCTAGAGAGTGTGGTCGTCTGTGTGCCCCTGCCTGCTGTTGGGAGGGGTTGGTAGGGGAAGGGAAGAGGGGTAGGGGGGCTGGGGGGGTATGTTTTCAAAAAAGGCCAAAACTGAATGATTCTTTGCAGTGGAAAGAGGGGCTGGCAGAAGGAGAGGAAGTGAAGGGAGTGTGATCTATTTCACATCTGGGGGCTCTGCATAGGGGTTCCTCAGTGTGGGGGGAATGTCTTTTACGACCATGCAAGATGCACATTTCTTATTTATTAAAGTACGGACTATACTTTTAATATGTAATAAAGTCAGGTCTTGCACTGCTGTGACGTTATTGTAGCTTACAATGCCAAAGAAGCAGCAGCGAAAGATGGAGGGTTGAAAACATGGAGACAAGTTTGTTGTATTTTTAGGGGAAAACAATTAAAATCAGAATATGATAAATAGCATTTACTTTAAAATGATATCTTCAGCATAGAAGCTCTGCCCCAAGGAGTCCCTAGCATCAAATAACAGAGCAAAAAAAAACCCCAAACATTTTAATTAATCATGAAAGAAATATACCGGCTGTTAAATGAAACATTAGATATGCATTCAAAAGGCAAATATTTAACTCATATTGCAAGCTTTCTGCTTTATAAACGACAAACAAATGAATTCCAGACAGACATGAATATTTTATGGTTATGCAGCCCATTAGTTCAAAGAAAGTCTATGATTATTTTAATTAGAACAGTGTGGTTACAAGACTGAAGCACATGCTAGTTTGGATGTTTTAGATGGGAATGATCTGTCCCCGAAGAAGCAAAATTAAATGTATCCAAACAAAGGTCATGAAATCTTTAATTGAATAAAACTGTAGTTTTATTGTCACTGTTATTTAAATTAAATGTAAAAACTTCCTTGTACCACAGGTAAAAGTGACAGGTTACTAAAGAAATCAGTTTTTATGACCTCATGAAAAGGTATTCAGTAAACAGGTCTATTAGGATTTGCATATTTAGTTTTTATGTTGTTAAAAGTGAGCGGTAGTGTTAATTGTGAGTGTTTAACATCAGTTGCAACAGCTGTAACACAATCTAAAATGTCCAGCTATCTATAATGCGATTAAAAAAGTGATAACAGAGAGTTGCAAGGGGTTGCCACATTTCAGCACAGCACCTAAATCAACTAAATGTTAATCTGATATGTCATAAAATTATAAACAGTCATCCTCTTTCAAGACCCTGTTTGGTGATTTTGAATAAAGTCATGTTTCAGGAAGTCAGCTTTTTCCCCTTTTTGTGCTCTTGCTACATCACAGACAATATTGATCCTTACCCTGGACATTGAAATGTGGCTTCAGATGAGCTGGAGCAAAGATGGACGTTCATTTTTAGACACCCGAGGAGATTTGGTGTGACTGTGATCTTTCCCTTATTTAAACCAGGGGATGCATTCAGCTAATTAGCATGAAGGTTCAGAGAGTTGCATGAATAAAAGTCACTGACTTCTTGTAAAGTTACCGTCGTCTCCCGGGTTTGTTATAAGGTTACCGCAATAATGAAATGGGTACTCACTCCCGGCTTGTCACTCATGGATGCTTGTAAAGGATCGCTATAAAATACATTGGCTAAGGATAAATTGCAGGGTAAATATTGTGAGTAGATGTATCAAACGCATATTTTCCTAAACTTAACCAAGTAGTTTTTAATGCCCAGATCTAGTGAGTGAGTGAACAACTGGAACAAAGTGAAAAACAGAAAACTGCTAAAGTAAGGTCACAAACAGAGGTCCCCCGCTCTACAAATTTGTGTTACAATCAACAGACAACTCCTGAACCTCCAAATGCAGACTTTATCACTCTTTAAAAGAAGATCCCTTGGCATCCAATAGTGCCTTGGCAGTTGCATCAATGAACCTTTTCCAAGGGATATCTCTGCGTGTCTCTGCTACACCAGTATCAGCGTTTGATGCTCTTTCATGTGACAATGTTGGTTCCTGGGAAATTTTTAATTAGTCACTTTGTGGTTTAAGAGAATTTATATCTGGTAAAAACTAGTGTAAAGAATCTATTATGTAGTGAATGAATAGGACAATCAGCAGATATTGAAGCCAAATACGTGAACAATGTTGGATTCTGGTCATAGTACTTGACTTCTTTCACGTGTCAACGGATAAGCATCAAAACACTGAACCTCCAGCCTCCCCACCCCCGCCGTACCTTTCAACAGCTTCTGGACTGCTGGTGTTAGTTCAGTCAGCTCATCTTACTCTTGCTCCCTCAGGGCTGCTGATCCTGTGTTCCTGCTGCTGATGAACTTTCCATTGTCTGCGGACCTTGTTTGAGGGGTTTCATAGCTGCACAGTACAGCTTGAAAAACTGACATAGTTTTTGATCACTCTCACAAAAAGAGTCATAAAAGATTTTTACTTCTTAAAGTAACACAAGTTGAAAATGATGCAGTTAGTGATCAAACCATTTGTGTCAGGTTGCTGATGCTGGCAATGCTGACAGAGTGCATTTTAACACCAGGTATCAATGATTATGTGCTCTCGCCCTAACTTTACTGAACTTCTTGTGTCTTAAATGCAGATTAGGCAACAAATTTTTAAAAAAGAAAAGAAAAATCTTTCTGGAATGATTAAAAAGTGAATAAGAGCAGGTGGATTCACTGACAGAAATATCAATCTTGGAAGTACGACTAAATCTGTGACAGCCGCTGATGGCAACAAATAATCCGAATCCGTTATGGTTTCTGTGATTCATGATAACTACTGCAGCACAGTTTTTGACTCAAGGGCAAAATTTAAAAGGGCAAGAAAGAGATCTATGATTTTTATCTACATCTAAACTCCAACCATGATGTAACTACATTGACAGCTCCCTGATCTTAACATTTTAACTCACCTCCAGGAAAAGATAAACACATTTTTAATCAAAGATAATCAGATATTTACTTCTGGTTTGTGTCATGTCACAGTTTCAACACAGTTTTGGTGAAAGGACGTAATTATGTTTGACCTTTTTAATAACATAAAACACACATATTGCTATTTAATTGTGCTTTTTCAGTACTGTGATATTAAACTGTATTTTATGGATGTATTTTTTTCCTCTCTTAACAGCGTATTTAATTTTATTTCAGTTTTGTAGTAAATTTGATTTGGACAGAGGGAAGGACACAATGTTGCACACTGCACACTGATGCCACGATGACAAACTTTATTCTGTATATTACAACACCTCGTGGTTATTTCAGTGCATCAGTTTGAGGTGTGGACTTTGACTGAGCCATTGCCACACCATAATTCTTTTCTTTTTCAGCCATCCTGTTGTAGATTTGCTGCTATTTGGAGTCACTGTCTGTATACAGAGGAATTCAGTGAGCACAAGGTGCTCAGGTCCTGTGGCTGTAAAAACAAACAAAAAAAACCAAAACAAATTATGACCCCTCCACCTCCGTGCTTGACAGTTGATATGACGTGGCGTGATTGTGCTGATATGCTGTGTTTAGCATGGGACTGTGCATATAGACAAAGGACGTTCCAGAAATCTTGTGGTTCATTCGTACAAAACTTTGCAAACCAAATCTTTTCATGTTTGTTTGTTTGTTTGGGTTGAATTTGCATGGCATGTCCATTCATGGGAAGATTCACAACCATCCTGAATATTTTCCACTCCACTGGTACTCACCCTGAGTTTCATTGTTTGTTTCTTTGTTTTATAACAAAGCATTTTCATTTCAGTTTCATTTTTGTTTGAAAAGAAATAGGGACACAGTGAAATTTTTCAGGTCTTGTTGTTCATTTGAAGTTGTAATATATTATTTTAATTATGTTCTGATATTGAGAAACTTGTATTTCAATGTTTTTGGCACAAAGTTATAACCCTAACCTCCTTAGTGTTTGCTGATCCTTGGAACTCAGCATTTGGGCAAAAGAAGAAATTAAACATTTGGCTTTCAGTGCTTAAATTATATCTGCAGTGTCACACAGTACCGTGCTTTTCAGATGCTGTTTTTTCTGAAGCCATGACCACATGCATATTTGGTTGAATCAACCAGCCAATGAGTATTTTAAACAAACCAAAATCATATATAATGCTGCAGAAGTATTCTAAAATCACAAATTCATATAGCTCTACACTCATCACTAAAATGAACAATCTACAATCTTTCATAAAAATTATAGTTTTTACTTTTTTATCTGCCTACTCCTTACAACACTTTCAAGAACCTTGAAGAGGTTTGGAAAAACAACAGCACACGTGTTAGCCCTGATACTGCACAAATGCAGATGGTCTTTGTCAAACGTAAAAGCCTTTAGCCATGTTTAAACATGCATGCAGCATGTCAGGGATGATCTGTATTTTCTACAAAGGTCAGGCAGGAAACATATGGAAGGTGTTCTTCTTCTTAAATGTAAACTATGTCTAAATCCTTGACACCTCCAATGAATGTTACATGGTGTGGCAGTGAGGTGAAGCAGCTTCCCTTACACGGGAAAATGTTTTAGAGATAGCTTTTTAAAATGTGTATGGCAGGCAGAAAATCCAGTCATCCATAACTGGGATTTTTAGGGGAGAAAGTAGAATTTTACACACTGTCTTTTAATATTCTTCCTTTTTCTCTGTAAGCAGATACACAATAACATGGGTTGTAATATTATATGTAACAAAAACAAATAGGTCTTTTTTTAATCACTCTTCATTCTCCGTTTGCTTTTCTCCCTCTTCAGTTTAACCCACACGTTAAGATCACCCAATAAGAATTTAATTTCAAGTGAAAGTACAACGTGAATCCACTGGAGTGTTTGCAAAATACATAGTAGATTAGACTGTGACCGTGAATACATCGACCAAGAAACTGTTTCAGCATTTTCTAATTGACCAGCACCCCGTGTGCCCCGAGGGCTGTTATTGACCAAGGCCAAGGACTCGGTGCTCTCTGCAGTCACTTATCCACAGCAGTTTGCAACCAATGAGTGCCACTGTGTGCTGGTGCTGATAAACTCTGCTAATCCACTCTGGGACCCAGATGCAGTTCAAGCTTTTCTTAGTGCTCAAGCCCAGCATGCTCTGCCACTTTGTCCATGTTTCTTTTTACAGCACAGATTTGGAAGCTTTGGAAGTACCAGGCGGGGATTCGTGATAATGTTGTTCGCTTTTTCATTTTATGAAGGCTGTTTTCTGTAACAGTTGCACTTTTTGAGGTCCCTGACACAACACTTACCTTAAATAACAGCAATGAAGGCTCATTAGTGAGTGACATTCACATATGCTTGCACTTACTGGCACGTCATGCAATATCTGTGTACCTCCATAAAAGGCAATGCATGAGGAATAGATGAGTCCAGATATAACTGAGGAAAGACATTTATTTTTGGCACCAGAATATATATTCTATATATATATTCTATACATATATATATATATATATTCTATACATATATATATATATATTCTATACATATATATATTCTATACATATATATATTCTATACATATATATATTCTATACATATATATATATATATATATATATATATATATATATATATATATATATATATATATATATATATATATATATATTCTATATATATATTCTATATATATATATATATATATATATATATATATATATATATATATATATATATATAGAATGTTTCTTATTAACTCCAAACTGAAGGGGAAAGGGGGAACTGGATTTATCCATTTATTGAATGTACATGTTTATAAGTACATGTTGTTGGCCTTTATCTACTACAGCTCGTAGGCTTTATGAAGGTATTCAGAAGCCTGCCTCCTTGCAGGCATTGAACAAAGATCCTTATTAGAGTGCGACACGTTTCTTTTTAAAATGAGATTATTTTCACCAAGTTCCGCTCCCTGTCCTTCAATTAATCTCACACAGGCAACGCCTGGATATTCTAAAACAACAACCCAAAATGAGCTTTTTGCAGTTCACACAGGTTCTCAGTTTATGCAGGGTAACACGTGTTGGAAATGGTAACATCCCTGACAATGGATAAAACCATCAGTCAGTAGACTTATTGCGCATATTTGGGAATAAGGTTGGAAAAAGAGAATTTTAATTAAGGAAATACTAGATCGTGGTTGTTGCAATTCATATATTATGCATTATATTTGACCTGTTGTCTGATTACACTATACACACTTATAGTTTTCAAAGGATATCCAGGACACAGACATTGCATTACAGAAACATTTTAGCTGTTATTGACAAAGTCCCTAATGCCACAGGGTCACAGGTCGAGAATATCCAAAGTGCCATCATAGCTTCTTAAAGCTGCACCTCATTTCACAAAAACGGAAATCTACACCCTCAGCCGTGTTTAAGTGGATACTAAGAGGGTGTAAGTTGCAGCGGTGTGCACTGAAAAGACACTTGACTATGCACAAGCTGCCTTTGCTACGTTATGTGTTTCACAACAGATGCCACCCTTGAAAAAGAAAACCCAGACCTTCATCCAGACCTCATTATAAAAGTCAACCAGCAGGAAATGAGGCAGCCTAAGGATATTGTGAATCCTGATCAATCAGGCTGACAGTGATTTGGACCAATGGAAATGGAAGTGTCTGCACATGTCAGAGGCAGTGTGCTTAACATCCCATTTTCTCTTAGCTTATATTTAATGTAATTAAATGTCCCCACATAAATATATGACAAATGGTTAGAAGGAAAGCCAAAATGTAATAAGACAAACATAATTAGCCAGTTTGTATGCTTCCTGGAGACTGAGAGGACACAATAGATGACTGCATAATGGAAATCATTGGCTGATGCCATCCTCTTACAGCTATGCTGCCATTTACAGGAAAGCTTGTGAAACAAAATTACATGGAAATTAAATGATACTATAAATAGTATATTAAAGTAAGGTATAACCAATACATACATTTATACAAATATTGTCTTTGTATTAAATCTGGTTTACATTACTGTTATTACCATTCTTATTATTGCTATTAGGCAAAGTTCACATTTGCACACACAAACATTTTCAGACTAATGTCTTGTGAAACATTCATTCTGGACAGCTTTGCACAACTTTTTTCTAACTGACTGTTTAACTGCAGTATCTTTAAGAGCTTGGGCATCTTCCACAGTGTAGCTCACGATAATTAAATTCAAGGGAGATAATGCACTGTTGACTCCTTGCTCTCGCAATATTCCTGTGGTTCGTTTTATTGATTTGTGTGGCTTAGGCGAGACGTGTTGTTCCAGCAGAGGGGTGTACACTGCTTGAGAGAAACCAGAAGACACTTTGATCACCTCCACGAGACTGAGAGGTGTTAAGTAAACGGGGTGTCAGATGTTACTGATAATAAATTTTAAAGCAACTTGTTTTTTTATGTCACTGAATCCTTAAGTGCTTAAGCTTGCTGATCTACCTCAGGATCAACAGAAGGGAAGGTGTTCACTAAATATTTTTTCCTCACATTTTTGTTTAGTCCAGCATTAATTAAAAGTCTGACCCATTTAAAAATATATCCATGAATTTGAGATTAGCTCATTAGATTTGAAAAAAGAACTTTTACAAGGAAAGAGACTTCCTGCCCACCTTGCAATCTGCTTTTAGAGAAAAATAAATGACCTTTGAAACAAAAAACATTACATCTACATTGTGAATAATTTCTTGCAAAGACTATGCAGGCCCACAGCTGCACATTCATTGCAGATTCATTTTTTTTTTCCTGCCACTACTGCCGGAAGCAAGATGCGTGCATGAACCAACGAAAATTACAAATATTGTAGCACTGTAACAACATAATGCAATCCAATAAAAAATGTGCACCATGCAATATCACCTAAACAAAATATATTATATGATAATTGCCAAACCCATACACCGGGGTGTCATATACCAGTGTACTCCTACTGCCTGTCCCTAGCCCAGATAAATGAAGATGCTAAAATTGTATCTGAGCGTGACCAGGATGTACATGATTAAAAAATGAGTATATCAGAGGGACATCTCAGGTTGAAGGATTTGAAGATAAAGTTAGCAAGGAAAGGATGGGATGATTGGGACATGTGCAGGAGAATGAGTGGTTATATTGGACAAATGTTGAATATGACATGAGGACAAGAGAAAGACCACAGTGTAGTGGACAAAGTGAAGAACGAAGGATTGGTGAGACAGAGGCAGATGATCCACTGTGGTGACTAGCTCAGTAACAGAATACGTTTGATTTAGGAAGGCTACTTAGGTAGGCTACGTTCACACTGCAGGCGGAAGCGCATCAAATCAGACTTTTTTGACCCTATTCGACCCATATCCGATCATGGTATGACAGTTTGAACAGCAAAAATTCAATATTTTGAAATCTGACCTGGGTCACTTTCGTATGTGGTACTGAATCTGATTCATATCTGATGTTTTAGAAAGCGACTGCTGTTTGAATGGTCATGTTGCATTAAATCCATCTTTTACGTCACTGACACAAGACAGACGCCAATTATCAGCGCCGGAGAAGACAAACGAGAAAGCATGGCGGCCATCGTTAAAGCACGGGCTCTCTTTTTTCTCAGTGTCATTTTTTCTCTAATTAATTTATCAAAATTAATCTTTTGCACATGCGGGCCGCTTTGAGGGCCGTGAACCGTTCACACTAGCACGCGTTTGCTGTCACATTTTATTTGTAGTGTGAACAACCACACAAAAAAAAATTGGATTTGAGGAAAAAGTCGGAATTCAGCACTAAGACCTGCAGTGTGAACGTAGCCATAGACTCATCTCATCTTAGACTCCTGCCATGAACCAATAACATGAGCTATGATGAGTCAATATCGCTGCATGTAAAAGTGCGTTCTGTAAAAGGCCAAAAATCAGGAATCTGCTGTTTCCTGTCTGGCAATAGATGCATTGTTTTTTTGTATGTAATTTGTATAGTATATTTTTTTTTTCTCTCATTTCTTTTCTAAATGTACTTGTATATTGTTCACATGTTGAAATAAATTACCAATCAATCAATCAATCAATCAAATTCTTTGCAGAGCACTGGTTCCTTTCATATTCATATTTTTGTGCTTTTTCAATTAAAAAGTTCAATGTCTTCTTCTTTGAAAGAAAAAAAAACATAGCTGACTTAAAGTTGGCCTCTAAAGCCGCATCACTCTTTCGACTCTATATTTCAGTTTGTCCTTGAAAGCCCCGTTCTAACAAGTTGCACATGTACATTTGCCTTACATGCTGGAAGTAGACAAAAAAGCATAGGGCAAAGACCCCAATAAGGACAAGTTTTGTGCAAAGATTGTGTTAATGTGACTGAAAATTCTTCCTTTCAGTGAACAGTAACCAAACGCATCATGGCTAGAACACAGCAGCCTCTTCCTCTCAAACTGCTGCATCATCACTGAGTCATATCCAAACACCAGGCGTTTGGCACAGAAGTGCTGGTGTAAAAGTAAAGAAGTAAAGAGTTAACAAATACATAACCTAAGACAAGAAAGGTGCTAAAATGTGAATAGAAGGGAAAAAAATTGCTATTAACTATTCAGACAGTGAATCCAAATAAAGCAAAAATGAACTCAATACGACAGTTTTGCTGATCCCTAAATATGAACTAGTTTTGCTAAAGGTCTCCTTCACAGTGAAAGTCCTTCTATTTTACTGAATATCTTGTTTGGAGTCGTTGTGCACACTCTGTGTCCCACCCACTGGCAGCTTTAGTGCACGCTGCTATTGTCTGACCTCTTGACGAGGTCATTTGTTGTCTAATGTAACAGTGTCAGTAGCACAGGCCCTTGGCCACTTAGTTTTCTGTGGCTTTTGAAGTAAGTGGGAGTAATCAGAGTAACATAGGAAGTAACTCTGAGGTAAGCAACCTTTAAGTGGCGGTTCACAACTGTCAATTCTCAAACTGTTCAGCAGCAGCAAGTTCAGTGTTCACATGTCAAGTAGATTTTTTCCCCTTATTTTTCTTTCTCAGTTTTTCCGCTGCACTTTAGTCCCAATTTTTTCACCCTTTTAAGCATTTTTTTTTCTGTTCAATCTTTTCCTAGCAAATATCCATGAAGTTAAGAATATTGTTGGAAAAATTATAAGAGACCTTCGGGCAAAGATTTACTCAGTATGGCGTGTGAAAAAACTTACTCTGTTATGCTTTACAAGCCACAGCTGGAGAGTCTGATTAAGGCTCGACACACTGATCATTTTTTAAGATTGTGTTATTTTACATCGTAGAAGACCCTTACTGTGAGAGACAGTACAATATAGATGTCTTTGATTTACTCTGTAAAAAATAATATAATTCTTAATTTATGATTCAAAGGTTTATCAGCGGGAGATGAAGAGTGAACTCTTTCCACTGGTGCTCAGCCTTTCTGGCTTTTGACCCCTTAATGCAATATGTGTTTTTGGCCGTTTATCACAGGTTCTGGGTTTGGTGTGGACATAACTCGTGTGTGGGTTTACCTCTCAGAAGGATCTTTGAGGCCAGAAGAGTTTGAATTTTTATTTGTTATCAAAACGTATTGTTATTGTGTAACTGCAATTGTATGAATACACACTGCAATGACAAAGTATTTGACCCTTCCTGATTTCTTATTTTTACATATATTTGTCACACGTACAAGGTAAAAATTACACAAACCGAGTAAAAACAGAATGCAGTTTTTAAATGGTGATTTATTAAGGGGGAAAAAAAGCTATCCAAACCTACCAGGCCCTGTCTGAAAAAGTAATTCTACCTAAACCTGATAACTGGCTATTCCACCCCTGGTAGCAAGAACTGCAATCAAGAATTGGTGATAACTGGCAATGAGTTTTTCACAGCACTGTGGAAGAATTTTGGCCCACTCTTCTTTGCAGAATTATTTTAATTCAGACACACTGGATGGTTTTTGAGTATGAACAGCCTGTTTACGGACATGCCAAAGCATCTCAACCTAATTTAGGTCTAGACTTTGACTAGGCCTCTCCAAAACCTACATTTTTGTTTGTTTGTTTGTTTGTTGGATCCATTCAGAGGTGGACTTCTTGGTCAGACATTTTCCTTCTGGATTTTCTGGTAGAGAACAGAATTTATGGTTCTATCAGTTACAGCAAGCCATCCAGAGCCTGAAGCAGCACTACCACCATCACGTTCTGCTGTTGGTATGTTCTTTTTATGAAATGCAAGTTTTATACCAGACTCAAACCTTCCACAAAGTTTTGGGGATCATCAAGATGGTTTTTGCAAATGTAAGACAAGCCTTTGTGTTCTTTTTGGTCAGCAGTGGTTTTTTCCTTAGAACTCTCCCATAAGTACCATTTTTGCCCAGTCTGTTTCGTACCATTCAATCATGAACCCTTAACCTTAACTGACGCAAGTGAGGCCTGCAGTTCTTTAGATGTTTTTCTGGGTTCTTTTTTGACTTCCTGCATGAAACGCCACTGTTCCACGTTTTCTCCGTTTGTGGATAATGGCTCTCGCTGTGGTTTACTGGAGTCTCAAAGCCTTAGAAATGGATCTCTAACCTTTTCCAGACTGTTAGATTACGCGACTCGTTTCTCAGATGTCTCCTTGGCATGATGGCTTTTTTTTTTGGGGGGGGGGGGGGGGGGGTGAGATCTTTTAGCCTATGTAGCTTTGTCAAACTGTTTAAGTGATTTCTTGATTCAGCAGGTCTGACAAGCCTGAGCATGGTTAGTAAAGCTTTACTCAGTTTTCCAAAAAATGTGGTTAATCCAGTTCATTCATAAATTAATAAGGGTTGCCAATTAATTTTTCACACAGGGCCAGGTTTGGATAACTTTATCCCTTAATGAATAAAATAATCATTTAAAAACTGCATTTTTTAAAATTTACTTTGGTTATCTTTCTCTAATTTAGAAATTAGAAATAGGGTCGGGTCAAATACTTTTTCACAACACTGTACCGCTTGAAACCTAGAATTTATTTCCACAGGTATAAAAAAGCAGTAACTTCAAGAATTCCTTTGAAATTATTTGTCATGTATTCAAAGGAGAAAGAAGAAAATTGTTTGCCGCTGCATTGTCTGTCCCTTTGCCCGTCTCCGGTGGATAACGAAAGA
This sequence comes from Rhamphochromis longiceps, assembly GCF_057381845.1. Taxonomy (NCBI): domain Eukaryota; kingdom Metazoa; phylum Chordata; class Actinopteri; order Cichliformes; family Cichlidae; genus Rhamphochromis; species Rhamphochromis longiceps. The sequence continues at coordinate 9,370,077 of NC_140571.1, read as the reverse complement.
AGGTCAGCATGAGCATAGTGAGAATCAAGACCCCAGCTGTGTTCCCATCCAAGCAGGAACTCTTAATCAATACCAAGCAGCCAAAAAAGGCATGCTGAGAATAGTGAGGGTCAGGGTCACAAATATCTAGCCAGTCTTGTGTGCCAAATTGAACACTGGGATTCCAGGGGTGCAGAAGGTGTTAAGGCACTGACCTATGTGAGTGATGACGAAGAATAGAAAGAATTTATTTTATTTCTACCCCGTATCTTCCCTGCTATGATTTGGTTTGACTTTTCAGCAGAAAGAAGTTATCAAAGTTTTTATCTTTTACTGTCTCCTGATGCAACTAAAGTCAAACGCAGACACAAAGGTAATAAAAAAAAAGAAATAAAATAAAATTACACGCAATTCAAAGCTTCCTTCATCCTTTCTTGATGCTGCTTTCTTACTAAGCACACTGAGCTACTGCCTGCCATTGGCATTCAGATCACACCTGTGCCAAATGCACTCGAGATAGCTCTCTGAAGGAATCAGGCTGTCTGTCCTTCAGGCTCTCGTCAAAGTCTGCTTTAATAATGGGATTTCCACACATTACATACAAATTCACTGGCCTCTAATGTGGGAGAATAATATTTCCAGGAAAGGGTGCACTTCAGACCCAAATTGAATTTAAAAATTTCATTGGCTTTAAAAAGGAGCTCTGGCACATGTAATGCCCAGGAAATAATACTTTGCTCCACTGAGCAGCCAAACACCAGGCAGAGGATTAAATGATGGGTGCTGCTCTGGATTTGCCACACACTGGGGCAGTCTTAGTACGGTTCAGACGTTAACACTGATTTCAGCAGATCTGCTTACTGTAAATGGGTTGTAGTTGAACCCTTATAGTGCTAATATCCAGAAACACGCTGGGTCTGGAATTTCTTTTGTTTTGACTGCTTGCTCCTCATTTCCTTCGTCCGTTCTCTTCTCTCGCCTTTACACAAATATGCACAGCTACACAGACTCTCACGCAGTCAGACACATTATTAGATTAAGTTTGACAGTGGCTGAATTTGCTTAATGATCACATTAACACATGGACATTACCTGTCCACAAAGCTCTGTCTGAAGCATCAAATGTGTCGCATTTTAATGAGACGCCCTCGTCTCTCTATCTGAAAGGAAGCTACTTCCGGGATTGATGACTGTGAAATGAATCAGCATGCATATTGCTTAATCCAAATCATAAAGCATCTGCCTTTTGTCCTGGAAAAATATTCAGGAGCAATTTCTTGAAGCAGTTTTTTATTTTTGCTCCATTGTTTTATGATTATGGACAGTGTCACTCGCTCACTCACTACTTGTGAATTCCAGCACAGTTTTCTTTCAAGATCAAACATTTTTTTAGCCAGATTAGTCATTCCCGGTTAACTAAAACCAGGCTTAAATAATCTGACAATGTGTACATAACTAGCCTGAAAGGTCAGTTGTTGAAAAGATACAATGTAACAACACCTCTGATCTAAGTTTTACTTTACTATCTTTTCTTATGAATAAGGTTCAGATCACATATACATTACAAGACAGTAGCTATAGGTTAGATAAAATCAGACTGTCAAAATTATATCTACAGAACCTAAAGTTTCCTAGCAGTAGATTTAATTGTAACGAGATGATCAAAGTTAGTCACAACACTTGTCAGTAGTTTAACGTTGAAGATGATCCGTTGCTACTTTAAGGTGGTGGAATCACAGCTCAGCTTGCGTAAAGCCTTCGTGACTAATGTGTGATTTCTTCTTTTGTAGAAAACATTTTGTGTTTCATGCAGGTGTTTGTTCCTTCTGATTTAACAGCTGCCTTTTACTTGGTGCTAGCATATCTTGGGCTCTTGATACAAAGTTTATATAGTCACAGAAATCCGAGATGGAAGACCAAATGTAAAACATTGGAGTTGCATCAAATTTTTTTATCATTCAACATGTCAATATTCACCTTGCTCCAGGATATGTCTGGAAGTATATTCATATTTATAATACTGACTAAATCATCACTTATTGGCATTGAAAGTCAGAAACTTAGTATCAACAAGAAGTTGGAGATCAAAAATCTGGAGAAAGATCTAAGTATAATTTATAACATAATATATATAATATATGGAGCAGTCATGGTTTGCCCTTTATATCGTCACAGTTTGAACAAAATGAAATAAAACAAAAGCACAGAAACCTTTATAAATGTTTCAGGCTTTTTTTTTTTTTTTAATCAGTTTGATTTTCAAACAAGTTTGGCATATTTTTTTAAATTCTAAATTCAGTTTGTTTGTCTATTTTTTAAACTGTCTGTCTTAAAAAATGTAATAAAACGTAATAAAATCATTGTGAGGAATAAAATTCCTCACAGTGGGACTATAATACCATCCTACAAGCATAGCAACCAGAAATGTCAGCACTACACATATTTTCTTTTTTAGTATTTTCTTGTGGTTTCAGAATAAGTCAGAGCAAAAGAAAAACAATTCATCATGCTCTTCCATTTGACATTTCGTGGCTCAGGCGTGCCAAAACAAAGCAAGTACTGGTGGCGCAAGATATCCTTGTCATGGCACACAGCTTGACAGTGATGACAATGGCCTGAGTCACACCCATGGCACTGATTGGTTAGTCATTACCCCCTCACAAGGCAGTAATTGGATCGATTGCTTATTCAACAGAGAAACTGCTGTTTCATTCAGTATGCCAGATGAATCAGTCAACGTGGTGGGTTGGACAGATTCAAATTCGGACGAGGACCATCCTGCTTTCTAGATTGGAAGAAGAGAAGAGAGTGATGTAAGATCATAGACTATGTGTGCATTTAAATACACATAGACTATGTGTATTTAAATGCTTTAAATACACACATAAGTCATTCTAAGTACTCTGGCAGCACATTTTAGAAACAGTTTAGAACATGGGTGGGCAATTCCAGGCCTCGAGGGCCGGTGTCCTGCAGGTTTTAGATCTCACCTTGGGTCAACACACCTGAATCACATGATTAGTTTGTTACCAGGCCTCTGGAGAACTTCAGGACATGTTGAGGAGCTAATTTAGCCATTTAAATTAGCTTTGTTGGTTCAAGGACACAGCTAAAACCTTCAGGGACACCGGCCCTCGAGGCCTGGAGTTGCCCACCCCTGGTTTAGAACATTTTGAGGTAGATAAAACAGGAAACTATTGCAACATTTAATGGCACTTAGAGTAGTAGCCTTACTGTGAGAAAGTGCATTCATCACCACCAACACTGAACTAAAAAATTTTTTTAAAAGCACGATAAATTGTGCATCTGTTCATTTGTTGTTTAAAACTGTTTTGTTGTAAACCAGTGAAAACCCAGCGGCTAGATTGAAGCTTGTCACTTATGGACTTCCCCAGCATGTAGCCATCTATCTCATCTTCTACCAGGTCATATGTTAATCCTGGGTGTTTTTCAAACTCATTGGTAGTCACTTCAATCACTCACCTGGAAGTTGAGAAAACTTTCAGACTCGGTCCCTCACACTTTCTGTCCCCATGGTTATTTCACCCGTAGTCACTGGAAGCCATTGAAAGTGATTAACTTTCTATGGTTTCTGGTCACCGAATCGCTGAAAATCACTTACAGTGTGTACACAGCTTTAGTTCTACCACCATATTCAGAATCACTTTCGTTCATCTTTAATAATTTTAGGTCAAATTCTGATTATAAGTTAAATATATATATATATATATCATTCTTAACACATGATCTAACTTCCTTGTTTTTTTCCTTCCTTGAGAGTCTCACAATAGGTTTGCCACATCGGCCTGAACTTGACTATATGAACAACTTTGGATTAGATTTCCATTAAAAAACAGGCACATTCATTGATAAATCCATCCATCCATCTTCTTCCACTTATCCGGGGCCGGGTCATGGGGGCAGCAGAGAAGCCCAGACCTCCTTCTCCCCAGTCACCTCCTCCAGCTCGTCCAGGGGATAAATCCTAACTATTCTTTTTCTCATCCCAAATTGATCGTTTTGGCTTTTGGTGAAATGTCTCAAAAAAAAAATATGGTAGATGAAGAGTTTTCATCTGGCACCATCATCAGGTCAGAATTTTGATTCATACAGTAGTTTGATTTATGTTTGAACACCTGCAAAACTAAAACAGCTGAGTGTTCTGGGTTCTGCGAGTTACTTTTTTTCTATCCAAGATCAAAGAAGAATATTTTAATGTGACTTGAAGTAGTTGTTTGCTTTGTTTAGGACTTTTGTATTGGGTATTGTTAAAATCACAACCTGCATTGGTTGCCTTGACGTCTAATCTCATGTTGCATGGTCTGACACCACGTAGAAGCAGTGTATGGTATGAAACAGTTTCCATCTGCCTCTGCCACTCTTTCTCCCAAGGTTAACTGCCTTTCTTTGGCCTTGTGTAAAACCAACCTTGAACACTGAACCCGTTTTATGGTATATATAATTACCAAGTCGAAGCAGTGAAGCTGCACAGTTAATTGAACTCATGATTTAGTGTAAGAGTGTAAAGACACATGGTGTGCCTCAAGAGGTGAACCACATTGTAGAAACTTGACAGGTCAGCCTTGTCACGGTTAGTCTTTTCCATGTGAAGGTTTTCAGATTGAATGGGATGTACCCATGTGTAATATCACATCGGCCAATATCTCATCAAAGCTGACAAAGACGTGTAGTTGACAGGGTGCTCTCTCTTGAACTTTGATTTGATTCGTACAGACTAGATATTTTTCTATAGCTGTCACAGCAAAGCAACGAAAGTAAGTGTCAAAAGAAGGTTTGTGCAAATATATGTTTTCTAAATCAATGACTATGTTTCCTATTCCTATTCAGACTCATTGTTTCTGTTTCTCCTCATGCGTCTCTCCAATGACAGTTGCACAATGCAAACAGCGTGGTCTGTCCGCGTATGCTGTCCTGGGGCAAGGGCTCAGTTCAGTTCGGGACAGTGCTGCCTTGTTCCTCTCACATTACTGTGCTTAGTTACAAAACAAGCTGATGGCATGGCTTTAGTCAGGGTCAAACACTGTTGTCCATCTCTATATATCAAATTCCATGTTGGCAGCAGAGAACTATGATTTAGCTCTCATAATAGCTCTGTGCTGGTGGGGGATGCATGTACAGTACAAGGCACTTTTCCAAAAATGCTTAACAGTCAGTGACTGTCATTTTATGGCTTTGAATTTCTGCCATCATGTGTTTTTTTCTGGGTTCCTGCCCCACTTCCATTATCAGAAGCACAGCTATGGCGTGACAAATAAGTTCACATATGACAGATAATGACAATGAAAGAGTAAATCAATGTATCAGTGTCAGGCTGTAGTTATTACATTTGCATGGAAATGCTTGTTGGTATGGTAAGAGTTAATGAGCAATGTTTTGATAACCGTGAGAGCTTTCCATTTACATTCCCCATACTAGCAGATTATAACCAGTAATGGGTCCTCCTGGACAATCCCTGAGACACACCCTCTATTAGAGCAATTATTGTGCCCTGGTGTACTGAAAGGCTTTGCTTTTTGGTAGTTCTGATCAATTCTGATTTGTTATACTGGTCCCTTTACAAATTGTTCTCTATTCTAAAAGTAGAAGAGCTTTCATATTGAGTTTCTTGGTCATATTATGTAATACTGTTACATCAGATAAGCAAAGTATAATGACTTTATATATTTCCACATTTGAAAACACTACTCCATTCTACTAAAAATAGGTCAAGTAGAAAAATGAACTCACAACTGTTCAACGTGGGCACAGACAGGAAATTTAATGAACCCAGTTGTTAGAAACCAGTCAATACAAATGCACCACTGCAAAACAAGCAGTGTTTGCAAATGACTCCATCTCAGTTTATGTTTAGATATTTGGCTGATTGGTGTTAACATTGCCAAGGTTACTCTACTTTGCTCCAATGTCATTTCTGTTTAAAAAATATTTTTTCATTGCTATGAGCCCTGAGTTGGAGCCTCAGAAAATGTTCCAATTATGCAAAGAGGGCACAAGCTTATTAGTTTTGAAGGGTATGAACTGGGCTTGTTTTGTATAATGTCAAATGCTCAGACAGTGTTGTTTTAAGAGGACCAGAAGTTTGTCAACAATTAGTTATACTTTAAAAATGAAAATGGGCGATCCCTTTTAAGGGTTGACTAAATCTTATCATTATAGTTTCTACCTACCCAGTCCATATATTTTTATGAGTTCATGTCTGGTTTTGGTGTTGAGAATGATTTATGTTTGATTTCATTTCTTTTGTAATACTTATTAATTTAGTTGGTTTTCTATTTGTTTAATCATTGGTTTAGTTTAATTCCTTGTCTATATGTCCTTTTTCTGTGGCCCTTTATGGTTTTTGCTTTGTTGTATTGCTATTTGCTATTATTATTGTTATTATTTTTATTATTATGCTTTTACTTAATTCCTTATTTGTGTTCCTTTCTGTTCTAGTCTTACATTTATCCTTTGCCTTTCTTTGCTCATCCCACTGTTCAGCAATGTCTCACTTCCTGTTTTATTTTGGCGGCTGTTGCATTCTGTGCCATGTGTTGAGTTCCACTTCCATTGTCATGTACAAATAAAACCTCAAAGACAGTCAGGTATTGCGTGGCTTCCTAGGGCACACATATGTCTGTGAAGGTTCTCAGTCATCCAGGTCATCGTAGTCAAAGGAGCTTGCAAAGAAAAGCGTCTGGACTTCTTTAAGTTGCTTAAGTTGTTTCACCTCTCATCACCTCAGATGAGAGGTGAAACGTCTTCAAGCAACTTAAATTCAATTCAATTCAATTCAATTCAATTTTATTTATATAGCGCCAAATCACAACATAAGTCGCCTCAAGGCGCTTCAAAGAAGAAGTCCAGACGCTTTTCTTTGCAAGCTCCTTTGACTAGGGCACACATAGGCACAAGAATAGGCGAGTGCCTAGAGGAAGACAGAGAAAAGACCCACACATGCACACACACTAACAGAAAGAGAGAAAACAACAAAGAGAAACAAAATTTTAAAAAAGCAGGCCAGCGTGAGATACTCCGGGACATCCCCCCATCTGTGTTGCCCCCTATGTTACCTCTCTTCTTGTTATCTTGTGTATACATCACCTGAGTCTCCCTTTGTCTTTTGTTGTGTTGTCTGCATTTCTGTGGGTTTCCTTTGTGTTCCCTGAGATTTCTGGTATTTGGAGTCCCTGACGCTGTTCTGTAAATGTCTGGAAATCTTTTGCATATATCTTCATATCTTTTAACTAAGCTTAAAAAGCAGATTTTTGAGTCTAACTGTTGCATTAGTTAGACAGAAAAATATAACATTTAGATTTTGTATCCAAAGATCATACTTTCTATTCCCTACGATTCTAGTCCATATTTTAAAGCCTTAGTTACTTATTAATTCACATATAAATTGTATTGTTATAGACTAAGCTACCCAGCAACACATAATTAAAATCAACTGCAGCTGCAACATTAGTGAAGCCATAATTATGATCATGTATTTGAACAAATGTCATTCTACATAATGAGCATGTGTACTTTCTGTACCTTAAATACACCGAACAGACATAACATTATGATTACTGAAAGGTAAAGTTAATAGCACTGATTATCGCTTCATCGTGGTTAGGGGGTGGGATATATTAGAGAGCAAGAGAAATGTTGTCCTCAAAGTCGTATGTATTAGAAGCAGGAAATATGAGTAGCTGTTAGGATTTAAACAAATTTGCCAGAGGCTAAATTTTAATGGCTAGAAGACTGGGCTGGAGCGTCTTCAAAACTGCAGCTCTTGTGGGGTGTTCCCAAGTCTGCAGTGGTCAGTATCTATCTAAAGGTGATCCTATGAAGGGACAGCAGTGACCCAGGGACAGGATCATGGGTGGCCAAGGCTCACTGATACACATGGGGAACAAAGACAGGTCTGTGTGGCCAGATACAACACACGAGCTATAGCTCAAACTCCCAAAAAAGTTAATGCTGGTTCTGATAGAAAGGTGTCAGAATACAAAGGTCATTGCAGTTTGGGGATGCATATCTGCAGGCCAGTCAGGATGCTTATGCTGACCCCTGTCCACTGCCCAAAGCACCAACAGTAGCTAAGAGTACATCAGAACTGGACTGCAGTGCAAAGGAAGAAGCTGGACTGATGAATGATGTTTTGTTTTACATTATGTGGCCGAGTGCATGTGCGTTGCTTACATCGGGAACCATGATGCACTATGGGAAGAAGGCAAGCCGGTGGAGACACAGTTTGGGCAATGTTCTACTGGAAAACTTGGAGTCCATGCCTTGACAGGCCAGGGCTCTTTTGGCAGCAAAAGAAGGACCAATATGATATCATAATGTAATAACAGTCTACAGACATACATTTTAGACTAATTAGTGACTCTAAATTGGCTGTCGGTTTCAATATGAGCATGAATGGTTGTCTATCTCTGTGTCAGTCCTATTCAGACTGGTAGCCTGTCCTGTGTATACCGCGTCTCTCACTGCATGACAGCTGGGATAAGCTCCAGTACCTCTATGATCCTGAATTTGATAAGCAGAAGAAAATGGACGGATGAATTTAAGAAAAGGCAGAAGAAATGAACTGGTAAGAGTTATTATTTTACACATTTTACTGTGCCTAAGTTAAAACTAGAACCATAACTATCAGAGCCATAACAAAAGCATCCATCTGCAGGTATATCGCCTTGACAGTGGCTCACAAATCAAATGAGATAAGGTTTGTGTCTCAGTTTAATTTTTTGTTGTTGTTGTTGTTGTTTATTTGGCAGTCTTTCAAAGAAGACCTTCGGGTAGCACTCTGTGGAGTTCCTTAATTTACTTTCGTCTCAGTAAGTGAACCTGAGAAGACATTTGAGTCCCTTAAAGGGGACACCAATTAAATCATTCTTGATGGTTTATTGTTTACTACAAAATCTTTTTTTTTAATTATTATTTTACAGTTGACATCAGTGGTACAGCTTCCTCAATTATGTCTGTAGGTTTTAACGTCAAATTTAAAAATATAAATTTGTAATTCTTTTTCATAAAACATAATCTGATAATCTCAGGCAAAGTAAAGAACTGAATCAAATCAAAATACAGAAAGTGCGACACTTGCCTAAAGTGGGTTAGATAATTGATGCGCTTGTGGTAAATGTTCTAAATGTTTGTTACTATTATTCATAGTTGAAACAATAAAAAAAATAGTTAAGTAAGTTGTAGTAAGTTTATACCGAAATAGATGTTTGGTTTATTGCCACTTATGTACTTTCTTGCGTTTGCCAGATCGGTCTTTGGAAATTTTCAGTAAATCAATATCTAAATATAAATACACAGCATCACTTTTCAAAGTACAAGATTTTTAGTAGCGCCTTCTGACATCCGTTCATCCTCTAAGGCTTTTCGACCAATCATATTTCAGCAGACTTTGCTTGCATGCAGGTAAACATTTCACTTGGAGAGTTTTAGCCAAAATTCAGTTTCAGAACCTCTGGCTATTGTCTGATGAGTATTTTGCATTTCTTTTTTTCTTTATTTAAATTTATCTGCATTAAAAACATTAACTGGAGTTGAAGATATTCACTGGTTACATCAGAAACATAAAAATACTGGTCACTGTCCCCAGAGGCTAAGCCATCAGACCGGTCGATGTATCCATCTACAGTCTCACCACTGCTGGTGTGTCCTCCAATGTCACAATGGCATTAATTAGTGCAGAAGCACAAGCTCACAAAGAAAACTTTCCTTTTTGGTGGCAGGCATGATTAGGCCACAATTTGTCAACTACTTGTTATGCTTTTTTATGTAATATATAGCCTGCACAAATGCACACCCATGCCATAATGTTGTTTTAAATAGCTACTTTGCTATTGATAATTCATCATTCTACTAAATCACAGCAAAAAATGTAAATGACAAAAAGCAACAACTGTTATTTGGAAGCAGATTAATTGCAGTCCATTAAAGGCCTCCATGCTCGAGTAGGGTGACAAATGGACCTATTAGGCACTAATTAGGCTTAGATTAAGTCAAAGGGAAGTTGTGACAGAGTGATGGTTGCACTTCTACTGTGAGAAGAAACAAAGTGCATAACTAGTTATGTATGTATATGTATATTTTCAGGCCTCAGTGCTTGTTTTATGTCCATCATAAATACAAATGTTTCCAAACATACCAGGGAGGTCACATGATAACACTAAGCTCCACCACAATCACTGATATGTTTTTCTGTGCCTTGGTTGAACCTTGTTCATTTCACAAGTTGAATAACTACGCGGACGTGTGAAGGGTGTACTACGAAGCAAGATTAATGGGTTAGTGGGCTACGTTGAGCTTGAAATAGCAGTTTTTTGAGTAGTGAAAGTGACTCTTTTTTATGTAAATCAATATGGTAACTTATGCTGAACACAAAACCTGGTCATTAGCAAAGTAATGATCAGAGTTTCAGCTTAAAATCATCTAGAGCATCATGCTTTCACTCACTTTTATTTACAGTGTGCTTTAAGTGAAATAATCCTATAGATTATGCAGAGGGCAAATCTGTTTTATATTTGCAAGTAGTTAAACCGGCTACAAGATGAATAAAGCCCAGCTGTAAAGTTACAGAGGCACAAACTGTGCATGGCATTGTCACTGGCATTTACAACTATTCATTTGGTAATGGAGAAAACGTAAACCAATTTTATACTAGAAAGGTGGTTTTTGCACTTAAATCTAGAAGCTTTAAATTTTTAGGGAACATAAAAAGCAAATAAATAAATAGAATAAAATTGTTATTTACCTTACTTGCTCTTTGAATTCATGGCTAACTCTTTTTTTAAAATGTAAATCCCCACATGCCCTACATCCCTTTTTTTTAACTCAAGGTAAAAAAGTAGTGCTGACAATTAAGATTATTTATTTATTCTAAAGTTATTTAATGAAAGCATAGAAGAGTTTTTCTGGAATATACAACTGATGTTTTTACTTCTAATTTGGTTTTACCCTGACAGGATGATTCGGAACACTTTTGAAGTGTGGAAAAATGATCTTTTCTATTGCAGTACCTATGCCAAATGAGACTATTTAGAAATGTTTCTGCTGCTGAAGTGGTGCAGCTGTGCAGTGTGGTAAAGTGGCGTTGCCTTCAATGAGACTGCCTGCAGGAATTCATTATCTTGAAAGCTAGCGTGGCAAAGACCATGGGCAGGTGGTATGGGTAATTTCACATTTCTCCTGTGCCCTGTGAAGATGCCACTTTGTGTTACCTCTCTGCAGTGGAAGAGCACATTGGCAAGGTCTATCCAACTGTCCGTACATCTGAAATGAGCCAGTGTTGATAGCCATCTGATTAGACGAGGAGCTGAAGTCCACTGCAGTAATCAATCTTCACTTTTTAACTGTAACTCAGACCACAACCTTGTTACACCAACCACTTTACTGTTGGCTCTCTGGCTTTATAAAGAATTAAGATCACAAACTTGCAAACACAGTAAGACATGTCGTTGAAGGTATTACAATCACCTTTAATTTATAATCTCATGCTGCAGTTCCAACAGGCATCTGGAAAACATGTGGAGTGGTCTGAGCCATATTGATCTCATTTCTCAGCACTCGAACCATCTAACTGGGGTCACTGGACGCTAACCAGAAAGGACGCTCTTTTAACACTTTGTGTGTGAACTGATGTAAAAGAAACAGAAACTCAGAGCACTGGGTTGTGAAGAGTTACCCAGATGTAGAGCACTTAAAAATAGCTTAAATCTGCCATAGATCGTTATCTGAACCTTTATTTTACTTTATTTTCAAATATAGATATATTTTTGGGGTACTTGGTTGGTAGTATGTATTCATTATAAACTTTGGGTGAAAGCAGTGGAAGACTTTTGAGCATTCAGATGTTGCTTTTCACAAAATCAAAAAATACAGAATAGCATTCGCCTTAACATCCATCACAATGAAACCATATGACAGAAGCATTGTGACTCTTCCTTTTAAGTCAGTATAATAATCTTTATTTAATTTTACTAAGCCTGACTTTACATAGTTACATCTACTTTTACTGTATTTTAGTTTGCATTTTTATTGTGTTGTGTTTTGTTACAGATTGTGACTTTTTTTTAGGGGGGGGGGGCCTTCATCAGGCAAAACATGTAAAAAATGTTGTAACAGGGGAGGTTAAAGATTCAAACAGACACCCACTCAAACCTCTCAAAACTAATTAGCTACTTTGATAACATGACTGGGTAACAAAAAGAGCACCCAGAGAGTCTGAGTCATGAGGGGAAACAATAGCATTTCCTAATGTAAAATTGGAAATAATTTGGGAAATTGATCATGCAGGATACATAATTATCATTATAAGATTGGGGTAATGGGAAATATCACTGTACACAAGGGATAACGCTGAAAAACAATACTCGATGGCTGTGATCTTCAGCCCCTGAGGCAGCATTCATCAAAAACAGACACAGTTGTGTAGAGAAGACCATTGGCTCAGCAGGACTTTTTAGTATTTACAGTTTGTTGCTATATTCATAAAAGAGTTAAAACGTTATCATCCAAAGAAGACTCGTATAAAAGATCCAGGTATAAGGTGGACTGAGGCAACATGGAAAACCCTTGCCTGTCATCTGGGAAATCAAAATTTGAATTTTACTTGGAAATCATGGATGGCACATGATCACAGCTAAGCAGGACAATGATTATCTGCCTTTTTATCAGCACACTGGTAAAACCCTAGCATCCAGGATGTGGCTGCATTAGTACTTATTACATGCCAAGACCCCTGTAACACTGAATGATACATTTAGGTTTTGGAGCAACCTGCGCTACCATCCAGTCTTTTACATTAATGGCCTTGTGCACAGCAACAGTCAATAAAAGTAAGCTACAAGTAAAGCTTATTATACTTTAACTACGTGATGGACTGCATCTCTGTGGAAACGGGAAATGTGGTTCTTGCTTTTTTTGGCTGTCCATAAAATGGATTTCACAGCAGAGACACTCACAGTTTTCCTTAAATGGTAACCTAAACATCATGTCAACCGTACTGTCATGTTAGATGAACTCAATCAATCCCACTCAAGCCCCTCCCCATCTCATCCAAAGAAAGTCTTCTTTGTGGATTTGTTGCACTTTTCCTGTATTTATTTCTGATTGTACCCAGGTGCGGCATACAGTAGAGTGTGCTCTGAACACCAACCATCTGTGCCACAGAGGAGTCACTAATTTGCCCTTAATGGGGAATTTAATTTCATATAAATTGAATTATTTATATTGCCTCTCACACATACAACAATATGAAGCCTTTGCAGAGCACAGCAGTGCTTTACTGGTACCGAGATAAAGTTAAATGTTCTGTTGACTGCAGTTTTATTTGTGTTCTGCTTTTATATCTTGTACAAATCAGCAGATGCAAAAACAAGATCAATGAAATTAACGGTTGTAAAACACTGCCCTGCCAACAACAGATATGAGACAGCAAAGTAAACTCACACAGACCAGTGTTAGAGTAAGGTAAACTACGAGCAGATTTTTCACAGTCAAATAAAAAAAATGAATTTTAGTCATGACTTAAAAAAATAATTTAACACAAGAAAAATGTATTCACTGTATATATATTTCTAGTGAAACTCAGCCAGTTAAAATCTAACCTCAAGCAGTGAAATGGAAAATGGCAAGCTCAGTTTCTCATTAGCAAGGTGTCCTTTCCGTACTTAATGGATATGTAAATAAGGAGCGGTGTGGAGGAAGAGCGTTAAAATAAAAATAAAATGATAACAATCAGAGCGAGCAACAGAAATTGTTTTCTCAGTGCTGTGTCACTGTTTGTTATAGCGTAATACTGCAGGCTGTAATTGAAAACTTTATAACATGCAACGACAGGTCACAGTCTCATCAGCTGTAGCTTTTAAAGTTAGGTCCAGTAAAATGTACTTCATGTATATTTTTTCTGCAACTATGTGTTATTTTTCTAGTGAATATTCACATACATTTGGGGATATAGATTCAAGAAAAAAACAGTGACTAGTTACTTGTATACATAATTATCAAAATGATTTTTTCAAATATTCTACCATCTTGAAATCAATACAAGCTGCTGATAAAGAGCCTCTTTCAAACCTGCATGCTTCTTTTCCTTGGATTAGTGGATCTGATTTGTGCAGCCTATGTATTCCTTCTAAAACAAGGTCAGTTGTTCTTGACTGATCAATAAGGATCGTCAATAGAAGAAATAGCAGCATAACCCATAAGACAAGAAATGATATGTTGACTAAAATTGATAATAATTGGTTTCTGAGGTCTGGTAAAGAATAAATTAAGCAAGCTGTTATGGGTATAGTGTTGGGATCTGTGCCATATAAAACGCTGAGCCTTTAGGGGAAGTCCAGCATATTAAATATGGGAAAAGCATGAATAAATGCTGTGGAGTATTTAATGTAAACAACTTAATAGCAGGTAAGAAGTATCTAAATCATGTGTCCTGATAACCCCAAGTGAGTGTTAGGGGTCAAAGAGTAAGCACTGGCCTGTGTGTTTGTGGATTTCCAGTAAACTGCAATGTTCTGTTCTCCTCAATGAGCACAGCACCATCCAGGAATAGCAGTCCAGCTTCCTTTGTATCCTCCCTGGTGAACTTGATGCGTTTGTCCACAGAGTAGATGTGTTAGTGGAAAGCCTCTACTTCTTGGGTTTTGATTTTGGCCCAGCATAGCCAATGGATCAGGTACATGGATGACAGCTGGGTCAAATAAAAACCTGAGAAGAAATCCTAATAGCCCATGGCACAGTTATGGTGACAGAATAGGTCAGAACCAACAGCCATAAACAGTATAAAAGATGGACGTAGCTTCCACTGCCAGGAGATGACACCTGTGCCTGGGTCTTCTGATCCTGTGGCAGTCAGTGGAAACAGATTTTAAGTTTAAGCCCGCAAAGAAGATACATTAAGGGGTAAACAGTGACCTTTATATCTTGTTTCCATGTATGAAAAAAGAGGCAACAAGGAAGGCTTTGATGAATATTATCTACTTCAAGCAAATCAGCAGTTAAATAATCAAAGTTGTTTGGCAGAGTACAGTTCAAATTTGTGATGTGTGTGCCGAGTAATATTCAAGGCAATTAAAAAGGCCATACTTTCCACTCATATGGCTAAATGGCATTTCCCAATTGGTTTTATGACTGCAGTCAACACTGAGGACTAGCCATTATTCTGAATGCCACATTTGTCAGGCATGGAGGTTATAACAGCTCTGATCAAGTGGACTTCTCACTTAAACAGACTGCAGAATGTTGCTTGCAACCATAAATCTTGCCATTAATCAATAACGGATTTATTTTGCATCTCAAACAAGGACATAATGTCAGCAGACGCTCACTTGCCAAAAACTACTCGTCACATTAAAACAACTGTGCTGTTGTGATTGCAAAGGACGCTTGTTTATGCTTACTTAATGAAACACTGTTAGTGAGAGAGAGCGAGAGCAAAAGGTCAAAGGGCAGAGTACATGCTTGGAAAGTTTCCCATCTACTTGAGGGTTGTCTTATTGCCATTAACAAGGTAGACTGAAATGGCATTTTAGATAGAGGTGAGTGTCTTTCTGAAAAGCCTTGCACCTTCTTTGAGGACTGGCACTGTCTCAGGGACAGAAGGGCATGTTGCCTGTTGTTGCATGTGCAGAGTAATGCCCGTCTTCCAATCTCTCAGGACTGCAAACTACTGAGAGGCTATCTCCCGTAAAGTAGGGGCATGACGGGCAGGCCTGTAAATGCCTGTGAATCACTCCATCATAAATCTCTGAACTTCACAGGAGCGAAAGAAGATGAGGCACTATCTCATGAGTGACATGTCAATTATCCCACCCTCCCACCTCCACCTGTTTTATATGTGGCCACTAGTCATAAACACTGCCGACCAGCTCCTATCTCAGACATCTTGAGTTTGGGACTAAATCCTTTTTCAGCAGCAGGCGGAGACATGATTGATGTACAGTCCACCCCTCCTCATCACCTGGGACAGGATCACTCTTCATGTGAATGATATAGCCAATCTGTTTGTAATATTCATCACTTTAGCGTTGAAGCTGGATATTCTGTTAAATTGGTAAACCTGGGAGTTGCCTGCCACTTGCTTTTCCTCAACTTACAGACGGCCGTGTTCAATTAAAGGTCATTTTTAAACATTTACAGTTTTTTTTAACACGCATAGAGGCCAGACACGTTTATAATGACCATGAAGGCAGCATCACGGTCGGTCAGCAACACGCCACCGCATCAAAACTGCACCCATCTAAAGGATGTTTTAAAAAATTGCTGCTGTTTGCAGTTTGCTGTTGGTATATGAGATGCTTAGCTGTCATTTTGTTTGCAATGCTGGCAAGGGAAATGAAATTCACCAAGGGGAAATTTAGTGACTTAATACTTTACCTGCTCAGCCTTGCCAAACAAAACTCGTGGTGTTCATTTCTGGTGCAGTTTATGAGCGGCACCACCCAACCTGTTTAAGAGAAGTGGAATTTGGCACCTATTTGTGATGTGTCACTTCCAACAAAGAGTTCTTGTTAGAGGTAAGAAAAAAGAATATTAGGAAGAGTAAATCTTCACTTTATGTCTGGTAAAAGAATGTCTAGTTAATATTAATGACCTCAGAAGCAGCTGTTTGATGTTATTGATTGACATTGTGTGATGTCCTGTGGCTGTGACATGACTTACTGCTAGGAGGAGGAGGTAGAAGAGGAAGTATAATTAATATGTGGATGATCGTATATTTTATCCATGGATGTATGTTCCAGCTGAGACAGTAATCAATGGCTTAGGCAGAGGCGTCATATATTATAGGGCAATCGATATCCTGATTCAGTCACTATCAGATGTAGATATTGTCAAGAGATGGATTCACAAGCATACAGATACCATTGGACTGCATATTTTATCAATGTTTCTTTTTATTACATGATCCAGGAAATACCATTTCCTAACCTGTCATTCATTTAACGGATGCACAGCATCCAGCCCGATATCCTAAACACCCAGGCATAGTCAGGCTATAGTCAGCATTAGTCACAGGCCCAGGTTGACAGAGAAAGAAGTCATCTGTATTCCCAAATGCTTTTACGAGAGTGAAATTTAATACCAAGACACTGGAGCACCTATAGCCTTGTCACTGGGATACAAATATGTCGTAAAGTTTGATAAGAGGCTTTCTGAAGTCTGTCAAATGTAATTGCAGGATATGGGAGCACATTTACGCAGAGTAGAAAAGAGATAAATAATCCTATTAACTTTTAGACATCGACTGTCTCTTTTTGGAGGGTTTGAATATTACTGCATTATCCATTATGTTTGTATTTGTTGCTCTTTCATTTGATAGTAATAGTATATAAAAAAAACTTTGGATACTTTGGAGAATTAGTTGGACAAGTAAGAGATTTCTAGGTTGAAAAATAGGTGCCATGACCTGTTTTTCACACATCGCACACGACACACAAACAACACGTCATATCAGTAATGCCAGGATGACACGTACAGAAGATCACTGCTTAGCCCCAAGGTCAGGCCTTAGCCTTGAGTCACCTCACCTGCCTCACCCCCCAACTATCGACTTTAATTCTTCTGCCATGAACCCTGATTGGAGACCAAACTGTCACCGCATTTTACTCCAACCCACAATTCAGGAAATTGCCAGAAACGGTTATGACCACAGATGATGCTGACCCACTGTCTGTAATCTTGGGACTGTCCATACTGTGGGTTTAGAAAATATTGAATTTTTACTAAATTGAAGGAAAAACAGGATTTTCTGTATATGCAACTGCATGAATTATTCTGAGGAAATGTTTTCTTTCTGTTCTACAAGAAATGCACTGAGATAATGATGCTGAAAACGGCATGTCGGAAGCTGAACAGGCATGCTTGCTTTTTCTTTCCTCGGTGTGCATGGTTACTTTTCAAAGAACATGGGGTCACCACTTAAGTCCTGTGACCTGCATGTCTGAGAACATCTAGGAAGACAAATGAACAACTGCGTAACCCTGACATCAGTCAGTTAACATTTGTTAGTGTCGTTGATCCCACATTCATTGATTAAATCACATCGTCTCTTCAGGGACCCTCTGAACATCAGCCACTTACTTCAAGAGTTGTGGTTAGAAAAACGTCCCCTCCTTTGCATTTATCCCCATATCTATCTATGTTTCTGTTTGTTGTCTTTACGTTTTTTCTTCCATGATTCGTTTGGTATTAAATTTGGCTTGTTATCAGAGGTTAAAGTGGGATGTGGCACATGGGGGAACCAGAACATGTAACAGTGCAATGTGGGGGAAAAGATTTACTTAGAAAAAAGTCACATATTAATTTGTTAGAAGCTACATGGCTGATGTATAAAGCCTAGACACTATAAAGCAAGTGTAAAAGGTAGAATTCGGTGAGTTAAAAAAAATGGGGGACTGTGTATGAAAATGGATGTAATTCCATTTTCATACTGCTTTTGTTAAATTTATAGCTGAGGTGTGGTCGTGTACAGAGGCAAACCAATAAAAACATGTATGCCCACATACATACAACAGTGCTTTCATTATTGAGGTATAAGCTCCCTTCTTCCCTTATACATGCTTATTTTGAGGTTTGTTATATGAAATTAAGGTTCAAGCTCTTATGTCAGTGTTGGTGAATATTAGATTTAGTTTCATATAATATGTTAGAGAAAAGAAAGTGGAAAAACAGCAGAAATATAAAAAAAATGTAGAAATGTAGAAATTCAGGTAGTTAATTTAATCAGCACCATTACCTGCTATGCCTAATGTGACCTAACATCGAGCATGAAGACCACATCCGATCCAACAGAGTGCATAAGGCAAACTTCACCACAGCACGGCAAGCTAACTGTTTTAGCCCGCATTAAGCTGTAACACACTTTCTTCTGCAGTATTTTCATGCAACCTCTAAATACCACAAAATTAGTATCCTTGAATTTGTTTTACAACACATTTTACAAAAACATAACAACACACAATATGTGGACCCAACATTGTATTTAAAAACCTACAATGAGTTAGACTAAGTAGGACTTAAATTTCCAGTTTCCCGTCTCCTTCATTTCATGACGTTTCACATGCTGAACAGTCCTTACCTTTGAAAATAAACTCTCCTCACTTTCTTAAGTCTTTCTCCATCTCTGAGTGAGGCACATTAGCATACTGTACATTTAGCTAGCAGACACATTTTGTAATAAGCTGTACAGAAACTGTTTGTCTGTTTGTTAAACCGCTTAAAACGTTATTACTGAAATTACATGACCCTAAAAAACTAAAAAAACAAAACCCTACCTTACTGAGTTTATGTTTACTTCAGTTCTGTAATGCTAGCTAGATGCTGAAGTAGCTAGCTAGATGCTGAAGTAGCTAGCTAACGGCAACTTTTTTTTTTACATCTACACCTTGAATGTATCACAGGGATGAGAAGAATAGGGGATGCGCTGATGACACAGGCCATCGGGTACCTATTTTCATGATACTGAGCAAGTATCTCCATCCCATGACTGGAAATAATGAAAGATTCATTTAAATGAACTTATTCAACCTTAATACGTGTTAGCCTTTCTTTCTAGTCTTTCAGATTTAACTTTTCGCTCTTTCACTGTCTGCTAACTTTGTCTGCTTGTTATTTGTTCTGGTCAAGTAGCATGCAGTCCAAGCAGCAGAACTGGGATTTGGAGTGAGGTTGATGAGAATGGCAAACATTATGCACGGTGGCATGGTGGTTAGCACTATTGCCTCACAGCAAGAGTTTAATTCCAGCATCAGGCCGGGGTCTTTCTGTGTGGAGTTTGCATGTTCTCCTCGTGTTTGCTTGGGTTCTTTCCAGGTACTCTGGCTTCCTCCCACAGTCCAACGACATACAATTAGTGGGGATAGGTTAATTGGTAACTCTAAATTGCCCATTGGTGTGAATCTGAGTGTGAATGGTTGTCTGTGTCTATGTGTTAGCCCTGCGACAGGCTGGCGACCTGTCCAGGGTGTACCCTGCTTCTCGCCCTAAGACAGCTGGGGTAGGCTCCAGCCCCCCGCAACCCTGAAAAGGATAAGCAGAAGAGAATGGATGGATAGACTTTATCAATACTTCTTATCAGCCCAAGTTTTCAGGTTTCTAGCTAACAGGATTGTTTTATTATCATTTAAATACTTGGATTTGACAAGTGTGCAAAAGCTCTACTGGTAGTTTGAGTTCATTGTTATGTAATGTGCAGCAACAGGAAAAACATGCCAACAGTGGTAAAAAGAACTGACAAGTTTGGGGCATCCAGTTCTGATGGACAGGACAACTGGTACTAGACTCAATTGCACCCAATTCATATTCATACTGAGCTCACTGCATGGAGCTGACAAGCCGGTGATAATAAAACTGATTATTACATTTTAAAAACTTAAAAAAAAAAAAAGAAAGAAAGAAAAAACTTAAAAAAGACTGCAAATCATTTGCAGGAGGCAAACGTAATCTCCTTTTTTCCTGGGTGTAATAAAGTCACATTTAATGACAGCTATCTCTGCATTCACAGTCCTAAATTTATCATTTCCAGTCACTGATTACTGAGTGTGATCAATAATTGCCCCCAGCTCAGTAGCTTCTAACAGACTGACTGCACCTGAATAAAACTGGAAGGCAAGGTTCCACATCAATAGCTGATCTTGTTGTCCCTCTCACTTTATGGATTCCCTCCACCCTCCCACACACATCCATGCACTCTCTTACTCAAGCAGGAGACACCATGCTGAGTCATTTGACACGGCAATCTTTCCTGAAGTATATCAGGACTGCCAAGCAGACAATGTCATATTGGGGAAGTCTGTTCCACTCATTCAATCATTTAACAGTTTCACATTTTTCTATTTTCTATTTACGCTTGTTGCTGCAGAATGTGTGCTTTTTCAAATTAAATTATTTATTATTTATTTACTTATTTTATTTACTGTCTGGTAAAAAATGAAAATGCATATTTGATTAACATTTCTGGATGAAACAAAGAAGTTTTTACTGAATTTACAATGTGTGAGATTATTATATTATCTTATGCCACATTATACCCCTAATTAAAGATTGTGAAATCATTATGTAGTTTTAGTTTGCATTATTCTCCTGACCTAGAAGAAGGTGATAACTATTACATTTATTAAACTGATTTGTATTACATTAGACTGCTGATTTATTGTGAATGAATGATATTGTTTTATGATGCATGTTACTGCTGTTATAAGAAATATTGTTTTCAGAGAATCATGTCCTTATTTGTCTGATTAGAAAAGAACAGAACATACTGAACAGGAAGCCAAGGTCATAACTTAGGCTCACTGAAAGAGAGAAAGAATGTGGATGTTTAGGTTTTATGACTTTGGAGGGGGGCTGAAGCTATAAGAATGTGAGCAACGCTCAGACACGTCGAGATCAGGCGGACACCCTCCCGCGCTCATCTCCCCTCCGGATGGTTAATGCGCAAAAGTGTTGTATGGAATAATGAGAATTGTATGGAATAAAATGATTGTTGATTGAGCATTTATACACCGAGTGTTGTCCTTCCTTCAGCCCAAAGATGAAAGAATTGGGAGAATTCAACAAATGACAAAACCTTTTTAGATTATGAGAAACAACCTTTAGAAAGATAACACAAGTTCACCGTTATGACCTAGGTCATGGTGCCATCAGCTTAAGAACACAGTCTGAACAAAGCATAATAGAGGAAAAAAATCCTTTAATTACTTAATAATACCTAGAACTCGTCATTAAGAATCAGTGCCTAGAACTGATCACTGATAATTTATTTGTATAATATATCCCTTTAGGGCTTTTTGGATTTAAATTTGCAACTTTCAGTATTTGGGTTTTGCCACATTTTGAATTTAGAAGACAGAGTTGCTTTTTAGGGTGGGTGACAAAGATAAGGCCCGTGGGCCAGATTTGAGTCCAGTTAAGAAGACTGGAAAACAGTTAAGTTCCTGTTTTTTTTTTTAAATTATTATTCCACAGTAAATAAAAAATTCCAAAAACTGTATAATTTATAATTACAGGAAAGTCTATGCAAAGTCTATGAACTATCATTCATATCATTTTTCTGTAATTTTGCACATTTTTCATGTAGTTTCACCAGTCCGGTCCACTTAAGATCAAAGTGGGTTGCATATGTGGCCCTCCGTCTGTGGTTTAGGTTCCTCCTGTATTTTGATTATAGTTTAGATGTTTGAGTGAAGGTGTTTCATTTTATTCCACAGTGAATTTGATTCCTTTGTTATATTTTTAAAGCTTTGGTTTCTGTATTTCAGAGCAGATCAGTCTTAGGTTTATTAATCAAACTTCTCCCAGGTTCGTTCTGCATCATGTTGCGGTGTGAGTTCCTTTGAGTTTTGCGTTCTAGTTTGTGATTGGGTACGATTCTGTATTCATAGTTTTTCTTCATTCTTTATTACTTGATGGTTTATTTGTATGTAACTAGTATTGGTGCCATTATGCAGTTGATTTGTAACTGAGTGTTGCTTAAGGTTTCTGCGGTTTATTGGTGTTTAGATTCCTCCGTATTCCTTCAGGCCAGTGTAGTTTGTCTCTGTGCTTACGAGTTATCCTTTAAGCTGGTTCGTGTTTTATTATGGTAGTCAGTCTTCCTTCCTTTCCTGTGAATGTCTTGATTCTTTGCATTCATGTCTTGCTCTCCACAGCTGTCCCCACTTCCCTGATTACCCCATGGGCATAAATAGTCCTGCCTTCCCCTCACTCTTTGTCACAGCATCTGTTATTCTTCCCAGATTGTTTCTCCTCCATGTACCCCTGTGACGGTTTCGATTGTGGTTTGGACTTTTGCATCACCTTAATAAATGTCTGGCCTTTTGTTAACCCAGTCTGCTTTCCATCTCCTGGATTTCATGACAGAATGTCACTGTTCTCACTGTAAAAAGACAGTGCAACAGACAAGTTTTTTAGTTTAGAGCTTATGATGTGCAGGAAATGCTAACCACATAATAGTGGCCAAAGAACGGTACAATTGATGATTAGACTGGTTCCCTTTAAGCCTTACTTTTATTAAACAGTTCTGTTTTCCAGTGGAAAAAGAAAGCTAGATAAAGGGCTTTGTTTTCCCTGTGACTATTATTTTTCCTTCAAGTTTACAGTCTTTGCTACAGCACCTCAAATGGGGCAGAAATAGATACAAAAACTTATTTTGCAATATGAATACAAAATACTAATAGATTAAATCATAATTTTATTTTACAAATATGTAGTATCCAGTATAATTTGAAATATTGTCAGTATATGCATTTAATGATATCATAGATCTAATAAGAAAATGGAAAAGGAATCTTTCAGTTGGCGGTGTTGAAAGCTGCTCAATACTAGCTCATTAAGCAACAGTGGACAGTAGGCAGACTTGACCTCCACTTTCCTCTGAAAGCTTAATACCCAATCACGATCCTTCATCATCGTAGCACCATCCTGCTAGGATTTAACATTATTAATTTCTACAAAGTGAAGTGTTTTTTAACATGCTGATGATTTAAGACTCAGTTTTGAGTAAGGAATACACTGTCAGCGCAGAATTTTTGGATACAGTTATCTGAGGGTATTTGATGAGTGACTATAAATACTTATGATATAAAAAATTTTAAAAAAACAATGAAACTACCTTGTTTTGTTTGTGCCTGAGTGAGAACTGGGTCAGAAATAATGACTGGATATGAATTTATTGCTGTTTCTTGTGATTAAACTACATTTTATTTTATTTTTTTTTAAATTTCTATTTTAAAATTTTTTTTTTCACAAATCATGGTCACAATACATAATGAATGCCATTATACAAAAAAAAAAAGAGAAACCCCCCCTCCCTCCCCACCCGAGGCTCATGTAAAGAGAAACAGAACAAAACAAACAAAAAATGTATGTCACACATCTGGAAAATACGCTTTTATATAGTCAATAAATGGGTTCCAAGTCGCACGTTCCAAAGCACCTCCTTTAACCATATGAAGGAGCCTTATCAGACTTCCAGTGGAATAGAATAAGTCTATGGGCAAGCAATGTAGCAAACGCTATGGCATTTTCCTGAGATTTACTAATTTTGTATTGAGATGGCATAACTCCAAAAATGCCAATGCGGAAATCAAGCACTAAATTCTGCGCACTGATATGAGATAATGCTTTAAATATATTTCCCCAGTAATTATCCAGGTTCGGACAAGACCACATCATGTGACCCTCATTTGCTGGATTATGTCCACACCTGGGACAGGCAGGATCGGCTTCTGGGAAAAATTTTGAAAGCCTTTCTCTTGTATAATGAAGACGATGAAGAATTTTAAACTGAATTAAACCATGGCGAATGCAAAGGGAGGAAGTATGTATACGATTCAAACAAGATCTCCACTCATCATCAGATAAATCCACCCCAATGTCTTTTTCCCAATTATTTTTAGTTTTTTCCCAAGTAATAGGCCTTAAGCTCTGTATCAGTTTGTATATGACGGAGATTCTCCTTTTGCCAAAAGGATCCATTTCCAAAATGGTATCCACTTGATTTTTAGGAGGTAGGTAGGGGAAAGAAGGAAACAATGTTTTTGCAAAACTTCGTATTTGCAGGTATCTAAACATATGTGAGGTTGGTATATTGTAATCTCTCATCAGAGCGTCAAAGGTGTTAAAAGTTTCTCCTGAAAATAAATTGTAAAAAAACTTCAAACCATTATTATGCCAAATTTGGAATGCTTTATCTGAAATGGATGGCAAAAAAAGGGTTAAAAGCAACAGGGAAAAAATTACTAACCTGTTGCAAACAGAAGTGCCTTCTGAATTGAAGCCATATTTTAATAGATGTTCTTACAACTGGATTTGTTATTTTCTGTTTTTGATTTAGAACTAGGGATGAGGTTAGGAGGGGAAGTGGATTAGACATCAGTTCCATTTTTACCCAAGCCTCACCCTCGCTGTTCTCATAAACATATTTCCAGTGCAATAATTTGGTGATATTAGCCGCCCAGTAGTAAAAGATAAAATTTGGCAACCCTAGCCCACCAGACTCTTTTTGTACTTCCAAATATGTTTTTTCTATTCTATAAACTACATTTTAAAAAATATTTATTTGAGTTGGTACATAATTGCTGATTGCAGACCTGGTGACTTTTTTTTTTACAATAACTTTATTATCACCTTAGAAAGTCACCATCAGTGTATTTTGTTTTCTTGTACACTTTTTAGACAAAAGTAGGAGTAAAGCTTTCAATAAACCTAAAACACTATTTTGCATATAGTACTGCGTTCTGTGAGAAGCAGGAAAAAATCAACCGAAAAAAAGCACAGTACCTCCAGCCACCATACTTGTTGATGGTTCATTCCCCGTCTGTTTTCCAAAGTATTTGTATCAGAGAATCAATTTGAACCAGTTGTTTTCATGTACCTGGTGACTTCCTTAAAATGAGAAAAAATACACATATGCAAAGTAACAACCTAGCTGCCTGTGCCCGAGAGAGGCAGAGGCTCTGGTTGGATTGAATTTGTGACCGGGAAATGAGACCGGCACGCAAACAGCAGAGGCGCCTGATTGGACGACAGATGGAATTAAGCCTTTTTCCCTGTCCTTTCTGAAGCTGTTTCTTTACTTCTCAGCTCAATACAACAAAGAATCAGTTCACCTCACCTACCTTTGTCCCATTTTTTGATTAAAAAAAATAAAATGAAGCGATGATTACAAAGCATGTGTGATGAGAAGCATCATTAAGAATACTTTCGTTTTGTCCTTCGTATGTCCTCTGTAACATACAATAAAAATAGCGTGACCTTGAAATTTGTCACTCAGTTTAGTGTTTCTGGAGAGAATCTATCTATTGATCCCTCTTCTACTTGATGAACATTGTAAATCTATATGTGGGTGTTGAAGGTCAGTAATGACATTTGACTGAATGACTATTTAATCTTTCACCTGCCTTCAGAATCATTTGGTCAGGCTACAATAAGACAGGCCATAAGTGTTTCAGTGACCTGCACTGTAGACTGATAGGAATCACAAAACCAGGTTTCATGTATAGCTTATCTCAACAAGGTCAATAAATTGTATGAAGGCTTTGTGGATTTTGTTTCGATTGCCTCTTAGAGAATCAGATGTTAGTTAATTGCCACAAAAGTATTTTTATAAGTTCATGCCATAATATACTTTCTCCTGTTGCAATCTAGAACAACACATTTGTCCAAATGACTCATGACAGATTACCTGTGAAATACCTTGAATTAAAGGTCCAAGCATGCTTTTTAATCATTTAGTGTTTGTTTGATTTAAAATCCAGTGTGGTGCTTTACATAGTCAAAACTAAATAACTGAATCAGTGACATGAGTCACAAAACCAGTTTTTTTGTAGCGTTTAACTGAACAAGGTCAATAAATCCTAACAAGACAATGCAGAGTATGCTTGGATTTTCTCTTGGGACGGTTTGTGATCAATTTTATATTTGATTTATTTTTCACAACATTATTTTCTAAGCTCGTGCTATAATTTACTCTCAACTTAAAATCTGCAATAATAACCGAAATGATTCATGGCAGGTTTCAGAATTATATTCCTAAGAGACCGCTGGATAAAGGTATTATTGCTACAGCTGCTAGCTTGACTTTATTATTTGTTGATGGTCTCTGACAACTAGATTGCTATTCCCATGAAAAGCTACTGAGTTGTTAAGTGAATATAGTGTCAATATCTCAAATAAATTATGTGATATCGTCTTCCCTCCCTTAAACGAGCTGTTACATAAATGCGCAGGAGACCGCTAAACAAACAAAACCAAACCAGAAATTCTCCAGACTTCGTGCCACTTAACTTTGCTCATCAGAGTATGCTTGTAGCTCACATTCATAAAGCCAGGATGGTTTGCCACTTCATTTTACCCGTTAAAGTATGCTTGTAGGTCACATTCACAAAGGTAGCATGGTTTGGCACGTAATTTTACCCGTCAGAGTATGTTTCTAGCTCTTATTAACAAAGGTAAGATGATTTGCCACTGAATTCTAGCTGTAAAATTATGCTTCTAGCTCATATTCAGAAAGGTAGGATGGTTCGCCACTTAATTTTAGCTGTTAAAGTATGCTTCTAGCTCATATTAACAAAGGTAGGACGATTTGCCACTTAATTTTAGCTGTTAAAGTATGCTTGTACGTCACATTTACAAAGGTAGGATGGTTTGGCACTTAATTTTACCCGTCAGAGTATGTTTTTTAGCTTATATTCACAAAGGTAGGAAGATTCGCCACTGAATTTCTTCTGCTTTCCTAACGATATGGTCAACAACCTGAAGGAGAGAATTCTTCAAATTGCAGATGAATATCCAACTGTGACAAACATTGTTCTGCATACAGGGTCAAACGATGTGTCCAAACAACAGTCGGAGGTTCTGAAACGGGACTTTACTGGATTATTAAATACTGTAAACTCTCTGAATGCAGCTGTATTCATCAGCGGACCTGTACCGCCGGTCAGAGGAGGAGACGAGAGATTCAGCAGGTTGTTTACACTGAATAAATGGCTTATATCAGCATGTGCTGACCACTCAGTGCATTTTATCGACAACTTTAATATTTTTTGGGAACGCAGGCATCTGTTCAAAGCAAATGGATTTAATTTTAACAAGTCAGGGGTGAAACTGTTCACCTCCAACTTGTTTTATTCCATACGTCATCCATCCGTGCTTGGTGCCAAGGCTGAGATAAACGAGGAGTTATCTCATAAAGAGGAACAAACAGTACTCCAAGAACAGACAAAGCCCAGCAGAAACCTTGAGGAGGAGCTCCATTTGCCCCCACCCGGGAAGAGCCTCAGAAAGGAGAGACATCCATGGCATCTGAGGAAGAGCCTCAGAAAGGAGAGACATCTAAGGCAAGAAGAGGGGTCCCTATTTGCCTCCAACTCTCTCAACAACACCAACGACCAGGACAAGGGACCACGACCTTCCCCAGTCCCCCAAACCCCTGACAGGCCATCACCCTCCTCCCCCTCCCTTTCTCCCTCCTCCCCACACCTGAAATTCACTGAGGAGATGATGGAGCGGGTCAGTGCTGGGCTCAGATCTACCCCCCGTCCCAATCCCTTTTTGTCCCCCATAAACCCCCCACCAGAGCGGCCAAAGGTTCACCATCGAGCCCCACCCTCAACAGAGCAATCGAAGTCACATTGCCCAGCCTCGCCCCCCTTAGTTCCTCTTCATGCCCTGTCTCCGCAGTCTGATATGTGATATGTGAAGGGTCCGGGCTGTGAGGATTATGGCAGTGATGACTTTTCCCAGGAGAAGCTGGGACCCTGTTTACTAGAAGGTTTTAAAATTTCTGTACTTTTAGGTGACAGGAGACATGTGGCCTGGTCAAAACACAGAGAGCTGCACTCTAAAAGATCTTTAAACATAGTAAACATACCTTGTGTGCCACAGACTGCTCCCAAACATGAGGGGACAAGTAATACCTCTAAAACACTTAAGTTGGCTTTATTAAACATTAGATCTCTAGCTGGGAAAACATTTTTAATTAATGATTTAATCACTGAGCACAGCCTTGATTTTATGTTTTTAACTGAAACTTGGTTGGACCAAAGTAACAGTGGAGCTGTTCTCATCGAGACGACCCCTCCTAACTACAGTTTTATCAGTGAGGTCAGGGCGAGCAGGAGAGGAGGAGGGGTTGCTGTCTTATTTAATGAATCATTTCAATGTAAGCAGCTATCTCCTGGAAGTTTTCAGTCTTTTGAATATGTGGCTTTACAGCTGAAGGCCCCATCCAAAGTTGTGTTTCTTAATGTTTACAGGCCTCCCAAATACTGCACAGACTTTTTTAATGACCTCAGTGAACTGCTGTCTGTGATCTGTGTTGATTTTGACTGTGTAATTATTGCTGGGGATTTTAACATTCATGTGGACAACCCTCAGGACAAAGGGACTAAAGACCTGAGTAACACTCTGGGCAACTTTGGGCTGACTCAGCATGTAACAGAGGCCACACATAATAGAGGACACACTCTTGACCTACTGATCTCCAAAGGCCTGAGCATTTCAAAGGTTACTGTGTCTGATGTGGGCCTGTCTGATCATTACTGTGTTTTCTTTGAAAGTAAAATCTCAGCCCACACAAATATATCAACAACAGTGATCACAAAACGGTGTATAACTGAACACAGTAGTGCAATTTTTAACCAGGTCTTCCCATTAACACCTGACCTGCCCAGAGGGTCAGTCAATGAGCTCGTCAATAGCTTCAATGCTAACATGTTAAATGTAATGGACACTATTGCTCCCATTAAGGTGAAGGTTATCTCTGGAAGGAAAAAGTCTCCATGGAGAAACTCCACACCGGTGAAAAATGAAAAAAGAGAGTGTAGGAAAGCTGAGCGCAGATGGAGAAAAACAAACCTCCAGGTTCATTATGACATTTATAAAGAGAAACTTCACAATTATAATTTACAACTGAGGAATGCAAGGAGGTCCTACTTCTCTGACATCATCACTAAAAACAGCCATAATGCTCGGGTCTCATTTTCTACAGTTGACAGGCTAACAAACCCTCCTGTGTCAGTGGCAGCTGAACTTCATTCGACCATGGCCTGCAATGACTTTGCCAAATTCTTCACTGAAAAAATCCAAAAAATTAGACAAGCAATTGGTACATCAACAGCAGATCCAGGATATGTACTGTGTCCAACAAAAAACTGTTTAAACACCATGAAACAGTTTCAACCTATTAACAGCAAAGACCTGGAGGACATCTTAGGTCAACTGAACTCCTCCTCCTGCTGTTTAGATGTCCTGCCAACAAGTTTTTTCAAAAAGGTCTCAAAGACTTTAGAGTCAGACCTGTTACAGATCGTCAACTTTTCTTTATTATCAGGTGTGTTTCCAGAATCACTAAAAACTGCTGTAATCAAACCTATACTGAAAAAGGACAATCTTGACAAGACACAAATGAACAACTACAGGCCGATCTCAAATCTCCCGTTTTTAAGTAAGATCATTGAAAAAGCAGTTTCCCAACAGCTCAGTTACTTCTTAAAACAGAATAATTGCTACGATGCCTTCCAGTCAGGTTTTAGACAGAACCACAGCACTGAAACCGCTCTGACCAAAGTGTTTAATGACATATGTCTGAATACAGACAGTGGAAAAATGTCAGTCCTAGTTTTACTGGATCTCAGTGCAGCATTTGATACAGTTGACCACAACATATTACTCAAACGACTGGAGAACTGGACAGGTCTTTCAGGAACTGTACTAAACTGGTTCAAAACATACGTAGAAAACAGGAAATACTTTGTATCAATAGGTAACTTCACATCTGAGCAGACAAGTATCACATGTGGAGTTCCCCAAGGTTCCATCTTGGGACCCCTTCTGTTTAACATCTACATGCTCCCACTGGCACAGATTATAAACAACAACAAAATAAACTATCACAGCTATGCAGATGACACACAAATATATATCACAATGTCACCAGGAGACCGAGGCCCTGTACAGGCTCTTGGTAAATGCATTGAGGAAATCAATGACTGGTTGTGCCACAATTTTCTCCAGCTAAACAAAAACAAAACTGAGGTAATAGTCTTTGGCGCCAAAGAAAAACGATTACAGGTCACCAGAGAACTTCAATCTATACATCTAAAAACCACAAACCAGGCGAGAAATTTGGGTGTAGTGATGGATGCAGACCTAAACTTAGAAAAACACATTAAGACAATAACAAAGTCAGCTTACTATCACCTCAAGAATATATCAAGGATAAAAGATCTGATGTCTCAACAGGACCTGGAAAAACTAGTCCATGCATTCATCTTTAGTAGGCTTGATTACTGTAACAGCATCTTTACAGGTCTACCTAAAAAATCAGTCAGACAACTACAGCTCATTCAGAACTCTGCTGCTCGAGTCCTCACTAAGACCAAAAAAGTGGACCACATCAGTCCAGCTCTGAGGTCCTTACACTGGCTGCCTGTCCGTCAGAGGATAGACTTTAAAGTTCTGATGCTGGCCTATAAAGCTCTGAATGGTTTAGGACCAAAATACATCAATGACCTCCTGACCCAGTATGAACCATCCAGATCCCTCAGGTCATCTGGATCCGGTCTTTTATCAGTTCCCAGAGTCAGAACCAGACACGGAGAAGCTGCATTCAGCTTTTATGCTCCTTATATCTGGAACAAACTCCCAGAAAGCCTCAGATCAGCTGAAGCACTCAGTTTATTTAAATCCAGGTTGAAGACTCACCTGTTCTCAGCTGCATTTGAATAAAGCACCAAATCCACACTTTAAGCTTAAATTTCAAAACTTACATTTAACTACTGATTTTATCTACTGTTCTGATTTTATCTGTTTTGATTTTATATACTGTTGTTTGTTTGTTTGTTAATTAGTTAGTTAGTTTATTTGCTTGTTTTATTCAATTTTAAATCATGCTTTTTATTTGTTCTTGTTTCTAATGTCTCTGTAAAGCACTTTGAATCACCTTGTTGTTGAATTGTGCTATACAAATAAACTTGCCTTGCCTTGCCTTGCCTTGTGCGCATGCATAGAAACAATGGGTAGGATGGTTTGTCAGGTAGGATGGATTCCCAGAACACCGGCTAAAGACAGGCTGGTGAGCTTCCAGAGCTATCACTGACTCCACACACCAAGTTTCAGGTGTCATCACGCAAATTGACCAAAAGAAACCAAAGTTACAGCCCCTCTGATTTTAAAGGGCCAGAGACCAATTAAATTCTCCATGCGCACGGCAGAAAAGGGCCATTGCCATGTAATTGTGTGGTTAATTCTTCAAAAAAATATATTTAATAAAAAGCATTTTTAGGCCTATTAATAAAATTAATTAATTTCTGCTTCTGTGACTGACCAGCACCCACTCCATGACATGCTGGTCAGTCACAGGAGCGCATTCAGTGAGAGACAGATTACCGAAAAGCACCACTGAACGACACAGGAAATCATTCCTGCCTGTGGCCATCTCCCTGTACAGCTCATCCACTTAACACACTGTTTACTGCAACAGCTGCACCCTTCTTGCACATATTCTTTTTCAGCTACTTATTAATAAGTAACTTTTATGTATATATATGCCTGTATATATTGTGCTATTCTTAGTTAGCATATTATCTGTCTTTGTTAATGTTTGTTTATAATGGAGCACTGTAACGAAAAATAATTTCCCCTAGGGATCAATAAAGTATTCTGATTCTGATTCTCTTTAATACCTAAAAAAATTCAACTGGTATGATGTCCAATTGTGTGCCAAAATTGGACATTTTTGTACAACGTCTGGATATTCATGTATTGACAGGCCTGTAATTTTTCACTGTTTCACTTTAGAAACATAACTCTTTGCACAGATGATGTTTATATATTGGTTACTGAATTTCTGGAATCAAATGTGAACTGAGGCACATTTTTAAAAGGGTTATATGCTAAAAATAAAAAATTAAGCGAGGATAAAATCTACTTACTTTTTCTGTGTTCCAGTCTCAGTAACTTTGACACAGTAATATCTGCTTCAATACTTACACGTCTGATGAAATCTCACAAGTGTTAGCTTTATTTCGATACCAAGATTGTAAGGACAGAGTTTGTAATTGCAGAGAATTATTAAATTAAATTTGGGCATTACATTTTCGAGCAGGAAGCTCAAAATGTAACAGATTGTGTTATTAACCTCTTGGGGCTTAAGAGGTTAATAACACAATCTGAATTAAATTACCCAAACTGAAGTAGATTGCCACCCAGAGGATGGTATAGCCTTTACTTTTGTCAAAAACCAAAGCCCACTGAGCTATAAATAATCACAAGTACTGCAATGTTAAGGAAATGAATGTGATCAGGCTGTTCACAACACTTCCATAGCAGTACTTTACAAAGACAGAAGCCAAATAAAATAAATGAGCAATTTGCAAAATGTGTGCATTAATTAGAAATTATGACTTTTGTTACTTTAACATTTTTTCTCTTGACTTCATGTGTGTAAATTTATGTAGGAAAATTTGAGAAATAAACGGTATTCTGAAAATGTGAATCACATGATTGATTATATGATTATAATTAGCTGACATCAAAGCTGCTTGCTGTAGGGGGCATCTGGTTAGCAAAGATAATGAACAACAAAGTTAGTTTGATCCTGATTCCTGTGCCTTTAATGCGCTCAGGCTCTGTACTACAGCAATGCACCCCCTATTACAGAAACGTTGTTAGGGAAACAGCATGTTTATTAACTGCAATATCCTCATTTGAGGGCAGAGGAAAGTCTGGACAGTGAAGCACGACTTACCTTCTCCACCCCCTTGATAGGCAAGGTGTTTATGAGAGGTGACTGCTTCAAACTCTGCTTGATACAAAAACAGTGAAGAATAGATTAACCAAATCCAGCACTTTCATTGCACAGCTGAGCCACCCTTCCTCTGTGGTTATCAGAGTGTGACAAAATGATTACCTGAAGTACGACATCACTCTTATATTAATTTCGCAGCTATGTTTAGGGAATAAGGTCACTAGAGCTGCATTCTTCTTGTGGCAACAGTGCTGTCACACTGATGCATTTTCTAATCTGAATAGTTTTTATTTAATCACTGATACTATCAAAAGAACTGCGATAGGCACAAAATGTCAAATTTTTTATTTAGACATTCAAATGCCTCAAAACAATATCAGCAGTGATCTAAGCTGTACATTATAGTTGTTCTGTAATATAAACAGCGTTATAGTACTGCAGTGCAATATATTAATCTATTTAGTTATAAAAATGACTGAGTTTTAACCCTCTCACACCACATGTTTACATGTGGTTGTGGCAGTACTCTAAAAAGTTGGAAAAAAGACACATACAGTGTCACCTGGGGAACTGTACCCCAGGAAATGTAGGAATATTAAACTAACAGGTTAATTTCAATAGTTTATTTAACAAATCATTAAATCAAAAATAGGACTGACACTGCAACAATAACTTTAAATGAACTACTTAAAACAACCAAAGCAAAAAACAAACAAACATGGCAAATCAGTAAGTTAAAAAACTGAACATTTGTGGGGTAAACATATATATATATATATATATATATATATATATATATATATATATATATATATATATATATATATATATATATATATATATATATATATATATATACACAGTGTTGGGGAGTAACGGAATACATGTACCGCCGTTACGTATTTAAAATACAAAATATGAGTAACTGTATTCCGTTACAGTTACCGTTTAAAAAGGTGGTATTCAGAATACAGTTACTTTGTTGAAATAAATGGATTACACTGCGGTACTTTCCTGTTTCATTTTGTCGCGGGTCAGGACTGTTTGGGTTTTGTTTGACAGCTACGTTCTGTTGTTCCAGGCGGCAGCGTTACGGTTGCCATGGTTACAGGGCGACGCTCTCTCTCTCTCTCTGCGATTGTGTGTTTCCTGGGTGAGA
The DNA here is from genome assembly GCF_057381845.1 of Rhamphochromis longiceps. Lineage (NCBI taxonomy): Eukaryota > Metazoa > Chordata > Actinopteri > Cichliformes > Cichlidae > Rhamphochromis > Rhamphochromis longiceps. The sequence goes on along the minus strand of NC_140571.1, from coordinate 9,335,680 downwards.
GAGCGCCTTTTCGTTGTTGTTGTGCTAAGCTAACAGGCAGAATGCTACAAGCATAGCTCTAAAGAATGTAGCATCATGGCCAGTGTAGTTCGTGCTGCAGGGAGAATGCACTGCCATACACGTTATGGGTCTGTGAGCGCGAGGAGGGAGAAAAAGGGGAGTGGAAAGGTACGAGTTGTTATCGAGGAAAAACGGGAGCTGGAAGCATGTAAATATAATAATAACCACTGCAGCCAAGAAGAGTGCCTGACGAGCCCAGTTGTAAGTAAGCTATTAAGACTCGACTGTACACCGTGTTCGTGTTTTCCTCCGAAAACAATAAGTTCCGTTGGAGCAGTCTTTCAACGCCTCTCTCTGTCTCTCACAGGCAAAGTTGACCCACACAACAAAGTAAAGCTAGTTTTCGGATATGAGCCGACAGGGACCCCGCCGTATTAGTCAGAGGTCCCTTTACTACAGTTCGGAGTCGCGGACCTTCAGTAATAGTAATAAATCACACAGCAATAGTACATTCACGCTGTTGTAAAAAGCATGATAATATATTAAGTAATCCAAAGTATTCAGAATACGTTACTGTCATTGAGTAACGTAACGGAATACGTTACAGAATACATTTTGGGGCATGTATTCTGTATTCTGTAATGGAATACATTTTAAAAGTAACCTTCCCAACACACACACACATATATATATATATATATATATATATATATATATATATATATATATATATATATATATTAACTGCACTTAATTAATGCAGTTAATTAACTGCACTTAATTAATGCAGCACTACGGGCAATACCTACAACCACGATTACCGACACTAACAAGCTGATCTACAATACGGCAGCAGTGATCAGTGAGATGCTTGGCTACAAGTTGAACAGCGACAAGGGGCAGTACCCTCCATGGAGAAGGAGGCTAGAGGGCAAGATCAAAGTAGCACGGAGGGAGGTTAGCCAACTAACAGAGTTGCAGAAAGGTGCGACAAATAAGGTGCCTAAGAAATACAGCAAGCTGTCCATACCTGAGGCCTTGGAAACTGCCAAGCAAAGACTCACAGCCTTGGCCAGCCGCTTGAGGAGGTACACCAGAGAGATCGAAGGCAGGAGAATAAACCAGCTGTTCTCCACAGAACCAGCAAAGGTGTACTCTCAGTGGCAAGGGAACAATAAGAGAACAGCACCACCAAGGCTGGAGACGGAGCAATACCGGAAGAGCATATGGGAGAAGGATGCAACCCATGTCTAATATATATATATATATATATTAGATATATATACTCTAATATAATACTCTAATATAATGCGCTTCCATGTCTGTTTCTGGACAGAATTTTGTAGACTTCAGTAAATCACTGTGCTTCTTTCCTATTTTTCCAGCAAAATACAAAGAAAGCAGGGGTGGCTCATGACTTTTGCACAATATAGCTCAAAAGATTAAAAGATACAAACATGTACAAAACACATACCTGTAGGATGTGCTGGATAAACTTGGCTGGGTAGGTCCATTGGACACACTGGAGGTGTTACTAGAGAAGACACGTGTGTCACCAGTAACACTGGCAGAAGAACCCGCTGATAAGCCAGGTGTGTTGTAACTGACAAAGGCAGATGTTCCACTGGAGTAAGGCTCATCCTCATCAGTAGCAACGACAGCAGGATTGGTGGACATTGTGAGGGTGTCAGCAGAGATGGAAGATTCAACAGTACAAACATCTTGGGTTGCAACGCACCAGATGACCTCATCATCAACAGACATGGACTGTGCGTTAACAATGGGAATGGCTGAGGGAACTTCTTTAGAAATTTCAACTGTGAGAACACAAAGAACAGGAGTTTAACTTTTGAATAACATCTCATCACATATATAGCTTTTGCTTTTCATGTATTTAGGGGTACATTTCTTCCTGCTCAAAATATTAAACTAAATTTAAATATGATTTTAACAAAGACTTGACACTTAACTAAAGACACAATGGCTAAGATGACTAAGTAACAGACACTGAACCAACTTAATTTACAGTTTATTTGGAGCGACTTTTAGATAGGAATATTTACCGCATTTGTCAGAATTCAACGTTTCTGTGAAATCCTGCCTGCTTGTATGGCTACTCTCTCCATCAGAATATGTCTGTAAATTAAAACAGAGAATACATTTCATTTTACTGACAACAAAATGTCATAATAAATATTAGTAATATGTTTATGTATTATGTATTAAAACATAATACAAGTGACAATGTTTAAGGGAGTTTAAAATCCATCTTTGCCTTTTTCACTCTCATTTTATGAACATACATACATTTGCTGAAATGATCAGGATTACTTACTGATTCATTGTCCTCACATAAGATGACCTTGTCAGGTCTGACATAAATTGACTTCTGATGAAACAGTTTTTTCACAAGGTCTCCATTCAAAGTCTGTTTGGAAGTGAGTGATGGCTCAACTAGTTTGGTGTGGCATGCCAGCAAAATCTGTAGCCTAGGGGAGGAAGAAAACATAGTGTATATGAAATTTTTGTTAAGGCTAACAGACTACAATACAATACAATACATTAAAAGGCTTAATTTTTGTTAACTCTAAAAGATATCAATCCAGTCATCCGATCGGTGCTCCCAGATCCTTTTTGGAAATACCCAAAGTTGACCTTTAATAGTATAATAATCTAAGTAACAAAATTTTTTTTTTTTTTTTTATAAAAAAGGATCTAATGCTTACCTGCATCCTTCAAGAACTGGCTGGAAGGCAGTCCTTATTGCCTGCATTACTTTGTCTGAGTCCCAGTCACAGCTAAACTCCAGTGCAGATTTTATATGTCCATTTTCAAAAAGCCAAGCTTTTTTGTTACGCCTTGGCACATGTGTAGTTAGATGGTCTGGCAAGAGAATCACTTCTTTGGTGAAAGACTGAGCCACAGAATGTGACCTGCTTAGCTGTGCTGGAAACCTAATGGAGGATAAAGGCAAATTAAACATTTCTGCATGTAATATACTCACACTTCTCTGATCAATGAAGTACATTTAATTAAAAAAATACACCATGCTGTACACATGTCTAATCTGCATTAATAAACACCCTCTAGCCCCATGGTAGCTAGGATAGGCTCTTGGAATCCTGAATTGGATAAGTGGAAGAGAATGGATGGATGAATGGATGGATAGATGATGGAAGATAGTGGGATGGGTGGGTGGAGAAACTTAACAATCACATAAACAAATGTCTTCAATTCACGGAGTACTTTTTGTTGCTTTAAAAAAAGTTTCATTAAATTATATACTGCCAACAACTATGTATTGTAACAACTGATGTGCTTTGCTTTTACACAATGTTTGCAGATTAAGCTTACGGGACGTGAAATATTATAGAAATCGCATGTTTCCACAATTAAACAAATTAACTGTTGTGCACAGTTTAGTCTCCACGTCCACACGCTGTCAGTCTGTCGCACAGTTTTTTTGGTTTGTTTTTTTGTGATATTTTTGTTTACTTAGCTTCGTCGAGCAATTGAAACCTACGGGCTATTACTAACCTTCCACTAGTAATTTCAGTGCATTTAGTTCTGTTCTTACCTCTTCTGCCTTGGGCCCTTTCGAGTAAAAGGTCTAAGATTGTAGATGGGACCTGTTGTGGGGCACTCCTGTGATGTGGAAGGCACATTCTCCATAACGTTAGCTGGATAACCAGGGGTTATCTGACCGGAGAGGTTCACTGCATTTGGTCTTCCACGATGAAAAAGTGAATAAATTTCTTCATCAGTAGTACGATGCGGTACACTAGTACAAATATTAGGTTGGCCAGAACATGCATTTGCCAGGGTGTTAATTAGCTCCTCATTCCTTAGAATTTGAGCCACAAAATTCCGTGCGGACCTGCTCATAGTGCCATTCCTCGCAGGTACAAACAAGGAAAACACTAGATGGCGCAAGCGCCTCCGTGACGTCAAGCTTCATTCTATAGAAGATCAGAAGATCTTCTATAGAATGGTGCCTACTATAGACCTGGCAACCTGGCTGCCCCTGGGTGGGTCCGGGATGGGCGTGAGGTTCTGGGGGCGCTCCGTCTCTGGGCTGGGGCCCGGGCCGGGCCTCGGGGGCTTGGGTCCTGGTTGGTGTGTTGCCGGGGTTGTGGGCGGGTGGGTGCATGGGGGCCCGGCCCTGGAGCAGGGTGCCGCCGGTGCGTCGAGCCGCCTGGGGGGCTCTTCAACTGGTGGGGGGGATGGTCACATCTTGCAGGAGCTTTCTTCTCTTCAGGAACTCTCTGCAGGAGGGGGAGATACAGGAGAGGTGGAGGAAGATCTCAGCCTGGGCGTTTACCGTCTTATGTAGTCTGGAAGATGTGTGGATGGTGGGGTGAGTGCAGTTTTCTCTGTGGTGGGGTTGGGTGGACTGTCCAGGGCTCTGTGGAGCCGGGGGGCGCTACTGCACTGGGCCCCGGTCTGATGGGCCTGGGCCCCCCTTCCCTGGCGGGTCGCGGAGGGTGGGAGTGCCTACTGGGGTCAGCGGGGGAGCTGGCCCCAGGGAGGGGTTACCTGCCCCTCCCTTCCTTCCCTCCCCATCTCCAGCTGCCTCCCTCTTCCCGCTCCTCCACAACCACCCACACATGCAGGGCCTTGGAGTGGGGGTATGTCACCAGGGTGCAGAGGAGGCTACCCCCCCCCCCCCCCCCCCCCCCCCCCGTCCCCTTCTGCCCCCCCCCCCGTCCCCTTCTGGCTGCCTCTGCCTCAATTTTATCCCACAACTTAGACATTCACATTATTCACACTCTCATTACACATACATATAGGATCTTGGGGGTGGGCACAATCACGGAGTCCAAATCACCATCAGGGTGTATACCTCACCCCTGACGTCGTTGCCCACCTCTCAATTTTAAATACACTTAGTCATTGAGGGCTAGCAGGAGGGACTATGCGCTTACCTGCTGCTCCTTGGCAGGTAGCTCCATGCCCTCCTGGGTTTTAATTGCACCTTAGAACACATATGCATCAACACTACAATGAGCGGGTGGAGGGAGGTTTGGAGTCTTCTCCCACCCCCATTCTCTGCGGCCTGCTGAAGCGGGAGGGCTAGTAGGAGGAGTTGGCCGTCCGACTGCGGTCTGGGGTGTGGGGCCTCCCTGCTGCTGCGGAGTCGGGGTGGTCTGCCTCTCCCCACCGCAGGGAAAAGGGTAACACCACCTGGGTCTGGGTGCAATTCCCCCCTCCAGGGGCAAGGGTACCTAGACCCGGTTTGTAGAGTACGCTTGGGGAGTGTGATTGTGTGTACAGCGTCTCTTTATGTCTGTCTCCACGTTGGTTGAGTGTGGAGTGAGTGCATATGAGAGCATGAGGGTGGGAATGGATGTTTGTGTCTGTGTGTGCCTGTATGTCTGTGTCTATATGTCAGGTTGGGTATCAGACGCCACCTCTCTGGGGACACCTCAGGCCCTCCAAGGTTTGGAGGCCTATCTCCACCCACCACCACTTCCCCTGCCGGTGGCGGACTCCCTCAGGTGTCGGTGTGTTGGTGGTTCTTTGTGTCTGGGGGTGGGCGTCCGGGTACACACCGGCTCACTCCTTGGCGGCCGCTTGTCGGGGCCTGGGGCCTGGGGCTCGCTCGGGCCCCTTTGGAGGTGGGGTGCCCCCGGCCTCTCGGCCTGGGGCTCGGTCACTCAGGCACAGCTGGGGGCCGGCGGAGCTCACGGGCGCGTCACTGCAACTCCCCCTGACTTCTGCTCCGCGGCTGCTGGGCGAGCCCTCATCTGGGACTCTCCTCAGCTCTTACTGGAACAGTGGCGCGGCTGCCCCTCTGTTGGTCTTCCATGGTCTCTTGTGTTCTGGGGGCCTCTGGATGTCTGGAGTTTTGATCTCCTCCATACCCGCTTCACACCCTGGAGGACGGGGCTGTGGCCCCCCCACACTCCCTAGCAGATCATTACATGGGGAAAACTTTGGAATGCAAGCATGCTGATCCACACAGGTATGCACACATGGGTATTCACAGACGAGGACTAAAGCTTTCTTGGCTGCTGCCTCAAAGCACACTGTGCGCTGTCTATCTTGCGTGCTGCACAATATCGTTTATTATTTAGTAAATATTGATATCTATGACTAGCTAGTTTATTGTGATGGTGCTTTGTTTTCTCTATTATTATGTTACTCTTTGTTGTTTGCTGTCTCCTCTGTTTGTTTTTTTTGTTTGTTTTTTTTTTTTTTTCTCCATACAGGTGACCCAGGAGTTCTTTTTTTTTTTTTTTCTCTCTCTTCCCCCCCCTTCTCACCGTCTCTTCTCCCCTTTGGTTTTCTTTCTTTCTCTCCCCCTCTTTCTCTCATTCATTCCCCCTGTCCTATTTATTAAAAAAAAAAAAAAAAAGACAAAGGATGAACTGAAGCTCTGCCATCACGTAATGTCGCATACTGCTGTTTCTGATGTCATTTAAAAAAAAAAAAAAAAAAAAAAAAAAAAAGAAGATCAGAAGATCATTCTATATATTCAAGTTTCATTCTATATATTCAGAAGATCATTCTATATATTCAGACTTTGGTTGGAATATATATATAATATTTTCCTAAAGGGCATTCCATAACACACACACACACACACACACACACACATATATATATATATATATATATATATATATATATATATATATATATATATATATATATATATATATATATATATCTGGTGTACCTCCTCAAGCGGCTGGCCAAGGCTGTGAGTCTTTGCTTGGCAGTTTCCAAGGCCTCAGGTATGGACAGCTTGCTAGGCACCTTATTTGTCGCACCTTTCTGCAACTCCGTTAGTTGGCTAACCTCCCTCCGTGCTACTTTGATCTTGCCCTCTAGCCTCCTTCTCCATGGAGGGTACTGCCCCTTGTCGCTGTTCAACTTGTAGCCAAGCATCTCACTGATCACTGTTGCCGTATTGTAGATCAGCTTGTTAGTGTCGGTAATCGTGGTTGTAGGTATTGCCCGTAGTGCTGCGTTAACATCATCTAGCAGACCTTCTGAGGGAACTTCACGTAATCTTGGTAACCGGCTACGTGGGATCCAGGTTTCAAGCTTGGCCATGATCCTATTTTTCAGGTCAGTTCCTCTCGCACTCAACGATCCTTCTCCTATCGCACTTGGGGCTATGTACCCAATCTCGGGTGGGGGTGATGATATCTCCCCCCTGACCTGGCGTCCTGACTCCTCCTTGCCGTAGCATTTGTGTTGTACCTCGTCAATCTCTAGCTGTGAGAGCAGTCCCTTCTTTCGAATGTTGGAACACTGAGCTACTAGTTGTTTCGCCGTCATTGTGGATGTTGGGTATCGAAGAATCCATAGGTCCCTCATCCTATTCATGTAGCCCCTTCCGCCGGGGTTACTTGCATAGTAGCATTCCAACAACGCCCTGTTTTCGTCTCTTGCCCACCGATGCCTTCTTGTTCCAGTAGCCCAGTTCCAGTAGCTGTGTCACTGCACCTGAGCCTAAAAGGTAGGCCGAATCTATTGTTCTGGTGTGCTGTAGGTTATTGTTATGTACTACATGTGCAAATATGTACCCATAACTTGTTTTTCAAAATATTAATAAAAGTGATGTCTCCAAACAGCCATCTCTTTCCTGACAATTCCCTTTGTGCATATTCTCTTACATATGATAAGTCAACATTGAAACACCTGCGGCTTTTGGTCAGGTGCGGCTAATGTATGTACAAAACAGGATTTTCCCCTGATTTTAGCTTGTGCGGCTAATATTTAGGTGCGCTTTGTAGTCCGGGAAATACGGTATATATATATAGATAGATAGATAGATATGAATTTTAAAAAAATGTAATTTAAATTTTTTAAAAAAGTTTAGGCTTCTCAGCAACATGGAAAAAGTGATATGTTCATGACTGAATTATTAATTACGTACTAATAATATAATGTGAATTTGTAAATTGGGCAAAAACTGCTGTGCCACCATATGAAAAAAATAGACTCACTTAAACCTCTTTATTAATGGAAAATTAAGATTCATAATATAAATATGCTAATACTTGTAGGTGCTTGTCTTCTGGGTTTTGAAGGTTAGAAGGTGGACAGAATGAAAACAAGCGGTTGTTTTCCCTCGATGGTAATTATGCTCCATGCATGATCAGACACACTCTGCTGACGTCCAAACACTCACAAACCCTCCACAATAATGGATGCTGACTGAAGAAATCATTTGTTTTGGGATCTAATTATTAATTGTCGGCTTTCTGGGAAACCTGGCTGAGTTTGGATTTCACAGACTCCACTGACCCAGCAGGCTGACTGGCGGCGGCCTGACAGTGGCTGTTGCGGTGTGTTAAGCGCGGTCGGCGTGCTTCATCCCAGTTGTTGTGCACAGAATAAGGACTCGTCACGGGCACTGACAGGGCACTTCACCTCTGCCGACACACTGAACAACCATTATTCGTAGCTGTCTCTCTCTTACAGTCACACTCAGTTTCACAGCATCCTCTATTGCTGCTATTCTGCGTCACATTTAACAAATAAACAGCAACATATTGAAGCTTATATGCATTTATATGTACATTTATGGTAATATGGACCCAATTACTCAAAAGTTAATTCGAAAGTGATCTCATCACGCTCTGGCTCTCTAGCAAATGAGCATAATCTTTTCTGCAGATAATCTAATTATGACTAATTATATCTGAGCAGCTCATTTTGATATCATCTAGAGAGGGACACTGTCAGTCTGAAAATGAAAGCAGTAATTTGAAAAGTTTTAACAGTAATAGAAAATTTCTCGCCTTTATTAATTTGTTACCGGGCAGAAAAAATAGACTTGATACAGAGATAACGATTTCATTATAGTGTAAGGTGCCCATGTTCATGCTCTTTAGGCCAGTTAGTGGCTGTATAGTCCTGAGTACAAACACTATGCACATCAATCATCAGTACCATCTTAATTTAATCCAAGCACAGTGAAAAGGGAGCTTTACTAACAAAAGCTGGAACCAAAAAGTAAATTAATGAATCATGTGAAATTATTAGTCCAAAATGCAAGGACTGAAAACTTCAAATTGGTTGAGTGCTTATCGACTCTATTTGAGTGCCTTCTTACTACGGTATACGCCTCGTTCCCACATGTGCCTTTTTCTGTGCTGTTGCCTTTTTAAACTTCACACACTCACACTGAATGATGAATGCATTTTGGGCTATTTGGAGGGTCAGTATCTTGCACAAGGGTACTTTGGCATGTAGACTAAAGGAGCCGGGGACTGAATCACTAACCATCCAATTGGTAGATGACCCGCTATACCTTCTTAACAGAGCACAAGCAGGGAAAACAGGAACAGTGGAGAAAAGTGAGGCAAAGAAATATACTGGGCACTTTTCATTATGCTAACTTGCACTGCTTCGCATCGTGCGATCAAGAAACTGTTCCCCCTCCGCCATCATGAAGGATATTCTAATTCCTTAAATGCACCTTAAGAAGATGAGGGGAGAGAGGCTTTTGGAGGGGAAAGTGTTTGATTAAGTGGACACTTTGCCTTTGACATGGTCAACATAGACCTTAAAAGTGACCGCTGACTTGTTTTTTTCCTTCTCTGCCACTTGTGTATAGAACTTAATGATGGAGCCAGATGTCAATTTGAAAGTGCCACTGAGTTGTATCGCAAAACAGCAGCTACAATGGTGATTACCATCTGTTAGGATTGTGCCAGCATGTTAATCTTTTAGAAAAATCCATATGGTGTTTCCAAAACAAACTAGGTTGAGCTATAGCAAAATTGGCCAACCACTTGGACAACAGCAAGAAATACCAGGGCGATTGAATGTGAAAATCTCAGTGGTATGGTTAGAGTCTATGGATTTTATTGTTATGTTTGGCGTTATGACTCTGTAATTAAGATGAATTCTTAGTCCTGCAAACCACAACAAGCACAAAAAGGAAAAATCTCTGAGTTGGAGAATGATGTGAGAAAAGACAGGACAGGAGAGGAAGATGACAGGTTAGGTTTAAAGGTAAGGACTGCTCAGTGATGCTTGATAAACTGCAGATTTAAAGCTTAATGTTGTAATTTTAATCACAAGCTATTCTATTTTTGTGTTATTCAAATGTCATGAAAATCCTGTGTAGTTAATAAAGAGGTTAGCTTGTCATACTGTGGTGAATTTCTTGTAAAGCAGTGCGCTGGACTGTTGCAGAGTGGCTGTGGTGCGCATGGTCAGTGTTGGTTTATATCAACTGTAATAGATTAAGATGCATTTTAAATCATGAAATTAGGTTCTCTACTGGAGTCCTACCTCATGTGACAAATATGGCCAATGTGATTGGCTGTGCCTTTCAGGGAGCTCTGTTTAGTTTTATCAGCGGCAAGCCTGCGCTGCAAGGACCTGCAAGGAGGAGAAGGGGATGAACCTGGATATAAGAAAGTATTTTTCAAAGAAACCTGTAAGTCACTTAAAGCCAAGTTAACTCCTAAAATGTGTCTGTCATAATAACGTTACAGGCTATGCTAGGCTTTGGCCCACATCAGTCTAAAATTGTATGTAACCATGAATAACGTGTTTTGGAAACTAACTGCACAACAGCACTATTAGTTATCTCAGTCTCAGAGTAGTAGTATTTGGAATGTCTCACTGTTATTCATCAGGTGACAGAGGCAGCTCTGCCATGTTGTAGCTCGGACAGAGGTGAAGAGGCACTGACTGATGATTTGGTGCTATAGATTAACTAGTATTTATTATCATGACAATTGTTAGGCTGCTGACGTAAATTGATTCATTTGTGTATATTTGACAAAGAATCTGAATTGACATGTCTCACTTTTTATATGGCACGAATCAATGTGTTATTTTATCAGGTAGCAATATGTCCTAGTGCAGTCAGAGGGGAAGAGACAGGGCCAAAGGTGAGGCACATCAAGCACAGAATAATACTTTTAATCTGAGGATAAAACGCATGTACAGTGGCTATAGAAAAAAATCTACACACCCATGTTCAAATGCCAGGTTTTTGTGATGTAAAAAAATGACAGCAATTCATGTTGCTGTAACAGTAGTTCATTTAGAATTAAAAAAAAATCCCAGCTCACTGAGTTGATAGGAGCAATAGTGCCTAAAATGTTGCAGAATTTTGCTGTGAGATCTTTTACTTTGTGGTAATCTTAGATGAGTAGTTTTATGGACAAAACCCACCAGGGCATTCAGTGTTCCCTTAGTGCTAATGTGTAAGAGATGTTTGTGTACTATAACTGAAGTAATGTTGTTAAGTCCTTAAAGTCATATTCTTTTATTGTGATGTCTGTATTTGAAGCTATTTTTATTTTTGTATGATACCTGATTTATATGGAATAGGGCTGAAGTAAACTAAAGCCTAAAATACTTAGTCAGTCATTTGTTTAATAGTAATTTAACATTATAAAACTATGAATTGTAAGTTTAAATGGTTTAAAAGCATGTAGAATATCATATGTAGGCAAGTATATTTCTCCTTTTTTTATCAAGAAGCAAAGACAAAAAGAAGAAGAAAAAAAAGAAACGGGGCAGGGTTCGGTGGTTGAATCATCCGTCCCCACCAATGCCAAAACCAAATCTACGCCCTTGCTTTACTTACTTTACTAGGTGTGGATGTAAAGTCACCATCTACAATGCAGACAACAGAACATTTTTTAAAATTATTTTTCACTCCATAACAGAGTCAAACTGAATACCTTCATTAGAATTAGAACTTTGATTCAAATAATATTTTTATTTTCCTGTACTAAAATTCATAATTTAAAAAATGTACATTCGTCCTTCCAGGAGTTTAAAAAGTTGCTTCAGTACGTCAACTTTTATTGGAGTATTTTTTAACCCAGTTGTCTGTAAAGAAAGTAAAGAAAGTCTGTACTTTTGTCACCTGTGCAATTCTCTACAAATGACACAGCTGGGTTAATGGGACATTAACTAGGTAAAAGTTTTAAAAAAACACTGCATACATTTATGCTGCTATGCAGATTATCCCTTTTTTTATTTAATAAAATTAAAAAGTCTTGAGCAATCCCATATTTCCTCAAAAAAAAAAAGAATAGGAGAGAAGAAAAAATGATGCTGGATATCTGTACTGATGGACAGGGTAATGTGCCTGCTCGGGGTGCACCTGCTCTCATCTGTGAAAAGCACAGAGTGCCATTCTGTGCAACCATTCTATGTTCATTCTATGTCTTTTAACCAGTGGTCCCCAACCCCCGGGCCACGGACCGGTGCCGGTTCGTGAGTCATTTGGTACCGGGCCACGAGAGTTGAGACTCGGGTGTGAAATGTATGGTTTTCAGGGTTTTTATTGGTTTTTATCATTATTTTGTTATCGTTTTTTTCGTTAACTCGTTTTTCCTGGGTCTTTTCACGTGTGTTATGAATAAATCATATTTTTTTTGGTACCAGTACTTGTTTTATTTTGTTGTATTTATCCGCGACACCTTAAAGGCCGGTCTGTGAAAATATTGTTGGGCACAAACCGGTCCGTGGCGCAAAAAAGGTTGGGGACCGCATGCTTTAAACCATAGATTAAACAAATAGCTCATTCTCGCCTGCTTCCTTTGTAAGAACAGACCTGTCGCCAACTGATTCTGAAGAATTAGTGCATTTGATACTTCTAGACTTCTGGACTAGTGTGGCAATTTTCTTTCTTAAAGATGGATTTTGTGATTACAAAACTATAGTTGGAGGCAAACCCTTCAGCCTTCAGACCCCTGTCCTGTGGCACCAGCTACTGTTCAGTGTCAAGAGACAGACACTATCTTTGAGGATTAAGCTCAAAAATGTCCTTTTTGATCAAACGTGCAGGTAGGGCTGAATCAGTTTCCAAGAATTTCGAGCAAACGTTTTTCACTTCATTGTTTTGGGAGATTGTGTGTAGAATTTTAGGTGAAAATAGGTTTAATCAATTTTGGGATAAATCTGTAACATGACAAAGTGTGGAATAAGTGAAGCATTACTTTTGTCTGCTGTCTTCTGTGCTTTTTTTCATATTTTTTATTGAGCGTCTCTCGATGCTCCTGTTTCTGTCTTCTCTTTCCCCTCCCTGTAACCACACTTGTTCCTGAGACTTGTTCTGCCAAAGGTCTCCTCCTGTTAAAACCATCACTCAGGCTTTGCTTGGAGGGTATTTGAGGAGGATATATGATGTTCGAGGATTTTACAATATAAAGTGCCTTGAGTTATTTGTTGTTGTGAACTTCAAATAAAGTTCAAGACTGTGTTTTCAGCCAAATTCTTTTTGTGTCATAGATTTTCAGCTTGTGTGACTTTGCTGAAATCTTACCTCCACACCCAGCATCACAGGAACAATGAAGACAATACTGCATCAAATTGAATATTCCACTTTTTTATATTGCTTTATAGGATTTTGTGACGTAAGGGCACACAGCAGTATGTAATCCACTATTCACATCCTATGTTCTTGTTCGTCTGTTTTCCATCATGCTTGTAAGCAACAGTTGTTTGATTGTTTTTTACTAGATTTGCTTCATCAGTCTTATAATGTTCACCTGTTTCTCATATGGGGAGATGGCCTTACATCAATAACAAAGGCTCTCTTGCTGTATCTAGAATAACTTTAAATATAACATGACAGTTCACAATGTTGGAGCCATATTAACTTCATCTTGAAGCATTGGGGCTCATCTTGTCTTAAAGACCTCATAGTAGCATATCAACCAAATAACCCAACAGATCACTTCAGACTACTGTCTTACTTGTGGTTCCTAGGGAATTTAAAAGTAGAAAAGTCAGAGAGAGTGTGCAATAATAATACAATATAAAGCACCTTGAGGCAACTGTTGTTGTGATTTGACGATATGTATACATATATATAAACCTGAATTGAACTGAATTAAATCTCTTCTAATTCAAGCCACTACCCACAGGTTGTCTATTTCACAGTGATGTTGAAAACCTGACGAAATACACCCCAGTTGCTTCACTGATTACAAACGGCACCTCAGCACACACCTTAATCATTCTGCAACCATAATGGCTCCCTTTCTGAAAAGTCCCATTAGCAGATGTGCTCACAATAATAATGGGAGAGAGTTGGGGGTTTTTTTTTAAATCCCAGGTCTGTCACGTTATGCCCCCCTCCCCACCCCTCTCGCTTTGATCTCTATTCAGTTTTTTCACTGGAATCTCTAATTGGTCCTTTATAGGATTCATCTTTGATCATGTCCTGCAGGCACAGAAGCTCCACAGCACTCCAAATAAAGAGGTTCTATAACAAACCTCATTAGTGTTATAGCTTTCATATAGATCAACCTTTTGGTTGATTGTAATAATTTTTATAGACAGAAAAAAAGCCAAACAAAACTGGTACACTACATGTTGTGGTTTCCTCCCTTGATCGAACTGAGTTTGGAACTCTGGGTTAAGGGAAGTCATACATCTTCCTTCCTGGGGAATGATTGCTGATTGTGGAGGGTACTTGAGAAACTGATGCGCCTAAAGCACCACCTGAAAAAGAGTTTTTTTCAGTTTGGGCAAGCTCCCCACTTTGGCCAAAAATTATTACAGCTTTATCAGAACTACTTTTGCAATACACTGTCATGAAGCAGCTCATAAAGGTTTACAGGAGGACAGAAACACTTGTGAGTCCTTCTTCCACTAGTACTTTGAAGTAACAATGAGCTGTTGGAACGCGGGCCCTTCTGTTTTGGAGAGGTATACCAGAGAAGTAGAGAGCTACTAAATCTCAACAAAAAGCAACACAAAACATATAGAAGACAAATCAATGTGGGCAGTTTGACAAGTGCATAGAGGAAAAAACATCAGTGATTAAGTAGACAGGCAAGTATAATGTGTAACAATAAGGTTCATATGAGCAAATAGCATTGGTGAGTGCAGAATTCTTTATGTGGTGACTGAAGCTAAGCAGTGCAGCGTTTTGGTGGAAAAAAGGTGTTTTAAAAGTGCAGTGCAACAGTACAGCATATACTGGTACCTTTAGAAAGCTAAAGAGAAACGTTTTCCTTTGTTGCTCTTGAAAATCAGCCAACATTTCAATATAAATCACAGCGGTAAGTGTGAAATTTATCTTCTGCAATAAAGAACAAGGTCCTGTGGTGAAATGCATCTAGCAAACAGTAGAAGTAACTTGTGAATAAAATACACTGTACCTAAATTTATTATACTTTTATTGGTATTTTTTACATACCATTTGGTATGTGGATACCGAGTTTACTGATGTTGAGCATCTGTGTATCATCAAAGTAAATCTGGAGAAAAATGTTATGCTTACATCATCTACAATAAGTTTTGCAAATTAAATAGTATCTTTTTATCTTAAAGTTATGATCACAACTATAGTATCTCCCCCTTCCCTGTTATAGCAGTGATTTAAAAGGAGGCAGTAAAATCTTAATTTGGACTGTGAAGGAAATTGGAAGCCAGTGCAACTGTGTGAGCACTGGAGTAATGTGTTACCTGCACCAAGCGTTTGTGAGTCTTGCCGCTGTGTTTTGTATGTTTACAGTGAGTTGCAGGGAGGAAATCGGCGACTTGGACTGACCTTTGCAGTATTTCTAATCTGTACAAAGCAAGACTGGACAGGGCTTTTGACATTCTGGTTGAAATTGAGACACTGATTGAAAATTATGCCCATGTTTCTAGCAGATTGCTTTGGGTCGTTATTAGTCGTCCAAGGTGGGTAGTGGCACTTCAGATTTATCAGCGCTCGGTTGTAAGAAATCAAAAGTAATCCAGTCAATTTTTGTGCGTTTGTCAGGACTAAATGAGAAAAAGAACTGAATGCAAACTGGTTACATGCCCAGGGTGTACCCTGCCTCTTGTCCTATATAGTCTATCTCAACCATTATAGGCTCCAGCAACCTGTATGGATAGATGGGCGGATGGATGTATGGACGAAGATGTAACCAAAGGACAATAGGTCCAAGAACTGAGCCCTGTGGGACCCCACATCTCATGAGGCAGTTGATGAGGTAAAACTGTGACTCTGCACCACAGGCTGATTCTGAATATTATGGTTGATGAATACAATGTGAAACAGACATGCTAACACAGACGTTCCTTAAAACAAATGCAAAAATGTGACTGATAAAAAAATATGTATATATGAAGATCATCTATCAAGCACCAGTTGACCCACCTTCACTGCTTTACCGATTGAGGAAAATAGTTTAAAGTTGGTATCTGAAAAGAGCAGTTCTGCCTCAAGCGTGTTAACCAATAAATATCAGGTGCACAGGTAGAGTTCTGAGACATTAACCAATGATAAGAACTATCCAGTAAAAAGAACATTCAAATAAAACCCAACAGAGGCTTGTGTAAATAATATAAAAGGGACAGTGAAAGGGTTCAAAGGCTGTGATGCAACCAATCACTTGCAAATTTGACTTAAACTAAACTTCTGAGCAGTGAAATATAATTACTTAATTAATTACCAAAGTTGTTGGGGGGAAAGTGCACTTTACATAGACTTGATTTTAAGCTTGTTAAACAGTCAAACATTAACACCTCATGCAAAAATTCAAAGTTGAAGAAACCATTCAGGAAATGCCACTGGACATGAAGCCTTAATCTCTATGCTTGTGTAACATGCTCCCCAATGTGGATGCAATTATATTTCTCAAGCACTTTTTCCTTCAGTTCAAACTACAACTTGAGGAGTTTAAAAAAAAGGCCCTTTGATGTTTAGCTGACGCTTCTTAAGATCCAACTGAAGAAGTCAAACTACTGACTGCAGCAGAATGGTGCAAAGCACCAATGTCCCTCCGGATAGTGTGCTTTGAAATTGTAAAATAAGTGGGAGATTATTGTTAATTAACAACATGGTGGATCATTGAAGAATTTTTTTAACAAATTCTCCTGCACCTGCTGGCAGTGCTAATAAGATCTGGTCTCAAGTTTACCAGAATTCAGCATGAGACACATAGCCCTCACTCACAGAGACTGCATAGATACCTTGTGGGAACTCCTCTTGCTTTAAGAGCAGAAAACAAAGTTTCTTAGTATGAAAAGAGACTAAAATAACAGTGTTTGTTTTACCTTAGACACATTATTATGCAAATATATGAATTTATATAGCTTTATTTCAGAGAAGTCAAGGAGAAAATGGCTGCATTTCTTTCACTAGAGCAGCATGCAGTAAAACCCAGAGGACACAGCGCTCGGTCAGTCAACTCAAACAATGTATAAAATCCTTCATGGAGACCCACTGTGACCAAAAGATAGATCAAAACCAGAAAATAAGCCTGAACAGAGAGGCTCTTTAGATCAGTGCCCTTTCAAAGCAGCTTTAGTTTGCCTCCACTGGGCAATCGAGGGGAATTAGATGTCATTCTTTTTCTCAGAAATGAAACCCGCCTGTTTCTGGGAGTTAAAGCTTTGTGGGCAAAAAAAAGTAAAATCAGCAGCAGCATTGAAACAAGTTCTCCTCTCCACAATAGGGATTATGGTGTGATAAAAAGTGGAGTAACATACATTGTTGATGTTGTGGGGGTGGGTGCAATATGTAAGACTGTGTGATGTATCCCTGAGATGGTGTGTTCTGCTTAGGTTTAACTTAGAAGTGATTGAGATGTTTTAATAACTGTTAAGGTGTTGCTATTTGGTGAGTAGCTGCTGGAGGTTGTTTTCAGTTGAATCTATTCCTTAAATATGATATACACTGTTTTATATTACAGTTAAAAAAAAGTAAATCTCTCATTTTACAACCTTATGTATTGCGTTTTGTCTTAAACATGTGCTTCTGTATCCTGTATGTAATGAAATCATCACTCATGGATGACATGTTTTTACACATTGAGTATACCACTTAAAACCAGTGTCAGAAGCACTTCCCTTTTAGTGTTCACATTCATCTTTACAGAGAAAGGGTACTGTCGGGCCCACTTTTAAAGACATTCAAAATATCTGTCAACAGACAGATGTCGGGCCCACTTTTAAAGACATTCAAAATATCTGTCAACAGACACAAGAGACAGATTCAATTTATGGTAATGCACATGTAAATGTCCGTTTCCTCTGCACTTAAGGAGTCTGTGTTTTCCTGATTGACCAAAACCCTGCTTGTTCCATTCTGAATTTTTCTTTCTATTTATTTCCAGGTTTTTCGCATTTTGAAAAGAATATAGATGGAGCTACTTCTGTTAAATCTTCTGCAATGCATTGCTATTTTATGTTTTATGAAAGCACTCAAACCTTTGTGACAAATCAGAGGATCCATGCAACGGTTTACCAAAAATAGGAATATGTTTGAATATGACAAATTTAAAACCGCAATACTTTTAATTACGAGTAGAAACCCTGGATATTAGGCTTATTAGCAATTAACTATTATGAAAAGGTCAACTTTTTAAACCATGGATAATAATTTATATATGATGTGTATATGAAGATTTCACACACTAGTGCAGGAAGCACAACTCCTAAATATTTGCATTTGAGACCATGGAAAAAAACTAAAACCTGTGATGGATCCATTTCAATCTTCGGCGTGAGGGTCAAACCCTGTAGCCACCAGGTTTGATTATAAAAGTTAATTATGCAGCCATTATGAGCTATTTGTGGATATAAAACATGAGCAACTGTGAATTCTTACATACAAGACACACAAAATCAATATTAAGCGTCTCCCTGTAAATGCAACATGCATTCCTGTTACAACACCCTCACCTCAGCTGTTGAACACAGATGTCATTTTAGTGCAGGTAAGATTAAAAAAACATCAATATAATCTAATTTTAAAATGCTGGGGTGTTTATATTAGTATCACAATAAAACCATAGATTTTAATCAGGGACTAGCTTGCCATGATCCACTGTGTACACAGTTTGAGCATTTTAAAAAGAGATTAGACTGTGTTAAATTATTCACCTTTAAATTCGGTTTTTAATTATCTTTTGTTATGAATACTCTGAATTATTTATTGATAAATAGTACATCTCTACTGTTTCATTCTATGTGTTACATAACACCGAATGAAACAGGAAACACTATACCTCAGAAAAGGTTGAGTGATTGTGTAGGTTATCACAAATACTAACAAAACAATTTCAACTGCGCAAAAACTAATCTCATTAGTTAAAAGTAAAAGATGCCGCGACCGCGGTGTGTTCTTCCTTAACCATAGCGTGTAGTCGCAGTAGCACAAACAAGTGACGAACACGTGGTAAGTGAAGTTTCAAAAAAACAGTATATGTAAAATTGCCCCTGCATGTCTGCATCACAGTTATGCTTTCAGATTATTGCATGGAGATGTCAAAGGCAAGATGAAAACACTGAACTTTTAGACACAGTATTTTAGACATCCAGAGTGTCAATGAACACATCCATTAATATCTCGATAGGGCAAGTAGTAATAACATTTTTACTAAACTTAAATACTAAAGCTGGGGTTATTTCCTCTATCATTTCATTTTATTTTAATTAATTTTCCAAGATGTCCCAAAATCATTTTATTTTGTTTTGATTTTTTTAAGTCTATTTTTGCAGCTTTGTTTTAGTGAACTAAAAGGTTTTCTCACATCTTGTTTTGGCTTTTAGTTTTATTTAACTTAACTATAAATACCTCGCTGCATAATACATAATAACACACGTATTTACTCTGAAGCTCATAGAGTATCTAGTTTACCAGAACAAAGCAACACACTGACTACAACCCTCTTCTCCCATTTTTGCCCATATGTGATTATATTACAGAGTTTATCTTGCACTTGAAAAAAAATCTAAAGGAATAACATTTATATCAGGTACAACAGGAGGAGTACTGTGAGTGATTTACTGCTACAAATCACGTCTCTCCCTCTTATCACTAGCTTGAATCTGGAGGTGCCTTTTACATTCTGTCACCTCGGGTAACACTAAGAGGCAACATTATACAGTACTGTCAGATGTGCAGCTGCTGAAGCTCTCTACATGCACCACTGAAAGACAGATGGGCTGACATGTGACTGCATTTTGTCTAATGTGTTTAGGATGGCTAGTTTTGGCTGGCACATCTTTATGGAAAGAGCTAAACATGGAAAATACAGTGGTGTAACGGTGTCATATATCTTTCTGCTGTAGTTTCATTCACCACTCTCCAGAATGGCTGTTGCTGTAAACACAAAGTGGCCTTGAGTTGTGGACTATCCTGATTGAATGCAACATGCTTCTGTTCACCATCCCATCCGCATTTTAGATTTTCTATACTAAAAGTGGCTGCATTAAATGCGGTATCACAGAGAGCAGGAGGTTAGTAAAAGGCCAGCTGATGCACCACTGTGCTGCAATAGCTTGTGAACTTGACAAGTGATCCTGATAAAAGGCCCTTTCTTTCTATCTCTATTGTTTGATAAAACAGAAATGACAAAAAGGATAGTATGTGAGAACGATAGTGAGCAGCAACATTAAGGTAGATAGGATTGCTGTCGGAGGCATTGGCTGAACTGTTTGTAACAGATTGTGTGTGACATGTTATCAGAAATGTGTCAATGAATATGCACTTTCAGTTTTCTGCTATTTATGGCAAAAGAACAACACGACCCAAACATGTCACATCAATTGTTCAGTGCAAAAACAAAATGCTAAATGCTACATAGACTTACTGTAGCATCTTGTTGCACAAAGTGGTATATAGTAGATGTCTATGACGGTTACAGTAGATATATTTAAGAAATTTTGAATTAAAAAAATGTTTAGGTCTTTTGTGTTCTTTAAGCTTTTATAGCCACTTTATTAAATACACCGGTTAAACCGCTTGTTAACTCAAATATCTAATCAGTCAATCACATGAACTTTGGTATGTAGACATGTTCAAGACAACATGCTGAAGTTCAAAGTGAGAAAACTAGAGAAGAAAAGTGATTTAAGTAACTCTGAAGACGGCATGGTTATTAATGCCAGACGGACTGGTCTAAGTATTTCAGAAGCTACTGACCTACTGAGGCATGCACCTCTTGGGTTTACAGAAAATGATTAGAACAGAGAAAATATCCAGTGAGTGGCAGTATGCAGCTAAGTAAAAGTGCCTTTTTGATGCCAGATGTCAGAGGAGAATGGCCAGACTGTTTCGAGGGGGGTCGGACTGATTGAGGCTGATTGGTTTGGAAGATCCAGGAGCAGGCAGCAGGGGCCATCTCGAGGTGGTCCAGTTTGGGGGTCTGGGAAGTCTGAGATTATGGTGTTAACCAAACTACACAGGTCCAAACTACACTGTATTCACTAAAGCTGTTGTCTTTTTAACATTTTTTGATGCTTTGTATCTTGCTCTATCTAATCTGAACATTTAGACAGTTTTTAACTCTCAGTGATGCCACTGAGTGTTTGTGTTTGTTTGAGTTTGGAAACTGAAGAGGAGTTTGGACCCGGAAACCGTGACGTTACAGTTAAGAGGGGGATACTCATCTTCTAATGGCTGTTTCCAGCAGAATAACACATTGTGTCAATAATCTCAAACTGACTTCTTGAACATTTTTTGCAAGCTCACTATTCTCCCACAGACTCCATAGTCACCAAATCCAGCAGAGCACCTTTGGGATGGGGTGCAACCAGAGATTTACATCATGGATGCGCTGATGACAAGTCTGTCGCAACTGTGTGACGCTATCATGTCAATATGGACCAGAATGTGTGTGGTTTCCGTTCCA
The DNA here is from genome assembly GCF_057381845.1 of Rhamphochromis longiceps. NCBI lineage: Eukaryota > Metazoa > Chordata > Actinopteri > Cichliformes > Cichlidae > Rhamphochromis > Rhamphochromis longiceps. The sequence goes on along the minus strand of NC_140571.1, from coordinate 9,314,102 downwards.
ATCTATGCCATAAATAATTAAGGCAGTTCAGAAGAACCGTTAATTGAACTCTCATTCACAGCATCCACTGCGCCCTTTGCACTGGTCCATTCCCTGACTTATGCAGGTTAATTGAACTTCAAAGAGCGATGGCACTTCTAGGCTCTAAACGTAAATTATGTCATATTTCATGGTCACATGGCAACTATATAAGAGCATTCATGTCACAGGTAAATGAACCCTGTGTTTTATAGAGCCTTGTAATTACCAGATAGTAAAACCAATGAAGTGACCATCTTTAGCCTCTCACTCATTTGATCATTTACATTTATAAAGTGCTCGTGTAGGATTTTAGAAAGCATGTTCAATTAAGTTCTCTGCAAAATTGGTTTGATCACACAGCGTGCATGAAGTGCGTCTTTATTAAACTACTGCCTTATGTTCTGATTGCAAAAAGAAATTTTAAAACTGTGATTTTAAACTAAAGGAAATAGTTGTTCCATTATATTGGAACAATTTATATATTTTGTTGCTGTTTCTAAAATATTTGTTACAACAGCATGATGTAACATGATGTCTTTACTGTTGCACAATTTTGGCAAAGTCCACAAATTATCAGTATGGTTCAGGCTGGGGCTTTGGGAAGGCCATTTCAGAAACTTAATGTTAGTCTGCTTTATCCATTCAAAAATCAGTTTTATTTTGTGATTAGGATCATTGTCCTGTCGGAGCACGCAACTGGGTCCAAGTTTCAACCATCTAGCTGTTGATCTGAGGTGAAATTAAAGGTAGTCCTTCTTCATTATTCCTTCCACTTTCTGAAATGTGCGAGTACCACTGGAAGCAAAACAGCCGAAAAACATGATGCTACCACTGCCATGCTTGACTCCTGGTAGGTTTGTAAAATGTAAAACATCAATGTAAAACTTCACTGTGGTATCACTGCTATTCCAGCAGTTTGCAGTTCCCAGCAGGCTTGAGCCTTTGTGGTTACGTCAGAGTAACTGGTCCATATGTACAATATATTGATCCAATGGGGGGGAAAAAACCTTTAAAGAAATCCTTAAAAGCCCAAAATTACCATGGCATTCATGCCCATGATCATTGTATGTACAGGACCACAATAATATATGAGACTTCAGAAATTCTAACCTACAAATTGCTAGCCGCATGTTCAAGCTCACATCAGTGTGATCAAAGGGGAAAAACTGCCTTGAAAAAATGGCAAAGAAGAAAAGTAATTTTATAGGCAATTTCAGTGAAACAGAGGGCAAGAAAGCGTGATTAGAGGTTGAGTATCGGTCTCTCAGCTAAGAAAGATGAAAGCTACGTCTTTAATGAAAGCTATGTCTTTAGTGAACGTCCAAGCTATTATTTTAGTAATAGGTACATTAGTGCTCATTCTCTGTTCATTAAAATGTGTTTTGTATTTTGTTTGATGCTTTGTGAGACATTACACTTCATTCACTTACTATTTTTAGCTTGTTCGTGCATCCTTTGCGCTAGCATGTCCCCTAATATGGCTAGGGTTATTTTCAGATCTGTTTTTTTGAATGAGGCTTTGAGTTTTGGAAAGTCTGTTAATAATATTGAAACATTTCATCTCATTAGTAAGTGAATCAAATCCAGATAATTGAATTACTGCCAGATACTTAATGAATTTTTTTGGTCATGGGCTCAGGGTTATTGCTTTGCTGTCAGAACCAGCAAAGTTAAGCATTTTTTTTCCCTTTCAGTAGCCTCCATAAGCTATTATTAGACTCAACTGTCTAAAGTGACTCTGCATTTAGTTTAAGTAGTGCCATTAGAATGGCCACAAATGTGCCGACACATCTTGGCACAGCGAGTAGCGAGCTCGCCTTTGTTCATTACTGAAAACGGCCACTCTTGGCTTTGGAGCCCACCAAGCAGCCAGACAGTTGAGCTGAAGTTATTTATGCACACTCAAGCTCTTTCATTCCAGGTTTAAAGAGAAAGTATGGGCCTTTTTTCCTGGCTGGTGCTTTACAGTAGGTGTCCAGTACAAAGAAAAAAAAACCTTCAGTGCAAAGATGGTAATATCTTTTGGATAAATGATAAAGCCCTTATCGGATATAGAAGGCACACATTTCTTGCTGTACATTGTGATGGTGAAACAGATATGTACACTTTCCAGCCACTTTATTAGGTAAGCCTGTTGAATGCATTTTGGCAAGCAGACATTCTGCAGACACTTTTTCACAACTTTGTGAATCTATTTATTTGTTCATTCATTTATTTATTTAAAAGGAAACATCTGGCTTTAATATGAGTTATGATCGTATTTCACGCAGTGGTAAATGGATTCTGACATGCTCTCTGTGACTTGTAGTCACAGCATTTTTTAAGCAACATGGGGAATTAGACCTCTTTAGGCTCCAATAGATTTTTTTTTATGTGGAATAATTAAATTTACTTCTGAAACTGTGTCTTTTTCTGTGAATGACATTTTATCAAAACATTATACTCAATGGCCAATTCTTTAGCCAAGTTTGTGGTAAAGGCCAGCGCTACTGTTGCCAAAAAACGAAGGAATAAAGCCAGTTTCAACAACAGTCAAGGATTAAATAAATACATCGTTGTCTTCATGTTCTCTTTAACTGTTTATATCTATTTCAAAGACTGGTTGCTCGTAGATAGCACAACAGGTCCAAGAAGGCAGCTTTTAACCATATTTAACCCCATCTTCCTGTATCTACAGTACTGTGATGCTCAGCCTTGACTTTTCTTCCTACAGCTCACTGGAGACAAAATGACATCCCAGCTCAGTAAGGTCACATAAAGTTGCAAGATGAGTCAATTTCCTTAAGGAGCTTGTTTACCTCCTCTGTAGCTAATAAGTCAATTTCAGTAAGTCAGATTTTGTCTCATCTTTAGGACTCATCGGTCTTTTTTCTATCCTCAGCAAGGAATGTGAAAAAGGAGCTCTCTGGTATGAAATCTGCTCTTCGCCACAGACAGCTTTGTGTTTGCCCAAGCAAGCATACAGATGCCTCTTGAGAGCCACTGTAGCATAAACACAATATGCCCAAGATAACCACAACATATTTCTGCTGCACAATGAACAAGTTTTTTTTTCTTTTATCCAGGCAGTGAAAAGACAGAGCTCTATTCCTCTGCAAAGTTTCTTTTTTGACCTGGGAGACATCAGGAACAGTTTTTATTTAATAATTCATACTGAATGCTAATCCAAATATAATTTCTTTTTGAAGTTTAAAGCCCATGTACCAAAGTGAAGTACCCCAGCAACCTTTGCACAATCTGACTTTTCCACCAAAGGAAATTGTACAGTGGAAAAGCTTGCAATCCTTAGAAAAGGTCAGGTGTGCGTTTTTGAGAGATGTATATATACATTCTTCAACATTTAATCATCAAATGCTTTGATAACTAAAAGTAAAAAGTCATTGTTAAGGGAAATGAAAAGTTTGGTGCACCAACTTGCTGACAGTCTCTTGAGTTAAGTCATTCAGATGAAATCTGAAGGCCCAGTTTTTATAAGTTTTAAATCTTCTGTGATTTGCTGGCAAACAACCTCTTTAGTCCACACAATGAGTCAAAGGTGAACTCACTTCTTTATGAGGCTGATGTCAGTCTGGTGGTAAAATAAGGAGCTAATATGTATTTTGCTAAGTGACTGAGTAACCTTGAATGCGGCCCCCAGACCAATAGTACCATCACTATCGACGGCGAGCCGCTGACTAAAGTTGCCCAATTCAAGTACCTCGGGTCCCTTGTCACCTCGGACTGCAAAACTCTACCTGACGCCAGACTCCGTGTCAACACAGCGTGGATGAAGTGGCATCAGGTCAGTGGAGTCTTATGCGACAAGAGAATGCCAATCTATCTTAAGGCGAAAGTCTATAAGACGATTGTGCGCCCAGTGGCACTCTACAGGTCAGAGTGCTGGCCAGCGACGACCAAACACAATCTCACACCATGGAGATGAAGATGCTGAGGTGGCCTCTGGGTCTCACACGACTTGACCGAGCGAGGAACAAAGATGTCAGGAAATGATGGGGAGTGACACCAATCACAGACAAGATGCGAGAGGCGAGGCTCCGATGGCACGGCCATGTTGTCCGTAGTGATAAGAACTCCATCGCAAAGACAGCCCAGCAATTAGATCTGGGTGGAAACAGGCCACGAGAGGACCAAAAAAGCGCTGGATGGACGAAATCAAAGATGATATGAAGGCTGCGAATGTTACACCAGAAGACGCCCTGGATAGGAAGAAGTGAAGGAAGGCATGCAAAATAGTGGACCCTGCATCACAGGATATAAACTACTAGGAAGAAGAAGAAGAAGAAGATGTATTTTGCTAAGTAGAGTAGTTAGTCTTATTATTAGAGTTTAATAAGGCATGTTATAATATATCTGGAGATCACCCATCCATCCAGTCATTCATCATAGCAATCCAAGTAAAGATACCCAGGTGTTCCCAAGCCAGAGAATAAGAAATATGCAGAGGCCTTAGTGCTCAGTCTTAGAGGACCTGGATGTCCATTCTCTGCTGAAAGTGGCTCTTGGAGTATCTCGAGATGTTAGGTGTTTCATTTAAAGTGCCCCGGGGTTCCCTCCTGGTGAGACATTGCCAAAGCACCTCACTAGGCATCCTTTTCATCACAGGTTATTATCACATTAAATCTTTATGTTTTACATGACAGTATTAAACTACTTTGTTATAATCTGCATCTTTCAGAAGTGGTTATAGTGACTATATTTATGGCAAAGCACTTGCAAAACGAATGCAATTTCCATCATCACAGCTTTACGCATTTAGGTAGCTATGGCTTAGTTTTCCTTTCTTTGTCAAAGATCTTTTTTGAGAGGATTTGAATCAACCAATCATCTTACATGACACCAAGCTCAGCGCCTTGAACTGAGCTTCTATAACTGCTACTTTGTGGGGCTTTCCGGACTATAGTTACCAATATTACTCTTTTTTTATGTCAGTGCACAAGAGCATCACGCGTCTTATCAAATGTAAAATTCCCTTTACAGACATACATACATTTAACCATGTTCTTCCACCCAGAGCTATGACTCGTGACGGTGTATTCTATTTCTAATATGCCACATTTCCCTTTGGTGTAAACACTCCTCTACGATCAAAGATATATGCCACGTTGTATAAATCATATCCTTCTAGGTTTGCAGGTTGGGTTTGACACTGAACTATCCAACTGTCAGGGTCATGTGGTTTTGATAAGTTTATAATTCACAGATAGACTGGCAGCATCATCGATATGCAACATTATTCATTACAGCGCTGACAGAGAGAAATGTGCCATGACAAAAACTGTAATCTATGACCAGATACAAATGCGTAAATGCAATAAATCAATGCATGAGCATGGTATCTTCAACTGCCTATTCCCTCATATTGAAGAAGGACACTACATTACAAGAATCCTCCAACTTTATGTTAAAATATGTATCCTGGAATTGAATGAACATCTCAGAACACATCCATGTTCGTTAGAAGTGCATATTTTCTGCTTAGAAAAGTTTTTTAAAAAATAGCTTTAAATGTCTGTAGCTGGATATGTTTGTGTGCACAAACTCTACACACAGAAAAAAGCAACTAAAAGAAGTAAGAGCTGACAAGGAGAGAGTGTGATGGCAAAATAATGCAGCAGTGAGCTTGAAAGAAATGATGCTTTAACTTAATTATGTTATCACATTAGACATGTTAACCTTACCCACATTGCTTTGTTTTCTATCATTCTTGACCCTAGACTAAATCTTTTAAACCTCGACCTCCTGACAGAACTTTAAGGAAGTCCTGATTAACTGGATGTATAAATATATCTCCTTAAATTAAAGTACTGTGTTATATCTTGAATGGCTTTTTCCACCGAAAGGACCGACAGATTCTGAGCTTTATGTCTGATGTGCAGAGACAGTTGTCTGGGAATTACTCTTCCTAGAGTTCACAGTTCAGCACTGACTGTCAAATATAACTTGGGTTCATAGATAATAGGATAGAAAACCACACATTTCCCTCAAATTCAGTTCTTTAGTGCTTGATATTTAGAAGTAAAACCACTCAAGCTATGGCTATCTGAGATTTATTTTCATGTAGGACCATTAAAATGTGCAGTATAAGAATTCTTCAGCATGTACGAGAACTAAAAATGACATTTTCTTTCCTAATTGGCCTTAGAAGTAAGCAATGTTATTTCCTTTGCATGCAGGTTAGATGTGACGAATGCGTTTAGTCACAGAAGTTGTTGTGTCATGAGGTGAGCGCTGCTGTTTCACTGTCTTTATTGTTTTTGCACAGGCAGGAAAAGGCTACTTAGTTGTTTTCATCTCCTGACATCCATGACAAAAAAAGAAGAAAGAAAAACAAAGTAGTGCAGGAAGTCTGGAACACAATTCATCCCTATTAGAATCAATAGCGATGAGGTGTTAAAGTGAATTATCTTCACAGTCATCTTAAACAGCCTCATTAAACCGTGCGAGCAACGTATCTGACATCAGACGGTATCTGCTGATCTTGAAGGAGAGATAAAACATTTATTACACTCTGGAGAAATTAGAATGCTTTAAAATTCCTCCCACAATGTCCCAAATCTGCATGATCTCTGTTTAACAGCATTTCTGTGGTGTTTTATAATTCTTTAATTAGCTCTAAGTTATTCATGGCCGATGTGATGAGAAGACGATTGCAGCCTCCATCTCAAGACATCAAAAGTAGGCTCGGTAACCCACGTCAATTCAATTCAGTTTTAATGCAATAACTCTGTGCTTCAGCAATGAATAAGCAATTGACTGTGCAGCACTTAATCCATGCAAAAGTCATAAACTTTGTTATTTCACAAAAAAAGATGAAAAAGAAACTGAAGTACAACAACAAGGGTTTACATTTCAGAGAACTTTTTAAATAATTACTGTAGAAAGTGGTGGATAAAAATGAGTAACTATAGTCCTGTGAAAAACCAAGGACCTCTTCGTGGCTTCCATGGGAATTAAGAGAGTAAGTAGGAGCCAGGTGCTGCTAATCAAATGCACTTGATTAATTGTCCACCAGCAAGTGTGAGCATCTCTATAAAAGCAGAATTTTTAGCAGTTTGTAGGTCTGGGGGATTCAGGTGTGTGTTAACACAATGCAACATTTTTCCCAAGAGTGGTAAATCTGGCAAATTCACCTCAAGGTCAAACTATGCAATGCTCAGAGAAACTGCAAAAATCACAAAAGCTACATCTGTCATTTTTTGGGACTCAAAAGGAGTAATAAACGATTTAAAGGTTCCATTTAACTTGTGTAGGGAATCAACAGGGCACAAGGTTAAACAGGTAGGTAATAACAAGTAGAGTGCGCCTTTCAGGGACAGGACTTCTGCCAGAGAAGAGAAAACAGGGTAGTGTTTGGCCAGAGTGAGGACCTGGAAATTGAGCTGGAATTTCTTAGAGGGTTTCTAGAGAGGGGTGAGCCATCCAAGAAGCAGAGCACTGGATGCACAGTAGTCCAATTCCTTGGAATCGTTAGCCTGCCTGCCTGCCTATCAATCCCGCTTATCGGTTCTTACGCTCTCGATCAGCTGATTTCAGTTTGTGTGTCAGAGGGGGAAAATAGTGGCACAGTATATGGGCATTACTTTTATTTTTATTACACAAAAGGACGAGAGCGCAATGGTAGAGACTGCTCCAGAACAGAAACATCTGCATTGTACTGTTAACACAATTTTGGCTCTTTACAAGCACAGCATGCTAATGCTATGCTAGCCAGGAACCCAGAGTGATGTAAAAGCTGAGTAAATGCTGACCACAGCCCAGCAACGTGATAAAGTGAGCCGTCATCTCCAGTGAAGCCAGCCGCTGCGTAACTTCAACAGGTAACAGTCAGTTGGGCCTCGCGACAGGACAATGATCCCAATCACAGCAGCAAATCTACAACAGAACAACTGAAAAAGAAAAGAATCAAGCTGTTTCAGCGGCAGAGTCAAAGTCCAGACCTCAACCTGACTGAAATGCTGTGGTGGGGCCTTAAGAGTGCATAAACAAATATCTACTAAACTAATTTTTACATGCTACTGAATTGTGGGATGTACTTATTTCCACAGATGATTTTATTTAGATAGGTGTGTACGAGTTATCTTATTTCAAAGCACAGATGGGACGTAATTCTTTAAAAATATATTTATTTTTATATCAGAACCTTATTATACGTTTCTCTCCCAATGAGGTCCAGCATTTATCTTGCACCAAGCAGCATTCACCGGTGCTGAAACTTTAGCCTAATGTGGGAATATGGCCAGACCTAAGCTGCCAACAGAACCTCTCAAACCAGTGGGTCCAATTTTCATGGATAATCACTCATTCATGTCTAAAAAGAAAATTATGCACTTTGGTTAAAACAAAATCCAGCTTTAACTTTAGCTTAACAATTTTATGACGTAATGTTTCTTAAATAAAGAATCTTTAACATATTAGCTCCTGCCAGCTTGTACATCTTGAGTCTGAATTACTATGACAGCTTGAATACGTGCCCCACCGGACATATCTAGTCAAAATGATCTGGATGTGCCCAGAGCCTGATTTAAGTTTTAATCAATAGTGCAGACTGACACAGAGAATCTCCTGCAACAGGGTTTGAATAAACAAGTGGCAAACCCTCGTCTCAAGTTCCAAATCACAAGCAAAGGTTTAGGAAGTTATAATCTCTTGTGAGACGAACGTTAACAAGCACCAAGAGCTTTTGTAATCAGCTGCTGTTCTTTTCAAGTCTCATCTACCCCACACTTCCCATCGGCCATACTGATAAAGACGAAGTGCTGTGAAAGGTTCAGAGAGCCAGTGAGGAGTTGCTGCTCTATCAGGAGTTTAGACAGAGTTTAAACAGAGTACAGAAGCACACAGGGATATTCCTGAATTTGCGTTAATAAATGCCAAGAAACCATCTTCGATAGATAGTTTATAGAAATGAGATGGCTGAGACTGATGCCAAGTAATATAGATCTGGATGTTGCTTAATAAGTTTGCGGAATTACCTCATATCACCCACTCCTATATAACATCCACTCTCCCACACCCTCACACTTTTATGCTGTTGCCTGGAAATCTAACACAACTGAAAAATAATCCTGTTTGAGTTAAAAGCTCTCCACATCCCTTTCTTAAATGGCACTGACGTTGTTGTTTGTTTGTTTTTTAAATCTGATTATGATTTTTTTTTCAAGCAAAGCAAAGTTTTATTTTGACCCTTGCATTAAAAATTAGACTTAACACATGTGCCTGTTAGTCCTGCAGCAGAGTTCCTGCGATTATTGCGCTTAAATAGTTTGACATTTAGAGAAACTAAGCTGAATTAGATAAGAAGATCAATAAAACTTATTATCTCTGCCCTAAATAAGAAGAAACAACAAACAGCTGAGAAGCTTATCTCGCCATAAAATTTGGGAACAGGGGAAACAGACAGCCTGGCTCTGTACAAAGGTAATAAAAAGGCGGTTTGTCCATACCGATTAAGCTCACTTATTAACACAGTATGTCTGCTATTTAACAGAAAAATATGAATATGATATTGATCTGGAAAGCATGCATAATTCTCAAAATCCTCAATTATTCTTTTAGTCAAATTTAAGCATGGTACTTAAACTCTGGATCCATCCTTAATAGCTACATTTTGGTTGTTGCTGATTTACGGTGTGTTCAAAATCTGGGGGCCAAAGGCAATTTAAAGTAAGCCTCAAACCATTAAACTTTGATCTTTTTATATGTGGTGCTTTAAAGTTTTAGCATCAAGGTGGAGATTTAGTGCTGTGCAAAATTCTTGAGCCATCCCTTGTTTTTTTATGATTTGCTTATATGGAGCCACAATTTCTTGTGAGGTGTTTTTTTAAATGGTCTTGAGCAAGGCTTTCTGAAGGGCTTTCAAAGCTTTTCTTTGGACATAGGCTGTTTTTTCATCCGTTGGCACTTAACGCTGACCTATGATTCATTTAAGAACTAAACAAAATGTCCCTAAAAAAATTAGTAACAAAAATTTAAAAAGTGCAATATATTAAAATTTAAATATCAGGGTAACATTTGTTTATCCTACACACACATAAACTATAACATACACATCTAAAGTCCATGCTTTATATCATGTATCTTAAGCAGAATATCTTTTATATGTCAACTCCTACATAATAAATCACAATACTGTTATGACACTACTACATTTCACCTGTTTAACTATATTACCTCACTAGCTTACAGCTACACATAAACTCTGATATTGATCGCACATAACTTATTACAATAAAGAAAACATCACTGTCAATCAGGTACTTATTAACACAGGCAATTCACATTTCTTTCTGCTTAGTGCATTCCCCTGTTTTTTGCTACAACTTCCTGTTTCAAAATAAAAGCATGAACTTCAAACCAAAGCCAAAATATTTTCAAAACATATATATGTGAAAATATTACCCAAATATGTCTGATGATTTAAAGGTCATTTACAATGTGTTCCCATTACCAACAAAGATTTGGTTCTCACAGTTATTAAGCAAAACTTTGACATATTTCAGCATAGTGTGCAGTGTGTCTTTAAAAAAAATCTAAGGAAACTGGACGAGTGGATGACAAAAGAGGAAGGAGATAAATGTTTATGTTCTTGCTAAACGAGGAAAACATAGTGAAGATCTGGCACAGGATCTAAGAGCTGCACCTGGACCTTCAGTTGATCCATCTACTGAAGTGGTCTCAGTGGAAGGGTGGCTGTGAAGAAGCCATTCTTAAGGAGGGCAAACAGGGAGAAATGGCTGGTTTTCAGTTTTCAGAAATAAGCTGAAAATCAGCAGCAACAGAACCTTTGGAGTTATGAACCCACATTTGAATTTTTGGGTTAAAGTCTGTCAGTATATATGAAGTGATTGTCTACAGCCATCTGTTATATGCACTGGAGGCTCTGTAGTGGTTTCAGCCAGTGGTGTTAGGAATTGTCTCAAAATCAATGGAATTATGAACACAGAAAATTACCATCAGATTTTGATCCACCAGGCAAAACCATCTGGAAAGTATCTGATTGGCAACGACTTCATTTAGCAGCATGACTATGATCCCAAACACACTGCCAATGCAATGAAAGCATACATAGAAAACTAGAAATCCAGGTTGTGTTGAATACTAAGGATAGTCATACTAAATATTGACTTTCAAGCTTGTTGGAACTCTGTTACTGCCACTGTGTGTTACTGTATTTGCTGTATTTTGTTACTTTAAATGCATACTACTGTTTGCAGTACTTTATTTTAAATGGAGTGAATGCACAGGCTTGTTGTTGGTTACAGAAGTTGCTTTTTCAGAACAATGACCGTGATCTGACACACATAATACATCATAAGGCCAGAGCAACTCAAACATTAAAGAGTCTTGGATTTTGACAAAGCATAATCGGAAATCTAAATGTCAGATGGCAAAGGATGTGAAGATCAGCAGAATGAAAAGAAGAAGAAAAAGAAGAAAATGTGACTAATGGATAAAAAAGAAAGAAAGCGGACTAAATATAATTAATTAATTAATTAATTAAGACCATGACACTGAATGTAGCCTCTGACAATGCAAAGCACTATGTTACCAGATCCTGACACTCGAATGTAAATAAATGTCATGAACTGACATTTGAGCTGGCAGTGATGTTACTGGTAAAACAGTATTATGTTAAAGCAATCAAATTAAACATGAATCAAAACCAGCAATAATTCAGTTGTTTACATCTATAACCTAATAATCACTCACTTCTAGAAAGCCTACTGCTTTTTATTAACTTCATTCACAGACTGATTTTTCTTAGTATAAAAAGAAAGAAAAAAAAAGGAAAGCGAGCGAGTGTATTTGCTCATGTAAGGACCTCTATATATTATTGTCTTGTTTCTTTTCATGATAATTTCCCTCTTTGCTTTAATACCAGATGAAGTACAATAAGTGTTCAGATTTCTGATTTCTTCCATTACTATCCATCCATCTGTCCATTCATCCATCCACTAACAGACTGGAGCCAGTTTTCATGTGGCAAGAGGCAGGGATTATCCTAGACAGGTCACCAATCTATCACAGGGCTAACACAGACAGACAGACCCCTATTCCATTTGGGATCACCAGTTAACCTGACATGCATGTCGTTGGACTGTGGGAGGAAAACAGAGCAGCAGAGAAAACGTTCAAGCTCCACACAGAATGGCCCCAGTCTTCTTGCTATGAAGCGACAGTACTAACCAACATTTAAAAAACACAAGCTCTATCACATTTGAATATCAAAAATAATTATTATAGCTTAAACGTACCTTTAAAAAAGCATTCAGAAATCAATAGTATCTTCAGCTACACAATTAATGAATCACCAATGTAAACAATACTGCCTTTATCAGTAACTTTAGAAAGATCCCTTCACATTTACCCTGTCTATTGTCTGTATGTGGTTTCCATTTTAACTTTATAAGTGCCCATGATGTGAACCTTTAAAGTATTTTTCTTCTCTTTCTATGAGTTATCCTCAGTAGTAACACCTAAAGCGATGCCTTTTTGGCCAGCAGGAAGAACACATGTTGTCTCATTTTTGTTTTACTTTAATTTAATTCTTTTTGTATTAAAGTTGGCCTGTGATAAGATGAGACACTGTTGCCACCATGTGGTTTGAGAAAATAGTGTTAAAGATTTGAGTGTGCTGGAAAGGAGCTGGTGAATTGTCACGGGAGTGGAACGGACTCAGGCGCAGACTGAGGTAGCACAGTTCAACGACACTTTATTAATCACACTGGTGCACTATATACACGTGAAGGGGGGGGAAACACCAGGGTCCCGGGGATCACTTGGCTGGGGAGACACACTTCTTCGCACTCGCTCTGCTCCTCGTCCAAACAGTCTCCACACAAGCAGCTCAGCTCACTCTCCTACTCACGGGGTCCAGGGGTCACAAAAGGGCTGATCCAGGTAAACCTGTTTACACAGACGAGGGTAAGTCGAAGGCAAACACGGGAACAGTAGAATCGCAAGGAAGCCAGGCAATACTAACGAGAGTTACTCAATATTCCAGCGACGAACAGCTCAGAGCCCCAGCCTTAAGAGCCAGAGAACTGCAATCCGCTCGAGATCAGCTGCAGGTGCGTGGGCCAAGGGCGAGGGGAGGCACAGGGACCATGACATGAATAAAGAATTTTTAAGAAAATAGCCTATCAGCTCAAATCTCACTTGGGTTTATGTGAGAATCTTTGGGTTAGTCGCGTAATATGGCATTTTAGAGAGCAGAGTGACAAATTACAAGTGCAGTTTTTTGACAGCATTTGATCTAATGCAAAAAAAAAAAGTTTCTAATCCCAGGCTCTGAAGGGAAATTCAAGGTTAGTCTCTGCCTCTGCTGAATATTGCTCTGGAACTATTGACATTATTCAAACAGAGCAGAAAATCAGAACTAACAGAAAAGAAATCTTATTCATCAGAGGTCTGCAGCACTCGGCATAGTGTAGTACAAGCCAATTTATAGCTCACACACTCCTACTATCTGCTTGGGTTTCTCTGTAGTATAAAACTTTAAAATACAAGATGGCATATGGAATAGAAATGAAATCAGTTTAAATGGTCTGTTTAGAAGTCCAGTTTAAACACTGCAGTGTATCTCCAACAAATCATAGGAATATGACTTGTTGGAGATGTTTCACCCACCGCTTTTAGTTCTTCAAATTCACAGAGATATCTGGGGGGTAATCATGGGCAGGGGCTAAGCAGTCAGTTTGGGCAAACAGTGCAGCAATTTAAGAATGCAAGAGAAATCTCTGTATGCAAGAAAAAAAGACAAATCAATACTGCATGGCTCTGATCTTTGGCCCCTAAGATCAGATATAATCCTTTGCATCAGCTCAGCAAGAAGGAAAATAAACAAGAAGCTAGATAGGAGAAAGCCATACAGCTTGCTGTCAACACACTTTTCAAAACTCAGCTTCTGTAATGTGTGAGAGTGCATTTACACATTCAGAAGTATGCACACAGGCTGAAATATATATAAACCCAACCCAACCCAACTGTCCTGGTGGAAAACCCAACTTTGTTTAAGATTCCACTATCTAGCTGTTTTAAGGTGAAGTTGAAGAATTTGGAGCTAGTCTTCTTCATTTTTCTATCCTCTTTGTGTAATGTACCAGTACCATAGGCAACAAAGCAACCCCAGAGCATGATGCTACCACCACGATGCTTAACAGCTGGTACATTGCTCTTGGGATTGAAAGCCTCACCCTCCATTGTGGCCTAAGAGCTCAATATTGGTCTCATCTGGTCATAAAACAATTCTCCAGAAGGCCTTTAGCTTGTCCATGCAGGCTGCTGCAAATTTCAATCAAGCTTGATTTACTGATTTTTCTTGGTCAACACCTTCTAGGTTCATGGGGATGTAAAACTCACTTCACTGTGGACAGTGAAGTGATATTGTATACAGACCTTGAAGCAACATATGCCATCATGCAGAAAACTGCCTTTTGGGTAAACACTTACTTCCTGACTCTGATTTGACTTATTATAAAACAAAATACAACAAAGCAGCATAACCAAAATCCTGTATGAAGCAAAAATGGGTAAACAATTTATTTTAAAAAATGAAACCATTTGGTTCTATTGGTCCTTAAAGACAGAGTGAAAAGAAGAGGTGATGGAATTGAAACCTCTGCCTCTGTCTCAACACTATAGAAAATATTTGGGCAAGCATCAAATTCACAATGAGCTTATATTTTTCAAAAAGCAAAATCAGCTTCAACAATTGACATTTTCTTGTCTTTTGCCTATTTGTATTTTACTCAACCTCCCAAGTATTTGGCAAATGAAACTATAACATGAACTTAAACTGATTTTTGATAAAAGAACAGACAGCCTTGGTCCACCTGATGCCCCACTCACTGAAGCGTTTCCATGGTTTTCAGACGTGATGGACAGCTGAGTTCAGGGTGAGGTCTGAAGGTTGTAATCACTGTTCCTGTTCCACAGTCACACAATTCACAGCCTCAGGTTTTACGCATCATCCATCTTTCTCATACTGTGCTGTATTTATCATCCCACCTCCACATCTTTGCTCTCCGAGAAGCACACGAGCCTGCAACTTTAGCAGAAAGATAAATGGAAACTGCATCTATGTGGAATTAGTCACTGTCTGATCTGAAGAGCACGTCAGCATTGACACACCTGTGTTATCACCCAGAACCATAATGTAGAGCTCCATCAGCTCCTGAAATTACTACTATCATTACTACTTCCTCCCTTAAGAATATCGAAAGATGTTCAAGAATCATAATGAGCTTTGTCTATAATTAATTATGTAGAGTCCACTTCAATATGCTTTTCTCATCAAGGCTTATTTCACTGGGAGAAATTCATCTGATTTACCTGATGTCATCATAGGTAAATGCAGCACTGTGCTCAGCATGTCTTCATATTGTTCCTTCTTTGTGTTCAGCTCTCACTGTAATAATTGAGGATGATTAAAATTTTATTCAGCCAGATGGGTAAGTGTGTGGAAGTGGGAAATATTCACTGCCTACAGTTGTATCACTGACCTCACAGTCTCTGGCCACCAGCCACTGCTCATCAATGTGGATGTCTAATGAACCAATCATATCACAGCAACCCAACGCATTTAGTGATGCAGAAATGGCCGAGACAACCTCTTGATGTTCAAACTGAGCATCAGAATGGGGAAGAAAAGGGATTTAAGTGTCTTTGAATGTTGCATGGTTGTTTGTACCAGACGAGCTGGTTTGAGATTTTCAGAAATTGTTAATCTGATGGGATTTTCCCACACAACCAACTCTTGGCTTTACAGAGAATGAGAAAGAGAAAATATCCAGTGAGCATTTTTTGGGCGAAAATGCCTTATTGATGCTAGAGGTCAGAGGAGATTGGTCAGACAGCCTTTACGTTGATAGGAAACTAACAGTAACTCAGGTAACCACTCATTACAACCAAGATATCCAGCAGAGCATCTTCTGCTGTAGCAGCAGAAGACCACACTGGGTGGCACTCCTATCAGCTAAGAACAGAAAACCAAGGCTACAATTCACACTTAGTTGAATCAATGCCCTGAAGACTTAAGGTAGTCCTGAACTCCAAAGGGGTTCCAGCGCAGTATTAGCAAGATCTACTTAAAATATACTTAATAAAGTGTCTCCTCAATGGATGTTGTCTGTTCAACTCGGGTATTTTTTGTGTTTTTTTCTGCGCTTAATCCTGCTGTTCATTGACTAGTATCTCAACAGTCATTGCAGATAATCTGGGATTAATATTCACTTCTTCAACTGTTTAATACTTTCCTAATTTTCAAGGCTTAGTAATGTGATCAGAGTCAGAGGTGGATGTTTAGCCTTTCAGTCATGCTATAATGGCAGATTTGATCAGTCAATCAGCTGATTTGCTCCAGATCAAAATAAGAAACGTCAGCCATCATCTGATGAGCTGATTTGTTAAATTTAGTCTGTCATTGTTTTCACATGTCAAAAGAAATGTTGCATATGCATTAAAGAGTACCTGCCTAAATTTTCTTAATTTTGGATAAATATCCAACCAAAAGTGATTATTCTCCAGCATAATAATAATGTCATTATCTTCCACTTGGGATGCACTTCATCACAGGTGACTAACTATGTGTCAGCATCAGGTCGATTAGGATCATCACCTGCAATTAAGAACAATTTTAAAATGAAGCCCAAAGGCAGTGGTAGCTGTCATTGAACTGATGTCATGTAACTTGATTTTGTCAGCGGGTGCAAACTGCTCTGCTGAAAGACAGAGACATGAATCAGCAATAGCGGCTGCCAAAATGACTGACAAAGTCACTCACTAACACAGCCATAGCAGCTGAAGGTTGGCGCTTATGTCACGTCAGATAAATGTGTGAGTGTGAACAGCCATAGAGAGAGGAGGCTCAATCAGAGTGCTGGCTGTAACTCAGTTTTATAGTTCATTGAGGCCAAAGAGGTGCCCAGAATGTGCAAAAAGTCTTTCGTTGTTCTCCGTGACTCTGTGATCGTGTGCAAGAAGATACTGATGTGGATTCTCATTCAAAGTGGAAAGCTGTTTAATGTGGCCTTTTAAACAGTAACACGTGTCATAGTTTGTGCTGCTTTAAAATTGATTGCAGAGTGACACATATGTTTATGTAACTGAGTATCCAAAAATAAATAAATCTGCAGCTTCTATGTGTTTTCAGAGCAAACGTGCAGCAGAGCTCCTCCCATTTCAGCAAAAATACACACTGCAGCTCACCTCAGCAGTGGTGATGTATAATAAAACATAAGAGCAGTGGACCAGTTTGTCTGCCTGCGCTTTAAATTTATTTTCTGACAGTTTCATGATTAGCAGGGGCATCATCTCAGACGTGCACTTTTTTTGGCTAACACATCCTTGTCTCTCTCATCCTTCTTACATACATTCCTCTCACTTTTGTACAAGTTTAATTCCTCTGTTTTTTTAAATCAGGATTGCTTTTAAGATCATTTTGTCCAGCGACTAACGAGCAGTGTAAACCTACAACAAACAGGAGCTTCGGTTAAATAAAAATAGGAACGGGTTTTCGGAAGAAATAGCCATAATGATAAGATGTTCTCTTCTCGCTGTCCTCTTGTCAGTTTGAGTTGTGAGACTCATGCATCAGGCTATAAGACATGGAGGTGCACTCTTCCCATTACCGTGAATCAGCAGCGTATGAAACAATCCCATCTGCTGCACCGCCTGCTCTTCTTTTATTGTTCTACACACTTCTGTAATGTGGACTCATTTTGGTATGTATTGATTCTGTATTAAGGTGAAAATTGTTGGTATGCAGAGAAAGCAGACTGTATAATACAAGCAGAGCTTAAGTATCACTTCGGTATGAAAAGAAAATCTGAAAAACAACCAGTTAAGATGAGCTGACTCACACAAGTGCTGCTGGATGATCCTCTGACTCAGCAGTTCGTCATCACTGTAACACAGCCAACCACTCACCATTTAATTAGAAGGGGTAGATAGTCAGCGGACAGGAGATGGGTGGTGATCTTCTTTGGTGTACTCACATTACTGCTGTGTAATGTGAACTAATGTGTCATAGTTTCTAAATGAGGATATCTGTAACATTTTAAACAAACAGATCCACAGCTCATTTTATGCATTTGGATGAAAATATCAGAAATGAATCTAAATTAGCTCTTTGACTGATACCATTGACTTTACGAATGTCTGACTGCTCCCCTGAGGGCACATTATCGTTCCTCAAAGTAATTAGCGGCTCTGCACTCAAACAGTATAGAGTGACTAATTACCCAAATTATCTCGCGGGCTCATTAGCTTCGGATGGCTCTTGACACTGCTAAGGCACTTTTTAAACAATGGTAGAAATTACACTGTCAAAATGTCACTCGTGGCTGTGAAATAATAGCCGTGCAACTAATCGAATGCGGAAAATTAAATCAAGGCTGATGCATTTCGCACGGTATCTTTATTACTCCCATTAAAAAGCAAAATAGCCTTCCAGAATTATACCGGTCTGTGTAATTGTTGGTGGAGATCCCACACAAACTAGCGCACCTTTGTTTTCAGAGACGTCCTCGTGCTTTTAGAGGCATTAGCTGCACGCCAGTCAATGAATGGGAAGGTAATCAGGTTTAATTCACTGTCACCATCCATCACAGTTAGTGATAACCCAGAACAACCTTTGCATTGCATGCCCGTGCATTTGAATCACAAAGTTCTTGTTACATCAAAGTGGTGAACCAAGATGTTGGCCTTATACTTGATTGGGAGCTTTCTTTGCAGGGTGTTGGTATTGGGGTACATTTATGCATTGTGCTGTTGCCTGTCCTTCCACATAAGAAAAAAGTATCAAATTTTACCAGGAAAAATGCAAACAAACTTACTAATAATATGCTATGTTAAGGGTATCAAACATAAAGCCTGGGGACCGTGTTCGGCCCAGCTCCAATCCAAATATAACTCCAGTCCGGTCCATTGGACACCTCCAGAAAATGTCAAGGAGGGCAGACCTCCTCCATAGCCATTCCTATGGCAACAAAGTAACAGATAAGCAATAATAGACATTTCTATATCACCAGTATTTCTTAATTATAATTTATTAACTATGAATTGCTCTCTTGTAACTGTAATTGCAGGAGATGGTAATGAGGTACAGAACTTTCTTTGTAATTTCACTCTTCTACTTATTTGTGCTGACAGATTTTTTTTCATTCACTACATCAGCATTTCTTCACCACATAGAAAAACAGAGACGTACTGTATAAATGTAACTTCTTCTTTTCTATTACCTCTATTACAGAAAATAGAGTTTTTCTGTTTCAGCCAACTTAAGATGAAAGTGTGCTGCAATGTGGCCCCAATGTGAAATGAGTTTGACATCCCTGCCCTGTGTGGTTCCCTGCAGCAGGTCAAACTGTCATCATCATAAGATACCTGAATTTGTTCTTGATACTCAAAATGTAAATGGCTACTCATTATGACCCCATCGCCCTCTGTTCTGCTGCCACACATAAGACTAAATTTATACAAAGCTGTGAATGTGAAATGGGAGTAAGCCTGACATTTACTGAAGTATTTCACATCTCCCCTAAGGACCTCTTTCCCATTACATGAGTTTTAGTGTCATTCTTAAGCCAATTAATTTATATTCTTTGTTTCACGAAAGGCAAAACTGCTGCAGCATTGCTCTGAGGACTCACTGCCTGCACAAGATCATCTATTGATTTTGGTCTTCCAAAGCCATCATATAGTCATATATTACAGAATATAGTGGGACACAGTGATTTCTGAAACGTTTTTTGAGCTTATTATAGCTCCTTAAAGGAAAACCTTTGCTAAACACTTATGTTGTGTCTCTCATAACACAACATTTAGAGAATATTTTAACTGCTGTAAGGCTCCAACAGTTTGTACCATGAGCAAATCTCAGAGGTTTTTCTTTGTATTCTGTTGTGAGTTTGGAATGAAAAAAACTAGGATGCTTAACATATAGAGTAAAATACTTTGCAGCCCACCTACTTCTCTCATGCTTTCTGAACTCATTTACTCAGCTTAAATTTATTATAAAGGGGGTTTTACATTATTTTTGGCAAAGGGTAAAGAAAATATTTGGCTTTTCTTTGTTGGCTAAGTTTATTACATAATCAGGTAAAACAGTTTTGTCAATATAAATTATTGATGAGGCACAAAAGGCAAAAAAAAGTCACATCTTCACTTGACAGTAACAGTAAATACAATGCGTGGCATTTCAATACAATGTTGAACTTTCAGCTGCTCCCTTATTAGCAAGGAGTCACCACAGCAGTTAGGTCCACATATTTGATTTGTCTTCTTCACGCCTTTCCTGCTACATCCCAAACGGGATTTGTATCTCTTCCTGGGATCAAACAGGGGATCTTTTGCTTGTTAGGTTAATGTGTAAACCACTACACTATGAAATTAAAAAACCCACAGTTAGGACAGCGATGAACTCTACGCGTCCATTTGATTTCTACGCAGCATTTGGGAGGGACCCTTCAGCAGGATCTGGTGGTCCAGATGGTCGTCTCTAAAACTCCTACATACATATCCACACTGGTATTAAGATTTTCACCACAAAATAGTCACTGGATAGAGTTTAGCTGACCTCCAGACTTTTTTTTTGTTAGGGGGGGTGCTCCTGCCATTTGTTTATGTAAGCTCCATCACCTTCATGAGATAATTTTCCCTAAAAACTAGGTTCTCGCCAAAGAAATTCCATGAATACTAATGCTCGGCTCTCTCGCTTCTTAAGGCTCCACTATTGGCCTTTCTGGAATATTCTTTGCCTTTGATAGGATTAGAGTTGTGTGTTTAGCAGGATAAAACGAATGGAGCACATAAAGTGCAAAGGCTGCGTTTATGAGCCAGCCCTCGCCAGAAATTTAAAAGGCGGAAATATCAATTGGGGCCAGAGGAGTGGCTAAAGATCAATTTTAGCACTTCCCCCTGATAATGTAAAATGACAGTAACTGAAATTACATAAATCAGTCATGGAGAATGAGGTTTTTATGGAGCCAATATGAATCATTTTTAGGGCAAACATGACTTTTAGTGCTGCACAGGAATTGCAGCACAGTGTTTTTTTTTTTTCATGCTACTTAGGTAATTAAATAGGATAAAAAGCCATTTCATCAAGATATGGTGAAATACATTAATTTATACAGCATGTTCCCAGATTAGAATTTTTTAATAGGAAGGGGGATATAGAGCTATTTAAAGAAGCTGTCCTGTGTGGTTTCTTTCGCCTGGCTCTATTAGGACACAGTCCAGAAGTAATTTCTCCTTTAATAAAAAGACTAAGCTGGAAACAGATTTGTTACTAATTTTTGACAATCTTTCAGAAGTGTTGCGTTGAGCCCTCGCGGCCCTGTGTAAATAAACCCATCCACAGCTCATTACACTGACTGAGTAAATACTTTCATTTTAGCCACGCATGCTTATTCGGGGCAGTGGTCGTTCCTCTGCTCTGGAACACTTTGCACTAATGAAAAGGTGCCATGTTCGCTGAGATTGTGATGGATTGAAAGAACACAACCTCTGGAGAGATCTCTGGCAAAGCGTCTCATGAGAGGAGGAGACTGCCGCTGCCGGTCTGAGGAGAGGAGGCGCGTCTGTGCCAGAAAAAAGCCCCGAGATGTGATTGATGCCCATGAACCACAACCTCGAGGCAAACCTCAATCTGGATAAGCTGCTCTTTGTGCCGCTGGCAGCTCCAGTATCAACAATTTGCTGATGGAATCCAGACAAGCGGACATGATAACATCTCAGTGTCCCTCCCAAAGGGTTTTGTTTTTCCAAGTGATGTTAATTTAAAGAATTGAAACTCTAAAAGTTTTAAGTTTTAGAACAATATGGCATACCTTTGATCATCATTGCAGCTAATCTGATTGCAAAACCATGTTTTTTCCCACCCTAAGTTCTAAGCTTCCTAATTAGTTTTCCTGTGCTGTAACACACTGGCTGTCTCACTAAAATCCCAGTGAAAGTTGGGATTTGGCCGCTTCACTGTTGCACATAGGCTCATTTACTCCCTTGCCTAACTGAATTTGCCAGAAAAAGTTCTTTTCTTTCTCACAGAAACTTTAGCAAATCAGTGGAGAGTGCACATTTTTGCTATCAACAAAACCCAGCTGGAAACACAAGGGAGAGGTTTGACACATACAGACTGTACATAAATTTAAAGGGAATATGACAACTCACTTCTTATCTTGAGTGTCATGCATTTAACAATTGCTGAACTTTAGCAGCTGCTTTATAAGAAATAACTTTTTAAAGTGGACCTTTACAGCTCAATTGTTTTAATATTCTTGGACTTTATTAGATTAGCTTTGCATGATTCAAAATTCAAAATGATCGATCTTCCACAGGGGCTTTGGTACAGCCCCTCCTCAGTTTGTCCCCAGCTGAAAACAAGTCGTTTTTGGCATTCTTCCTTTTAATGATGCCTTCTCTTTCCTTTTGATTGGCTGCCCTTCGTAAATAGAAGTTTTGAACAGCAGTTTAAAAATCTATCTGAAACTTATGTCATTATTTGACACCTTGGACATGTTTCATATGCACCATGCATATTTTAAATGTAAAATGTTACTCATTACAGTGTATCATAGACTTGCTCACTGTTAAAATAAAAGGCTGTTGCATGGATCTTTGTTTGTTGCTGGAATAATTTACTCCTGTGTAGCATTTGGCCGTGTGCCACATTAATCACCAGGGTAATGGGAAGACAGGCCTATTGACCAGTAGTCCAATAGGACAGAGGCTCAGGACATACAAATCAAAGCTGTCCGGCTTCATATTGACAAGGCTGTCCACAGGAAGCAAGATTTATTTGCCAGGTGACAGGGGAATGAGCACAGGAAGTCATGGAGATGTGATTTGGCTCAGGATCAGCCAGATCTGCACAAATTAATGGTTTATTGTGTATTTAAAGGGCAACTGGCAGTTTGGTAAATCCCCAAAGTAAAGCCAGAGGTGAAATGTGTGTTCTGCTTTTGGTCTAATGCACCTGTGTGTAGGAGGGTGGTCAGGTGTGTGAGAGCTGCTCACGGTGAGCTTCCTCAACATGAAAAAGTGAACAATGACGAGTTTTCTGTTTGCCCCTGTATTTTAAGAAGTTTGGTGTATCCCGCCAAGTCTTTGGAATCTAAAGGACCTCATCTGCAGTACTGTGAGCAGTCATCACTAACTGACCGGGGCATAGACCATATGATGTTGCACATTAAATCTTTTCTTTCTGACAGGAACAAATGTCGAACTATCACATTAGTGAATTGGTTTTACAGTCTGAGCTCCATTCTTTGTTTGTGTGTGTGCGTGTTTTTTGTTGGGGTTTGTTTTGTTTTTTTGGTTTTTTGCAGTGTGCTTTATTGGCAGCAGATATGTCAGGAATAAATGACCTCTATTTCCACAAGCAGACCTGTAGTGTTCTCTCTGCAGTAAAGCACAAAGAGGGATGCTGTTTATTGTTCATTCAATTCATTGTGGAACCGCAGCACAGAAGTGTGATGAATGTGCACTTTGCAGCCAACTGAGGAGTTTCACAAGCAATCAGTGAAATGCAGATTTGAGAGAGAAGGGGCCTTTCTATTGTAAAGGGAAGCTTCAATACTGAAGCAGTACTGAAGTAGCATATTTAAATGTTTACAGGGTGTTTTTGTGCACAGGATGTTTTGACGTGTCAGTGTAGAGAACCACTGGAACTCAGTGCATTTATCCATCCATCTGTTCTTTTCCGCTTAGCCAATTCAGGGTTGGGGGACTGGAGTCTATCCCACCTACCATAAGGCGAGAGGCAGAGTAAACCCTAGACAGGGTCCCCAGTCTGTTGCAGGGCTTACACAGAGAGACACACAACCATTCACACTCGCATTCACACCAATGGGCAATTTAGAATTACCAGGGAAGAGAGAGCTGAGTGTAAAAGCAAAGCTCTCAATTTACCGGTCGATCTACGTCCCTACCCTCACCTATGGCCACGAGCTGTGGGTATTGACTGAAAAAACGAGATTGCGGATACAAGTGGAGGAAATGAGCTTCCTCCGAAGGGTGGCTGGCCTCTCCCTTAGAGATAGGGTGAGAAGTTCGGCCATCCGGGAGGGGCTCAGAGTAGAGCCGCTGCTGCTCCACATCGAAAGGAGCCAGCTGAGGTGGTTCGGGCATCTGACAAGGATGCCCCCTGGGCGCCTCCTGGGTGAGGTGTTCCAGGCATGTCCCACCGGGAGGAGGCCCCGGGGCAGACCCAGGACACGCTGGAGAGATTATATCTCTCGGCTGGCCTGGGAACGCCTTGGTGTTCCCCCGGATAAGCTGGAGGAGGTGGCTGGGGAGAGGGAGGTCTGGGCCTCTTTGCTTAGGCTGCTGCCCCCGCGACCCGGCCTCGGATAAAGCGGATGAGGATGGATGGATGGATGGAACCTAACCCCACTAACTGCCTGTTTTTACACTGTGGAAGGAAGACAGAGAACCCAGAGAGAACTGACACAGACACGTGGAGAACATGCAAACCCCGCAAAGAAAGGCATCGGCCAGATGGTGGATTCAAACCCAGAAAGGTTCTTGCTATGAGGCTAACCATGGTGTCTCTGCCTGACATGTAGAAGTGGTCAAGATGAGGTTCAAACCAGAATGGTTGTTGGTGCCAGACATGCTGGTCTGAGTACTTGAAGAACTGCTGATTAACTAGGATTTTCCCACATACAGATCTAAAGAGCAATTTCAGCAGCATGTCTCAGTTTTTCTACCTGCTAATTGTGTAAAATTACATAAAATTTTCTGTTGCTCATTGCCCAGACTGTCATGTATTTATGAAAGTTTTTGTCGGAAAAAAATTGTTGATGTCAGAAGTCAGAGGAGAATAACCAGACTGCTTCAATCTGATAGGAAGGGAACAGCAGCTCAAATAACAACTCACCGGAACCAAGGTCTGCAGAAGAGCATCTCTTACTACCACAAAACTATTGCTACTTAGATGCCTAAAGTATATAGTTTCACATATGTTATAACATTTGATCTTCCCTAACAGCCCTTACAACATTTTCAGAACCGCCTGACTATCTCTGCTTCCTTTTCTCAGGAGTGGGACCCATTGCGGTCTTCTGCTGCTGTAGCCCCCTCATCCTCACCACAGACTGCTTCAAGGTTCAGTCTGTGGTGTGTTCAGATAGTAGAAGTAGTAGTTTTTATGTCAGGACTGTAAACACGTTTTTTAAAGGCCGCATAGACAAGAAATTTGGAATCAGATACTGTCATAAAATATGAAATGAAATAAATAAAGTGCAACTCAGTTCGCGGTTATCAAACAAAAGTCAATCAACGCTCGCAGAGGACCGTTATTTTATTTTGAAGTTTACCTGGCAACAGCTGAGGTAATACTTTGATTTTTTTTTTTCTGTACACCCCCTCATCCTCAGGACAAGAGGATGGACGCTCTAACATACACCGCTCCGCCACAGATCCGCCGTTCAGTGTGTTTACAGGAGGATGAATGAAGAGGCTGGTGGTGCAGCAGCGTGCGGACGCGCAGTGTGCTACCGGCTGTGCTCGTGTCGCTAGTATAATTATTATTATTATTAACAGTGTGTTACTGGTTTGACTGGCAGACGACACACTGGAAAAGCACCGAGGCAAGACAAAAACCCGACTTTCCAGCATCCGTAAGCCTTCAGAGATCATCTGTGTTAGTGTCCGGTGTTTGATTCATCTGCATTACAGCGCCATTCGCGTTTCCGTCATACATATTTACATCTCGTCTTTCTGTTTATGTATTTCACGGCAGTGTTGATATTTTTTTCCTATGGCCTGTGACGATGACAGTGACGCGAAAGCTGCCTATGTATCGCCAGCTGACAGATCCATATACTATGATTTATGTGTTTTTCTTCGCTTATATAACAGCCTATATGCGACTTTATGGCTTTACAGCAGCGCTCTCCACCTACATGATCTGAAGGGGGGGAGGGCTAAATAAGTTAAACAGGACGGTATAAAGAGCCCGAAGGCCTGACTGCGAACGGCTAATTCAGTGTCTGACAATCAGTGAAACCGAGAATTTATTTACATGCAATTTGAGGAAGACTTGATTTTGCAATACGTAGACAGATAGAAAAACACACATTTCAATAACTTCTCTCATCTCTCTCCTGTAGATTTGAACATGGTCTCCCTGGTCTACTTAATAATCAGAAGATGCTGCATAAACAAACCTAAACATAGCTGAGTTAACAGAGGGTGGGACCACATAATCTGCTCTCTGAAGGATAGAAGTTGATGCATACTAACTGTATGAGGGCCCTCAGCTTCTCCCACAGCTGTGTGCTGTGCTGTAAGTATGTGTTTGTGTCATATCTCTCATATGAGAGAATAACGTGCATAAATAAGTGTATTTGGATGACTCCTGTGTTGCAGAGGTCTGGTTGTTCACAAACAGTGCACAGCAGGAACACTGAGTAATTATCTCATCATTTTTAAGTCATTTAGATTGTTTTGCAGTGCATGTCGTGTAAAGAACTGGATCAGTAGACACACACTTAACATCACAGTTTCCTGTGATTCAAATCACTTCCAGTGTGAATCTTTTTGAGCTGGGAAGTGAAGAGTCATGGGCTGTGGGGGCAGCAGAACTGACGCTTTGGAGCCTCGCTACCTGGAGAGCTGGACAAAAGAGACGGAGTCGACATGGCTGACGAGCACAGACACAGATATCCCCTTGTCATCCATCCAGAGCATCCCCTCTGAGAACTCAGAGGCTGGCTTCACTTCTGAGAAAACAATCAGCCCTGGTAAGAAGAATGAATTACTGTATGGCTGAGCAGATGGGTGAATGAATACTGAATTAATCTCTTAACCGGAGCAGGCATTAATTTAACCTGCTGAAAAGAAATATCCTTGATTACTGTATGAAGAAATATAAAGGGGGGTGGGAGGCTTCCCCATCAGAATTTAATATATCTGTAACAGATGATTTTAAATCTGTTTGTTTTTGCATCAATCCATAGTTTCTAATGTTATTGTTCTACTGCCGTTTTACATGAGTAAGGTACATCCTTTAAAATCTCACTGCTGTAAATAATTTGAACATACTAGCAATGACTTGCCCATTCTTTACACTCTTTCTATCAAAGCGGAGTGGACCATCTCTTCATGTCAAGGGCTGTGCTGATGGCATGCCTGATTTCAACAAGAATCCATTATGCAGAAGAAAGAAAACAGAAACATGAGTGACAGAGGAAGTATCCACTTTAGAGACCTTTGTTCTTCTAGTGTGCAGTTAGTTGTATGTGCCTCTACATACAGGTCAGGACATCAGAAACAGATAAATCTCTTAGATGGATCCTCTTCTTTTCTTTGAAGCCAAGGGGAGATGAGTCAGTAAATGGGGATGATAGGCTGCTTCAAAAGCCACTGTGCTCAAACAGGGCTCAGCTCTCATGGCAACAGATACAGGCATGAGTGAATGCAGGGAGAGGAGCCTTGATGTAATTGTGAAGGCAAATTGACTTGAGCTTCAATGTGGAGAGATAAAACAGACCCAAAATTGGCTAAATTAATCAGCAGCTGGGAACCAAACAGATTTTTATGACAATAATCATAATAAGTTGTGGTTCAGTATGTCTAGAGAAAATATTCATTAAAATGTCCTCATTTCGTGTTTTGGTTTTGTCCAACCTGCACCATATGTCATCTGTCATCATTAGACACATGGTCACACATTAACGAGGAGATGAGGTGTACACACATCTGTAAAATGCAAACATCGACTACCTACTGATCACAGCTCACGCCTCCACAGTACCATCAAGTTGGTTCAGTGTAAGACAACTAAGTTGTCAATATGTAATCGCTACCGTTTCATTTACCGATGACTTCTAACAGAAGCTAATTGTGGCATAGCGGTTATCTTATCAAGCTGAAATTGATTAACTTCAAGAGAAAAAAAACGAAAATTCATAGAAATGTATAAAAGCTACAAACACATAAGCAGACATAGCTGAACCTCTACATCTTTACAGTTCCAGATTTCTTTGAAGACGGCCTCCCGCCACCGGCTCAGGCCTACCTAAAGGTCTGCTCGGCCATGTCTGAAGCCAGCCTGAACGATGTGAAGCCCAGCAGCACACCAACAGCACTGGGCTCTCCGCGGCAGGACACGACGATGCCTTCTTCTGGAACCACAGTGCAGCGCAGAAGTGTTTTGCACACTGAAGAGATTGTAAGCCTTTCCTTCTGTAATGTGTTTAAATGTGCTCGAGACAGCTCACAGCACCTTTTTTTCCCTGCAATACTGACCTACATCTAAGGTGTGGCGCATCAAACATTTCGTTTCACATTTGGAGCTAAACACATTCATACAATCACTTCTAAGATTTTGCAAGCATGTCATTGAAATTTGTTAGAAAGCTATCTGACAAATCACAGGCAGACCATTTATTTTAATAGTATGTCAAAGACAAGAAATGTGATGTGTGGAGTGCCTCAAGGTACCTGTTTGGGACCACTGTTAGTTTTGGATTTTATTAACGATTCTTTTTTAAAAATTTTAATATCTCAATTGATATGTTAGATATTTGAAGGCAGTAGAAAATTGGATGAAAGATAATAAACTGATGTTTAATGTTAGCAAACCAAAGTGTATGGTAATGCAGGTATCAACCAAAAACAAAACAAATACTTAATCTTAGGTAATAATAATATTCCCATGGAACAGTTGCAGACCAGGAGAGAAACTGATTAGGTAGAACAGTGGATTGTAAATTAACATGGTCGAAACATACTGATATTATAATTTAATAAGTAATATAGGTAGAGGTCTGTCAGTGGTGTGGTTTAAACATTAATGACATCAGAGGCTATAAAACATGTTTTAACCCTTGAGTGGTGTTCGTATTTTTGTTACTCAGCCAGTGTTCATGGGTCTGGTGGACCCGCTAGAGTTTTGGCTTTCCAAATTAACACTATCAAACAATTTTATGTTAAATTACTCAACAGATGTTTACTTCATCCCAATTACAAGACATATGAACAGCAAACATGGTTAATTTTTTCCCTTTACCTTTGTTAGATCACATTTATGAATTAATGTACTTCTCGTTTTTCTTTTATATAAAATGTTATAAATAAATCAGTTATAATCAAGTGGAGTGAGTGGAAAGACACAACACATTTACACGTGAAAAAATAATTAATTGTTTAATTTTTCTTTTGAAAAAAACTGAACATGGGTCTCACAGACCCGAACACCATACAAGGGTTAAATCAATTTGTTCTGTCGCAGTTTGATTACTGAAGTGTAATCTGGTTGAGTGCTTCATCAAAAGAAATTTTAAAAAGTGCACACAGAAAACAATTTACAGAACTATGATAGGATAGAACTCCTTACCAGTTTATATTATGCAACAGAGTACTAAAGATGAATTAAAATATTTGTTAAGACATGAAGACAGAGACATAACGTGAAAAGGGAAAGACCATCTATGAATCGAGGAGGGGGCCAAAGGGTACATCTTTCACCATCTTACAATGCTGTGATGGCAGCCATTCCCCAACTCTCTGTGAATGATACTTATGGCCATTGACCAATGGTCTTTGATCAATGGTTGTTTATCAATGGTCATGACAATTTGCATATTAATGATCAAGGAACTGACCTGTCAACCTATTGTTCATTCAGTGGGCTGTTTTCAGTTACTGTGCAAATGTACTGTTTATAAGGTTGGGGTAACCTGCAGTCAGCTGAGACTGAAGAAGTCACTTGGATGCAATGAAGTAATGCAGATGTTGACTATTGCTTCTTTTGGTGTCCTTTTATAAACTAGTTTTATGTTCTGCGAAATTCAGTGCTGTCTGTATAAGCAGAATTGGCTTGTTTTACACTGACATGTTGTTGATGTTGGCTTGAGTGTGTAGGACCCCAGGAAGAATATTTACCACACTGTCAGTATTTCAGTGTTTTTTATTATTTTTTATTGTCCATTTATTCTCCATTAACAGACAAAATGGCAGGACAATCGGATGTCGACCAAGCAGGTGACCATTACAGTCACCCAGAGCATCCACCAGGTGGACAAGAACGGGAAGGTGAAGAAGTCCCTCACGACATATGAGGTCATGAAACCAGTGGAAGCTATCAAACAGGTGGCGACACAAAACGCCTGAGTGCAGGGGGACATTGGAAGAAGCCAAAAAATGAAAATAATTATGACTGTGAAAGAAATCGAACAGGTTTTGTGGTCTGACAGGTGTCGAAAGCACAAAAATCAGATTTCTAGTGCATTTAATACTTTACGATGTATGTTTTACTGACATGTTGGAGACTTTTACAAGAGACATTTGATCAAACAAGCATGGGGTAACAGGCAAAACAAAACGTGGTATGTTACAGCGAATGTCATATTAAAAGCAATTGTAGTATATTACAGCTGACAGCTTGTTTCCACATCAGTGTAAAGAAATCATTGCTTAGCACTGAACTCGAAAATAGTTTAATCCAGAGTATTTTCACATTTTAAGATGTGGTTGAACATTAACATAGGTGTAAAACTATTACTGCAATATTATTTAATATGATATAAATGTTTCATAGTTTTGTTACTTGGCATTGATGCACCATTTGTAGTCGCTGCTGTCCTACAAAGCAAAAGGCTCAGGAAACTGACTGTGACGATTGCACTATTTACAGTGAAGCCTGGACGGAGGTTTGTGATAATAAAAAAGAAAAAGCGCTCACGAACAGCATCGTGTTTTGTAAGATATTGAGGTTACTTTTTAAAATTCTGTCGTTATTTGTGTTTTCTAATGATAATAAATTACACACCGAAATGTACTGTCCTTTTAAAATGAACTCATTTGGCATGCTCAAAGACAATCAGGTAATCATGTGGCCTTCAGCTGAGGTACCTCTGTATATATGTGAGCAATAGATCAACAGTAATAGTCTTTATACTGATGATGTTGACAGCGTTGAGCTGATCTGGTGTCAGCTTGACAATGAAAGTGTGTGAATCTGGTTTTGATGGTCATAACGGATCTGCCCTGATCTAAACAATGGCTCCTCCTTTTTCATCCACTGGTCTGCACAGAAGTCTGGGAAGAAGAAAGTAATCTCTCTTTGAGCCGACTCAAGAGAATCTACAGAAAACAATAACAGAATGGAAAATCAAAAATTTGCATAGTAATTACAGGCTTCTTTTTAATTGGTCTAAAAATGTCATTTATGTGCAACCAGAAAGACACGTTACTATAAAATATTAAGATGGATTCCAAGATCTGCTATGAAAATAAACGCAAATCTTAAACATTTCTTACATTTTCATGCAGCAATACTACTTGTCACATGTTCAAAATATAAATGTACAATACTGTGCAAAAGTCTTGAGCCTTCAATTCTTTATAGTTTTTTCCCAAATAAGCCAGACTTATAATAAATCTTATAATAGAAATAGCTCTCCATGATTTCTGCTGTTCCCTCATTTTCAGTCCAGTCCTTCTACCTGACCATCTTCTGAAGAATGTTTTGTTTGTTTTTTCATGTCCTTCAAAAAGCCTGGAGAACTACTCCTGAAACTACAGAAAGCTGTTTTTGCCTTTTATTTTCATGCATGTTTGCACGTTTCAATAAATCATTGTACCCATTTCCCAATTTTCTAGTGAAACAAAAAGAAAAGAGGAGGGTTTTGCACAGACTATGCCTATTCTGTTTTCTGCCCAATGACACCAAACACCATTATAGAAACTGATGGGCTTTAAAAGATGTGAAATTGAGTCATGTGTAAAGTTATATATAGTTATAATAATAATGGATTGCATTTATATAGCGCTTTTTGGGGCCCTCAAAGCGCTTTACAATTCCACTATTCATTCACTCTCACATTCACACACTGGTGGAGGCAGCTACAGTTGTAGCCACAGCTGCCCTGGGGCAGACTGACAGAAGCGAGGCTGCCATATCGCGCCATTGCCCCTCTGGCCATCACCAGTAGGCGGTAGGTGAAGTGTCTTGCCCAAGGACACAACGACCGAGACTGTCCGAGCCGGGGCTCGAACCGGCAACCTTCCGGTTACAAGACGAACCACCAACTCTTTGAGCCACGATCGCCCCACTATTACCTCTTGCATATGTTTAAGATAATATATTCACAATAATAGATTATTAACATTACGCATATCATTTTGTTATCATTTTTTTAGCATTATGAAGCTTGGGAGCTTTTTTACCTGAGCCATGAGTTGTGTTCCTTGTGTCTGTGAGTCCAAACTGGCCCCTGATGGAAGCAGGCGAGTTGAATCTGGCTCTGAACACTTTGGTCGGCCCCATCAGTTCTCTCCAGTGGCTTATGGCATCCTCCCTGGCTAAAATGTACGCTCGCATTGGCCCACTGAGGACAAATTTCCACAGCAGTCATGAATCTGACTTTGAACACTGCTGATGTTTTCTAGATAACAGACCAAAAAAAAAAAAAAACACTCTTCATACAAATCTAATCTATTCACCCCCAGGACCTCCTGGGAAGACAGTTCAGCCATAAATAAATCCGTTTTAGCTAAACAATGCCAGCTGGTGCGGCATCAAGCTTGACTGGCTGACACACTTGAAGATGCTTCCTATGTTTGCGATATCAATAGCAGCAGTCAGAGAAGGGTTGCTGTAGCAACTACTGCTTCACTGCTGTGAGCAGACAAAAAAAAAGACAAAGTAATTACAAACGCCTTTAACAATCCAATGGAGGCTCGCAGCAGGAGGACCTATTGTGAGTGGTCTGCATAGCGATATTTAGGCTACTGCACCAGGGAATTGTGTTCTAAACACGGATAACTGAAACTCCTGTTGTCCTGTTTTGGGAAAATCGTTTACTGGTGCCTTACTGAGCATGAAATTGGAGTGCTATCAGCAGAGGTGCTGATGGCTCTCCATCCATTATTCCATTTAAAATACAACACCCAACAACAATCATCCAAACACATAAAATTGTAACTCAATCACATGGAGTCAACGAAATCTGTCCATGATATAAGCATGGAGGCTTACCTTGACATGAATTCAACAAGTCTTTGATAGAAGAATCTCCCTGAGATTTGTAAAACAGAAATAATAAAGAAAGAAAGAATAAAGACCTTCAATAACAAAAAGGAGAAATCAGCTATCCTTCATTTGACAAGACATTTATTTCTTTTAACTGTCATACATACAGTGCACCCTGCTAAAATAGGCTGCTGACTCATTTATTTGGGTACATCATATACTACAGCAGTATTTTTCAGTAAAGCTTAAACACAAATGAATTGTTTCCAAACCTGAATGTTCAGCATAAAACCTCTCAGAGTCCTGTCGTCTCCAGACCAGATCTTTGCATCTAACAATCCCAAAGTTGTTGTCTAGAATTCTCTGGTGAAGAGCCTGAAAGACAGAAATCACGATGTTTGTCCTCCAAGTTGCATCAAAACATGACTGGATCAACTTTAGATGCTTTTTCCTGTGTGTAGATTTTTTTGCAGAGAAAAAGTTAAAAATTGACAGCTCTGCTTCAAAAGGTCATCCTCTTGTGCTTTAACTTGAGATGACAATAAAGTAATGCACATTAACAAGTGAAATTAAACCTATCACTGATGGAATATTTTATGATAGACACAGCTGCTATGATTTTGAAGCGTCCAGGTCTGTGAGGTGAGCAAATGCTTCTTTACCACTCGATAAAATTGATATCAGAACAGAAAACATCAATTAATTAATTGCTGTTTTATTTGACAGTGGGTTAAAAAAAAAAAGCAATTAAACGGAAAGATATGTTCATTTATGCTTCATTAATTCCAAAAACTAATCTTTATAGATTAAACAAATAAGGAACACAGTATTTAAATCACACCATGCAAACTGTTACGCCCTGAGAAAGAGCAACAAATGTTTGAAATCTTGAAAAATGAAAATAACATTCACTGGTCATTTTATTAGGTACAGCTGTTCAACTGCTCATTCATCAAATCAGCCAATCACATGGCAGCAAGTTAATAGACATGTAGGCATGATGAAAACAACCTGCTGAACTTCAAACAGACCATCAGAATAGATGTATTTCAGAAATCGATGATCTACTTGTTGGGGCCTGAGGTCAGAGAAGGATGGCCAGACTGCTTTGAGCTAATAGGAAGGCAACGGTGACTCAAACAATCGCCCATTACAACCAAGGTCTGCACAAGAGAATTTCTCAACATGTTGAACCTTGAAGCAAATGGGCTACATGAGCAAAAAGAAAACACTGGGTGCCAGTCCTGTCAGCACAGAACAGGAAACTGACTCCACAATTCACACAGGCTCACCTTAACTGGACAACAGAAGAGTGGAAAATGTTATCAGGTTCTGATGAGTCTCCATTTCTACTGTAACATTTGGATGGTAGAGTCAGAATTTTGTGTAAACAACATTAAAGCAGGGATACATCCTGCCTTGTATAAATAGTTTAGGCTGATGGTGGTTGTGTAATGATGGAGATTTTCTTGGAACACTTTTAGTACCAGTTGAACAACACTTAAATGCCACAACCTGTCTGAGTATTACAACTGTCAGAAAGCTCAAAATATCTCAAACTGGTTTCTTGAACATAGACAATGAGATAACGGCACTCAAATGGCCTCCACAGATCAGTCACCAGAGCTCAATCCAATAGAGAACCTTTGGGATGTGTGGGAACAAGAGAGTCTCATCATGAATGTACAGCCAACAAATCTGCAGCAACTGTGTGATGCCATTATGTCAATATCAACCAAAATCTCAGAAGAATGTTTGCAGCACCTTGTTGAATCTGTGGTAGTCTGTAGCTTTCAGACTACAACTTCAACTGTGTAATCTTAGGTCTTAAACTCTGTAACTTAAACATCAGGGCAGCTTACCTCTAGCATCAAAGGATGAGCCACAGCATCTGGTTTGATGACCGCCAGGGTGAGCTGCAGCACTTTGGACAGGCGAGCACTTGTCAGCAACATTATCTAAAGACTGAACAGAAAATACGCCCTCAATGATAAGATCCAACTCGCCTAAAAGTACTTACATTTTTAGTTAAATTAATACAAAACAAACACCACAAGCAACGAAGATGGGACTTCTTTTTCGATTTTTTTTTATCGTTAATTTACCATTAATATAAATCATATAAAGTTAATAAAAAATACGAAGATTTTCTGCGTGACAGTTTCCAACCCATCAGTGCTAAGTTCGTGACTGACACTAACCTCTGTTGTGACTTCTGTCCAAAAAAGAAAAAACAATCAGTTTGTAACGGGGAGCAGAGCAACGGCCGCCGACATACTGTTAAATAAAAACGCTGTGCAAATACTGTTGCAAATAAAAACGCGTAATTTTTGTGGAGTTAGCGGTTATCTACAACTGTAGCGTGTGAATATAGTCTGCATCCTTGCTTGTCCAATTACACCAAAAACAATGCTAAAAATGTGAAAATTAGCTGAACGAGTCGTTGTTTGGTCTGTCCGTTCGTAAAAAGGGTCCCCAGAAACAGTGCCAGCAGAGTTTGTTCCCCCGCGAGAAGAAGTAAAAACATAGATTTCATGTCTTATAAATTTTAGTTCTAATAGAAGCTTTTTGGAATTATTTTTCTTGATTTCCACAAAATGTGTATGTAGAATAGGAACGTAACTACACGTAGGTACTGGCATACTGAGATTCCATATATAAATACTGCACTTATTATTGCATTTGGCAGTGGAATGAGACAAATACTTTCCTATTGTTCCCGTATTGGAACGCTAGGAAAATGGAAAAATGTCATCTGGTCAGAAGGCAGTGTCAGAATTTGATGTAAATTACACAAAAGCATGGATCCATAATTCTTTATATAAACTGTTCAGTGTAAACAGTATAATGATGTGGGAGATATTTTCTTGGAAAACTTTAGTACCAACTAAGCATTGCAAAAAAGTCACAGCATGCCTGAGTATTGTTAATGTACAGATAACACTCCATGTCACAAAGATCAAATTATCTCAACAGTGAGTTCACTGTACTCAAACGACGCAGTCACCAGATCTCAATCCACTAAGATGTGGGAGAATTGGAGATTTGCATCATGGATGTGGAGCAGACAAATCTAGAGCAACTGTTTGATGCTGTCATGTCAATATGGACCACACATTTTTGAGGAATGTTTTCAGCACTTTGTTGAATCTGTGTCCTGGAAAATTTAGACAGTTCTGAAGGCGAGGAGTAGGGGAGTGGGTGCAAACCAATACTAGCAAAATATACCAGATCAAGTGTCCAGTGAGTGTGCCCTTCTCGTTATTAATGTTTAATTTGTTTCCTAGATTATTGGAAGGAAATTCTTTGTACATATACACTAAATGAATATTGCACCTGGGTTGTCTTGTAAAGCAAAGGACCAGCAGTTCCAAGTATGTGATATAAACGATCGATATAGAGAAATTTCCCTGCACATCAAAGTGAGCAAGAATGTTTGAACATAAAACCGAGACGTCGAGTTCAGCAGCACACCAGCTACAAGCAGGGACTGGAACGAGACAGATTTTTGTCTCTGGTATTTCAACACTGGGGCAGATCAGACATACAGTATGAACACAGCGCACATTCCAGCAATGCAAAATGGCCACACCCTTGAAGAGTAGAGATTGTGTGTGTGTGTGTGTGTGTGTGTGTGTGTGTGTGTGTGTGTGTGTGTGTGTGTGTGTGTGTGTGTGTGTGTGTGTGTGTCTGACATTCAGAGAGACAGAATGGGGGGAGGAGGGTAGTTAGATGTCCCACATAGGTTTCTCCCACCTGCCCATGTCATGTGACTTGGGGTGACAGGACAGCTGTTACCTCCCATGAGAGGGCTGAAGAGGATAAGAAGAGGTGCAGAGTTAAATTGGATATATTTTAAGAGTACAGACTGAAGACCTAAATTCTATGTAACCTGTAGTTTTTGTATTTTGTATGGCTTTACAACCCACACATATCCATACACATCCTCCACTGACAATAAAGGCATTCAACTCAATCGTCAGGAAGACGTGAGAGAAAAGAAACTTGGATATGAAAGTTGTGTGAGGGTGTTGTGCTGTTTTATGATCACTTGCTTTGCTGTAAATAAATTGCAAATGAAATACTGTTGCTGAGTGACACAAAATACAGGTGATTTTGTGTTTTTTACACTTATGATTTTGTCTAAGGTAGGGTGTCAAACATAAGGTGTGAGGATCAAAATCTGCTCACCGAAGATTCCAGTTGGGCCCACTGGATGACTTGGGAAAATATAACTTTTGTACTTTTAACTATATTTTAATAGGTTTTACAGCTTTTCCTGCTGATAAAGCTCTCCCCTGGAAGCTTTCATACTACACTTAAGTAGATATGTAAAAGATAAACAATAAAATGACAGACGAATTTATGTTTTTCATTGTGGAGTATAGAAATTTCATCAATCAACAAAAAACTTAATGTTTTATAAATATAGGACAGTCTGAGCAGTGAGCTACAAGAAAATTGATCATGTATAGAGACTGAGATGTGCTGTTGAAATTACACTTCATCTCATATCAAGATATATCTGGGATTAAATATGTCGCTAAATGTCTTTACACTGACAGAAAGTGCAGTTTCACTCCTCTGGCCCACTTAATATCAAAGTAACCCTCAATGTAAAATGAGTGTGGCATCCCTGGTCTAAGGCGTCATGATATCAAATCAAAAATTAACATGACAGGATCAAATGTGGCTGTTCAGCCATGCTTACACAGATATCCTGTACATTTTTAATCAGCAAAATTTTATAACCACATTGGCAATCAGCACCATATTAGCAAGTATTATAAGTGGAAGAAGATACATGTAACACATGTAAAGGTAGCTCAGTTTTACATGCAAAAGTACCCTAGTCGCCCTTTGATCTTGTACTAATGAGTGCACATTTAACACCAGCAAGAATTTTATTATCTTGTTCCAGCAGTCAACAGGATAACCTGAAATACTTTTAGGACCTTACATCCCCCAAATGAGTTTATATGGCTGAACTGTCTGGTTATGGAGATACTGCGAGTTTGATACTATCCGTGTAATATAAGCAGCATTAAATTTACACAACACCAGCGTCTTTTCCAGGAAAAATAGTTTTTTAATGTTAAACTTTTTTTAAAACATCAGTCGTTCTTGTATTTCTTTTTAAGCCACACTATCATAATTGCAATTTGGAATGATAAAAATAATTTGTTGCGACCATTTATATACCTAAACTGCTCAGAAGTGTTAAAAAATAGTGTTTGTTTTAATCTTGAAATTGTTATTGCCTTAATATGAAATAACTTGTTAAATGTTAATGTTAAAGGATTTTTTTTTTTCCACAAAGGGCTCCTTCCAATTCTGCCTGTGTCCGCTCAGCATCTCTGCAGATGATGTATTGAGGAGCAGTCACTGAGAAGTACACCAAACTGCCTGAAAAGCAGTTTTCAGATGGTAGAGCGCAACACTTGGACAGAACAGACATCATCGATGCTCACTGCTGACTCTCTCTCTTTTTTTTTTTTTCCCGTTCCTTTTTTTTTTTGCCTGTCCCATTTGGCTCTTTTGCCATCAGAATTATTGTCTAAAGGCAAAGAAAGATGCCCAACGGATTCACTTTACCAAATTGACCATCCCAGCCTTGCCGTAATGGTCACTGCTGACTCTCACTTCAAGTGTTCTCAGCTGGTCGGCTGATTCAGCTGATCCTGCACTCTTTGACCACCATAAAACTCATCTCTGTTTCATCTCCGTGCCACTGCTGCTGTTGCTTCTCTTGCTTCTCTTCCTTCCCTTGCTTCTGGCTCTCCTGCAGTTGTCGTTCCCTTTTGGTGGGAGTCAACTGACAACTGACTTACTCACGACCCCCACGGGTGCTTGGGTGTCCATAGGCTGCTCATTCTTTTGCCAGTAGCCACCGCAAAGTATCACGTGGAAAAGGAATGCTTAATGTGAGAAAAAACTGAGCTTTTGTCATGACCAACTGTGATGGAAATGTGCACAGCATCTTCACGTAGTTACACTGTTTAAAACGAGTGTCAATTATTGATTGATTTATTGAATGTATGCTTATTTTATTGGTTTTAAACTAAATGTGTTATATTTTTGCTGCCCTCTTGCTGGTTTTAATTACTATCCTGTTATTCTTTTAATTTTTAGGCTGTATCATTTTTATATCAAGTCCCTTTTTTTAATGGTTTCATGCACTTGATGATTTCTGTTTCTGTGAAAGACTTGGTTGTTTTATCAACAATAATGCATATGTTGTTTTAAATAAATATTAAAATAAACTAAATATTTATTACATACACAACATAGTTGTTAAACCTTATCCAAACTAAATGGTTCAGTTTAAGAAATTTTACGAGGAAATAATGAGCCTGAACAAGTAACAGTTTAATATCTTCCCTTATAATTACCCTTTATTATCCTCTACAGTGAGGCATTTAGTAAAAATTCCATCTGATTTACTACTATTTATATACACACATACTGTATATCGATACACAGGAGGATGTATGGTGTCACATCGCCTTCAGGTATTGGTTTCTATGACAAGAAACATTCACAAAGTGATCCAGTTATTATTTGAAAGACAGTGTTTAACAAACTTATTAGACCAAAAACTTGTTTAAAAAATCATATTTTTATTTATTAGGCAGGATTAAAACCTGAAATCAGGTTTTCAGAAACCCCTAAAACTGCTTTTTCTGTTCAGAAATGAAAATAAATAAATATAATTTGGCATCTTAATCTAAAACTAAAAACATTTTGTCAAATAGTCAATTTGAAAATTCATGGATAACAACAATAGTTACATTTTAGCACTCAAAACATTATTTGATTAAAGAGCTGGCACATACTTGTGGATTAACCATTACAGAAACATTCCAACAAGTCATTTTAGTAATTTCTAATACTAATAGATGCTATGATTTTTAATATTAGCAGTTAGATATGCTTGCCTGCGAAGTCATTTCAGCCTGTCATTGCCATTATGTAATTGAGCTGACAAAACATCCTACCATGCTTTGGTACAATAGCACAGTGAATATGATCGTTTAATAAAATTGTACTTAATTTGTCCCCTGCTATCGTCCAAAATCAGACCTCATGTGTCACCTCTGACTGCTGCAGTAGGCCCTTCTAGGGTGACACAGGCTCCAGTGTAACACCCAGAACCCTTTCATGTCCTAACTGTCGGGCTGGTGAGAAAAGTGTGGGATGTGTTTCCTGTTTTGGCACCTTTGGATGGCTTCAGTATCAGACTGAAGCCTAGTCCCAAGCACCTCGAGGCAACTGTTGTGGTGATTTGGTGCCATATAAATAAAACTGACTTGAATTGAATTACTTAGGGTGCCACATTAATAACAAGCTTTTTTCTCTGTGTTGGTGAAATGAAATGAAAACTCTTTGCTGTTTTCTAACCAAACACCAAACAATAAAGACGCTGACGTCACCAACTGCTGCATTTCCTCACTCCTAAATCTCACATCCTCAGAGCATCCGTTTAAATCCTTCTGTCCTCTCCTTGAATCATGTGGGCGAGTTTCCTTCACCTCTCCATCACCTGTTCTCTCTTTCAGCATAAATGCTGCTGACCTTTGACCTTTCTGCTCCATTGCTTTGCCACACGGACCGGGCTTCCTTTGGCAGCTGTGTCAACCTCGATGCTGGCAACTGCTGTGCCCAGGGAAGGACAGAGAGCGCCATTAATATCAGACCACGTAATGAGTCAGCAGCACAGTACCGTCTTACCATTGTCAGGATTAAGCAGCTCACTATTGCTTTTTCAACTAGGCCAGCTCCTAATCTTTTTAGTGTGCCTTTAGAATACATTAAAAAATGTGTGTGAATTTTTTAGACACTTTAAGCTATTATCTGTTGCCATGATGCCAATTTTACAATCTCAAATCCCAGTTTTAGTCTTACTTCTAAGTTATTTGTTGTTAAGTTATTAAGTTATTTATTAACCCCCCACCTTCCACCACCACCACTACCTCCTACAGGAGCTTTCCTGCTAAAAGAGGTGGGGGTCACTCCGTGTGCGTGTGCATGCGCAAGATCTGGTCTGGTGTCAGCTGCCACTTTATTTATACCAATAGAATTCCATATTATCCGCTGTTGAAGAAACTGCTCTGGAGTTCATCATTCAAAGCTCCTGTCTGCTGTCCTGAGGGAAATTATTTCCTCCTGCCAAGTGAAGTGTGTTGTGACCTCCCCAGAAGCAGTGGGACATTGGCAGCAGGGCAGATGGGTATGACAGAGGGGAACAAAGTGATTAGCAAACGGGGGGCCCCGGTATGTGAACAGTAGTTAAAAATAACCTCCCTAGCCCAATTTGAAGATAACATGCAGCTTGGGCACTTAAGCCCCTTCACTGACTTTCCCCCATGTTGATTTAATTGATCTCAAAATTGGTGAGCAAGTCAAAATCCTGTCATCCAGTGTCCATGTTTACAGTGAGTTCTGGAAGTATAAAGAATCACCAGACTGGATGACTGGAAGTCAAATAAAAAAAAACAAAAAACAGAAAAGGTGTAGACAGATGAAAAAAAAATCAGAGGGTAAGGTGAGCTCTTCTGAATGATGCATGACACATGATGAAGGAGAAACAGATGATTAGATGAGAGCGTTCGCTGGCAAAGCCCCGGCCTGTGCGCCAGTATGTGACAGTGATCAGCTGTTCCCGCAAAAGAGGAACACAAGGATTATGATTTGTGTCTTTACCATCGTGTCCGGTGCGAGCGACCAAGAATTCACTCAGCAACAAAAGTCATCTGATATTCCAAGCGCTCAGATGTAACAAGCAAGGCCGTGGCACATCGCTGGCATTAGTGGAAATGTTGCATTTGTGATACACCCTGGCTCGGCGCCATGGGAAATATTGAACAACTGTCGAATTTAGACAACATCCTGTGGGGTGAAAAAAAAACGGGAGCCACAAAGATGCAGCCAGGTTGCTATTTGTGGACGGCAAGTGCCTCGAAAATAGCGAGAGCGTTAGGTTTCAATATAAGCCCCTCTCTCTGAGCTTGAGCTTTCTGTGAATGAGGCCCGGGTTCCTATCACACCCAACCCCGGCGCTGATTTTAGAACACAGGTGTTGACCTTAGTGGAGCAGCTTGTGCTTGCTGCAGAGGAAAATGAACCCCCTGAGCCTGGGTCTGTTTGCCTCTACACTGCTGGTGATCAGTGCGTGTAGATGCTTCAGCGCTGTCACACCTTCAGACCTGTCATTCTATACGGCAGCACGTATCCTGAGAAAAGACATATTCTTCCAGGCTTTGGATTTTTGCCTCCTAAAGTGGCTCATTTCACATCGAGTGCTTGCGTTCTAAGAGTCATGGTGGCAGAATGGTCATCTTGTGGCCACTGAAGAATTTATTGCTTTCTTTTTATGATGCCACAGGAGCACCTATATATCCTACTGGCCATGCTTCGTGGACAGAGGTTTACTTTACAGTTTGTCAAAGCATTTGCCACATTTGGTGCACTGTGAAGCATACAGGCTTCTTATCATGTGATGTCTCCCAAAGGGACCTGTTTCAGTTGCCCGAATCACCGCATAAAGGGGCCTGAAATGTTATTTTGTGAACTTGATAAGCACATACGTCACTTTTTCCTCCCCGGTAAACGATGCAATGAAGCTAAAGTGAATCAAAGAAGCCAAAGAGGGCTGAAACTCAACCTTGGCTTCGGCTGTGACTCACGGCCTGCCGTAACTGCTGCTCTGACTGTACCCCCAGACCCAGTAAAACACGCCCCTCTTGCAGTTGCTTCCTTGTTTCTCCCTGTATCCCCTTTTCTTTTCTTTTTTCTTTCCCTTTCTTTTTTTTTATCCAAAAAGGAGCCATTGACATTCGGTGTAAAATAGAGGCAGGGTGGGGTGGGGGGGGCCTGAACAGAGGAACGGCAGGGGTGTAGGATGTCTCGAGCCCAGTGTGAACAGCTGAGAGGTGTGATTTCACAGGCTGGCTCCCCTCTGTCAAAGCGCTGATTGGGCCGGACAGGAGGCGCAGGAGAGGCCCGGGCTTCTAAAGGACACCAACAGGTGGGAGGCCGCATTGGAGGGGGCCGCTCCTGGAGCCATAGAAAAGGCCGATCTGCAAGGCCTGCTGTGGGCACAATCCACTGACCAGATACAGAGGAGGATGGGTGATCACAGGAGAGCTGAGGGTGAAGCCGGGGAGTGGTTCTCAGAAAGCGGAGGGTTAGTTTCATGAGCTTGGCTTTAAAGGGTGGATAAAAGGCAGAGGACAACTTCAGGGATGAGGAGTAAGGTTGGTCTGAGTTTTGTCTGTTTTTGAATCACTCCTGTGATTTCTCCTTCTAAAACTTTAGTTCACAGCGCAGGAAGAGACAAAGTCATATGTCAGGCAACAGAATCTTCGGGTTACTGTGCTTGTGTGGTTTCAGCTTAACTTCAGCACAATATGAGTAAAAATCTGGTATCAAACCAGCTTTCTCTCACTTTTACTGAAGACACAGCACAACATGGCAGCCAGTTGTGTCAGGTGAGGGGAAGCTGAGATGTGATGCAGGAAAGAATCAGGAAATCTGGTGCCTCTCAGAGGAGTCGTCCTAGTCTAATTACAGTAGACGAGACAGACTTTCTGGTGGCCATTTGGTTCAGAAGTGTTTAGATTTATCAAGGAAGTCACCACTTGTGAAGGAGAGGTGGACTGAGGCCTTCATCTTAACCCCATTTACTCACCGTGAGAAAACCACAAGAGGAGGCGCAAGGAGACCAGACGAAGGTGAGTAAAACGCATTTTTTTAAAAATCAGCTCAAGCTATTTTAATAAGGGGTTGCAATTAAAATGAATTGAATTTTTTCCGCTTTTAAGGATCACTTGACACAACTGTCGGCATCACGTTGACTTGGCATGGCACGATGTTTGGGAAATAAAAAAAGGACGATGACCTTTGTTTGATGGGAGCCGGTATTTGCCTCACCCGCCTGAGTTATTTAAACTCATTTCAGCAGCATCACACTGGCATTATCCATCAAGTATCTGCCAGTATGATCAGTCCCGTCATCTGTCAGTGTCAGAAAATTCACTTTTTATTTGTCTAATAAAACAATGGTCAGGTTTAACCCATACAAATTGCTTCTAGCTTCATGGAGATGATAGAAGCCACCATTCTGTGCCTCTCATGCTCCATTATTCCTTTATTCACTCACTC
This sequence comes from Rhamphochromis longiceps, assembly GCF_057381845.1. NCBI lineage: Eukaryota > Metazoa > Chordata > Actinopteri > Cichliformes > Cichlidae > Rhamphochromis > Rhamphochromis longiceps. The sequence continues at coordinate 9,269,932 of NC_140571.1, read as the reverse complement.
ACTCTGTCACAGTTAACCGCTGTTAAGCCGGTTCTTCCCGCTACTCTTCACGCGTGGCTATGAAAGGGTGCTTTGTGTCTCGAGGAGCAGCGAATCCAGTTGTTGTCCCTTGTGAGCACATGCTTCCTTATATCCCCATATTAATACGCCACTTATGGAATGTAAGGAAGTGTGTGGTTTCAAGGGGACCTGAGCATCGACGTCGACATTTCTCATATTGTCCTTTCATTTGTCTTCATTCAGAAAATTGTGTGAGGGTGTCTGTCTACTTTATATGTGTGTGTGTGTGTGTGTGTGTGTGTGTGTGTGTGTGTGTGTGTGTGTGTGTGTGTGTGTGTGTGTTGTGTAAAGAGCTATACAAATACAGGCCATTTACCATTTGGGGGGTGTCAGAGTTCATGACCATGTGTGTGTGTGTGTGTGTGTGTGTGTGTGTGTGTGTGTGTGTGTGTGTGTGTGTGTGTGTGTGTGTGTGTGTGTGTGTGTGGCAGGACAACAGGTGAAAGGCCTGTTCCCTCTCCTTCAGCTCAGGCACGTGTGCAGTTAGCATTACTCCCAGGGCCGCTGATCGGGTCTCAGGGACTTCTTGAAAAATTCCTGCCCTGCCCCAACTGCTGACAGTCAAGGAGGATTGACAGAGCACAGCTGTCACCCATTATAGCAACCGCAGAGCTCTCAAAAAGGGAAGAGGGGAGGGAAGGGCAGAGATGCAGGAGCTGTCACTGAGGGTGAAAGTTCACTGCCGTGGGCTGGATTTGGAAGGAAACGGAGAGATGTCACCGGCTGTCAGAGTTCTCAAGCCTCTAAATAGGAACTATTTGCTTGGTAACACGGAGGCACTTGTTCCTGTGCTGTAACTTCTCCTTTTCTCTCTCTGTGTGTTCCATCAGGTAAGACTGAAGAGGATTCAGCAGCCCTTACTGCCTGCAGATGATGTCCATCTCCTACCGTCTTTCTCATGTCCCTCTTTTTCCGTGACCTTTACCCCTGTAACCTTTCCTCCTGACTGCCCCTCCCCTCCTGCTCTGCCTCTTGCTCTGCCACTCGCAGCTGAAGCAACACGCCTTGCTGTGGCTGGTCAAACGGAACCAAGTCAGGTGTTTCTGTGAGGTTTGGTCCCCTTCAACCAGCTACTGCGCCGTGAATTCAGTCAGCACACACCGGCTGGGAGTCAAACACGCAGTGACGTTGTGGTGTAGCGCTGCTTAATCTGGAGGTGGTGAATAGAATAGATTTTACAGCACAGATGCAACGTGAATCTTCTTTAGGAGCACTATGTTGATTGTCCATGGTAATATGTGACTAGAAACCAAATAAAAGATCACTGATGATGTACAGTGTTGAATTCCTGTTCTTCTGATTCACGTTCAGTCCATTGTGTACTCGAGGAAAAACACAACGATACATTAAGTCTAGCAGTTGAGTCCACCTTATTCTGCAGAATAGACTCTGACCCAGTATGAGATGATATAAATATGAGGCCTAAAATGGCAGCAAAGTATAACTTAGTAAATTATTTAAACAGAAAAAGAACGCAGGTGTAGCAGTGCAGGGATAGACACTGTAGAATAGATGGGAAAAGCTAATATTACAGTCCGGGCCAGAGAATTCAGTACCATGGATAGCACGCATGATGTATATATACAGTAATATGCTGTTTCTAGCTAGGTTGCCTTCTGTGTGGGTGTGGAGTGTACACATGCCTGCAGACTATTTACAAACAGGCTGTGCAGAGGCAAGCCAACAATCTAATAACCCTGCGCTATATGAGCTACACACCAAGTACCACTCGGAGATTTAGAATATCACTGTGCTGCCTGACTAGAGCTAGAATAAATCTCTTTTATCCCAACTTCAAGCTCAGTTTTAAATGATGAGGTAGGGATGTATCAATAAAAAATGACAGATCTTTTTACTTTTAGTGTTTGCATGAATTTTACAGTTATTTTGCACTCTACTGTATAGGTCTATAAATAGCACATATGCTTATGTCTGTGTATTTTTGTTCTTGTTTCACTCATATTTCATGTGTGTTTAAACATTTTTTATAAATACAGCCTGGGTGGAAACCTGATCCAAATTTCCTACAATGTGGGACAATAAAATCTGTCTTCAGTCTATTTTGTGATGGAGGATAATATACACACAAAAATGACACTCCAGCTGTCTCCATGAAAATAAACTTCCTCTAAGCATGCAGATGTAATGGGGATGCAAATAAGCATACAAAGAACAGCGCTGCACATCCCTTACCAACTTTTTCACTTCAAACCTTTTGTCAAAACCAGCTAAATCTGCTGCTGTTATTGAAATCACTGACCAAAAGCCAGGATGCTGAAGTTGTAATTCACTGGATCATAATATAGACAGTAAACTGATATTTAACGTCAGCATTTTAATCAGGAATAGACAGGCAATCTGTCCAGGGTTTACATATCTCCTACCCAATGGATGGATGGATGGATGGATTTTCATTATGAACCTTTGCCCTTATCATTACAGCAAAGTCACCAAAATAACATTCCTAATCAGTCCGGTTGTAGTTTGTAGTTCATTTCACCCTGTTCCTTGTTAGACAAAGGAGCATATACCAGTTCTGTTGGTGGGTTAAGGACCTTCCACGACCTCGTCCAGTTCTCCTAGAGTGACTGCCTGTCTCTTGGAATCTCTTCCTTGCTGTTGAGACTGTGTAAGGAGACACATCAAGCCTTCTGGCAATGTGACATTTCAATGCCAGAATTGGAAAAAAGGTTAGTGGCCTCCATCTGTAAAATAATTAGTGTTATGGGGGTGTCTCATTGTTTTCTCTCTAGTGCACCTGTTGTGAATTTATTCACACCAAAACAGATAAAACTGATCAACAACCCCTTCTGCTACTTAACTGACCAGATCAATATTCCAATATTCACTTCAATATTCAATATTCCCTCTATGTATTGCACAGTGATTCCCTCTACTGTGCAATCACTGTGCAGTACTTAATTCTACGTGCAGTAACCAAAACTGTATATACATAACACTATTTATTTATTTCCCCTTGTAATGTTCATATGTATAATACTCAAAAGATTTTTTGTTTAAAGAAATAAGGGAATGCTCAAGACTTTTTCACAGTAGGCTACTTAATGATGTAGGAAGTTTAATAGTTTTAGATTTTATTTTATTTTTGTTGATGTAGCAAGTTCGGCCTTTAGAATCACATCTAAACATAAAATAAATAACAGTATGTCACTGAGTGAGCCTTAATAACACCCATTAAACATTAATACTATTTGGAAAATAGTATTAATGTTTAATGGGCATAAGGCAAAGATTAAAATATCAATACTATAGTCTAAATATCAGGAGAGCAAATCAATATGCTTAATATTAATGTGCACATACTCATCAACATACAACGTCATCCACCAGGGGGCGATATACGTTTCTATGGTAGTAGTTTCTACAGCAGAAGAGGAGGTGAAGCAGCATCGTAAACATGGCTGACAGTGGAGTGATAGGTGGGTTTCAGAGTGTGTAAATAGCTGTAGTTCATTTGGTTTTTCCTTTTGGTTCTTATTCTTTAGTTGCAGGAGTTACGAAGAAGTATCTCATACTCACAGCGCTTATTATGTAGACTTTGTTATTAGCTAGTTAATTTCCCAGATGCTAGACCTGCTAACGTTAGCGTCGAGAGCATGTAAACGGTACTCATGCCGTAGACAGAGAATGTATTGCATCATCTTTTCGAGTAGTTTTAAAATGTACAATACTCATGTTTCTAGTTGTCACTGTGCTGTGACGATGATGCACTACACTTGTTTTGTTACTGATTTCGTTGACACGGTGCAAACTAAAAGCAGCTAACAGACTCGACCTTAATATCACCGCCTCTTGTGGAAAAAGTAACAGAACTACGTTATAATGCTAAATAACCTAATATTATCATCCTCTGTTGCTCGTCTTACAGACGGACCCGGGAGGAAAGATGAAATCGAACGCGCAAAGGTTAGTCTAGGTGTTTTCTTGAAATTTATTACAGCCTTTTGTGTGGATAAATGCTTTCCTTAATAGTTAGGTTTTTCTTGACGCCTCTTCCTGTCACGTGACAGAGTGAAGGCAAAGACCTAACCAAGGAGGAAAAGCAACGGCTGAGGAAAGAGAAGAAACAGCAGAAAAAAATCAAAGAGAAAAAAGATGACAAGGCATCACAGGAAAATGAGAAGGAGAAGAAGCCGGTCACTTCAGCAGCTCCAGCATCCCAGCCCCCGACACAACCCACAGTGCAGAAAGGTGCCTCCCATTTAGGCAGCAGCAAGTGTTGTTGTATCTGGGTGCACAGTGTGATTCATTCTTTATCCTAACATCTGTGTCTGTTATGGTCTTTGTCAGCTCCTTCAGCAGTGCCTGCTACTGCACCTGTTTCTGTGCCTGCCTCGGAGGCTTCTGTGCCGGCGGACAAGCCAACAAAGACTAAAGCGGAGCTGAAAGCTGAGAGGAGAGCTCGGCAAGAGGCTGAGAGGGCCAGCAAACAGACCAAGAAGGGAGAGACAGGACAGCAGGCAGCCACGAGCAAACCAAAAGCTCCGCCCAGTGATCTGCAGCCAGGTACTGCTGTTGCACCTAACATTTGCGCGTTCAGTTTTATCTTTTGGATAATCTAACTCAAAATAATCAAGTCAGAACAACAGACAGCTACCTGTAGAACTTTGAGAAGCTGTTTTTGCCAACACAGAAGCTGGCTGTGATAAATACAGACTAACAGTGATCAGTGATTGTTGTAGGGTCAAACGTTGGCCTCATGATTGGCTGCAGGGAAATATGCTGAAACAAGACTGACTGGTGGTAACTTCACCAACAAGGTTTTGGTGCCAGTGAAGTGTTAAATGTAAAGGTCAAGGTCATGTGATATCGGTGGCAATGGTAATAAGTGTATCAGCAGTAGAGCGACTGATTTTGGAAGGTGAACCTGTACAGAAATATGGGAAAATATGAAGACATTAAACATGTAATACAGACTGAAAGCAATACAGCTGCTGCAGACAGACCATCAATATGAGTGTGTAAGAGGGGAAAATGACTGTAACGTAATAATATATCAAAAGTGTAAGCTTTAAGTGCTTTGGTCAGTAAGGCTAGACAAGACTTGATAAAGTTTAGCCTATTTACATGTGAACGGAGATATTTTTTAAAACTGCACGTGTGGACGGGATTTTTTTTAAAAACGGAAAATCTCAGATTCCAAAAATACCCTTGTACGTGTGAATGTAGCCTTAGTCTTTGTTCAAATTTGACAGTGCAAATACCTGGATAACATAAAATCCTGCTTCGCAGTACAGCTATTTAGCATCTCCCAAACGACCAGCAGAATTTTTTGGCTCGTCAGCAAACTGGAGAATATTAACACTCTTTGCATTTTCAGTGGTGAAGAGGCTCCCTGAACACATTCAAGTGGACAACCCAGACGTTTTAAAGAAACTTGCCAAGAAGTTGGAAAGGCAACAGGTCAGTATTGCTGTGAGGAACTTCTGAAGACCCTTAAAAATGATTCAAGACACACTGAATACACACGATACATAGTGATTCTAAGTAACCTTTTAATTTGTTGTAAGGATGGATAGATTCATCGGGAAATGTTTGACTTATTTTATGAAAATGGCTTGATCTTGGATGCTTCAAGTAACTATTTTTGTTTGAATCTAACATACTGTATTGTAAACAAATTCAGTTGATGGAAAAAAACACTGCTGGTATGTTTACAACATGTTATATTGGACAGAAGTGTGACATTTCCTGCAGGTGCATGGTTCGTTTTTGGAAATCTAAGCTTTTACTAGTTAAATCTGAGACATTCTCTAATTAAACAAAAGTCAGTCAGTTGTATACATAAATAGAATTCCTGTTATTTGTACAGTAACTCCAAAATAAAGTAACTTTATTTGGTTGAGTCATTGCAGCCAGTAACCAGCAGTTGTGATTGCATGTGACTGTATCCAACATTTCTTTCAGACACCAGAGCACTATGCTGCTAAAAAGGTATAAGCCATCGGCGTCTGGCTTTACAGAATGTGTGCCTTTAACCTTTTTGGTTCTGTTTCAGTTGCTAACCTGTTATCTTAATCCGGTTTAACCCATTATTGTTGGTTGTTACAAACTTAATGGTAGAGATGTAAAAACATCTCTTCCATGTAGACAGCTGTTAAGTTGGCAAGTAGGTTTTACAGTATGTGTGTTGTTTGCTGTGGTCACCGAAACACCAGGCTGTCCGTTGCTTGCTGCTGTTCTGTTAGTCATAATTTATTATAACAGTAATTTTTAATTTTGTCAGTTTTCTTTCTATTAGGTCTACACAGAATTCAAAGTTTAATGTAACTCTTAATGAGCACAGTCTACAGACTCCCTGTTTTCACCTCATTAACTCAGCTGTAATCTCTGACCTGGTGTACATTTTGTGCATTTCAGATCCCGCTGCGCTCAGATTATGGCTACAAAGTCAGCCTGTTTTCTCATCTCCACCAGTACAGTCGCAAAGCTCCTCTAACACAGCAACTCAGGTAAACTGACTTTAAATTGTATGTTACAGTGTGTTGTTTATGTCATGTTATAAGATGTAACCTCTTAAGATTTCCTTAAATCTCTTTTGTGGTTTGCAGCATTCCTTCCACAGTGATTCATCCCGCTATTGTCAGGCTGGGTTTGCAGTATTCACACGGCATTGTTGCAGGATCCAATGCTCGCTCTGTCGCCCTGCTGCATGCTTTCAAACAGGTACAGTCCCAACATAGACCATTCATTCTTCAAACCCCACTGTTCCCTCTCTCATGGGCAAGGCTAAGGCTGACACAGTGACCGTTTGACTGCAGTCAGTTACAAAGAAGTCGGCCAGTATTGGAGAGGGTCCATGTTTTTACTTATCAGGAGACATTGTAAAAGTGAATCTGGTCATTAAAATCAGGTAGATACAATCTCAAATTCACACCAAGTTGAGAGCGTGTAATGCTCAGAGAAGCTGCAAAAAAAAAAAAAAATTCAAGGACTAGATCTCAGACTCTACACGCCTCAGTGAGTTCATGACAGTACAGTTAGAAAAACACTGAACAAGTATGGTTTGTTTGGAAGTGTTGTCATAGGGAAAGCTTATTCTTTCTAAAAAGAATATGGTGGTATAGCTTAGCTTTTCAAAGTTGCATCTGGGCTTGTTTTACAGCCACAGGACCTGGGCACTTTGTAGTCACTGAGTTTACTACGAGCTCCTATGTATATAAAAGTATTGTAAAGTCAATGTGAGGCCATCTGTCTGACACCTAAAAGTCTGGCCTTAATTGGGTCATGCAACAGGACAACGATCGCAAGCACAGCAGCAAATCTACAACAGAATGACTGGAAAAGAAAAGAATGTTGTAATGGCCCAGTCAAAGTCCAGTGTTTCATTTTTCCCTTCAGGTAATAAGGGATTACACTACACCTCAAAATGAAGAGCTATCAAGAGACTTGGTCAACAAGCTAAAACCTTATATCAGGTAAAGGAAGAAAAATACTGATTTTAGTCATTCATCATTATTTCCTACACTACTGACACGTTTTTGGTTTAACACATGAAATCATTCCTTTTGCTTTGTTTTTATTTCAGTTTTCTGAATCAGTGTCGCCCTCTGTCAGCCAGCATGGGTAATGCAATCAAATACATCAAGAAGGAGATCTCTAATATTCCTAGTAACTGTAAAGAAGACGAGGTTAGTGACACTCGTGTATTTGCAATCACATAATCTGTTTAAGTAGTGAGACTTTTATCACACTGTGTGGTTCATTTTAAGTTTCCAATACTTGAGAACTCATGCACTTCCTTTTGTTTTTAGGCAAAGAACAAACTGCTCAACTGTATCGAGTCCTACATTAATGAGAAGATTATTCTCGCTGGTGTAGCTATTGCCAAGTGCGCCATAGAAAAACAAAAGATCAGTGATGGAGATGTGATCCTAGTTTATGGATGGTAAGTCTCTAAAAGCTGTGTGCATGTACTTGGTTTCAGCTGTTAAATCTGTTCTTTATTAGCGAGCATTGCTTAATTGTTTATTCTTAACACTTTCTCTTCCCTGTTTTGGTTAGATGCAACCTTCCTTCCGCATTTTTGTCCTGACATTAAATGTTCCTCTCTCCTCCCTGACAGCTCGTCACTGGTCAACCACATCCTTTGCAAGGCCTTTGAGAAGAGCAGAAAATTCCGTGTTATTGTTGTGGACAGCAGGCCTCGGCTAGAGGGCAAGGAGGCCCTGAGGCGCCTGGTCCAGAAAGGCATCAGCTGCACCTATGTTCTTATCTCTGCTGTCTCTTACATCCTTCCAGAGGTAATCATGGAGCTACACTAGAGTAAACCCCAAAATATTTGGTTCTAAGCACAATGAGTTTCTTTATTCTCTTCTAGGTGTCAAAGGTTTTCCTTGGTGCTCATGCTCTGCTGGCTAATGGTTACGTCATGTCTCGAGTGGGGACATCACAGATAGCTCTGGTGGCCAAAGCTTTTAATGTGCCTGTGCTGGTGTGTTGTGAGACCTACAAGTTCTGCGACAGGGTGCAGACAGACTCCTTTGTATCTAATGAACTCGGTATGGAAAGTGTTCAGTTGCTACATAAATGTCTGCGAGCCTTTCAGCTCAATTTGTCCTTTTGCTCAACTTTATTTCCATACACCAGTTTATCCTCATCTTTGCTTTCCAGATGACCCCGACGACCTCATTGTAACCCGTAAAGGAACGACTCCGCTGGAGGGATGGGAGAACGAGTCCTCTCTCGGCCTTCTTAACCTGGTCTACGACGTGACGCCGCCTGATTTCGTAGATCTAGTCATCACAGAGCTCGGGATGATCCCGTGTACCTCTGTCCCCGTGGTGCTGCGAGTCAAAAACGTGGACCAGTGAACAACTCAGTTTGTGTGCACCAGAGCTTGTACACACACACAACAAATTGTGCTTTTAGCATGCAATAAATATATATCTGAAGTGACATATGCTTTTTAAATTGAGTCCATGTGTGTTTTTATGGTAGTATTGGATGAATGGAAATATATTTCCTGGCCTAATGTGACAAGGCTGTTCTGTTTATTAAAAAAAAAGTAGTGCTAGATGTTATAAGACCCACTGTTTATTAGAAACAGAACAATTAATTGTCAATACAATCCCACTGAGCGTCACAACACTAGTTATTAACCATGGCATGCAATTTGAAACAAGACAGAAATTTTTCCTAATTACAGTTGGAGTTGAAGCATCAGATAAATGTTATGGCTCCCATAAAGTTAGGTTTAATGACAAAAGAAAAGTAAGACATTAACCAGGTACTACAGTTTTTGGTAAAGCAGCTAGGAGTTTATGTTCTCACTGCTCATATATCGTCACCAAGTTCAGTTAAAACCAGGAGAAATATTCTGCATGCTGTAGATGCACTCTCTCCTTACAAGAATTATTTATTAGTTGCAATATTTAGTCAGTGCATTAACATTCAGACAACTTATTTAGCCAGAAGCAATGTATTGAACATAGAGCAACTAGAGCTGCCCTTCAACACTGAATTTTCCCAATGGGAGAACACAACATTTTAACAGCTAGAAAATCAGTTAATGTACAATTAAATCCTGTATATGCATAATGTAAACATTATACTCGAAGCATAGAAACAGATATCCTGTTTTAAAATCTTCAGTAGAACCCTGAATCTCACTGGAGAAGAGTATCAAAGGAGGTTACCCTTGAATCTCAAGACATTTAGCACATGTGGCCTATAAACAAAATGTGGCTGTAACAGACAAGTATCTTCCACATTTTGTGTTTTGTCTGAAATTGAAATTAAAGATGTAAATAAAAACATCACACTTCAAAAAGAGGTTTGTTGCAAAAGAAAGGGTTTTGTGTCGCTCAACTACATAGAAAAAAAAATAAGGAATTTAACCTATTGGACTATTAAAATAATTTTTAAAGATGTCAAATAAGCTTGCACCCTTAAAACAAACTTAGTCTTTGCTGTCAGTAAAGTGTAAATTCAGCACGTCTGCCCAGACAGGTTTTAGGACTGAAGACAGTATTTGTGTAAGTGCACATAGTTTCCCCTTCTATCACATGGTGTCAGTCAAATACATTTACAAATATAATTGATGTGCTAATAGTGGTCATTTTTGACAAAAATATTTGAAATGCGGAGCAAATCTTTTCTTTAAAATTGCACTGAAACATCTTTGAGGTCAAACGTGTAAATTTCCTTGAAACAAAAAATACAACAGACCTCAAAAAGGTGTAAAATGAATAAAAACACATTTAAAAGAAGCCCTGTAAAAGTCCCCTCAGACTTTGTCAGCATTTTCCCCTATCAGTATCTTCCCTTTAAGAACAGTCAGTTTGAGATTAAAACCAGCTGACTAAGGTTCAGCTTTAGAGTGATTTGGCTTTACGTCTCTGGGTGGCCCACAGAAGAACCGAGATCACAACCGTAGAAGCTGCAAGAGGCCCAAAGACTTGCAGAGCTGGGAACTCCCCCTATGGACAGTTTTAACAAATGCACAACTTTAAATAATCGAAAAGCTTAGCATCAAAAGGTGATTTGCATAAAGCTGCTTGCAGAACCAACCTCTCGAAGACACTTGTATCCACGGAAGTTTTCAGCGCAGCTGCACTCAAAGAAGCCTGGGCCGAAGGGGGCACAGAGGGAGTTCTCTGGACAGTTCATTGCTGTGGATTACCAACAAGTATGAATAGATGTCACGTGTAACATATTTAACTGTAGTTTTAGATGGCATGTGTCACAGCAAAAGTTAGGAACTTACACAGTTGTCCAGTCTCGTTGCATATATTCCTTTGGCCTTCACAATGGCGATTTCCCTCTTTGATTTTAACCTTTTCCCAAGATGTGTTGCTTCCCGGACAATCTATATTTTGTGGTAAAATCCTACAGAGAAATTAAGTTAGAAAAAAAAATCTCAATCTAATACTGAGGAGAATCTGTCATAATTTGGGTAAAATACTTACATGTAGTTTAACTTATTAAATCCTTGAAAAGCTGTATCACTGATGTTGACAAGGGGATTGAACGAGAGGTCTCTGTAATATAAACATTTATAGGATGCATTTAAAAGAGCGACCACATAGATAAAAACACTAGCACTTTCTAGTACAACTATCAGTCATCCAGTCACACTGCACTTGTATCTATGCCTAAAACACTTTGTTTAACTTTGATACATCTTGCCCAAGGATACTTCAATATGTGAACCATTTGGTAGAGAAACTGCTCAACCACAGCCGCCCTGTGTCTTCCTTATTTGCTTCAGCTATATTTATTTTTTGTGAAGTTAAATCATTTTAGTGCTTGCCAGAAGGGGAGATAAAAGTTGTTATGCATGGCCAGAAAAAGAAACTTTCCTAAACTCCTGCTGCTCAAGAATGCTTTTATGAACATGAAGATCATTCTGAGGAATCGCCTGCACATGTGTCATTTGTCTTTCTCGGTACACCAATACAGGCTTTTACTACAATTTTTCATATGAAATGTAAACTGTGGAGTAGCGATAAGAGCAGTTATTTCCTTTTGAATTAAAAAGAACCTTACAATCAAAGAAAAAGCATGTGTAAGCAGGAGCTTCTGTTGTTTTGCGTGCAGACGAGAGGATTATTTGTGCAAAAAAAGATGTGAAACTGTATTTACTGTTCTTACATCATGAAAGCTGTTGATGCTCCCTGAAGATCCTGCACACAAGTTAGTGAACAGTTGGACAGATCCAACCTGACAAACAAAAAACACAAATAAAGTTCAGATAATGAAGAACTTCCTCTTTCAGCTGCACTCTTTAGGGGTCACTACCAAATTTGATCATCTGCCTCCATCTCACCCTATCCCTAGCATCCTTCTCTACCAACTGTGCATGTGCTTCTTCATTATATCCATGAATCATTTCTGTGGTCTTCCTCTTTTTATTCTGCCTGCCAGATCCACATTCAACACCCTTTGTCCAATATATCCCACTATCCAAACCATCTCAGCTTTGCCTCTCTAACTGTGTCTCCAAAAAACCCAAATTGAGCTGTACTTCCTAATGAAAATGCTAGCACTGCCAATTCTGCCACCTCCAGCTCAGCCTCCTGTCTGTTAGTGAGATTATGAAGACGAAACCTTTCCCACAAGTTAATACACAGTCAGCATTGGAAGTCACTAGAAGGAAAAAGACATTTACATTTTCTTTTTTTTTTTTTTAACAGTTATTCACAAAATAGCTTAACAAATCTTAGCTTGGGTGTAAATTCTGTTTCCGACGGACCCTGAAAGCAGCAAATCCTACCCGATGATGTGTTCAGGGTCGTTTGTGGTGTCATTTCTCAAACAGCAACGCCCGTCTATCCGTCCAGCGGATAAGAAGCAAAAGTGACCGACCTCGGAGCTGTTTAGGATGGTCCCGCCACACAGGTTACATACCTGTGGTTACACGTCATAACAAAGAGAGGGGGGGGACACCTGTAAACAACAATCTTGCTGGCCATTTCCTTTCTGGCACATACAGCTACACCAGAACCTGTTGTATTATTAGTAATATATATGCGCCACAGAGTTGTTGAAGTAAAGACTACAGTTATTGCATTTAGAAAGCCCAGCCTTACCTGCAGCTCGGTCAGCTGATAACTTGCTTGGAAAAATAAATTAAGGATCAAAACAAGCGCCACAAATCTCATACAGCTACATAAAGCTTTCATTTTTAGCAACTGGAGTCACATGATCAGGCCGCAGCAGGGCACGTGACAGGAAGCGGGTCCAGCATTTTATGACGTTTGCAGGATTTTATGGGATTTTAACTAACATTACCTGCTTCTGTACGCTCTCTGTTACACACAATCACAAACAATAGTATAAAATTATGCCGTAAGCATTTCTAGCTGTAGAAAAAAGGTCAAATAAGAAATATTACAAAATACAAAATATTTTTAATATTCAAAACATTTGAAGTAGTTTTTCACGTCTTCGAATATTTTTTTTAAATATAACGTTTAACTGTGTGTGTTGTAAAACTAGCGGAAAAAAACATTTTTGACTAATGAATTTTGACTGCGCGTTCACTGTCAGTTCGGATTGGACCAACTAACGGATTGGATCAAATAACGTAAAACTAATTCTAATACAAAAAATACCCTTTGTGTTATGTTTACAAAATATTGTGCCATAAAGTAAAATAACTGTATGTCTTGGGGGTGAATTTGTGTTATTTTAATTGCATAAACTGCAGTATACACCCGTGTGCCGACGATAAGATGGTTTGACCCAAAACCTTGATCTGCCAATACGTACGCTGAACACAGAGTGGCCGGACGGTGGGGTAGCCTCTGGTTTCTTACGCGATATTTGCCACATTTGCTCTATCTATATACCTTGTCGCTGTTTAAACTTTTTTACGCAAAGGTAGGACGTCGGGAAAGCAGGAAACGTTCAAGTAAAACTGTCCGCTCATATATTTCGAAAGGTTTACCATACGGGCTGTGCGGCGCTCTTGGGCTTGCAAGAACCAACTGCACCTTTTATCCAGCAACTTCATCTGGTTACGCTAATGAACTGAATTCACTGCACAGCTTGAAACTGAGTTTTGGGTTTTTTTGTTTTTTAACAAATAGGTGATTTTAAAGGTTTTCTTACAACTTGCCTAAAGTGAGTTAATAGGATATTGTAATGCTAACAGTGAAGGTGTAATTACACTTGCAACATGGCTGCTACTCGAACGGCAGAGGGAAAAGTTTAACACTGACGTGGGAGAAGTTTAACGTTAGTGCGACTTGGTACGCGAGTTGTTGTCCACATAATAAAGTCGTAAGCAGTCGCCCCGTAGTCCGGCAACAGTATCCCCCCGGACTCTCAAACCAGTGGCTGAACCGAGAGAGAGACGCCTCCTCCTCCTCTTCGTCCTCCTCCTCCTCCGTAGTCACCGACGTTAGTCACTGCAGTGGACTTTGTGGGGAAACTGTGGTGTCTTCCTCTCCATCGCAGACTGTGGTGGCGTTAAAGGACTTATCATCTGGGAGCTGCTTGTGTTTCGAGCTAAGATGCATTTTTCCATACCCGACACAGAGGTTCGTTCGGGAGAAAACGGTTCGACCTACGTGGTAAGCACGACGTTGTGTCTTTCTTTTTTGTTGTTGTTGTTGTACCCGCTTTAACCACAGACTGTGTTAATGCTTGTTTCAGCTGCCCACATGTCGAGCTAATGTCAGTGCGGCACGGGCTCCAGTGTTTACTGTGCACAAATTATTGGGAAGGCGGAACTGCTGGGTTATAAATCAGCTATAAACATTACTGTGTAATCATGCCATTTATGCTTTGCATAGGTGATTAAAAACTTGATTTGTTGTATTAAAATTTGAGCAAATTGGGCAAAAAATATTTTAGCATGATTCTTTGAGACATCAACAGAAAAGTAATGTGGCTTTTATCGTGTTCAACACAGTTTCTGCCATTTTACCTTCATCTGGCGGATTAGTTCTACAGTATAAACATATAGCATCATTATGCCATGTCTGAAGTTTAACACACTGTGATTTACCCTCAAAGCTTTATGCACAAACTTGCATGTGTCCCAGTCTCTTTATAGGCTCAAATCAGCCACAACAAAGTCTCTTTTGTTTTAAAGGTTTGAGCCAGCACCTAAATTCTTAGTGAGATTTGAGGTTTGCTTACCATGATGTTGCCATCTCCCGTGTTATTTAGAAAAAGAGAATACAGCCAGCATTGCTTTAACTTCATCCCTTAACTAGCAGTTATATATATCAGTCTAAACTATGGTAGTCTTCAAAGCACATTGGGAGCTGCAGCATAATCTTTATGTTTATTTTCTTCTTTCTGTTTCTTATTGTGTTTAATGTTGTTTGAAACATGAATTACCATTGTGCTTTGCTGTGTTCTGAAGTGAAGGTTGATCAAGGACAGCCGTAATAGCACCATTTTCTTTGCTATTTATGAAAAACCCAGTGACTGACAGTCAGGATACATTGTATTAATGTTTGCCAGATGTAGTGTTTATTTCTCAAAGTTTGCGTCAACTCAAAAGATTTCTTCCTTGTGTTGCTTGATTATTTGGACAGAGACGATAAATATGATCTATTGGTGATTGCAAGTTGCCAGAAAACTGCTTGGGTTCAAGTTGAGATGGATAATGATTTTAAAGATGTCATTATGAATTGTGCTTCCATTCCTCATCCATTTTCTTATTTGTTCCTAGCAGTAGGCCTTTGCAGGTTTATGGCATAAGTACAACAGTTTCATTACTTCTGAACACAGAGTAGAAAAAAGGTTTGCATCTGACTCAGATGTGCAAGAGCTCCACTGCCAGGAGTGGGACGTCATTGTTTAGCAATGTGCGACTGTCAGAAAACCTTGACAGCATTGATGAATGGAACTGGAAAGCTCAGAGCTCTGATGGATCAGATCATTTGGAACCTGTTCTCGGTTCCCAAGTTTGCTTCTCCTCATGTGTTGATGTCGTGCAACAAATAATTAATAATTCAGGATTTTTATAGAAAACAGTGTCTATAGTATTTATTAAAAGTGTTTTTGTGTGTCAGGTCCCTTTGTCCTGTGTGTGTGTGTGTGTGTGTGTGTGTGTGTGTGTGTGTGTGTGTGTGTGTGTGTGTGTGTGTGTGTGTGTACTTAAAAACACAAACACTGCATCATCTGATTTTAATGTAACATTACTCTGGCTGCTCTCAGTGTCATACACCTGTAAATGAGTATTTTCCATTTTGACTGTGTATTTGGAAGAAAGTCTTGGAGTAGGTATAATAATATTTGAATTGGCACAGAATTAGGAAATAAACATAAAAAGCTTTCCAAGAGAAGTAGTGGACATGTCGAATAATTCAGAATTATTTCCCTCTTTACAGTGTTCTCCACGCGTTCCTCACTGATGTCGTTCTCTGACGTATCTCTACTTAACCAAGCACATTTTTAGCCTGTACTCCAGTGGGAAAAGCAAAGGCCTTTCACCTCTCAGCTGGGAGTCCTGTGACTGTCACTGTGACCTTCCCATAACCAGCTGAAAGGAAGGGACTTTGCTTGATGGTAACACTGAGAGATGGGTTGTGTACCTTGGAACCAGTAAGCCGCAGAATTTGCCGCGTTTGCAAAGGGCTTTCTTAGAATTAAAAAGGCCTCTTTTTTATGGCAGTGTTCCTGGGTTGTTGTTTTTTTCCGCTATTACACTTCTGCCTTTATTTCAACCTAATTTTTTTAGTGTTTGTGGATATGAGAACAAGAGACTTTGGTGTTACATTAAGTGACGATAACTCATTTACTCAGGATGAGGAACAGGTTTAGACTTAGCTCTAAACTAGTTCATTATTCATTATTCAAAGTCTGTATTACTTTGGTTTTTGTTTTGTTTTTTGAAACCATGAAAGCTGTGCTCAACAGTGTAGCTGTGTCAGTTGGCTCCATGTACTGAGCCAGATGTATAAACTTAGAGACACAGAGAGGTTCCCTAAAATGTGCTAACAGTAGCAGGTATCTTGGAAATCCTCTCACAGATACTGGTTCACAAGATTAGATCACATATGGTTTTAGGGGTTAAAGTGGGCAGTGATGAAAAAAGTAAAAACACTGACAGTTTTGTTTCTAATAAGGGCGTCTCATATTAAATCTGGTCTATCTCAGGACTGAACATTCAGTGTTTTGATCTGATTACAGCAATGGGATCAGACAGCATCTCACTCCTTTATTAAGAAACTTTATTATGACACAAATTTTAGATTAGCAGCTGGATTATGAAATCAAAAGCTTTTAGACATGATGAGGAACTAGGATCAAAATGTAACACTATTTAATACATTTGTAAGAGTTTGGGGTGCAGAAACAAAGATGAGTGTGGGAATATGGAGGAAAACATATACAGCCTCTTGAACTGTCCCCAAGTTGAACTGCTTGTAGCCACCAAAAAAAAACTCGGGTATTTTTTTTTTTTTTTGTTGTTGTTGCACTTTTGCATTTTTAGAGCCAAGACATTCTGCATACTCATTCTTCCTTCCTGTCAGGATCCTGCCTACACAGACATTTTTTTTTTTTTTTTGTCCAAGCCTTCCTCTTTTGCAAGAACAACTTTTGGCGTGATATTCTTGTTTTTCCCTTTGATTGTTTGTGCAGTTCAGCAAGAGCATGTACATGTGCAGTCAGAAACTGTAAAATTCCTTTTGTGTGGACAGATGACCCGCCATGTTGACTGCAAGAATTAATTGAGATAGAAAGGGAAGAGGATTAAAGCACTACAGCAGTTTATGTCTTGATATCCAAATATGAAGTCTTCTCAGTGAGCTTGTTGTTCCCTTATCACTGTGCACAGCCTGCTGGAAGCTGATTGGGGTTTTTTTTGGGGGGGGGGTTTAGCATATGAAGGAGGAAATAATAATTCTCAAATTCTTAAGAATAATTCTTCACACAATACTAATAGGATTATTCCATGTAGGTTGTTCTGTAATTGATGCATTACATTTTTATGTATATTTGGTTTACTATCGTACTTAATGACATGAAAAATTTCTTCCTTGCTTTCTGTGGCTGGCTCTCAACATGAAGGCAAGCAGATTTTTGGTCTGCTAGCTCCAAGTGGTTGTTTTGTGGAGGAGTTTTCAGTGACAGCTCCTGTCAAAACAAGCAAAGTGTCTCCAGAGAAGGAGTTAAAGATTCCACATGAAATACTTTCTCTCTATATTAAATGTCTGGATGAGGCAAACGAAGCGGTTTGGATTGAAAACTGTGCAGCAGGTTCTGTTTTCCTCTTTGGATGGAAGTCGCTGGAATATGATTGAATCCAGTTCACACTTCATTTGTTTGGTCTAAGAAAACAAAAGCCGAGGAAGCACACTGCAGTGGGATAATCAGATGAAATCAGTAGTGAAACTTGATGCTAAAGGTACAGGGTGGTAAATGCTGATTCTTCCAGTGTCTTTCAGCGGTTGTGGTTTTATTTCCTCCATGCAAACACAATGCCTCTGAAGTCACCAAATCACTGTTGGGTGTGCATTTAAAGAAACAAATTCAGCACTCGCTTTATGCTTTTTTTACATAGTCTTTGTCCTTATGTCTGTCCCCACAGGCCTACAACATCCATGTCAATGGTGTGCTGCACTGTCGGGTACGCTATAGCCAACTTCTTGGCCTCCATGAACAGGTAAGGTTTCAGCCATGTTAATATACCAACCACACTGTCAGTGTGCTTCAAAGCACGTTTTTATGTGTGGTGCTCTGACATAAATGCCATCACATCCACCCATGGTGACCTTTTACTCGTATTTGTGTCATACGGTCGATACGCCAGCCTCCCGTCACTTTAAATCATGACTACGATGCCTTGAAGTCTTTGGCTTCCGCTTTTCCAAGAGTTCCAGCTATTGGCTGTAAATAGACAGTATTATGGGGGAGGTGGGTGGGGGTGTGTGACATGGAAAGAATGTTCTTGGCCTTTCTTACACTTTACCTGCTGGGAAAAGGAATTTAATCTGAAAAAGAAATGTGGTGGGAAAGTGTTGAGTTGTCTGTTCTTGAGAGTTGTTTGGTCTCTGCCTCAGCTGAGCTTTACACACAGCCAGACTGATATTTCAGAGCTGTTAATAGGCAATTCGTGTATTCAGTGTTTCACATGTGTTTTTCTTTCTTGTAAAGATGTGTTTTTAAGTGCTTTGTGCACTAAAATGTATACAACAGCATAAAACATGGCCCTAAAGGAGTGCCCAATGCCCCTTTTGCTTATACACATTACAAACTAAGAGAGCTAGGGCCAAACTTTACAATCTCCATCCTCAACTCTGTGTTATCATCCTGACAGTTGCTGTTGCCTGGCAACAGGGAGTGGGAAAGACACACTCAAATCTTTAAGCATCAACCCCAAAGGGCTTCCTGTGGCATACTCATGACCCCAAAACACTCCATACTTGATTGTGGTGCACACACTCATCTCAGTTATTGCTCAGAAAATTAGATTTTTTTTAAGTGCTTCTCATGTGTTTTCTCCTGTAATGATTTGCAACACGGCAGAATCTGTGCTAGATTCAAATCCTGTTTAAAGCAAACAGTAAAAAACAGGACAAGCTCTGCCAAAAATGCTCCGCATGAGCTCACATGTATTTCAGATGTGACAGACTTTTATGAATCTGCAACCTGTGCTCGGTGTGTGTGGCTGTGAAAGCTTATTTGTATGTGTAACCAGTTGCTGCCTCTGGCATACTTAAAATACCACAGGGAAATATGCAGAGGTGAAAATCGCCTCTTTTCCTCTAGCACTCGCTGTGGTCTGCCTTCATCATAGCATACCTGCAGCAATATGCAGGTTAAAAATTAAACCACATAAACGTGTTTGATTTTTAGATCAGACACCAAATGGTGTAAGACTTCAATCGTTC
Source organism: Rhamphochromis longiceps (assembly GCF_057381845.1). Lineage (NCBI taxonomy): Eukaryota > Metazoa > Chordata > Actinopteri > Cichliformes > Cichlidae > Rhamphochromis > Rhamphochromis longiceps. The sequence continues at coordinate 9,250,550 of NC_140571.1, read as the reverse complement.
AAGCTACCAGTGCTCAGATGATAGAAAATGGAAAGAAATGAGTCAAGAAGCTGGAAGACAAAGTAAACTTGGAATGACTAGACAGTCAGCGTTCCAGATGTGTTCGTGTGTGAGTGTGTCTGTGTCTGTGTTTGTTATGCACGGAAACTCCAGCAGCTAGCCGTTGAAACAGTGCTTAAAATAAACCTGTGATTCATCTCAAACAACCTCAATGTACCTCTTAGAAAAATTAATCCACAGATCTTTAATTCAGAAGACTGCTGTTCTATAGCAAAGTTATCATTTTTAATAGTTCAAACTTAAATCTCTTTTCAGTAATTATGGCTTTGTTAAAATAAGAATGTAGCTAGCAGACTGCTTGAACAAACTCTGTTTTCTCTTAAAACCAGAGAAATACTGGTTTGCGAGGGTTTGTTTTTTCCAAGAGTGCCGACTCTTTGTTCCCTCCGAGCTTCACAACTTGTGGTTTGCATCAACAGATAAAGAAAGAATATGGAAGCAATGTGGTGCCTGCCTTCCCCCCAAAGAAGATCTTCACACTGACCCCTGCTGAGGTCGAACAGAGGAGAGAACAGCTGGAGAAATACATGCAAGCTAGTAAGTTATTCATGCAGAATAAACTTTTCACAGATGGCTTGTATTGTATTTCACTTCATTCAGATGCAGAGTGGTTGTTTAAACCAGTGTTTAAATTAGATAGTGTTTTTTAAGTTGCACACATTCCCCTCTTTAGTAGTGTGTGTGTATAACGAGTCTGTGTTTTTAAAACAGAATATTTGCAGGACAAACACGGTTTCCTTGAGAGCTTTCCCCACAGCAATCACAAGAACAAGTTTGCTTGGTGTCTGCAGGGAGTCCAAACATGCACTGTTCTCTTCATGCCACATAAGTGTGAAAGAACTGCTAATCTGGGCATAGTGTCTGAGCAGGGACACTGCTTCAGTTGGGAGTGAAATGTTGACACACCTTATGAAGAAAAATATCGAGACCCAGAATCTCAAAGCTGAAAGTGTCAGTAATTTAAATAATTTTTTATTGATTTGAATTTTTTAGTAAAGAGATTTTTGTTTTTTTTGGTTGGTTTTTTGGAGGAAAAATACCCGGCTTTTGTACCATGAAGAATAATTAAAATCTTTGGCATGGTAAAACCAAGTGGAACACCTCATGACAGTTTTAAAAGCTTATTTAGCATCAGGTCAGTAAACCGATTCAGAGTATTTCAATTCGAGAGGGTTTCGGCATATTACACGTTGTGCAAACAGGTCAAAGGTGAACTATCCAAGTACACACATACACAAATAAGTGCAACTGGCAGCAACATGGAGGGTTGGTTTTAATCCTTTCAAGCACTGGAAGTTACAGCAGAACAAGGGATCATTGTTTGAGTGCATATTTGCTCATAGTCTGGGAGCATACGCATTCAGGGTGTTCTTGGCTACAAGTTCACTAGGTTACATCATGGTTTTTGACATAGTTATGGAAAATAAACTGACGCAAACACAATATGCACTGATGCAGATGGCTTCAAAATTTCCCTTTTTGTCAAGTGGAGTTTGTGAAGTTAGTATACAGGATGACACACACATGCTCACACTAAGTCATATTGTATGTTATGTTAAATGCTCTGCTTTGCCACTGAAAACTGTGTCAGGAATAAATGAGAAGCCAAAGCAAAGGAGAGTTGCTCATTCAGCCTTTTATTTACTAAGTATGGTGTGTTGGAGCTGGTTAGTGGCAGTTAAGGTCGTTGATCCTTTGCCAGAGGTCAGCCCTTCTGTCATAAAGTTTTTATGCGCTAAGCTAAATTGCCTTTACAAATAACTTGGAAGGTATGACCTATTTCACAATAGCAAGCTCAAAAAGCAGAAAACTAAGAAATGGGAAGTGGCTCCACCTAAAAACATTGATGTTTATGAGTAACCCCCAAAATTGCATACCAACACCAGTTAGGCATTCATGTAGTTGTGTTACTTTCAATTATTGCTTTACTGTCCTTTGTTTTGTTTTGTTTTTTTCAGTCCGTCAGGATCCCTTGCTTGGAGCCAGCGAGTTGTTCAACAGTTTCTTAAGGAAGGCCCAACAGGTTGGTGGTTATTTTATATCTAACCTGCATCAAGCTGTTGTCGGTCAATAGGTCTGAAAGGAGCAATGCACCTTATACTAAAATGCTGAGGCAGTTATTTCTGCTTCACTAGTAATTACTTTGACATTGCGGTGAAATTAGGTAGTGCTGTTCTTGCTGTTTATCTATCGCAGCAGCACACATACACTTTCTTGGATTGTGTCATCTGTACTTGTAAGCTTCTGGTTAGATGTGTCAGATCAAGACTGGCCTGCATGCTGAAACATGGAAAATGATAACATGAATCATGTAACAAGTCTTTTGTTAAACACAGCAACTTAGTTACTGTGTGTGTGTGTGTGTGTGTCTGTGTGAGAGACATCCAGCTCAAAACAAGCTTTTTCCATACCAAAAAAATCTAAGCAGGTTTTCAGTTTAACCTGATTCTATGTTATTTCAAATGGATGGTGTATTCATAACTTATTCATAGCAGGTTGCATCATTTAGTCTGTGACTTGCATTACCTGAGGCTGCAAATCCATTCAGATTCATCCATCTGCAGCCACATCGCACCCATTCTCCTGTTTTGTTTTTTTCTTCCGCCCTCTTCTCCTCTCAGATTAGCACATTAGAGTCAGTGTTTATGTCACTTCTCTCACGTACTGTGAGGAAAGCAGGTCTGGAATAGGAGATGACTTGCCTCCCAGTGTAGGCTTTTCATCTGTGCCTTCTGTGCTCTCAGAGACCCCCTGCTGTGGGAAAAGGGAAGATGATAGATGATTTAGCCAGGAAGACGAGAGAGAGAAGAAGCTGGAGTCATCCAGTTCAACATTGCACCCTTAATATAAACGATGAGATTATTTAATCATCTTATCATACGTTTTTCTTTTCTTTTTTTTAATGCAGACTTGGTTTAATTAGTGTTAGAGGCCTTTTCTTACATAATGATATTGCTTTTACCTTTTTAAGTAAGCATTTTTGTTGAATGGTGCTTTTTTTTTTATTTTATTGTTTTGTAATGTGTAGTCAAATCGTGGCTTTTTTTTTTACAAGTTTGTTATCCAAAACAAAAGACTGTATGTAGCACTATATCCAATAAACATTTCCCTGCTTTTGAATATCTTTATGGGGTTTTTCCTTTTGACTGTCGCTTGGACAAAACAAGGCAACCCTTTACTAAAGTTATGGTAAATATTTTCATATTTTCCAAACAGTATGTAGATAACAATCAATTACAAAGAAAATGAATGTGATCAGTATTGTCCAGTCCCCCAAAAAGTTAGTGAATAATTAAAGGTGATTTTAATAATTAAAAATATTTAATTACTCGTTATTGTGGACTGTTCATTGCACAGGTCCTATTCTTATATGCACTAAATAATTCCCATATGTGAGCCATTGCCTTTGTTCCTTCTCCATTTGAGTTAAACCATAACATACTTTGAACATCTTTCAAGCTTTTATGTCAAAATTGACAGTAAAGATAAAAATGATCAGACTGAATGGATTCAATTTTGTTTGAAGTGCATTATAAATTTGTGTTTGAGAAAATGTTACAGTGGAGGGTCATCCATTGTCGGAAAGGGTTTGGGGGGGAGGGGGTGGTTCCCCCTCTAACCAGACAGAGTTTTTCCATCTGTGTGGCTTGGTGTGATTTTTGTTGTTGACTGATGGGAATGAAAACATGTAGCTCACCCAGAAAGTTGAATTCAATCCTTTTGTTTCCACAGGAGACCCAGCAGATCCCCACAGAAGAGGTTGCAATAGATATCTGCCTCTGTAATGGCCAGAAGGTCACAGTCAACATTTTCACATCATATAAGACGGAAGATGTGCTTGATGTAAGTGCTGCATGTTTAAAGTGAGAGTAAACATGTTTTTACTGTTTTGCACAGTACGGTGCTTTTTAAGTGCCATGTTTGTTGAAATCTTGCTTAGACAGAAAAATATTTACATGAAAAAACTATAAGTGAATACTGCTGTCAGCTCCATATCTTGATATAGTTAAAAGAAACTAAAGTCTTAAACTTTTATCTGTTTGGTTTCAACTTTTTTTTTTATTAGTTCTGTGTGTTTGGTTGGAGAGCACATGGACAAAATTCAGCCCTGAGGGCTGGAATTGGATGAACTAGATAAGTCTGCGCTGCTATTTCACTCAATTCCAATGCAGTGTGTTTGATCAGTGACCCATGCAGTAGCGTATATACCAGGACACTACCAGAATGTAGCGTATTTTAAATATTTATGTAGGCATCTAAGCAAGTTATAAATATTTTCATTGTAACCTGTGGCCATGTTTCAGTTCAGTTATTTAAAGTGTGGCCCATTGCTTATTTCATTTAAATCGGTATGGTCATCTCTGACCTAGAGGCATTTGAGCTCTTCATAACAGATCTGATAGACACCAGGGATTTGCCTCAGGCAAGCAATATTGCTTTACAATCTCCTGTGAGCTCTGAGGCACTACATACCATAAGTCAAATTAAGCCATGTTTATTTGTATAGCACCTCCTCAGTACAGCAATATTTCACGAAGCACTTTATGAAGTCTGGCCTACTTCAATCAAAACTAAGGAAAACTCGGAACACAACCAAGACAGATGGAAAGAAAACAAATCTAAGCACACGCTAAAGACACTTGATGGCATGATGAAAATACCCATCAGGCCTATTTAAGCTTTCAGGCCATAATCCCAAAAGAGCAATTACAATGTGCCAGTGAAACAAATATACAGTATTATTATCAAACAGCTTTATTATATGTGACTTGTTTTGTTGTTGTTGTTTTATTATTTTTTTAATAATCTGTGCAAGACATGGTGATGTCCAAACCATTCAGTATATGCACTTCACCTGTACTCTTTATTCACCATAAACACACACTAAAGTACACACTCTAACTCATCCCAGTAAACATGGTGATGCCTCAGTGGCGTGCACTTTGTCGATCTTGGCTGTAAATCAAACTTGTTTGAGTCTCTTATGAAAGTTTAACCACAGTTAACCTCTGATCAGAACAGCAGCTGTCAGAGCACACAGATGGTGTATATTTTAGTCAGGGTTTCTGCCTCAATGTAGTATTGCTTAATTATTTTACTAACTAAAATGCTAGATTTTTTGTTTGTTTGTTTGTTTGTTTGTTTTGTCTAGGCAGTTCAAAAACTCTACCAGTGGTTTGCATGTGGCTTTGTTTACCGTTAAATTATGAGAATTACAACTTCAAAACCAGAAATGTGTAAAATGTAAATAAAAAAAAATCTCATAAACCCACATTTTAGTCACACAAGAGCACAGAAAACAAATCTGATTTTTAAACTGGGGCATATTGTTTCATTTGAATTGCCCATCTGCTAAGAACCACATCTACAAATTGCAGAACAATGTTAGAATAATGTTCCTTGCTTTGTGAAAACTTTGAATATCTCATCATCTACAGTATATAATATCAAAAGATTTTAAGAATCTGGAGAAATTTCTTTGCTGTCTCTGGGCCAAAGCTCGATTAAAATAGACTGAATCTAAGTGGTAAACTGTTCTGTGGTCAGACGGGAAAAAAAAAAAGTAAAGTTCTTTTTTTGGAAAACACAGATGTTCTGGGTTAAAGATGAGACACCGTCTGGCTTGTTATCAAGGGTTAGTTGAAAAGCATTCATCTTTGATGGCGTGGAGGTGAATCAGTGCCTTTGGAATTGGCAGCTCTTAAATTGGGAAAAGCACCATTAATGCTGAAAGGTATAAACGGGTTATAGAACAACATATGCTCCCATCCAGATGTCCTTTTCAAGGAAGCTCTTGTATTTCAGTAAATATGTCAGCAATACTAAACTGCTTTGTGGAGTTCAGCAAAAATTCCACCACACCTGATGCCAAAAACATTAAAGGTCAAACTATGGAATGTGAGCAGTTTTATCTATTTTATAGATCTTTTAGTCAGTTTAATCTTCTTTCCTTGGTGTCCTGATACGGTAACCTGTCTTTGAAGAACAGGAACAAACTGATGCAGTCAAACTAGTCAGAGAAGCTGATTGGCAAATTGCAGTTTAACCTAGTTAAACTATTTATATCAAACAGTTGCAGAAGATGACCATTAAGCAATCAGCCAAACAATGACTCCCACCCTTAGTAATTTCAGGTTTGCAGTCTCTAAGCATTACAGAAATGGCTTTGTCCCAGCTGCTATTAATCATCCGAATAAGCTATAGCAAATTGTCAACATAAGTATACTATTTATTTATTTTTAATGGAAGTCTATTTTTTTTTCTATTGTTTTTATCTCTTTGGTTTTTTTAGTGTAGTATTTTTAATCTGCTCTTTTTTTAACCTTCTGAAAAATAAAGCTCTGATGAAACGATTGATTGAATGTTGCTGAAATTAAATGTTATTGTTTCTGCAGGCTGTTGCGACAAAGCTTGACCTCCCAGATGACCTTGTTGGTTACTTCAGTCTTTTCCTGGTTCGTGAAGGTGTGGATGGAAGTTTATCATGTAAGTTCAAAATCATAAAAACAGAGCCATAAAAGCAACTTGAACTTGTGCAGCATCCTCCCGTTTCTGTTATTGCTGGAAAGTTTTCTTTTGCGTGCTACATAAGCTGCAGAAATGTTCCCTGATAAGAATTGTAAAGTAAAGTAAATTGTAGCAAAAATCCATTTGAGCTGAAAGTGTAGTTTGCCGGCAAATGTTTTAAGGATTATCTCTCCAGCTAACAAGAGCCATAAAAAAAGAGCCATCATTTATTACTGCTGATTATTTATGTTCTAGCTGGAATTCATTTCTCAGTAACCAAAAGAGACGATTCTCAGAAGACACAAATCACACAGAAATAAATGAAAGTAGGATTTTGGTGTAAACACTTGAACTTTCATTAAGAATTGCTAGAGAGTAGATTCCTGTGGAACCGCAGGGAACTTTATTCTGGCAACAAGAATACGGCTGAGTGTGTTTGTCTCTCTGTTCTGAGAAATACTTCAGTTTAGTTGAGGAAAAAAGAAAAGCTGTGTATCGCCTCTAGAGGGTTTATCTTGAATCCAAATTCTGCTGTATTTCTGTCTCTAACTAGAATGTATAATAAATTTTTTGGGGGCTATTCTGACTCCCAGTGAGAGTCAGCTATTTGTTGGCTGGTGCATGCAAAACATTTTGTAGTGCTGGAGTGTGAGTGCGCACAACATCCTTTTTGCAGTGTTCTTGGCTGAAATGCATGTTGTGGTTTACCAACAGTTCCAGAGTGGTACCACATTTACAGGCGTCTGATTAGTAAAGTTATTGTTTTTCCAGACTGCAAGAGGAGTGTTGACTTCCAGCATATTATAAATGTGTTTTTTTTTTTTTTAAAGTACGCTGTAAATGGAAATACACAATGATACTGTTTCAAGCCAGGGCAAAATCATTTTTTTGCCCATATACATTTTGTGAAGACTCTGTAGCAGTTAGCATGTGGTTTGTCCATTGTCTTTTTGTTGTCAATGTTACTTACAGGACCGCCTCAAAAGACCAAATGGCCACATCTCATGTGGCTCAGTTTCACTTGACGCACATCATTGCAAAGTATTAGCATTCACATTCATGTATACCCCAGTGACAGAGGAAGAGAGCCCTTTTAGGTCAAACCTCTCCACAGTCTGAGATTCTCATGGTTTCCACCTGTCACATGCTCGCCTCAGAGAGCATCGATACCAGGCTGGAAGTGAACCCAGATGAACTCAGAGGGGTCTGTATATTTTACAGACGTGTTGTTCATCCTGCCATTTAAATCTGAGGCTGAGTGATATGAAAAAGAAGAGGCATGTGCTAAATATGGCTAACAACGCAGCAGGTCATTGATCAAGCAGAACTGATGGTGGGATGATTGACATAACAGGATAATGAGAAAAATTCAGGCAGTAATTTCCCTGAGGTCGGAGTGTTAGTCAGGATATAATGTAAAATATTACGGACATGTTGAGAAGAGCCAGGATGTGGTTTGAATTAGTGCTGCTCTCATTTGCTTTTTGTGGCATTTTTAGCTTTCCAGAGATGATTTATTTTGCTTAAAAATGTCCCATTACATGTTAAGTATTGAGTTTGTTTCTCTTTATGCCAGATAATTTTCAACATCAAAGTAACCACTCTGTGTTTCTGTTTTCAGTACACAGCCCCTCTGCCCATAAAAAAGACAGAATACACTTTTATAAACCTAATGGTAAACTAAAGGGCTCTTTAGTCATCTCATTTGTGTGTATTTGTGTGTGTGCACTGAGCACATTTATTGATGGGTGAAAACAAAGTAGCAGCAGCAACGACCTTCAGTCTGCTTCACTCTCCTTAGGGAACTGACTGCAATAAAATAGCTGCAGATTCTGGGTGCATGTACACAAGAGCCCTTTTAAAAAAGTATTGTCACACACACACATTTTACCACAAGTTGTATCCTGCTGGGGCCTGCACAGATGGTGTCTTCCCCGTTGTAGACATTGTTATCCATGTCTTTGGTACCTGAGCTACATTTATGATAAATTCTGCTTTTTTTTTCCTCTTTCAGTTGTGCGGAAGTTGCAAGAATTTGAGCTGCCCTATGTATCCATTACCAGCTCGCGGAGCTCAGAATTTCACATAGTCTTACGGAAAAGGTATGTACCTCCTCTTGTTCACATTATGAGTATGAATCTGATCACGTCTTGTTTTCTTTATCTGTGGTAAAGCTCTTGGTGTAGACATGTTAAAAGAGAAGGTTAAAGATGGGCTGCTAGAAAGGTTACCTTTTTTGTTGTCAGGGAGAATGATGATCATCACCTGACAGTAAGTGGGCTTGGTCCAGAAAATGTAATGAAATGACAATAAATTCTACATCTACTTAAATTTCACCACTTTGCAGTTTGTCTTTGCAGTAGGTATTCCTTACAGCTACAGCGTCTACAACAATCAGTTGCACTGATCCAACAAGTTAATCTTTGAACCAGAACTAAACCAAAACATTAAAGGACAAAATAACTGCAAACAAATTTATATTATATTTTATCTTGCTATAGATTTCATTTCATTCATTTACCCTTGGTGCAGAATGCCTGTTGCAATTTCTAACATCTTCGTTACCAATTAACTGGATAACCAGAGTTCTGATAAATCATTTACTCTGAGATTTAAACTTGTTCTTGGGGTTCATCGATTACCAGCTTTCGCTTTTTTATTTACACAAAATTTAGCCTGAAAATAAACAAATAGATTCAAATATTTTATATAATTGAACTTCTCACTTCACGAAAGTCACATTTCCAACAGACTGTTGTGCTGCATCAGTGTTTTGTTTTGTTTTTTTCGGGTTTATAATTTATTTGACTGGGTCAGGGTTCAATAAACATCAGAGGAAACTAAATGTCAGCACAAGAAATGCATCAACAGTGTTTTTTGCTGCAGATATCTGTATTACTTTTCAATTAACAGAAAAACCCACTGAGTCTGAGCTGTTGGTGTGGAGAGCAGTGCACCAGGAATTGCATGTGTCACAAAAACGGGGGGGGGGGGGGGAAAGTGATAGAATTAGTCTTAATGTTGTTCTATTTGAGAGAAACGGCTAAATAAACGAGAAGATACTAACTGCTCATTCAGTTTCAAGCCTACAGTCCAGTCCGCTGATTTGTCCGCTTTTTGTCAAGATAACTTTTATCTGCTTCCTCCTTTTTCTTTTCCTTCATTATTCTGCCTCCTGTGGACTCTGGAGGTACACAGGATGTTTACTTTCTTTCTGCCTTAAGGAAAGTCTCAGTCCTGCTGACCTAGTTTCGCTGTGGAGTGTAGAAGAGTGAGGGGAAGAATAAACGTAGAACTAACAAGTGAGAAAAAACAGACCCCCAGTGTATGAGATCCAAACGAAGAGGAAGAATGTAGGGAAGAAAACTACTGAAAACCTAAAATGTATGATGCAGTTCTCTATTGCCAAGCTTTATTCAAAGCATCTACAAAATGAAAACAGGATTATGAAAAACAGTCAAGGTTAGTGAGCGGTACAATATAGTTTATATACTAGTAAGATTGTAGCTTTATGGTATTTTCAGTCTTTGTATGCGGTAAAGAAGATCCAGGAGGTGGTTTGAACCAGTCCAACAAGCAAAACTATTTCTCTCAACAGGGTCTTTAAGTGCACTTTCCATTACATCTGATGAGACAAAATAAAAGGACTCACCAAACACAGTGCTTCTGATTCCACCACCCATACTCTCTTGCTCCCTTTCACCGCCCTACGTTTTACTGGTCGTTTTTGAATTGCGGATGTGGCCAAGTAGCTTAACATTTCCTCAAACAACTGCTCTATTCAACTGCTCCTAATAGCACCCCAGCCAAGCGCCTACATGTTAAGTTTCACACCTTTGCGCTAAACTGTTGGGAAACATGAGCTCAAGGACGATTTTATTTAAGAACAAACGTAAATACAAAATGTAACTGGGGCAGGAAAAATGCCTCAGTTGTGGTGTAAAGAAAGTGTTTGCTTAAGACATTTCACAACCAGCAGTGAGGAAGTGATACATCTAAATTGTATACTGTTGTTCTGGGTGTTTTTAAAAACATAGACCCAGATCTGATTCGTCTGTCTCAGTCAGATAGAATTTTTTGAATTTCTTTTTCAACATCATGTTCTGATTTTCAAGCTGGCCTCGGGCTCCCACACATCTCTTTGCACAAACGTACAAGCAGTACTTCTAATATTGCCACAGTGCTGTGTGGAAATTATACCATTTCAGTCACATCCTTTCAAACTCAGCTGTAAATAATTCTTGAGGTGAATGTTTGCATGCCTTACTCACTGACTGAGCTGATTTCTCCATAAGTCACTCATTTCATGGATGGAGTTTGACTGTACACCAGACAGACGTCTCCATTGCCTTGTATTGATAAATACATAGTCCATAGAAATAGGTTTGTTAATGGGTTAATGCATTGTATTGCATTGCATTGCTTGCTCCATGGTACAAAGTCCATGTGATGTGAATAGGGCTTATAGTAGACAGTGAATTGATGGCTAGCAGTCTTTTGTTCTCTGTCCTGCTCCTTGCACGTTTAGTTTATGGTATCAGTCTGATCTGAAACAAATAGTAGCATTATCAGTATTAAGAATGCAGCTGACTCCTTTCTGCTGCATGTACATGCATGTTAGAAAAGACCAACTATTTAAAAGCCGACATTTTGGCAGTTGACTGGTCTGGAGCATTCAGGTGTGTTAACACAATGCCCTAATCTTCCCAGGAGTGTACATCCCAGCAAAATTCACCCTGAGGCCAGATTGTTCATGGTCAGAAAAACTGCAAAAAAAACCCCCAAAACCAAGAGCTACATCTCAGACTCTCTACACCAAAGTATTCTAGAGTGTGGGGCCATCTGTCTGACAGCTAAAGCTCGGCTAAAATTGGCGAACGCAACAAGACAAAAATCCCAAGCACAGCAGTAAATCTACAACAAAATCAAGATGTTGCAATGGCCCAGTCAAAGTCCAGAACTGAAGCTTATTGGATTGCTGTTGCAGGAGGCTAATAGCGGTGAATAAACTATTGAACTGAAGCAGTGTTGTTAGAAAGAGTAGGCCAAAATTCCTTCACAATGATGCCAGAGTCATACAGAAAATGATTACTTCAGGTTATTGCTGCCAAAGCTTTTCACATGACTACAGTACCCCCCTTAGCTCTCTTCAAATCACTCAAAGTTGACAATCAGGCTGTGTTAATTCTGCTTTATTTGACACTGTCTTATTTTTTTTGTCTCTTCAGCTACTGGGACATGGCATATGATAGTGATGTAATGGAAAACAGAGTTGGCCTGAATTTGCTTTATGCCCAGGTAAGAGGCTTCATCACTTAGGTAAACCAGACACTGTTTTAAATTAAACTCCCGCTGAGATGTGCACCCAAGCAGAAAATTTAAATTAGACTTGATTGTATTTGTTTCCAGATTGCATCTGTTGTATTTTATTGAGCTTGCTTGGTGCCAGCCTCTCACCAAGAAAACTGAATCAGCAGCTGCTTCATCTTTTGGTTGCCAAATGCTTTTGTGCATCCCCTGGGATCATCCATTATCGAAATATTGGTGTCAGCTTGTTTTAACATTGCAACACCTTGAATCCTCTCTGCGTCCCTCTTTCAGAAGAGATGTCCTTCCTATTATAGTAACTTCCCTCTGCTGTAACAGTTGTCTGATTTTATTAAGCATTTTCGGGGCGGCAAGTTTGATTAGAATCTGTAACCTCTGAGCGTTGCCTCTGCGAAGCAGTATAGTGCCAACGAGCTTGTGCTTTTGTGCATATTTTGTTGAGCTGCACTGTTAACATGGCGTTTTTAGTGTTGTTTCTCCTAGCAAAGGAAACTCATTGACCTGAATTATTGTATTTGTCTGTGTAGAAAAATAAACTTCCTGTTTGTTGCTTCACCAGACAGTATCTGACATTGAGCGAGGCTGGATACTCGTCAACAAAGACCAGCACAGGCAGCTCAAATCGTTGCAGGAGAAAGGCTCTAAGAAAGAAGTAAGCAAGGGTGCCTCTTTTTGACGTTTCTGCCATTTGAATTTTCTTTGCCAGTTGTCACTTAAATCCAGCTGATGCTCAGAAATGTCCTTGTGCTAGGACAAATCTGTAGACCACGGAGAATACTCCCTCTAGTGAATTCCATGTTATGCAATTAACCTAGTTTGCCCCATAATATGAATTTTTAAACACATCCCAGGAGAGAATTTCAGAATTTTCTATCAGGGATTAGGTAAGCCTAAAAAAATGACATCTAAAAATTGTTTGGTTGTTTTTTTTTTCTTTTTTTCCTCAGTTCATCCATCTAGGCCAGACCCTCAAATATTATGGCTATATTAAGTTTGACCCTTGTGTCACTGACTTCCCCGAGAAGGGCTGCCAAGTCATCGTCAGCGCCGGAAACAATGAGCTCAACTTCCATGTCAAGCTGCCTAATGAACAGATGAAAGAGGGGAGCTTCAAAGTTACTCGCATGAGGTGCTGGCGAATCACATCTTCTGTAAGTGGAAGCGTGAATGCATGAGAGTTTAAGTGTACCTTTATTTTATCAAGATGAAGGCCCTCCTGTTTCTAAAGTGGCCTATTGGCATTGCACCAGAAACAAACCATAGTTAGTTTTTTAGCATTAACAGCTAGCTAAAAATGCTTACCTCCACACCATCCATTGTCATCAGTCCAATTACCCAAACACACAGCCCACACAAGGATAGTGCTGAATTGATCTTTTGTATCGATTAACACCTAAAACAGTATTTGAACTGCAAATTGTCTGCTGGGAAAAGCAGATTCATGCATTGAGGGGAAGTACTTCCACACCTCTGTAAACAGTTACATGTGTAGAAAAAAAGTGTAAATGTCAAGTTTTATTTCTCGCGCGTTTCTTTAATACACTGAATTCAAAGTAAGACACCAGATAGTACATGCACGCTTCAGTTTTATCTCAGTAGGGTTTTTTTTTTTCATATTTCAAGCCAGTTTTTGCTTTTAGTCTTTTTACCCTCAGACATGATGCAGTCTCTTCAGGCAATCACAGAAACCACTTATTGCTGTCTCAGCCTGGTCTTCTGCTTGTTTTTCATGCCTTTGAATTAATGCTGCCACTTCCTTCAGTAAGTAATAAAGTAATATCAGTGTGTCATGTCCACTGGCTGCTATGGTATTAAGGTGGAGTACTTCTGGTCATGAGCTGTTCTTCCTCCATGCTTCCTCTTTCAGTCAGTGAATGAAACTATTTTTATCATTAGTCTGTTGAACTTTGTTAAAGCATACCACTTGTGCAGTCTCTTCTTTACCTTTTATATTAACAGAAAACTCAAAATCAGTCTAAATGTCAACTCTGCATCATCTGAGCCATCTGTGAGTTCCTTGTAAATGTTGTGATGGTGAAATCATTTACTAGCTGAGTGTTTTTGCTTCTTGGCTACTTTGGAAATTTAATGCATTTTATCCATTATCTTATTCTGAAGTGTGCTGAAGTGCAGAAAAACCTCAAAAAAAGCTATCAGACAGTACTAACAGCTCCACTAACACTGAATTAAACCCATTGAAAGTGTGTTGGTTTTTTTTGGGCGGTGAGTCTAATGAAAGTGTAATGGTGCTACATCACACACCAAAGATTTACGAGTTAATCCATGAAGGTTCTGTTTCAACTGTGACCTTAAATCAATTGATCAGCATGAGATGGTGCCAGAGTCCCTCGAGCATATGACTGGAATTGATTGATCAGGCTAACATATTGCTGGTCCAATGCCCAGCATTTAATGAGTGTTATCTGTTGCATTGATGGCGGGGGGGAAGGAACAAAAACCATCTCTTGTTGTCATTTCCTCAAATGTTACAGATGGAGGACTGAGTCTCTCTCAACTGGGCGTCTGTCTCAGCAAAAAAACAAAAACATTTGGTTTGTGTGGGCAGCTACAGATTCCAGTTTAGGTTGAAGGTATCGATTCTGGAGCAGGAGGTTCCTTCTTGGTCAGCACTCTCTCAGTCTATGACAATGTACATTCAGTTTTAACTCATTAAAGGACCTTCATTGTAGGACATTGTAGGACCTTCAGCACCACATATTGAAAGATTTAAGTGAGTGCATGTATATTTAAGCCTATATCTAAACTTTTAACCCTCTGTGGATTAGAGAGGTTATTAAAGCTGTATCCTGCATAATCATTCCACCATGGAAAAAGAACAGTTAAAGGAAATCATCAAAATTACCAATTATCATGATATTCATCCACATGATGAATAGATTTAAACTTCTAAACATAAGTTAGTTGTAGTTGTGGTAGATATTTGCAGACAGTGGCGTTAAGATAACAAAGACCGGGAATGTTGGAAAGTCTCGTGTTTGTGATTGCGTCAGCGCTCGGCTATTTTTGTGCACAGATTAGATTGATGGTCTTATACCATCTTTTCTTTGCTGTATCACAAATACTAAACAATATTTAGTTTCAGCTATACAGATTTTGTTCTTTCTGTGCATTTTTCAAAATACATTTGATCCCCTTTTAAAATGTTACAATTTCAAATGGGCTAAATTTAACTCATTAATTGGATTTTTTTTTTTAACCTTATTTGACACTTCAGCTCTTAAGCCATCTAGAAAAACGGCTTGTTTTGGGAATGTAAAGCATCTCATTAACCAGTATTTGTCATGAACCGAAGTTCCGTACACAAGCTGGACCCAGAAGCAGAGACAACACGCACAGGAGTACGAAAAATAAACTTTATTTCAACTTAAAGGTGTCCCGGAAGGGTCAAAGGAAAACACGCGAGAAACTAGAAAAACCAAGGGACCGGGGGATGAGTTACGCAGGAACGCTGTAATCGGGACTGTGGGAGGCTGCAACAGAAAGAGGAAGAGAGTTACTGGGAAGCAGGGAAATAGCAGCATATGTGGGGGAGAGTATGAGTCGTACAGTCAAAGCGGGGCCGTGGGAGCCGGAGGGAGGGGTGAGGGTCCGCGGGGGAGCTCCAGGAAAGTAGAGGTGATTGGTACCGGAGGCGATCCAAACTCCAGACGGGCAGGTGGACAGGCAGGTGGCTCAAAAACACGCCGAGCTGTTACCTGAGCGCAAAGGAAAAGATTAGCGTTTGTTCAGGTAAATGAGGGTTTTCACAACTGTCTTCCCGTGGGTGTACGTTACCGCTGTGAGACGACTAACGGACTGGCGTGGAGCAGCTGGCTGGGCTGGATCAAATAGTCCACCTGATAATTGCCTGAGATGGAATGCAGGTGTGGAGTTAACAGCCACACCCGTGGGCGTGGGCATCCCATCAGCTCCTCGGACACCGGGCCGCGGACCATGACAGTATTGTGCATGGAACAGCTGAAATATGCATTTTTTTGTGTTTGCACCCAATCGTAGCAGAACAGTCTATTTTACTACTGAGAAAAGCATTACTTGAGGCTCTACCCGCACAATTTCTGCTGCCATTTGAAAGATGGAACATTTAAATATGTCATTTGAATGGAGATGGGCAAAAAAGTTCACTTTTGTACTGCGTTTGTGTTTGAGCATTACAGTCATTATGTGTATCAAAGAAGCTTTTACAATTCTCTAAGAGCTAATGATGTGGACACGTGGCATCACATCTAAAATTGCAATGCATCCTAGCTTGTGTGTTACAGACTGAGCCCCCACACTGCCAGGCGGGGTGATTAATTCCTGAGCTCATTCTCAGAGGTCAGAGTCATTTAATGAGTCCTTTCCTTAGCAGCCAAATATTCAAAACATCTCATTTGTTGTAGCTCTGCAAGACACCCCCCCCCCCCCCCCCCCCCCCCCCCCCATCCGTTGTAGCCAAATTACATTCGGAAGAACCCAAAATAAACACTTAGCATGTACATGTGTTTGTGCATCTGTGTCAGACCGTTGTTTGTCTTGCATTTCCACTACAGCTACATTCTGACCCAGAGCGGAAATGGTTTGTGAAGCAGTGAAGGGCAGACACTGCTTAAACGAGGAATGAGGGCTTATTTCTAGGGAGCGTAACACACCCATCACAAATATTTCTTTCATGTTATCTTTTAGCCTGCCTGTCATTTGTGATGCAGGAGTTCAAGAATAGCAGCTTAAGGAGAAGACATGCAGGGTAGAAAATGAGATTTAGCTCCAGCGACGGAGCTTATCCGCTTAATATTGAAAGTTTGATGCTGGTTGAAAAAATATTGAAATCGGTTTCTTTGTCATTCTCAAATGTAAACAGAAGTGGTCGATGATAACAGAAGGTGACTTTTTTTTGTCTTTGTTTTTGTCACTGCAGCAAGTTCCAATTGCCAACGGTACAACCAATCCCTGCAGCTCGGGTCAATTTGAAATCAAACTCGAGCTCTCCTTTGAGTACCTGATGAGCAAGGACCGCCTCCAGTGGGTCACCATCACCAGCGACCAGGTAGGAGGATGATGGATAGTTTCACTTTTATATAGATAAACTAGATCTTTTTTATTCATTAAAGATAATTTTTCCCTTTGTGTATTTAGAATTTTTTAGTTTCTTAAGGTACTGTACATAATCCTCTTTAGTGCTCATTGGATTACCTCAAAAATGCTGCTGCTCAAGGCTGAAAACAGCCGTGTTGTTTTGTTTTTTCATAGTTTAGCTGAGATTTTAAGGAGGTGTAACTGTAAGTTGCTTGCAGCTCATTATGTGATCGGCCATTTTTAGTGCGTTTTGTTCTTTTTCAAACTATACAGGCTTGCTGCTTTATGTCTGACTGGTTTCTGTGTGGATGTGATTGCAGGCTATCATGATGAGTATCTGCCTCCAGTCTATGGTGGATGAATTAATGGTAAAGAAGTCCGGTGGCAGCATAAAAAAGGTTTGTGTTGACTGCATTTAACAACATTATGCCATCATTTTGTTTTCCATACATATCACAGCGTTTGTAAATGTATAAGTCATTCATTTATAGCTTTGACATTTATTCTATTTCTTTTGACATCTTCTGTCACATTTCAGATGCTGAGGAAACGACACAATGGCTCCATCCACCGGTCTGACAGTCAGCAAGCTGTGAAATCTTCCCCTCTACTGGTGAGAAACGGGATAGCATGCCAAGTTTTTTATTCTCAGCTGTAGCTTTTTTTTCTTGACTGTCTTTTTTTTTTCTTCCATGCTGCAGGACTCCCCTGATTCAAACCGTGAACAAATTGTCAAACTCTCAGTGAGTACCTTCTTTGTCGTTTTTACTGACTAGCTAATAAATATTCCAATAAATTAGCATCAGCTAAGCATTAATTATACTTATATTGATTATTCCATATAGACCAAGCTGACCTCGGTGTCTCTCAGAGGGGTCAGCGCCTCCAACTTGGCAAACAACATCAGCAACTATGCTTTCGAGGGAATCGGAGACGATGACCTGTAACCCACAATTCCCCTTCCTCCCCTACTCATTCCACTGTTAACGACAAAGATTACAAGCTGAGCTGAGCCGAGCCGAGCGGTCCACGCAGGCGTCCGATTCTGCAATATTGTAGCTACTTCCCGGAGAATTTGCTGCCTTAAGCTCTCATTTAATCTTTGACGGTGACCTTTCATGATTTAGACTCTGAAGGGTAATCTTGATTTGCATTTTAGTTACAATCATCATATCATCCAGCTCTCTTATTGAACTTATCACGTCATTAACGTACGTTATTCGAAGATCCTGGATTCTTCCCTGACTGGCTGCGTGTCCGTTTCCAACCAGAGAGCCAACTGTTTGGTTAGACCCGGCACTAGTGAAGATACAGCAGAACTGGACGCAGTTGTTCTGGAAGTTACCAGGCATATTTCTGAGAATGTTCTCTTTAACTCAAAATGTAGAATATTTAGAGCAACTGCTTAGCTGCGTGACGATCAATGTTCGGCTTTGCTATATACCAAAATGCTTCCTCTGATGTCAGTGGTCCTCTTGTGCGTCATGCTACATGTGTGCCAAGTTAACAGAGATCATCAGCAGGGGTTCATTTTATATTAGACATTAGAGTCACATGTATTCAGATGTAGTTCGAGGCCTTAACTTGCTTTTTTTTTTTTTTTTTTTTAATATATAGTTTCTGGGGTCACCTTCTCACATGGGTTGAAACTAAAGAGATGTTAACTAGAATTTTGCAGAATTTAATGGATGGTTGATTTGGTTGAGCTGCTTGCACTTGCTGAACCCATCGTTTTTGCACAGTATAACCGGTGGAGATGAATGTTTGAGCATGAATTTATAAATGTGCGTAGGCTCTTACCCTGGGGGGCTCAGTAAATCCATCAGATTTTTTTTTTTAACAATTTTTTTTAAAGGTTTCTCATAAATGCCAAATTATAGTTTACTAAAGCATTTTGCACAAAATAAACATTTTTAAAAAGTCACTTTTTATATTATGTACATGCAATTAAGTATTCTGAACATTTACTAATATCTTTATCATCTAGCTTATTGTAATCAGATCTAATGTAATCTAAGCTGTATGGAACAAAGTTTAAATGGACCAACATTTATCATGTTTACATAATGTTTTAGTTCAAATGGAAATTGTTTACAAATTTTTGCATCTGATTTTGATTTGTGTTGTTCTTTTTGGGGGGAGCGATGGCGTCGCGGGGCTTCAGTTCATTGTAATTTGTTCGTACGTTGTTCCAGTCATCTCA
The DNA here is from genome assembly GCF_057381845.1 of Rhamphochromis longiceps. Classification (NCBI taxonomy): domain Eukaryota; kingdom Metazoa; phylum Chordata; class Actinopteri; order Cichliformes; family Cichlidae; genus Rhamphochromis; species Rhamphochromis longiceps. The sequence continues at coordinate 9,231,379 of NC_140571.1, read as the reverse complement.
GAGGATTTGGTAAAAGGTGCTTTGATGAAGCGGCTAATGTGATCATAATTGCTGGAGTGAACAAAATTTTAAAGAGTGAACATATCCCACTTTTATAAGGTGTGTTATTCCATTATTATTAATTTTAATTTTTTTTCTTTTTTTGCTGTCAACTTGACTTATTTCATGCCAGCAGATTTTAAAGACGCTAACTGTAAATCAGTGCCAACCTATCAACAGCTTTACTGTCACTTTTAGCCAGAACTGCAAACAAAAATGTTCTCAGTATAATTGTCTTGTTCTTTCACTGGTGTGATTCTTCTGTTCGGTTGCTTTCACTGTAGGGAGACACGGTCGCAGCGATTCATTTATATTTTCTCTGTTCCTGTCGATATGAAGTACACAAAGCTGCAAGGTCCTTGATGTTAGTGTATGTGTAGGTGCCAAATTTTTCTAATGTGCCGTTTTGTTTTGGTTTTTTCCTTTAGCATTGCTTTTATGAACGTTGTACCGTCTTGATACATTCCACTAATTTTCATGTTGATTTTTAGTGGTATGTTCAGTGACAGCTGTCGGTTCATTTGGTCATGATGCTTAAAATAAACTCTGAACTTCAACGATTATGTGTGGGTTTATTTTATTTATTATGTAACAGTCATCTTTTACCACTACTCCCATTTATTTTGCAGCAGCAGTTTTGTACTTTGCCACGTTATATGCTAAGAGTAGCACAGATAAGTGTCAAGATACCAGGGGGTGCAGTGTTTATAGACTTTAACTGTAGACATAAACTCACCAAGCACTTCATCAGCTACAAGTGTTCAGCTACTTATTTACACAAAAATGCTATCAGCCAATCAAATGGCAGCAAGGAAATGTGATTTAAATGACTTTGAAAATGGCATGGTTGCTGTTGCCAGACGGGCTGATGTACTGGAATTTTCCAACACAACCATCTGTGGCATTTACTGAGAATGCACAAAGAGAAAATATCTACCGAGCAATGTTTCTTTGGGGGAAAATGCCTTGTTGATATCAGACATCAGAGGAGAATGACCAGACTGCTTCGAGCTGATAGGAATGCAACAGTAACTCGAATAACCACTTATTACAACCAGCATCTGCAGAAGAGCATCTTTGATCGGACATGATGAACTTTGATGTAGATGGGCTCCAGCAGCAGAAGACCACACAGAGAGCCACTACTGTCAGCGAAAAATAGAAAAATGAGCAACAATTCACACTGACTCACCAAAATTGGACAACAGAAGATCGTCTGGTGTGAGGAATCTCAACTTCTGGTGCAACATTCAGATGATAGGGTCAGAACCACAAAAGCATGGATCTATCCTGCCTTGTATCAGTGGTTTATGCTGCTGGTGGTGGTGTAATGGTATCGGGGATATTTTCTTGGCAGTTTGGAGCCCCTAGCAACAGCTCGCCATTGTTTAAATACCTACCTAAGTATTGTTGCTGACCATGTCCATCTCTTATAACCATATTTCACCTTTGATCAGATGCAGATTAGATGATTAGTTTATCTGTATTTCTTCCCAACCAGTATATTATATCCAGTAATGGTCTGTTGATAGGATTTTATAAATACATTTGTTTCTAAACACAGTCAAACCAATATAAACCTGTTGGTTTATCTTATCCTTCTGTGGAAATAAACTCTGGTAACCAGTAAACACATCCTGATGATCCAATCAGTGAACATATACAACATTCTCAAACCAGATTATGTTTGGTTATTTTGTCCCTTTGTCTTTAGGAATGTAGATGCCTGTGTGTGAAAAGGTCACAAAGATCTGAGTAAAAATCAGAAGTCTGACATCTGACATTCAATGAAATGAATTCCATGTGTTTATTTCAAAAGTTCCTCACTTAAGGCATTTATGAGACACTGCATAAAGACACAAATGGCCACTTGTGGGATGTCATCACTAATCTAAAGGTACAATGCTCCATCATGACACGGCAAGTTGGCGACCTGTCAAACATCTCACTTGCATAAAACAGTCATTCACAAAGAGTAAATCTGAAATCACAGTTATTATTCCCATGGCAAGCAAATAACACACCACACATTCAAAATAAGACTCTTTAAAGTATGCACTTCTAGCAGTGTATAAGAGCCACATTAGAAAAAGAAAACAACCAATACACACTCACATGCTTGCTAACAGTGTCATCTTTTTTTTCCTCAAAACAATAAAATAAAATTCACAGTAATCACAAGTGAGGTGATTAAGTGGTTTCCTCTAAAAAAGAAGAACCTTTTGAAAACAGTGAAATCATTTAAATCCGAAATAACTGATATGTCATTGTAATACTAGTGTTTGGGGCAAAAAAAAAAAAAAATTGAACAGCATGCTCATACATTTCATTTTCACTTGTATTTTTTTAACCTTAATCCAAACTTGGAAATTGCAGCTATGTGTGTAAGATTGTGCTTTTTTATTTTACCGCATACAGACTGAAGATGAACTTTCTACATGATTTTGAGTCCAGTTTTAGAATAAAATTCTATTCTAATCTGTTCTTTACCATAATCTGAGCATTTTAGCACCAAATCAGAGGGATGAGTTAAGTGTTTCAGTACTATTAAATAGCACTTTTATAGTAGTACATCAGTACATCAAACCAAAGGCAGAGCTTGTTGCTGAAAGCAAACAAAGCACAGTATGGCCCGCTCAAGGACTCATCTCTGCTTAAAGCTGCACTGTGTAGTTTGGGAAAAGTAGAAAAACAGAACACATGTCAAAATAACGTCTGTCTCCTAATGATGTAAGATGTGAAAAACACAATCTTGAACATTCAAAGAACTTCATCATGAAAACATTTCAAAGACTACACAGTGCAGCTTTAAAAGTCCAGGCAAATAGTTGCATCAGTTCCATGTAACAAGGAATATTTGGTAGTGTCCTCGTCAGAACGAACAATCAGATATGTATTACAGTGTGAGAGGAATATTTTTACAGTTAGCCTACTGTGTGTTAACATATAGAATTAGACAGGGAGTGGACTTCCACAGAAAAAGAAGTCCTTTAGTCTTGACATGAAAAAACAAAACAAAAAAAGGACTAGAAGACATCAACACATTATCATATTTGTGTGAGATCCTACAAACGAACAATTAGCAGCCTCAGAAGACATCTGACAAAACACTGAAAGACGGACACACACCAAAACAATATAAAGGCTCTGTGGAAATCAAAGGACAACTTGCTGGTAGCTTAGTTTTGCTGAGTTAGAATTTATACAATCTCAAGTTTGTAGCATGAGTGTATTGTCTGACTCCCCTCCCTTGGCATGTACTGCATATCGACCCCTGCTTCCTTTCTGTGAGTTTGAAGCCCAGCTCCCATCCCTTTCCTCACTTCCTGCTCTTCGTTGTTGCCCGTCATCGGCACTTTCACCCAGCCGTCTGTGGCCAGGCCGTGCTTCTTCTGGTGTCTCTTGTAGTTGTCCCAGTGGCCCGTGGTGTAGCCGCACTCTTGACATTTATAGGGCTTCTCCCCGGTGTGCCGGAGCATGTGCCGCTTCAGGTTCATGCTCTGGTTGCAGCTGTAACTGCACACGGCGCACTGGAAGGGCTTGGCGCCAGAGTGCACCCGCTGATGGCGCTTTAGGTTGGCCAGATTCCCGCACGCGTAATCACACAAATGGCACTTGTAGGGTTTCTCGCCGGTGTGCACTCTATGGTGTCGCTTGAGGTTGTCGAAGTGTGCTGAGGCGTAATCGCACTGTGGGCACTTGTAGGGTTTCTCGCCGCTGTGAGTTTTCATGTGGCGTGCCAAGTGGTTAGGGTAGTGTGTGAGAAAGGGGCAGGCGGCGCATGTGTAAACCTTGTCACTGCGCTCGCCGGGGCTGTTGGGAGATGACGAGGAGTCTTTAGTCAGCATTTCGAGGGTACACTTGGCACAAATCTGGGCCGAGGAGCCGTCCTCGTCTTCCAGGACGATGCCACAGAGCCGGCAGGTAAAAGGGAAAAGTGACGGTGGGAGGCCGCTCCTGTCTGCTACACCTCCTCTTGATGCTCTGCTTTCGCTGCTGCCTGTCGTATCCAGCAAGGGTGGAGGTTGATGACCCGGAGCTGGATTGGAAGCTGCTATGGGGGGCGGAGATGCTCCCTTTAGGCTATCAAAGGCTGACAGGTAGTCGCTGTTCTGGGCTGCCAAAGTCAGGTTTGACGTTGGCCGTGCAACCTCTGTAACTTCACAGTCAGATTAGACAGTTATTAGGCATCAAAGATGATTTAAAGACATCAAAATGAGCTTTCATGCATCAGCACTGAGCAACTAAAGTAAAAGAAATGAGACACACCTTTGCCTGCAGCACCAGAAACCTCTTCTCTCTGCCCGGTCCCTTGCCTCTTCAGACTGTTCTGGCCACTGGTGGGTCGTGACGGTGCGTCCTGCCCCACCCCCACACAGGGTACATGCATGCGCTGGTGCCTCTTGAGGTTGCCGAGAGAGCTGCAGGCAAAAGTGCAGCTGTCACATTTGTAAGGTTTTTCCCCCGTGTGAATGCGAAGGTGTCTCTGGAGGTTCACCAGCTGAGCCGAGGCGTACGTGCACAGCGGGCAGTTAAAAGGCTTCTCCCCATTGTGCGTCTTCATGTGGCGCTTCACGTGGTTGGCGTAACGCGAGGAGAATCCGCAGAGATGACACGAGTGCATTTTAGCCGATTTGTCCTCGGCTGTCAGCGCCTTGTCACCCATCCCATTTCCCACCTCTTCGCAATCAAGCTGCATATTAGAACCTGAGCGGATACCGCTGATGCTTCCAAAAGGTGAGCAGAAGTCCGTACTCTTAGCTTCCCGAGAGGCTTTGCAACATCTAAGGCAGTACGGGCCAACGAGGTCAATGCCAGGTCCCAGAGGTTCATCACGGAGCTGTCCGCAGCCCCTGCAGGACAGGTAAGGAGGGAAACTGGGCTCAGACTGGGTCGCTCTGCCTTCGTCTTCCCTCCCATTGTCCGTCGTGCTGCGCGAGTTGTCCGTTTCACTTTCCATGCTCAGCTGGCTGTAAGTAGAACTCTCATCACCCAGAGGATACACGGAGAAACCGATCTCGGCAGCAACTTCTGTGCAGGGAAGACAAGAGAAATATTTGATTAGGCAGCTCTCAGAGCTGTGCTTACATTTACATTTGCAGCACTGCCTGTATTAATCAGTATGCAACTCTAATTAAACGGGTAATATGACTGAGCTTAAGAAATCTAAGGAAAGAGAAACTACAGAAGAAGAAAAAAGAAGACAGAAAATGAACATAGTACAGTTCTATTCTCAGGTATCTGTTATTAATCTGTATTATTCAGGCATGCTGGCTCAAAAGAGAGCATGACTTTTACAGAAATCCAATTTCATAAGGAATCATGAAATAAACATATAACTAAAAGTTTAAAATATACAGTCTTTGCAAAAAATTGTGAAATACGTCAACATAAAATGCATTATTATTCAGAAAACTTAATCCCTTAAGTTTAGAAATGTGCCGTGACTGAAAGTGTCACAGGAAAAAACGCCAATATAATATGAAACTGACTTTCGTCCTAAAATACGACACGCTCCAATAAACTTATTTCAACATAAAGGGAAAAAAATGAATGAAGTTCTTTTTATACGGCTGGGGATTGATACAAAGGAAGCGTAAGGACATCTGAAGGCACCAACCCACTGTCAACTCACTTAATCACTCAAAATTAATGGACACAATTTAAACAAAAACCAGCAATTACTAAAAAGAAGACATGCTCAAACACATCAAACTGAGGGAAGTAGTGAATCTCATGAAAACGCTTCATACTCACAGAGCTGCAAGGTTAAGTGCATTTTAAGATGTTGTAAATATCATCTGAGAATATTCAGACATCAAAGGAAAAAAAGAAAAAGGAGAGAGATATTGTTTCCAGAAGGGCAGAAAGAAAAGCTTCGGGGCAGAGCGCTCTGTGGCTTTGTCTGATACGTCGGAAAGCGAGAAGGCCAGGAGACCACCTTCCGTCAGTGAGGCTGAGACGAAGTGCGAGAGAGGCGAGAGCTGAGGCTGCCCTTTTATCCTGGCCCATGGAAACCCCTCGTGGATGATTACCGAGCCTAATGATAATGATGATGACTATAATGGCGAGGCTGCTGCTTCTGATGATGATGATGATGATGATAATGATGATGAGGGTAGATGATGAGGGTAGATGATGATGATGATGATGATGATGATGATGAGGGGGGAAACGATAATGGCAGTGGGGTAGTGGGAGCAGAGGCTGCAGCAGATGACGATGATGATGATGATGAATAAATGCCCTTTTATAATGGTGTCCTTGATGGTAATAGTCCTATTTTTATGACCCCATATAATAATGGTGTCTCAGTTCCTTTCTCTACTTTTCCATTTTTCAGATCACTCTGACAAAGAGGCATGCTGGGAAATGTGAGCTGATAGCACCCATTCTCTTACTGATTCATTGTGGGACAACACTTCATTACTGACAAACTGTACAAACCTGTGACCCCGGCACACGGGGAAAAAAAACAGAGGTGGCTGATTCTATTTAATATGCTATTTCCATGTTACGTTTATATAATCAATTGTTTTGAAACAAATCTGCTTCACACTGCTCCGCTGCTGAAATACAGTATAAAGACCAAGATGTGTGATCATCCAGTCCATTTAGTGTTTAATCAGTAGTCTAATTCTATGAAATGTGCACTGAGATCTTTATAAATAATGAATTTTTTAAAAACGACACAAGTAGAAAAGTAAAAGTCACTAAAAGAGCAAAAATTAGAGGATAAATAGATGAGCAGATACAGTGAAGGATGCTGGTGCACAGACAGTTCAGCCTTGTTGCCTTTTGAGAACATGCTAGCATTTCAGCAGAGTACTATCATTGGCTAACAACTGGTGAATGGCACTTTATTAGCCAATGAGCATCCACTGGCTCATCGTCCTTTCTGACTCTAATAATGATCAGAATTTAGAAAATTAACTTATTACTTTAAAGTCATCAAAAAAGCGTTTACTGGGGGTGATACAAGGGATATTTTCCCACAACTTCAATACAAACAGAAGCCTTTTATTACAACCAAAAGAGCACCCCCTGCTGGCCGTTACAAAGAATGCAAGTTTTACGGCATTGGCTTCACTTTTTCGACATGCAAACTACATTCATTTTACATGGTGTCTATCATTAATCACTACGATTTTTCTGAAAGGAAACCAAGGTTTTTATATACTCTGCATGATTTGTTTAATGTACTTTTAACTAACAGTTACTGCAACTCACTACAAAGTTTTTTGTTATGTGGTGGGAGGCTTATATTGTATTGTGCACTATGATCGCTGCTGCTAACCTTTAAATAAAAGCACTGCACATTTTATTTCTACGCTACATTTTATCTGTTTTATACTTATTTTAATGAGGCACCATACAAAATATAAAAGTACTGAGGATGGTAACAATAAAGAGTATTTTGGATCATTGCCGTTTGCATTTTCTTTAACTGAGAAAGCCTTCATGGTTTCATGTTCACGCTCCCAGTGCCGCATCAGACCTTGTTTAAGTTACTAACTTACTATGACTGCCTCTGCTTTGTATTAAACACAGGGGGCTTTTATTGTGAAATCATCACAAGAAATGTGGTTTATTTAAGGTTGAAAAAAAATAATCCAAAAAACAAATACACAGATCGATTTGGAATGAGCCACTAATGCTACAACCCATATTGGCCCCTGTAGGTGTACTGTGCACCATTAGGCCAGTCTAAGGTAATGCCTTTTTTGTTTCTATTTAAAACAACCATCTCAGCAATACTGAGATGAACCTGCACTATACCAACTCCCTGTGCATCATAAAATACCCTGTGGTTACATTATTTTTTTACTTCTTTATTAAATCATCATGAGTTTATTTGGTTGCACTGTGTGCAGATACAGCTGCAGTGATGTTACCAACCACAGAAACCACAGGTATCTACACAACAAGCAGGAATACAACAGTAAGGATTATAAACTTTAGATTTATTCATAAAAAAGGGTTTACAAACCTGAGAACTTTTCCAGGCCTAGAATCTTGTTGTCCTGATCAGGATCATCAAACTCAAGGTCTTGTCCTAGAAGGAAGTCTGTGTCTAAGGGGAGGTTTTCTGGGGCTTCAATGGCTACATCATCTTCAGAATCCACTACAGTCACAGAGAATCAAACATTTAATCACTAATATCACTTCTTTACAATTTAATTATATTTTACATAGATATTTTTCCATTCATACTTTGTTCCATTAGAAAGTTGAGCTGTCTACACTTTTTTATGTAAACATCCCATGACAATCATGATATCTCACTCACTATGAACATGAGCCTAGCCGAAAAAGGTTTATGGTAAGTATACTGCCTTAAATCAACCAGGGAGTGATATTTCCCTCTTTTCTTTCTTCTCTTCTTTATTATTTGGTTTTGGGGATGCTAGTTTTGAGCATTTATAAAAGCATGATACACTATATTGCCAAAAGTATTCATTCACCTATCCAAATAATTTAATTCAGTTGTTTCAATCACTTCCATGCCCACAGGTGTTTACAATCAACACCTAGGCACGCAAACTCCTTTAACAAACATTTTGTGAAAGAATGGGTCGCTCTCAGGAGCTCAGTGAATTCCAGTGTGATATCGTGATAGGATGCCACCTGTCGTGAAGTTTCCTCGCTAGTAAATATTCCACAGTCAGCTGTTAGTCATATTATAACAAATTGGAAGCAACTGGGATCAACAGCAACAGATGCTGAGGTGCAAAGTGCACAGAGGTTGCTTTTTACAGAGCCAAACATTACAAACCTCCAAACTTCATGTGGCCTTCAGATTAGATCAAAAATGGCTTCAAGGTGTGGGGTTCCATGGCCGACATCACCAAGTGTAATGCAAAGCGGGGGATGCAGTGGTGTAAAGCACGCTAAAGCTTAACTGCTGAGCAGTCGAGACATGTTCTCTGGAGTGACGAATCATGCTTTTCTGTCTGGCAATCCAATGGACGAGTCTGGTATTGGCAGTTACCAGGAGAACGGTACCTGTTAAACTGCGCTGTACCAAGTGTAAAGTTTAGTGGAGGGGGGATTATGGTGTGGGGGTGTTTTTTAGGAGTTCGTCGGCTCCTTAGTTCCAGTGAAAGGAACTCTTAATGCTTAAGCAAACAGAGAACTTTTGGACAATTTCACCCTCCAAACTTTGGGGAACAGTTTGGGGATGGCCCCTTCCTTTTCCAACATGACTACACACCAGTGCACAAAGCAAGCCCCATAAAAACATGGATGAGCAAGTTCGGTGGGGAAGAACTTAAATGGCCTACACGGAGTCCCGACCTCAACCCAATAGAAAACATGAACAGAGAGGCCAGCAAGCCAGGCCTTCCTGTCCAGTGTCTGACCTCACAAATGTGTTTCTGCCACAATTGTCAAAAATTCCCATAAACACTCCTAAACCTTTTAGAAAGTCTATCAGAGGAGTTGAAGCTGTTGCAGCTGCAAAGGGTGGGCCGACATCATATTAAACCCTATGGATTAAGAACGGGATGTGACTAAAGTCCATATGGACGTGAAGACAGGCAATCAAATATTTTTTGGCAATAGAGTGTAGTATCTATTTAAATATGGCTTTAAAAGCCAAAAGCGGAAAATCAGAAATTTTCTACCCCACAACAACAACAAAAATATCTGCAAGCAAACAGATGGAGGTTTTTTTTGTACTACAGTTACAAGTAATGATGTGTGAAATTTTAACTTGTTTTTTTTTTTTTTGATGGAATCCAAACTGCCATCGCACAGCTGTCACTCTTCAGAAAACTAGAATCAGGCCAGTTGTAGGGCATCAAGCTCAACAGCCCATTTTGGTAACTCTCCTGTACCAGCATCTTGCTACCATCTACTGGTCATTTTTGCATTTGGCACATAAACAATAATGTATGGTAACTGTGTGGGATGATTCTACTTTTACATTTTAAATGAATAGGTGGATAATAAAACATCTCCTTATGGTGTTCTGGTCAAAAACTCCTTTGTCCCACACGCCATCAGACTGTTTAACTCCTCTCTGGAGGGGAGAGGGAGGGGAAACAGGAAACAGGAGGACAAAGGAGGGGGGAACAACTAAGCTGTAGTGCCTCTTCACCTCACTGTACAATACCTTGTGCAATACTTTTTGTAAATAGTCAACAGTGCAATAGACTCAATACTTGAAATGTGCAATTCACTTGTATTTTTATTTTTTATTCCTATTTATTCTATTTATCCCCTTTGTATATTTTATTTATATTTGTCTCTGTATTTATATATATATATATATGTGTGTGTGTGTGTATATATATATATATATATATAACAATTCTGTAACTGTAACTTCGGTCGTTGCTGTGCTTTTTTTTGGAAGTCGAATTTCCCAGAGGAACCCACCCGAGGGATTAATAAAGTTCTCTCTTATCTTATCTTATCTTATCTTAAATAAATCAAAATACTAGCCTGTGGAAGAAAGCCATGTGAAAGTTAAAAAATGGCAGTATAATTAGGACTGTGCAATTAATCACATTTGAAGTTCAGTTATAATTTTGGCTTCTACCAGCTATCAAATCCATGCCCTCAGGATAAAATCATCATTTTGCTAAAAAAAACAAAGGTAACCTGCAATATCAATTAGAATAACTACTTACGTTATGTTATGTTGTTAAGAGAGGTTAATGCTGGTGGCATTAAGTTTATGTTACAGTTTAAACTCTTTCTAATGCATCCAACTGCTAACATATGGGTTTGTTTCATGCTAATTCAGCTACTGTTCAGAATAAGACACAGAGAGGAAACATGCAATTTTCTGCCATTAAATAACTCGAAATATCTTCTTTTAAAAACACAAAATAGCACTACATCAATGGGAGAAGCGACTTCAACATTCACACTACTACTGACATTTGTTCCAGCACCGTCTGTCAGATTTCAATTCCTTAAAAACTCAGAGGTGAGCAATAAAAGAGGATAAATGTAAAAATAAATAAATAATCAAGACACATAGACATAGATTTCATTTAAAATGCTAAAGTTACAGTCAGTGTGGAGGAGGGATGTCAAACTCATTTTACATTGTGGCCCACATGCAATTTACTTTGATATTAAGTGGGCTGGCCCAGTGAAACTATGTAATAAATGTGTAAAATTACAGAAATAAATCTGATAGTTCATTGTCCAGATTGTCTCAAATTATAAAATATAAAGTTCTTGTTAGTTCAGAGCAAATTTCATTGTTTTCTTATGCTTACTGTACAAGAAAACAAATGTAAACCTCCTTCACATTTTCCAAAGCTACCCAGTGGGCCTGACTAGAGTCTTTGCCGGGCTAATCCTTGACACACCTGGTGTGGAGTGACAAATAATTCTAGGACTGTGGCTCAGGTCTGCATCAAGTTCCCAACATTAAAAAACATCTCTGAATACCTACACTTCACTGGCTGTGGATTCTGTTGTTTTTTTCTTGGCATCTTCCAGTCAGCCTCTCTCCTGTTTGCAATGTCCTCTTGCAGACTTCCACAACTATCAGCTCATTCTTGCCTGGAATATTTGGAAAGTAGTTCTCAGCATTTCTACAGATTCAAGTACAACGTTACCATACCACGTTAATCGAGGGATATAACTAAAAACACGTACAAACCTATACAAAATATAATTAACATAACAGGAGAATTCCATTAACATACAAAAACTAACAGGCCAACTTTCATAAAGTGTGACGAATCATGGGCATAAGAAAACAATAATGGTTTGGATCAGGATTTATTTTTATGTATTTTAATAACACCAGCTGGGGGGACATTACATTGATATTAACATAATCTAAATTAGCACTTTATTCAGTTATGGTGGCATTATCAAATTCTCGTAAAGATAACCAACACTGGCAGGACACTGGTGAATCGGGGTTTGAGCTGGTGCATGTAAACAGTATAAGTAAAGACCACCAAGCTACTTAAACAAAATGGCTAGCCCATTAGCTCTGGTGCTGAAACCCGTCAGAGGAAACCATTCAGTCAGGTAACAAATTAAGTTCAAACATGCCCGTGTGTTGCATGAAGCTGGCCATGTCAGTATACAACAAGAAATGACAGTAAGATCTGAGAAAACTGGCGGCGCACAACCTTACGAGTGTCTAATCAAAGCGCGTCCTCGTCAGCGCGTAGTATGATTGACAAGTGCCATCTTTACTTAGTATTAGCCGGGAGCTAAGCATGGTAACGTTCAGCTAAATTAGCTGGGCAGCTAATGTCAACTTCACTAGTTAGCTTTCGAGCTAACTTACCTAAAAAACGTAAATATTCCTGTCGACTGAGATGGTTGTTACCGTCGGTTAAAACGCCATTAGGTGTCAAGTGTTTCTCCCTAAATGTCCAACGTCTGGAAATCCGCCATTTCTTCATGAGCTGCGGTGACAAAGAAAGGCAATTAATGGTATTTTTCATAACTTAATTGATTTTCTGATTCGCCTGTGATCCAGCGGTAGCAACAACAAAGACACTTCCGGCTTACGTCTTTCAGAATAAAAGCGGCATCTCCGCTTAATAGTAAAACTTATTTCGCCACAAACGCTCGTATATACGGGCCAATTTTTTTAATTATTTTGCTTGGAAAATAGGATACATGCAAATACATTATATAAGGTAAAGACGGAGCTTTGGAGTCACATTTAAATATGACCACCTTTAGACTTTAATATAACCTGAACTCTCTTGGGCAAACTTTTCTTTAACGTTTCTTCAACTTGTCTTCAGGAATAGCTCCTCAGGCTTCTTTAAGGACATTCAAAGATCTTCATTGGATGTTGGCTGCCTTTTACTCCATTCTGTATCAAGATGATCCCATACTGTTTCAACATTGTTGAGATCTGTAGTAGTAATACTTGCGCACCCTTAATAGCTGCACATCCTCTACAGTGAAAACAACAATATAACAAGGTTTTACAGTTTACAGTACAATTGTAAACACATATATTTAATTTGAGCTGTTTTTATGTAGTAGAAAAACTGAAAAATTCAGTTAATGTGGTCCTTTAGTACTAAGTCCGGAGAATCTTTGCTGGAGACATCCCAGAATATATCCTCATGTGGCATTTTACTTTGATGGTTAAGGTGGTGAGCACTTTTGCCCTTGCATATAAAAAATGCCCCATTGATGTAAAAAGGGATTGAAGAAAAGGTAATAGCATATAATTAATTTATTTTTCATACCTGTGAAACTATTCAGTGACTTCTTGGGTCTTTTTTCATACATTGTCACCACAGAGATACGCCATCCTGTCATTGTAGGAATAAAAAGCTCAGATTTCTTGCAATTTCTAGCCTTCTGTTAACTTGGTGTATTGATAAGATACGAGCTGGAGTGCAATGGCCGTTGTTTTGTACTTTTCAAATTTGAAAAGCTTAATAGCTTGATAGCTTAAGCTATCTCACTTTAAAGCAGTTTTGTCAAAAAACAAAACAAAACAAAACAATAATTCACAATATTCGTTTGTTTCTAGTTCTTTTTGGTCTGTGATACGTCGATTTACCTTTTACTTTTCTGACATTTTATCAATTTATCTTTATTGTTATTATTAATTTACTGGTCTGGTTAAATTTAAATCTGCAGCACGTAAAACGGTGAAGAGCTTTGAGCCCTCTGCCTTTATTTTGAAAACCCAGGCGCATGCCGGATGTTTTATTCCTTGCGGGATGAATCTTGACTCCACACTCCATTGTAAAGGCTGCACATCTCTCGCCCTTAGACGCTTCCGTTCCGAAAATAATTTCCGGCTGCTGTACCTCAATGGATTATAGTAGTTGTAGTTCTTGTGTATATAGTTGCGACGAGGAGCGTCATGCTTGAATTGTTTTACAGTACTTAAAAAGAAAATTATGTCTGGTTACAAAATGATCACAGATCCTACTTAATACCATAAAGTTAAGTCCACTGGCCAAAGGCTAACAGCTACTATGCGACTGGCATCAAATAGAGCTTTTAGGAATAGTTATGTGACAACTAAAAATTATTGGGAGGTCTGAGGAGGCTAGAAACTGTGCAGTTTGGTGCTCTATCTGTGCAAAGACACACGGATACGCTGTCTGTTACCGATAAAAGCAGTAGTAAAACATTAGGATATAAAGTACAATACAAAGTAGGTCAATCAATCTCTCAGTTTCTCCAGGAAGCTGGATCAAAAGCCTGTAGACTTAAATGGGACTTAAATCTAGGTTAACCGAGAAAAAAAAGAATAGAGAGTACATTTGAGTACTTCCCCATCAACAGAAATTGGAACTTGAAGAAGAATTCGTGTCTGCAGAGTGGGCTGCAAGAAATCCCAGAGAACAAAGAGAGTGTGGTTTCTCTGGAATCAAAAATAGAAACAATCACTCAGTGGACACAACAGTAAGCTGTCATGTGTCACTATAAATGACCAAAACCACATAAACAATCTGCCAGGTTAATTGGGACAAGATGTCAAAACGGGAAAAAAGGAAAAACAAAGAAAAGAAGAGGAAGGAGTCCTGCATGTAGACTGCTTTGGCTTTATATCTGAAACGAGGGAGAATGTTTTTTTGTTTTTTTTTATGGGACTGGGCATTTATGAATAGGAGATCCTGGGATTCTGCGCCATGTCATTGGCTCGCATCTCTGCAGTGTGCCTCCCCTCCAGGCCGCCGCACAGAAAAGCCATCAGGCAGCTGCTGTAAGAGGGAAGGCTTTCCTCACTGCGGATCTCCTTTCCTCTGCTCGCCTCTCAACCGGACCGGTCTGGACCACAATACCCACCCCCTCTCTGCAGCTCCGTCGGGCGGACACGGTTTGTGTGAGGCAGTGAAGAGGAGGCGACCTGGGTGGGGAGTGGAGGGAGGTGGGTGTGGGTGTGGGGTGCAGATTTCTGTGCTACTGTTTGGTCCTCAAGGGGGAGGAGCCAGTTGTCGATTCTACGCTTGCGAGGAGAGAAGGCGCCGTGCAGAGAGGTAAGATACCCTTTACGTAATAGAAATTATTGTGCGTTTTATCCGCTGCCCGGACACACTTTCAGATGCGCATTCAGACCCTTTTTATTGGTGTTTTTCACTCGTGGCCGTGTGGGGTACGTGGAGGTGGAGGTGAATACGAATACGTAGGCTGACATGCCACTCCCTGCAATAGCATACTGATGCTCCGGACAAATCCTCATTAAATGATTCAAATATTCTGTCAGCATGCCCAAATAACCCCAATAAGAGTGGTACTTGCGCTCGGCTGCCTTATAATAACCCGCTTTTTTCATTCATATAATTTCCAGATGCACTCCCAAGATGAACCCCGCAGGCCCGTGGTTTATTCTTAAAACGATACTTTATATTATTGAGTAGTTTAAGGTAATTGCGGTATAACTGCATCATTTTTAACAGTGCTTAAACATGTGTGTCAGAGAGTTAACGTGGATTTAGAAGACATGGTCTAACAGTGTTGTAAAATTCTACAACAATAGTATGATGTCTTATCAAACTAAATCCCCTATGCTGCATGCGGTTATTCAATACAGTCGAGTAGACTATAGGTTTTCACAGGTCACTAACACTGTCCGCTACGCGCCGCATGGCACAGAAGCTCAATATTTTGGTCAGGGATGCCGTGGAGCGCTTAAGTGCGCGCGCCAGTGTGTGTCTATGTGTGGGTAGGCTGAGGTCACTCTCATGCCTCTGAAACCCGCATTGCTGATGCGGGCATCTGTCCAGTGGAGGGATATTTAATAGGGTGTATCATCACGCTTCCCTCCACCGAGGCAGAACTCAACATCCGTCTGAAAACTACTATTTATTTCACTCTTTTTATTATTATTATTATTATTATTATTATTATTATTATTATTATTATTATTATTATTATTATTTAAAATAGCAACAGCTTATTAACAGGTGTCACATCGTCGAAAACGCCTCCAAAGCGAGAAGATACTGTAATAATGGCTGTGACAGCAAGGTTCATGCAGAGGACAGGATTCTGAAAAAAAAGTACTCTGTTTCTTCCCTGTTTGGCTTTTCAGAGGATGGGAAGCTGCTTTGGGGCAGAATCCTGATTGTGTAATAATCCCATCTGTTAGAGGTGGAGTGGCATAAACAAGTATAAACGCTAACTGTAGGTAATTATTCGTGAAGTCAGAGTTAAGAACAGTGAATTCGTTTTTTTTACAAAGTGTACCTTTGCTCACTTATAAAAAATAGCATGGGGGCATGATTTAAAAACATTGAACTCATGGTTTCACTGTAATTGTATGATGTATGATTGATGACGACATTCTTTTGACCCACAGCAGGTATCTGAAAAGGTCAAATGTCACAGCAATAGATCATTACTCCCTTGAAGTGTTTTATAGTTCTCTATATATCCCTGAGGTGACTCCGTTGTAGTCTGTGTATACATTAATGAAGCACATTTGGGATAAACATAAAACATTTTGAGTATTTTAAACCATATCTAGACATTTTACTCAGGTAATTTCTTATTGTGCTTTAATAAATTTGGGGAACTCACAAGAAAATGGTCAAAACAAGAAGCAGCAGATATCGATTTTCTTTTTTTCAGAAAGGCCGCATCCCAGATGGCCTGCATCACTACTAACAGTATCAGTTTGTGTGACCTTCCCTGCCAGTTTGCAACACAGACTTTCTGATAAAAAGTCTCAAAGTCAAAAACATCTGACATCATCACAACTTTTCTTTTAATCTTTGTAAAGCTCCTCTGAAACCGCAGAGGACAAATGGGATGACCTTTTATGCATGTATCAGTAAAACAGCCTTGCCAACTTTGCTCACGTGTGCTTTCTGTGGGAAACTGTGTGAGTGTGTGTCACTCTTTTTGGTCACAGTAAAGGCGGTGTGAATCAGCATGCTGATTCATGTCAGAGGATAACAATACAAGACTCCTGCACATGCCTTAGTATGTTATGTAATAATGTCCAGTGATACTGTGCCCGAGGGATCTGTTTTCTTTCGCCTCTTTGAAATAAATAAAAAATCAGTGTTTGCTGCTGTGAATTAAGACTAAAATGAGGGTTTTAAGCTTTTGTTTTGCGTTGACAGGACATGAAAGGAGGGCAGTTTCACAGTATTACTTCCTTTGGCTTGCTAAAAAAGGAAGTTGTGAGGAGTTTAAACAGGTTACAAGGTGACATCTTGTTTAAATCATCTTAAGATCCTAGCTCCTTTTCACCCATTCCTCACAGCTCAAATATACACAGGTGATGGTATGATTTTATGGATGAAGAAAAAGAAATGGGCTGAAAAGTTCGATTTGGAAGTAATTACTTTCTTAGAAACTTTCATGGATTACAGAGAATTTTTCGTTTAGAACCGAAATTGGTTATTTTTCTTCTGAAAATATTATATATATAGATTAACTCCAATGGGAGTCAATTCATTGTGATTTGTTTGTACCCTGAGCTCTGAGAAAATTATAGTGGGTTGTGCTTTGAACTTGTGGCGCCTAAGCACTCAGATGGATTAAGTAAACACATAACAGCAGGTTATGGTTCACATTTTCTGGTTTCGCTCATACTTTGTGGTGTGAAGATTCTAAACCTTTAATGGTACTGACAGATTTTGAGATTTCAGCATGTTATTTATTTCAAAAAGATTCATAATAGATTCCATTCTTTTGTTAGTTATTGGCATTATTCACACAGTCTCTTTGAACTTTGAATCCCAAATGTGTGATTCACAACTTGGTTGTCATCGTATAAACTCACTGACTAATTCTCGTGACTATATTTATTCTGTTCATTAACTATATTACGTACAGTATAAAGACCTGATTTGAAAATGGTATAAATGAAAGGTGGTTTATGCTATGAATTTGTTATGAGTTATGAAGTATGAATAAGTAATTAATATTATATGCTAAATAATAATAATAATGACTAAAAATGAATGTCACTTAAGATTAATATTATCACACCGAAGAGCCTGCTAATGCGATTTACTAACAAATGGTAATCCGCTTACACTCTAGGTATAACGGAAACCCATGCCATGAAGCCCCCAATGCACAGTTTCTGTGCTGATGTTAATACGTTGGAGGATATCCTCTTAGAGCAGCATGTGAAAGCTAGAGGAGCCGCACCCTGCCGGCCGTGAAAACAGTGCAGGTTATAGATACTTCAGCTTCACAAACTTTCTAATGCCAATTCTCTAAAGCCTAAGCTAAAACACAGTTAATTGAAAATTAATTGATTCAGCTAATGGGGCCTTGTCTTTCTTTTGTTCCCATAATACATGTAATAGAGACAACATGTTAATAATACCTGGACCAAAGAGAGAGTGTGTGCTCACTCTTTATGGACAGCATCTCTGTGTTAACTGTTGTTGTCCTGAGTTTTCTGAGAGATGACAGCAGGGCTCTTCTCTCTCTTCTTGTCTCACAATATATAGAGAGATGGATTGTTGATTCATTTATTAGGAGAGATGCGCAGCTTGGCAAAAAAGTGCTTGAGTGTATTGTCAGTAGCCAGAGACTGCAACTGCAGTGGTTTTGGAGTTCTGTGAATATCTCACCATGGTAACAGCACCACATCACTCATTTCTGTTATCTAATTATTCCATTTGAAATATTTAAAATGAATAATTTTTTAACTAACTATATCTCTTTAGAGTATATGTAGATATAGTATGTATGTTATAAACTATGTGTGGCATGCGTTACATAAGGTCAAAGTTGTGTTTGTGTGTGTGACAGTGTCA
Organism: Rhamphochromis longiceps; assembly: GCF_057381845.1. Taxonomy (NCBI): domain Eukaryota; kingdom Metazoa; phylum Chordata; class Actinopteri; order Cichliformes; family Cichlidae; genus Rhamphochromis; species Rhamphochromis longiceps. The sequence goes on along the minus strand of NC_140571.1, from coordinate 9,212,645 downwards.
CGGTCACATTCATATGCTTGTTCTGATACACTGGAACCATGTGATTCCTGATTTGAAGATGTTCTTGAATGAAATTTCTCCCATTATCTTGTTGTGTATCATGTAATGCGCATTTCCCTAACGTGAACCTCATGAAGTTATTATTATCATGCTTATCTGTCCGATTTTGATGGTATTGTTGACATTGAGCTGATCCGAAAAGCAGTTTGTACTAATTCTGACCCTGTTCTAGCAACTGATCATGGAAAACAGATAGCATCTTCTTGGCCATTTCATCTGTGTATCCACATAATTAGGTTACGTATATATATGATGATGTGGGTAAATGTAAGTGTGTGCATGTGCATGTCAGTATTTTCAGTTGATGGGAGATCTGTTTCTAAATCATGATGCATTACAGTTGAAGGATGCTCTGTAGTTTGGAAAGCTGGACTGCAGCAGATATTTAATTAAAAGAACATAAGCAAGCAAGAGAAACAAGAGAAAAAAAAGAACCAAGATACCCAGAAGGATTGCAGCTCAGTGGTGACTTAAGTTTAAGGCACTTAGTTGAGAGACTCATGCAATATTCAAACTGCCTTTCTTGAATGTTCAGCCATAACTAGACTGAAAATCTTCTTGGTAGTTCTGCTAACTTGGGATGACCCTCATCCTAATAACCTGGAGCTCAAAAATCCTTGCCAGGTCCGACAGCAGCATGAATCAGCACTAAGTTACATTTAGTCATTTGGAGCCAAAACCCAGCAAACTTTACAGACACTTAGCAGAGAATTACAATCACTATATATATAATATATATAGTATATAGTAGTATAGTATATAAAGTCTTATCTTATCTTATCTTATCTTATCTTAATGCAAAAAAGAGTTAAACATATAAGTAGGTAAATTATTCTAGTAAAACATCAGAAATTGTACTTCAATGAATCCATAAAGAAATCCAGTATGTGGTTTTAGGCTGTAATCTAGTCAATTAGATTTTGAGACGTTCTGTTTCTTGTTGCTATAATGTTCTGTACAATCTGATCTCAAATGAGCAGTCTCTACAAAGGCACTGCCTGCTTATCTCTTCATTTTTACTTCATTTCCTCACAGTGACAACTTATCTAAGTCGTTAGGCAGCGAATTGTGTTGTCTAATTGCTTGGCAATCTGTCTCATAGTGTAGAGCAACAAACCCACCGAGCTATGCTTTAAAAACACTCAATACTACATGCATCAGTTTGCCGGCGTGCGCTTGAGTGTCTTCATTTGCATAATTATATGTACGTGAGCATATAAGCATGTGCGCTTTTGATGTTTTCATCTGTGGGAATTATTTCTATAAATAAACAGCAGCTCAGTGGTGTGTTCATCACAGAGGTTGGTGCTTTGGTGAAGGTCAGTCCCCACAGAATACGGATGATGGGGAAATTCAAGTGGATGCACATTTGGGATGCTATATTAGGATAGAACTGTGTTACTAGACTCTGGACATAGCTGGATATAGAAATGATGAGCTGGTTGCTGCTTTGTTTTCCACTGGATTGCTTTACTTAAATATTTATTTTAGAGCAAACAAAGGCATCCATGTGAAATCCAAGCCATTAGAGGACCAGTAGTAAAGATGTTTTTAAATAAATGTGTCGAAAGTAAAGATTTTGTACCTCTGAACTCCAAATTCTTTAAACTGGTGGGTTTTGAGGAAAGGATAGTTAATTTGAAATACAAAACACCCTGGTGGTTCTTGATCTGAAGCTTTTCCTAATGATTTTGAAAAAGATTTTTGAAAAAGTACCATCATATTTAGTATCTTTTTTGGGTTCTTCAAGGGAATTCCCAAGGCAGTAAGCAATCTGGAAGACTTGGGTGGACACTAGCTGTAACTGTGTCAAATGTGAGTATGTTTACAGACAACTCTAAACAACATTCGTAGTTCTTATTGGAATATCGGTTCCAACAATTATCATCTACACTGACCAGCCACTTTTTTCTGTAGACCTTGCTAGTACCAGGTTGGATCCCCTTTTGCCTTCAGAAGTGCTTTAATGGATTGAACAAGGTCCTGAAAACATTCCTCAGAGATTTTGGTCCATAGCATTACACTGTCTGTGGATTTGTTGGCTTCACATTCAAAACGAATCTTGAGATCTGATGACTGTGGAGGCCATTTGAGTGCAGTAAATTCCTTGTCATAATTAAGAAACCAGTTTGGGATGATTTGAGTTTTGTGACACGATGTGTTATCCTGCTGGAAGATCAGAAGAGGGGTACACTATGGTCATATATATCTAAAATATTAACGTGACTCTTCAGTATATGGAGAATACTTTCAAAGGGCAAGAATGTTGGTTCTTTACCCTTAAATTACCATATACAGTAATGATCTAAAAAGGGTATTCTGTTCATGTTGATTTAACACGAATGAAATAAAGGTATAGCCCTAACTCTGGTCTCAGACAGGGAGAGAGCAGTTTAGGTACTTCAGTGTATCAGAAATGCAGATCCTTTGTATATCTCTGTTTAAAGAATGATGAAGCTTATAATATCTGCAGAATTACCTCAACTCCTGTAGTCATTGAATTTGATTTAATAATAACGATAAGGCAAGCAAAGAGATAGATAGATTTCATACATTTTACTGTTTTCCACAACTAAAAAAATACTAAAAGCAGCACTGGGGAGCTTGAAATAGATGATCTATAATCATATCACATTTCAGTCCATATTCCTTGGTCTGATTTGATGTAGTTGCATGGAGACAGCTATTTTAATTGGTCTGGGGTTTCATGAATCACCTCATGCTCCCTTTGCTCTCTGGGGCTGATTATGAAAGCTTGCTGCTGCCTAATGGATGCAGAATGAGTTGTCTGTGGTGTCTGTCACCGCCTCTCTACTGCTTCACCCTCCTGTCTCCCCCAGTCCTTTTTGTCTGATCAGTCACAAGTTTCACATCTTTCTGCTCTTTGTGTCTCATAGCAATGGCCTCACTGCTTGTCTGGGCTATATGACAAACGGGCCATGGTGCAGACAACACCCTTCCATGTGTTTGCATTTTTAAATGTATCTCATACAGAGATTCGAGAGTAAAAATGACACACCCTATGTTTGAAATAGCTGTTTGTCCAACACTATTGATGATCAGTTTTTTAAATCAGATCTCTGTAATGTGTTTGATTGATTGAAATTACATTCAGTCTCATGCCTGATTAGCACTCCACCATTTATAATACTGGTGTTATGTTATTATTAGTATTTTAAACAGGATGTCTCATGGACTCAAGATCGCTTTTCAAGAGAGACCTGTGTACAAATGACATCTACAGATTAAGAGTACACAGACTAGTAGACAGGCAGAAAATTCAAGGACACATTATAGGCGTTCAGAAATTAAGAAAAGCATGTGCAAGGACAGTTGCATACAGTTTAACATATTTTAAAAAGCTGCTATGAAATCACAGAATGTAGCTTTGCAGTCTTTTGTAGTCTTTCCATTTGTTCTTTTCCAAGTTTAATGTCAGTAAGAGGCACAGCTAATCTTAAAATGTCCAAGGACCTGTCATTGTATCCATATAAACTATCACTACAATAATAATCAAGCTCAGACAAAATTGTACCTAATACAACAGTTAATGAGAACCAATATTTGCTTTTTGTATTTGTATTTGTATTTTATATGACACTGGAGAGTTTTAATATGGACTGTATGGTGGATACTGACCTTGGTGACCTTGTGAATAGTTTTCAGTTGGTTTTATCAGAATGAAAAACAAGCTTATGTTTCATAAGATAATTTTGAAATGCAAACTTTGGATTTTTCAATAGCCCGATCAACAAGGACCCAGTGGTATATAAGATGGTGTCATCTGCATAAAAATAGGTTTCAAGATTTAGGAGGTGTAGATTATACTGTAGAAGGTGAATAAAAGACATCTAGCAATGAAAACCTGTGGAATGCCTGTAGTAATGACAGGGAGACTTGACCTGAAATCTTTGGAGACTGCTGATAGAAAGATTGTCATAAAACCATTTAATAGACTGTCATCTAAACTAATTGTAACCGATTGTATCAAAGGGGGAAATTAACCATAGAAACTAAAACCATGTTTCTGTTTCAGGTCAGACATGCTGGCTTCTGCTATAAAGTTGGGATTTTAACATTGAAGTTTAAGAGGATTGACTTTAGGAGACTTGCATCAGATTGAAACTCTTTCATTGTGTAAAACAATTTTTTAGAAGCTATGACTAGATATTCTTAATTTATTTCTTATTGTAATGTTATTTTTAGAAAATTGATATCCAGTGAACCAAAATGCACATCCAAAGGTCTGTAGTTCTTGCTGTGTATTATAGTCATTACTTACTTGTGTTTCCAGGTTGAAGGACTGCTAACAGTGGAGAAAAAGCCTAAAATGATGAACAACAGTCGACCAGTTCAGGACTAATTCAGACTTCTGTGTGGGTGGAGGAGGAAGACTGAAGAGAGACAAAGTAAACCACATGATCAGGCCTCGGAAAGGCTCCAAAACGGTGATGTTCCCCTCAGGCAGGGATTACCTCCTCCCCGTCGTCTCTCTCTCCATCTCACCCACTCACCCTCCCTCATACAACAGAGCAGCCGTCCAGCTCCAAGACTCTGAGCCGTGAGAGCGCACTGTGCTCGCCCACCCGCGCACAAACACACACGTACTCTAACATCGCTTTTGCATCCTGCTCATGGTCGTTGGCCTGTTCTCCTCAGCTGCTGCTCCCGCTCTAGTTCTAGACCATGAAGAGGCCCAAGCAGCAGACTGGGCCCTTGAGCTTCTTAAATTTCTTCAGCCGAAAGCCCAAATCAGAGCCAAGGGCGGAGAGGCCTGTGGAAGCCTGTCCCAAAGAGGAGGTGGCCATTACCCTGACCCCAAGCGAGCATCCAGAACAGGTAAGATTGATGCTTCGTCTGCTTGGAGTGAGCGTAAGCAATGAAGGAGTTCTTTATTTGGGTTTATACAAGTTTTGGTAGAGTATGGTAGAGTATTATGGCATATATGTATACCATTTTGAAATTTGTGTTTATTTTTGAAATTTGTAGCTCATACAGGATCATTATCCTTGCATCAGTCAGAAGATGAAAATGTCTCACAGAAAATGTCGAAAGAAAAGCAACAAAGCTATTGATCATTAACTTTAGAGCCATGCCCGTTTGCTTGCTTTGTTCTGCGCTGCTACTGAACAAATCCATTAGTGTGTTTGTACAATTAATTGATCATTTGTACAAATGACGTTGCCAAGAAACCAAATGAATTACAGCATTCCAGCTATGTACACACTTACCAATACTCCCTTCATTTCTAAGAGCCCTTCATTCTCATAAGCGTGCTGTGTTTGGATTTGGTAAATCACCATATCCTATAACTGTTCTTAGGACCTCACAGCAGAAGAGGCTGGAGAATCAAGAGTTTCTGGAGCAGAAAAAGGAGAAGGAGGAGGTCCGCCAGCATCACTGGCTGAGGTGGGCGAGAACAGCGCTGCCACAGTCGAGTGCGTGGGTGGGGTCAGCCGGGTGTCCACCGTTGTCCTGTCCCTCTCCTCCTCCAGCCAGGACCAGCTATTGGACGAACACCTAGAAGAATGCCCACTGTGCCTGCTCAGTCAACCGCGCTGCCACTTCCCGCGACTCACCTCCTGTTCTCACAGGGCATGCTCTGACTGCCTACGCCAGTACTTGCGTATTGAGATATCGGAGAGTCGGGTGGGCATCGCGTGCCCGCAGTGCCCGGAAACACTGGCACCTCTGGATGTTCGTGCCATTCTGGATGATCGGGCATTGCTGGAAAGGTTTGAGGAGTACCAGTTGAGGCGTTTTCTGGCTTCTGATCCAGATACACGCTGGTGCCCTGCGCCTGACTGCAGGTGAGACGTGAACTGATACCATCTACCAACAGGCTGTTTTAGGCATCAAGAACAGTTTCAAGCATATTGTAATAAAACTAGAACATCTTGTTTTTTTATTGCTTATATCTAATAAAGATATAAGCAAAAAACTGTTAATTAGAAGGGAGAATAATATTTTGGAAATTAACAATAATGACTTTGTTTTGTGAAAAAATAGGTCTTTTATTGACATGATTGACACAGCAACAATCCACTACAATTTAATTACTTATTAAAAAAAACATTAGAGCTAATCCAGCACTACAATGTGGCAGCCCTTGTCAAATTCTTGTCATCCCACCGCCGGCTTTATTTTGTAAAACACAAGACTGACGCATTTGTCACTGTCAGAATAATTGACTTAGATTTAAGAGGATAATTGGCAGCATTTTTAAAGCTTTTTCCATAGTTCACCAAGTTTGCTGCAGTTTATATATTTTGCAGATCCCGAAAGAGAATGGACTGTGAATAAACCAGTCCTCTACGTATTGGTAAGAGTTACTCTTTGAGGCCTCAAACAGAAATACCTAAAAGATTTTCCTTAGTGAGATGTAAGAAACATTCACCTTTAATCGGTTTAAAATGTTATTAGTGCCGTACTTAACATTTATGGCGCCATTGTATTGTTACTCTTTTTCCCTCAGAATAACTGCCTGAAATATAGCTTTCATTGAGCTGCAAAGCTCAGCTGCAATATGATTTCATTACAAAATCGATCCTTGATGTCGTCGTAAATCTTACGAGGGAAAGATGTATTTTTTTTTCTTTCCGCTGACATTGGCGTCAATCAGCTCTCTTTTTTTTTTCTGTTGTTCAGAACTGGCGCTGACACTGATCCTTTGCTATATCAGCTTAATGTTCATGCATGGGTAACTGGATAAGGGGGGCTGATGGGAAGTCACGACGTGCGTCCATTTTTTTGTGTGCAACGTTTTCAGTGGATTTTTTGTGGTCAAAAGCACGTACGCGCCAGGGCTCAGGACCCCGTTCAGTGAAAGTCTGTCAGTACTTGCTGCTCAGCGATGATGAATGAGAGGAGCAAAAATCAATACACAGTGGTGAATTAAATATAACGCAGAGAAACAGGAGATCCTGTTTTTAAAATATCTACAACAAATTCAGTGTGTTTTGCGTTTGATTTATTAGAAGGGTGTACAAGTGTGCAAAATGGCATTTTGAATAACAGTGAATAACACTTCTCACATAAAAGAGACTTTGAAGCTGTGATTAATTATGTAAACTGGTCTTTAACAGTTATGATTGGTGCATTCCTGTGTTTCCAACATGTAGAGATTCCCTGAGGTCTTAGTGACAGAAGCTTAGCTGAAGATAATGTCGGGAGAGAGACTCTCAGAGAGAGTGTGAAAACTGTGTGTTTTTGCCCTAGGTCTGACTGTGTAACACACACTTGGGTCTATGAGGGCAGCTAATCATGTTTTATCTACATGTGTAATACAAGTAGGAATTATTTAGATATCTCAGTAAAAAAACAAAAACAAAAAACCTCTACCAGATTAAAAGTACGCTCTGGGCTTCAATTTATTTTATAACCATAATCCAACATGTTACAGAAACATACCCCACACATTTATGATGTCAGAGTAGGGGGTCTATACATTTCTGAAATTCACAGGATTATATTTAAGTGTGGCCACTGTGAACAGCAATTAATACTTTTGATTTCCAGCACTCCTTTGTTCTAAGAGGATTTTCCTTGGGGCTAACGCACACAAACATGTTAAATGAGCTGACTTACCCATATCAGACACAAATTATTCATCAAAGCAGACTATTTTTAGATGTGTTAGGCCTTGTCAACACACACAAAATCATTAATTACAGTTTTGTCCTTGCATTCCTAAACATACACATTTGTTTTAATGGTTGAATTATATATATATATATATATATATATATATATATATATATATATATATATATATATATATATATATATATATATATATATAAAACACCCAGCACGCCCCTGCGGGCGGTTTATCCTTCAAGCTCGGGTCCTCTACCAGAGGCCTGGGAGCTTGAGGGTCCTGCGCAGTATCTTAGCTGTTCCCAGGACTGCGCTCTTCTGGACAGAGATCTCCGATGTTGTTCCCGGGATCTGCTGGAGCCACTCGCCTAGCTTGGGAGTCACCGCACCTAGTGCTCCGATTACCACGGGGACCACCGTTACCTTCACCCTCCACATCCTCTTGAGCTCTTCTCTGAGCCCTTGGTATTTCTCCAGCTTCTCGTGTTCCTTCTTCCTGATATTGCTGTCATTCGGAACCGCTACATCGATCACTACGGCCGTCTTCTTCTGTTTGTCTACCACCACTATGTCCGGTTGGTTAGCCACCACCATTTTGTCCGTCTGTATCTGGAAGTCCCACAGGATCTTAGCTCGGTCATTCTCCACCACCCTTGGGGGCATCTCCCATTTTGACCTCGGGACTTCCAGGTTATACTCGGCACAGATGTTCCTGTACACTATGCCGGCCACTTGGTTATGGCGTTCCATGTATGCCTTGCCTGCTAGCATCTTGCACCCTGCTGTTATGTGCTGGATTGTCTCTGGGGCATCTTTACACAGCCTGCACCTGGGGTCTTTCCTGGTGTGATAGACCCCAGCCTCTATGGATCTTGTGCTCAGAGCTTGTTCTTGTGCTGCCATGATTAGTGCCTCTGTGCTGTCTTTCAGTCCAGCTTTGTCCAGCCACTGGTAGGATTTCTGGATATCAGCCACCTCCTCTATCTGCCGGTGGTACATACCGTGCAGGGGCCTGTCCTTCCATGATGGTTCCTCGTCTCCCTCCTCTTTCTTGGGTTTCTGCTGCCTGAGGTATTCACTGAGCACTCGGTCAGTTGGGGCCATCTTCCCAATGTATTCTTGGATGTTCGTTGTCTCATCCTGGACTGTGGTGCTGACACTCACCAGTCCCCGGCCCCCTTCCTTCCGCTTAGCGTACAGCCTCAGGGTGCTGGACTTGGGGTGAAACCCTCCATGCATGGTAAGGAGCTTTCTTGTCTTTATGTCAGTGGCTTCTATCTCCTCCTTTGGCCAGCCTATTACCCCAGCAGGGTACCTGATCACGGGCAGGGCGTACGTGTTGATGGCCCGGATCTTGTTCTTACCATTCAGCTGACTCCTCAGGACTTGCCTGACCCTCTGCAAGTACTTGGTGGTTGCAGCTTTTCTAGCGGCCTCTTCATGGTTCCCATTCGCCTGCGGGATCCCCAGGTACTTGTAACTGTCCTCTATGTCTGCAATGTTGCCTTCTGGTAGTTCAATCCCCTCAGTTCTGACTACCTTCCCTCTCTTTGTTACCATCCGACTACACTTCTCCAGTCCGAACGACATTCCAATGTCATTGCTGTATAGCCTGGTAGTGTGGATCAGTGAATCGATGTCTCGTTCACTCTTGGCATACAGCTTGATGTCATCCATGTACAGGAGGTGGCTGACAACTGCTCCGTTCCGTAGTCGGTATCCGTAGCCAGTCTTGTTAATGATCTCACTGAGGGGGTTCAGGCCTATGCAGAACAGCAGTGGGGACAGAGCATCTCCTTGGTAGATCCCGCACTTGATGGTGACTTGTGCTATGGGCTTGGAGTTGGCCTCTAGTGTTGTACGCCACATCCCCATTGAGTTCCTGATGAAGGCTCTTAGGGTCCCATTGATCTTGTACAATTCTAGGCATTCCAGTATCCAGCTGTGGGGCATTGAGTCATAGGCCTTCTTGTAATCAATCCAGGCAGTGCACAGGTTGGTCAGTCTGGTCTTGCAGTCTCGGCTGATTGTTCTGTCTACCAGTAGCTGGTGTTTTGCGCCTCTGGTATTCTTGCCAATTCCTTTCTGTGTCTCGCTCATGTATTGACCCATGTGCCTGTTCATCTTAGCCGATATGATGCCTGACAGGAGCTTCCATGTAGTACTGAGGCAGGTTATTGGTCGGTAGTTGGAGGGGACCGGTCCCTTCTTGGGGTCCTTGGGGATCAGGACCGTCCGGCCTTCAGTTAGCCATTCCGGGTGTCTCTCGTTAACTAGCAGCTGGTTCATTTGTGCTGCCAGACGCTCGTGGAGTGCAGTCAGCTTCTTCAGCCAGTAGGCGTGAACCATGTCGGGCCCTGGTGCTGTCCAACTCTTCATACTGGAGACCCTTTCTTGGATATCTGCCACTGTGATGGTTACTGGACCCTGTTCAGGGAGGTCGCTGTGGTCAGCCCTCAGATCCTCTAGCCACTGAGCATTGCCGTTATGGGTTGCATCCTTCTCCCATATGCTCTTCCAGTATTGCTCCGTCTCCAGCCTTGGTGGTGCTGTTCTCTTATTGTTCCCTTGCCACTGAGAGTATATATATATATATATATATATATATATATATATATATATATATATATATATATATATATATATATATATATGTATATGTGTGTGTGTGTGTCTGTGTGGTGCATATATAAAAAAAGTAGAATTAAAATCGCTTAAAGTGGTCATTGGCTTTGCAGCTGTTTCTTTCTAATTTCTCTGTATGACAAGGCGTAGAAGTTTGTACACAATATAAATAATCCAATTATTGCTTGTTTCATGGATACAGGATACTCACTGGTATCTAGAAATATTTTATGCATGAACAGCAGCTTTGTTCTTCAGCCAGACATGTTGGACTAGAGAATCAAAGTCACTTCAAATCTGGTCTGACACCGTAGTGGAATCAAGGTAACGCTGTAATTATCTTCTTGCCTGTGTTGCCTTCAGCTTGTTTGATTCATTCGCCTGTCTGACAAACAGAAAACCACTCAGAGCTGGAAATGCCAGCCTGTCAGAGCCCTCGTTTTTCACAGCAGAGTTTGATTCCCAGAGGCATTCAGATTATTTAAGATTGCTTTTACTTTTTTTATTTTTTGGTTATAGCTAAATCACATAATCTTGTGAACATGCCTGTATCAGAAAATGGAGATGGTACTGTCTCCATTCCTCATAAACCTTATTTGATTTTATTTAACAAATGTGAGGTTAAAAAAAAATCAAGAGCCCATAACTTTAACATAATCTGCAGTTTCCTAGCAACGAGGGAGGTGTAGGTTTTCCCCCAATCCTAACCCAACAAAGAAGAAAAACCACCACAACTTTAAAGTCAACACTGCACTAAATGAATGTTTGTTAAAAAACACAACAAGCACACACACATGACCAGACTGCCTTATTTTTTTATTTAGTTATTGATACAAAGTTTTAAAAGTCATATTTGGGTATGGAGCCAATAAGATTATCATATATCTGTTTATTATCAGATGATAGGTTTTCAGTTCTGGAAAGCCGTCCCCCAGAATCCCCATCAGCCAACCGAACGTCTGATATTTTTCTGTCATTTTTATCTGTAGTTTCTCTCTTTCCTCAGCTATGCTGTGATAGCTTACGGCTGTGCAGAGTGTCCCAAGCTGAGCTGTGGCCGTGAGGGATGTGACACAGAGTTCTGCTACCACTGTCGGCAGCTGTGGCACCCCAACCAGACGTGCGACCAGGCCCGGCGTCAGCGAGCCCGCCACACCTCAGGCGGCAACGATGCCTCTACACTGTACGTCTTCAATGAAGAACCTGGAGGAGGTGAGACAGGAGCCATGTGATTAAATGAAGCTACGAGTCATTTGTGGGCCTCTTTGCTCTAAACAACCACTTGAAAAAGTCTACCTGGTTTTGCCACGAGTACTTCCAGGCCTGTATGGTTTTCAGGTCTGTTAGACAGATAGTATGGGCTCAAAATGTGGTCATAAATATTTTGTACTTGTCTATCTGTCTAACAGATAAGTTTCTTATCTACAGACTGAAATCCTGTCATGGTTATACTGTAATTTCTTCCATAATTTCCATCAAATTTGGCAGCGCCAGTAACTTACGGTAACATTGCAACATTTCATTTTGGGAAAAGTTACGTCACTTTTGGTTCACATCCTGGTATATTATAGAAACAAGTGTTTTTTGGAGGGTGGTGAGCTTTTACAGGACCCCATGCAGTCAGGTGAAAAAATAAGTACATACCATGATGTAGCTTGTAGAAATAACTTTAGCTAACTTGAAAACTAAGCAGTTTTCCATTTAGTTTTATGATTCTTGTAGAAGTCGTGGAGGAATTTTGACCCACTTTTCTTTAAATGTTACTTCAGTTCATTGAGCATTTTTTATTTTTTATGCACAACTCTCTTAAAGTCCTGCCACAGTCACTCAGGTTGAGGTCTTTACTGGGCCATCGTAACACCTTGATTCTTTACTTTTTCGGCCATCCTGTTGTAGATTTGCTGCTGTTGTTGGGATCATTGTTCAGTTGCATGATCCAATTTTAGCCAAGCTTTAGCTGTCAGACAGAGGGCCTCACATTTGATTCTGTTATATTTTAGAATACAGAGGAGTTTATAATTGACTCAATAACTGCTGCCAAGGTCCTTTGGCTATAAAACAAGCCCAAATCATCACGCCTCCACCACCGTGCTTGACAGCTGGTATGAGGTGTTTGTGTAGATGGACTATTTTGGACTGTGCATTATTAGTAAACGTATTCTCCACTTTAGTCTCATCTTTCCAACTATATTTTTCTGAACAAAATAGAGCATATCTACAAAAAATTAAACTGTTCCTTTACGATGACATATAGATATTGCTTGTTAAGTGTGTAGTAGCTGAAGTATTTCCTCCGTTGCAGATGCAGAGGAAATCAAAGCATGCCCTCGCTGTGGTGCCTACATCATGAAGACCAATGATGGCAGCTGTAACCGTATGAACTGCACTGTGTGTGCCTGTCAGTTCTGCTGGCTGTGTATGCAGGAGATTACTGACGTGCACTACCTCAGGTATGCTGTTCATGCTGAACTCACAAGAACAAGAAAACTAACAGCCAGAAGTCCTATTAAATGCTTACTCTAATGTCAAGGTTGGCTGTGTAGCAGGCAGGAGTAGGACCCAAACTCAGGACTCGGAAACATGACGGGTAAACCAAAAGCAGTTTTGTTCAACTTAAACTTAGTGCAAAAATAATGCAAGTCAGAAAACAAGGAAAACAGGAAAACTACATTTATGAATGCTCAGGAAACTCACTGCAAGAGACAACACAACCATGAAGGAGGACACAACAAAAGGCAAAGGGAAAAATGAGACAATATGTACACAGAGGGTAACGAGGGAACAGGTGGCAGGTGGGAGGGCTGCTGAAACCACTCAGATAATTAGACAGGGGAAGTAGAACTGAATAGAAAGCCCAAGAGACAAGATGTCATCAAAATAAAACAGGAAATGACTAACACTGACCTGGACTAAGACGTGTGAACTTGACACAGACAGAAGGCAAAGCAGGGAGACAACTTGGACTAAACACAGGGGATGCCCATGACAAAACACAAAGACGAGGCTCGGAAGTAACATAATGAAACAAGAAACCAACAAATAGAAACTGTAGAAAGCAAAACTCAGGAGCAAAAGGACATACTGAACTCAGAACAAAATAATCCAGAGTATGAACTTAAACCAAAGACAGAACCATGAAAAACAAACTCAAAACGCTGGGACGAAAAACCAGGACCTTGACTCTATAGCTGTAAGCCTAAGAAGCCTGATGATGATATTTTCTATTAGAAAAAAATGCTGAACATCGCCCGGTTTGAATTTCTTAGGCTTAGTTATAAGCAGCTGGTCAGACAAAAGCAACCGTCATCGGTTTTGGTAGCTGTAAAATGTTTGAGGGGGATATTCAGTGGCACAAGTTCATCCTAAAAACAATCGATTTCAGTGCATCACAACTGCTAATGCATCAACAATGCAGTAGCTAGTCAGAGATAAAAACCGTGCCAGTCAGGGAAGCATGCCCGTATTTCATAATTTAGAAGCTGCACTAGTTTAAATGGTTCATCTCAGCTTTCATTTGTTTTCACATTCTTGGAAGGGAGTCACTGCTGACTTGACATCAGTTATTCACCTCCAGTGTTTCTCCTTCCATACTCCTAAATCAGCACAATGTGTAAGTCGAGCTAAGACTGTGTTTCTCAAGCTCTTATTTGTTTGTGTTTCTATATAAATAATCTTCATTAATCTTAATTTCAATGCATATTTTAACCCCTGCTGGTTCATGCTCATCCTGCAGTAGCAGCTATACGTTGAACAATGTTATTGGGAATATATGGAATATTACCTGTGTCTTATTCATAATTTAACACAGTTAAAAACCACAAAAGCGTGGTAATCAGATTGTCAGGCATACGATTAAAAACTAACCTGACTTTAAAAAAATATATATTATTATCAACTCTGTCTTAATATAGCCCTATACAGGGTAACCAATTATTTTCTCCAGGAAGACAAAGTACTACATTTAAACTTTGATTAAACAAAAAAAATTAATACACTGTAGTTGGATACTTAATATGCACTGTATTTAATGAAAGTATTTTTTTTTTGTCATGTGAAACCAACTATTTCCGATTACCTTGTTTAATTTAATTTTGTCTTCCTTTCCCCGCTTCCTTTGTTCTCTCCTCTCCCTTCAGTCTTTTCTGGCTTTCATATAAAAAATTACAGTAGATGTTGTACAGAATGGCAAAGCTTTTAAAGTCTCACAGCGAGTTCAGAATAACGCAGCCATAATCTCTTACCATAATTTCCCCCACTCATGCTTTAAAAATCCCCAAAGTGGCCTAAATGCATACTTTGAGAAAAACATAGCCCTTGGCTGCTATTTGTGTTCTTTATAAAAGTTATTTTTCCGCTTGATTAAAATCAGACAGCACTCATCACATTGTATTGCTCTTCTAGACAGTTAAATGTTACACCACAGCGTCAAAGGCTGGTAGCAGATTAAGGTAACACTGAAGGCAAAATAGACTTTTTTAGCCAGTCATATTTTAAGTAAGAGACTAGCTATTGCTGATAAACCAATCCAGGCAGCTTTGTTTTACTGATTTCTCAAACATAAATGGTTAAATATGATAAATGAGTATTTGAATAAATTATAAGTAGTAAATGATTGCACTTCAGGAAATGAAAGCAGGACTATAATAAGGAATGCATATCAAAAATGGTTTATACGACATCAGGCGTACATGATGATGCTTTGTTGGTTATAGCAAATGATTATGAGGGCATTTATTTGAAGTCTTAAAATAAAGTACCGCTCATTTTGACAGGAATTTAATTTGTTTTTGCACATCAAAAGGGAGTTACTGTAAGGGATCACCAAGTCTGCAGGGAATGTCTGTACCAAATCTTTTGTTGTTTTACAGTAACTGATCTCTCCTGATGTGTCTGCTTTGTCTCTCAGTCCCTCAGGATGTACATTCTGGGGGAAGAAACCATGGTCTCAAACCCGCAAGGTACTGTGGCAGGTGGGCATGTTGCTCGGAGCACCTGTGGTCATCTCCCTTATAGCAGGCATTGCCATCCCAGTCATCATTGTGGGGATACCAATCTACATGGGCCGCAAGGTCAGTAAAGCCCATGTCACACTGTGTAACACACTTCACATGTGACTAGTAGATCAAAGCTTACCTTACCTTAGAAACTAAAAACATGTCCTAGGGAAATTAAGCTGCAAATGAAATCCCCTTAGATATGATTAGTTTTCTTTTTGTCAGAGCCATGGTGTGTCTTATAAAGTCTTCACAGGCATGCTGCAGTGTGTGTGTGTGTGTGTGTGTGTGTGTGTGTGTGTGTGTGTGTGTGTGTGTGTTATTGGGCATGAGTAAGTGGCTGCAGAAATAGAAAATGAAAACTCGGAGCACTTTGAATTTCAGTAATGTGATTTGTGCTCTGTTTATTACCTTTCAGGTCCATGGTCGTTGTAAGAAAAACAATATCTCAGGAAGTAAGCACTACTTGACTGTGGCAAGTGGGGTGATGATGTCAGTGTTTGTGTCGCCGGTCATAGCAGCTGTCACTGTGGGTAAGGAACATATAATAGTAATGTTACATTTTTTATCCTGCAAACCAGAGAGAAAATTCAAAGGGCAAAATATTGTTGTTGTTGATCTTGTGTTATAAAGAATGAATTTCAGTAAAAAAAAAAAGGATAAAACTGCAGAAAATGTATCCCCTTTGGAGCTCTAAGATGCTAAAAATGATAATTCGACAGATCTTTCTCTTTCGGTATAATAAGATGTAGTTTTGTCAGAGTTTTTCTAGGGCAATGCTCAGAAAGTCACTTTTGAAAAGTTTGACTAGCACACAGCTCTTTCTGGGCCATCTTGGATAGTTTCCTCAGTGATCAGAGTGAGAACTGTAGGAGCAAACCCTCATCTTTTACCATGCAATGAACTCAATTTAAAACGTAAAATGAAAGGAATAAGTAAACCTTTTGTAAAATACATTCAGTCCATTCAAAAACTGAGCGTGCCATATGATTTAGTAACTTGTGGAAACATCTTTGCCAGTCGCAAATTCAAGTAAACGCTTTCTGTATGACTGTATCAGTCTTTCACATCATTGTGGAGGAATTTTGGCCCACTATTCTTTACGGTGTTGCTTCAGTTCATTGAAGTTTGCTGGCACTTGTTTATGCACAGCTTACTTAAGGTACTGTCACAGTATTTCACTCAGGCTGAGGTCTGGACTTTGTGCCACTTCAACATCTGATTCTTTTCTTTTTTGGGCATCCTGTATTAGAGTTGCTGCTCTGCTTGGGATCATTGTCCAGTAGCATGATTCAATTTTAGCCAAGCTTTAGCTGCCACATTTGACTCTAGAGTGCTTTGGCTCTAGTGGAGTTCATGGTTGACTCAGCGACTGAAAGATGCCCGGGTCCTCTGGCTATAAAACAAGCCCGAGTCATCACGCTTCCACCACCGTGCTTAACAGTTGCTATGAGGTGTTTATGTTGATTTGCTTAATGCTGTGTTTAGTTTTCCCAAGCATGCTGCTGTGGATTATGACCAAGCATCTCCACTTTGGTCTTATGTGCTCTTATGTTCTTTTTAGAAAGATGTTTAGAAAGACTTTCTCCCAGTAACCCTACCTAATAAGCCACATTTTTCAGTCTTTTTCTTATATTTACATGTTTTCTAGTCTTTTCTTACTAGTCTTTTCTTTTTTTTACTTGTACGGTCATGTGCATTAACATTTACAAACCTGAGGTGTAGCTCTTGTTTTTTTTGGGTTTTTTTTTCACTTTTCCTAAGCATTGCACAGCCTGATCTTTGGTTGAATTTGGTGGGGTGTTCACTCCTGGGAAGGTTGTATCATTGTGGTAACATACAACTGAATGCTTCAGACCAGCAAACTGCCCAAACTTCTGCTTTTACAGAGGTGGTAAGTGTGTTCGACTAGCAGCACCCGGCTGCTACGTTCCCTGTTATTTTTTATAAAAAGCATCAAGGATGTACTTGATGCGAGTTAGAGCATAGAGTGCTGTGAAAACTTTCTTTTTTACATGACTGTATTTTTGCTTTCACCCTGAAAGTTTGATGATGGACTGATACTGATGCCTTCTGTGTTAGCTCACACTGATATGTCTGACCTAACAGCAGCTCTAAAACATCCTGCTAAACAAAAAAAAATCCCCAAAAATCATAAATCTATTTGTTTTCTAAACTCATCCTTGACTTTTAATTAATAAGGCTGCATGTGTTACCTCTATGCAGTATTGTACAGTTTATTTTATATAACTCAGCAAGACAGTGAAGAATTTTTCCTAACCTGCTGTATTTTTTCCATAAATTCTACAGATCTGAATATGCAGCCAAGCAATCTGCATAGGGTTCAGTGCCAGCCATACAAATATCCACAAGCCAGGCTTCTGTATACAAACATACCACTTTATTTCATTGCTCCACACACACACACAGTGCAAAGTAGCATTTCAGTGACTCATGCTACTTTAGGTAACAGTCCCAGCCGTGACAGAAATTCGTAAGACTTCAGTAGCGTCTTATCTTTCCCCTGCAGTGTCACAGCCATAACTGTACCCCACTCTGACTGGTCCTTGCTTGCCGCACACAAACTCAAAGACACATTTAGCCGCATTGTACTCGTCACCGTACCTCTTACCCCTGCATGTACTACTGTGCTTGCATACTGTGCAGTTTCTTTAGCCATTTTTACTTCATGTTTTACTTCATTCCACCATGTGTTTTGTCGAACATCTTCTATTTTGTGCTCTCACTGCCCTCCAACTGTTGTTTTGTTTCTCATATTTGAGTCAAAGCACTCTGTTTTTTTTGTGTGTGTCTCTCTTGGACACAGATGCACACTGTCTTTCGCTTTCACTCCTCTCCCTGTGTGATCTGTTTGGCTGGCAGGTTCATCCTCTTGCCCTGGTTTCACCCTCTTGCTGAGTCAATAGCGCCCCAGTGTTCCTGCTGTGTTAATGATGTCCCTTTGTTTGGCTGGCACTCTTCTTTGTGTTCTCAAACTCCTGTCTCAATCACAGGTTGCATAATTGCACAGCGTAGGGAGGCTGCTGGTCACCAAGCTTGGGCTTTATTCAAAGCACTTTTGTGAAGGTTACGAAGGACAATCGAAAGAAGTACAGCTCGTTAAATAAAATTTGACTTTCCCAGCGCAGCTGTGCCCTGCAACATTCTAACTTTGCTCTGCTAATATGATGAGTCGATCCATAAGAGTGACTAATGATCTATTTTTGTGAAAACTGTCTTATTGTATCCTGACAGGGTATGTACTGCACATTTTTAGAGCTTCTAAGGAAACATTTGTGTTCATCTCTACATTCACAAATGTAACAAAGAAGACACTTTTTGTTTAGGTGTCTACTGCGCAATTGTCCGCACCATAATCAGTTCATATTAATAACAGTAATTAACCAGGAAACACATTTCACCTCTCTTTCTAATTATTTGCCTCCTATAATAAATACTACATACAGCATAAAATCCTATATATAAATGATGATCATGATCAAAAGGACGAAATAGGAAAGTTAAAAAAAAGTTTGTTATTGCTAAAATAGACCAAAACACAGCTTCTTACAAACAGCACATAAAATAGATGACTAAAGGAAGATCCAGTTGCCTGGATGTCTGCAACTAAAATTATTTTTAGAAAAGCTTGGAAGGAAACCAATGTTACTCACTTAAAGAACATAATAATTATGAGGATATAATTTCAGAGAAAATGAGTTTTTCTTCCTTTTTTAGGTCCACTCTATATGCCTAATTTTTTCCAGTTACTTGGGGCTAAAACGCCTTAAAAAAAACAAGCCTGTGTCTATAAATGCCTGGCAGCTTGAATGTGTCCAGTCCAGGGTAAAGCGGGAAAGGCTCCCCCTTGTGTTTGTTTTGTGTTGTTGTTGTGATAATAATAATAATGATAATGATAAAAAGACAATAACTGAAGTCCTTAAAGGGGCACTTTGTGTAAAAATGATTGAGAATGCATCATGTCTTGATGCATTCTCAATCATCCAAGTGACTTCTTCAGTCTCAGCTGACTGCAGGTTTCCCCAATCTTAGAAACAGTACATTTACATAATGACTGAAACCAGCCCCTTGAAGGAACATTGGGCTGGGAGGTCAAATGTACTGTTTATAAGATTTGGGGAAACCTGCAGTCAGCTAAGGCTGAAGAAGTCACTTGGATGAGTGACGAAACGTTTCTCCCACTGAAAACACTACGTCCAGATGAACTGAATCAACCTTTGGAGGTCGATCATATCATCATATTTTGATTTCAAATGCACTACCGTAGCGCACAGAGGCAAGACAATGCTCAAAAACCCTTACGGGCCTATCTGTAATCCAGTGCTTCACCATTACAAAGACATTTCGGTTATATGATTATTAACATTAAGCACAAAGTCCAGAAAAGTCATTATGAAAAATATGTTAAGAACGAGGTCTTTACTCTTTGCTGTTTTCTTTCAGGTGTGGGTGTACCGCTAATGCTGACTTATGTCTATGGGGTCGTTCCCATGTCACTCTGTAGGAACGGTTGGTGTCGACCGCAGAGTGAGCCCCCTGAAACACACAAAATCCAGCTGGAAGACTTAGCCAACTGTGAGTATCAATAATTTAATCAGTCTATAGTTCAAGTTAGGGATACTGTCTGACCGTATGAGTAGTCGGTTATGATTTGTGCCCCGAATTTTGACCCGATCTGATGAAGTTTCAACTTCTCTTATAGATCTTCTATTCTCTCATGTAGTCAGTGATCACTGGACGGGTCAGAACAACCCAGCACTCAACAACACCAGCGTCCAAGAAGTTCGAGTCAGTGTACAGGAAGTAGGCGACCTCCCAAGTACGAGCACCACACCGCCAGAGCCAGATAGATATGCCGGATTGGATGAAGCCACAAAACGCCATGGATACACCCAGCAGGACAGACAGTCTGACTGCAAGGTGGTTATTGTGCCTGATAACAAGACTGATGAGATGCAAATGATTCCTTTAAGGTAATTATTGCCTTTACAATTTCCTCAGATGTTTACATGTTTTTACACAGGACTTTAATATTTGAAAGCAACCATTTATAGTTTCTCCTGCTTTAATGCCTATACTTCAGCTCAATGACTTGTTTGTCCAATGACTGATGCATTAATGTTTATATAAAATAACTTGCCACTTGCACAGTATTGTGTGTAAAGGTTTTAGGTATGTTCTCGCAATTAAATTAAAGATATCTTGTGGAAATTTTCTTTTAAGCAAACAAAAGTTATTCAGAGTTAATCAAGAAAATCTTTGGCTTGAAGTCACTGCCATCTGAGATGCGAGTGGAAGAGTGGAACATATCAAGAAAGCAGAGTCCTCCTCGCTACGGAGCTGTCATTTTAAAGTAATGTCACTGGCGCAGCTGCGTCATCTGTTTTGTTACAGCAGCCGGCCGCTGCATTTTATTATCTTTGTTAGATGAGCATAAAAGTTTTCATGGCATCATTGATTTAAACTTGAAAAATGATGGAGTGCTAGCCTTTATTTACACTGACAGATGGGAGACACGGCGGGAACAAATCAGAGATGACGAGATGCGGGAAGTTGAGCTCGACACAAGACACAGAGAACAAAACAGGAATTAAACAGGAGGAGAGACAGAACAGGACCGGATAATGAGATTAACTTGCAGACAGACAAGGCTAACACAAAGATGAGACAGAGGGAACAGGACAGGAATGCTAAAGGGAACTAATAAACCTAAAATCATCGATACTAAGAAGTAGAGGCAAAAATAACAAAACAATAGGGAACCAAAACCAGGGATCAAAATAACTTGTAAGACCAAGAAATTACAAAAACACTATCAACATAAACCACTTTAAAAATCCAAAAAGAATAAAGAACTGACAAAACTCTAAACTCTGGGTCAACACTCCATGGATCTTGACACCAGAATAGCTGTGTATATACATTTTTTGTTAGTCTTACAAACATATATTTGCTAAGTCTAACTTTCCCCGTGGTCCTTATAGTCTGACTTCCATAGAGGATACACCCTGTCTCCTCACTCCTCCCTCTTTGAGAGACCCTTTTAGGTATTCAGACTTCCTTTAACATGCTTAGATTCATTTTCACGTCAGCGGCAGGTGGATGGAGTAGAGAGGAGGTGAGGAGGCACAAAACAGAAAAATGAAAAGCACCCATCTCTGTTTATTTGCAAGCACTCCTCTTCTGCAGCGGAGGCTGGGCCATTGCTGCATTTGTTGGTGCATTACCACCACTTGTTAGTCAGTGGGATAAAGCAGCTGTTACATATTGCTATTAGAGTTCAGGAGATACACCTTAAAGTTAATGGAGCAGTAACCAAATAGACAAATGCACACACAACTGAAGCAAACCACCACAGTATTCTGTATATCAGTCTTTGCTTTTAAAACAGTACTTGTGCAAGTACTTGCTTGTATTTCTTGTAAATGCATTTCTAGACTGATTCGATAATGTTTGGTCAGGACTCTGTGTGCCACTATGTCTCATCACCAATGACAGCTCTTTATGACTTGCTCTGTGAGCTTGATGTCTTCTGCTGAATAATGATTTTTGGATCGACTGGAGTGCACTATGGAATGGCAATATTTTTGGACGGTACTGTATAATGACTCCACTGTGTTTCTTCATTGTGACCGCAGGGAAAGAACGAATATTGAGGTTCGCGTTGAAATTGAGACCCACCCCAGGGGCGCCCGCCAGTCCAGCCTAAGTAGCATCCTGTCTAGCCGCAGCTTGTCAACGGAGTCACTGGGACAGCCGCAGCCCCAGTCCCAAGACTACCCGTGTGCCTCAGAACGAGAAGAGAGACGAGAGGGGGGAGAAGGAAGAGGAGGAGGAGAGGAGCAGGAAGGACGAGAGAAACCAGGAGGGGAAACGGGAGAAGACGAAGGGACGGTTTTCCCAGTCTTTGAAACGGACGGTGTATGAGGTTCTTCAATGCAGGTGTTGTGCTTGGTTGAAGATTTCGTCAGGTTTTATGGATGTACACTAATCCATCACCTGACATTGGATTGACCTGAGAATAGTTGGCAAAGGTCACCTTCTGCTTCCAAGATGGGCCCTCCAACCAGATGCCTTGTAGCTGCACCCTCTGAGGAAGATGCGGGTTTAGAAATAAAGATGAGAGTGTGTGTTTGAGTGTGTGTATGAGACAAAAAGCATGAGGCTATGATATTTTAAAAAACCCAGGAGGGCTATATACTGTAAAGCAGACAGGAGAGCATGTTAGCCGACTAGTCCAGTCTGTTTTTTTTTCCTATGTTGTCCTTTCTAAAAGAAACTACCTTTCTCTCCCTCTCATTTAAGTCTATTTCATGAAGTCCTCCCCTTCATCTGGCTCTGCTCTTTCAGCGATCTTGCCTTCCTCACCCTTTACAAATTCAGAGACCACCAGAAGCATGAATTGTTTTATGGGGGACTAAGACTCTAACAAATGTCCTGTCAGTGACTTGATGTAAACATTTTCCCAAAACATGCTGCAAAACAGGATGATTTTTTCTTTTGTTTTAATCTAAATGGGTATTTCAAGCATCTTATGATGCAGTGTTCACACATGAATTGGGCAACCTTAAACAGATGATGCATGCTGCACTGTTCGATTACGCTTCTGTCAAAGAAGTCTAGTGGAAGATTAAATTTGAAACTAAAGCCTCGAACTGCTATTTTTTATTGGATTCAGGGGTGCTCTGTGACAATGTGCCAGTGACTAGAGGGCTTCTAAATACCAAGAATTACGATTTATCACAGATCCAGTCTTCCATGAAAACAGGTGGAGGCGGGGTTGGAGGGTTTTCTTTTGCATTGTTTCAGTGCAGCTTTCAGCTTTCAAGAAGCTGTTTCTTTTTTTAAACTGAAGAGAGAGATGATTCTTTAGTTTGTAAAAATGCTCACTCTGATGCAGGACGACGTGGGAGCGACACAACCTTCTTGAATTTTAAAACGCTGCATGGTTCTCCAACTTGCTGTATCCAGAATAGCAACACATTAACACGTGCAGATTGGCACATACTCACATGATCACATGCAAAGCAGTCAGTGTAGTTGCAGTAGTGTGTGCTGCTCAGGGCATTAAATATAAACTAAAGACTCTCTCAAATGACCACAGAGCACCAAAATTACTACAACAGCAAGCATGCCACCGCAGGCTAAACCGTAATAACTCGTTCTAGATGATTTGTGAGAAATCCGTGACTATACAGTACACGCACTGCTTAGCTTCCTGAGTGTGACATACTTGTGAGATGAGCTTAGACTTAAAATGAGAAGTTGTAATCTGTGCTGGGTTGTGGAGAGAATTTAAATAAATATTTCACCATGAAGGAAAAAAACAACAAATTTCATGTTCTCTATGTCTCAAAAATTATTTTTCTTTGGTACAAGTACTTGTAGTTGTGGTCAGAAGATTACATTAACTCATCCATGGGCATGGATGTTAGGGTAATGTGGTGGCTTTAAATTATTTCTTTGAACTGTTGTACAGCATACATCTTTAATGACTTTTAAAAAAAAAGAAAAAAAGAATTGGGTGTAATTCACACGGGGTTAAAAGTATGCATACTGGCTCAAATATGTACATACACTCACTTAATTTTTGTGGTGGTAAAGGTTCTTCTGTGTCTTTTAACTTGACAAGGCCTAATGAGGCCTAATTCGGCCCCATTAGTCTTTGTTTCTCTTTGCCAGCACAAAAAGAGTTTGTTTGAATAAAACTCAGAAAAATGAATATTTACACAAGTCATGAAGGTCTCTTGGAGCCATTTCAAAACAACTGCAAATTGTAAGATCATCAGTTCAAACTATTGTTTGTAAGTACAAATTATTTGGACCCATCAACACTTTGCCAAAGTATCGAAGAAGACCCAAACTGCCACCCTCAGATGAGAGGAAATTGGTTAGGTTAGTGAGAAACAATCCAAGAACCACAAAGGCTTAAATGTGCCATGAACTGGAAACTGCTGGAACATTGGCGTCACTGTCCATTGTAAAGCAAGTTTTACATCATTATGAGCTGAGAAAGTGCTCATCAAGAAAGAAGCCCCTGCTCCAAAACCAATACTTTAAAGCTCAAATGAAATGAACAAGCCTTCCGGAAAGAGCTTCTGTGATCAGACAAGACAAAGACTGAACTATTTGGCCACAATGACCAGAAGTATGTTTGAGGCGTAAAGGTGAGGCTTTCAAACCTAAGAACTATACACCAACTGTCAAGCATGGTGCTGGTAGCATCATGTGCTGGGGTTGTTTTGCTATTAGTGGTACTGATCCATTGTACAGTGGATGGAATAATTAGGAAGGGGGACTACTTTCAAAGTCTTCAACATCACCTCACATTAACAGCTAAGCAGTTAAAACTCGGATACAGTTGAGTGCTTCAATAGAACAATGATCCATACACACATCAGAATTGTTTTTTTGAATGGACAAAGCAGGCTAACTGGAAGGCTTCTGGAATGGCCTTTTGAAAACCTCGACTTTCAGCCCTGTTGAAAATGTGTCCACCACACTTAAAAGCTTGGTCCATGGTAGGAAACCAGACAATTTAAATGAAATTGTGCCAAGAAGAGTCATCAAATATCCAGCTAGACTTTTGCTGATGACCACCAAAAATATGTGGTCAAAGTATACAAAGCTGTATGTATACTTTTGACCCTGTGTGAATTACAGAAAATCTTCTTTCTCTTAGAGAAAAGAGAAAGCAATTCAAACTTGTGTACCCAGTTCTTGTTTTTATAGCCATTTAAGATATATGCTGTTTAAAGAAATCATTAAATTCTCCAAATTAGCATGACAAGCATGACCTTCATGCCGATGATCTGCACATATAAACTTCTGACCACAACTGTAGACCATTGTGTCTTAATATTGCATAATCACATATGAAACAAATGTTTGTAAATGTTATGATTGTTATTTGGTATTGGGAAATATATGAAACCTGGGCAGAACACATCAAAGACAGATATTTGCTTATGTTAAAGGTACACCAGTGGATTTTAGCCCCTTGCATTAAAAAATGCACAATATGCTGACTTTAACTAATTAAATTACAGGTGTAAGAGTAAGTAAAGTGTTAAATTTAATGGAATCTGGTTAAATAAAATATACGTGGTTGGTATACGTTTAGTTATATTAAATAAAAAAACCTTTAATTTTATATATTTCGGTTTCATTTTACATTTAGAGTGCAGAATTTTTATCCTTTTGTCTTGAGATCTTTTAAAACTAAAGCACTTTCTCCGTGCCATTTAAATTTTAGTGACATTTTAATCTGTTTACAATCTTACTAAATGTTGTCGAGTAGGTGAAGATGTCACAGCAGTTATTACAAGAAAATTGCAATTTCGAGCTACAATCGAAAGATGGCGCCAGAATACCAACAAATTATTTATTATTTCGACTTTTGACTACTTTTGTTACTTTGTTTATTATTAACAAGAAACATAGACGGACATGTGGAAAAAACATTAAAGAAAACAGAAGGCAGAAAATGGTCAGCAGTAGCTAATGATTTTATCACCACCCTTAAATAAAACTGTAGGGTTGTTTCTAGTCAAGGTTAAAATATTAAACATGGTAAAGGGCTAAATGACTTTATTTGATAATTAAAAAAATAAAACTAAGAGAAAAAGAAACCATGGTAACAATGGGCCCACCACTGATCAATAACCCGCAAGAAATCCTATGAGACAGAAAGTGCAGTTGTAAGCTCATTAGGCATAAACTCATTAGTGTGTTTAAGTCCTCGGTACACACATTAGACTGTAATGACTTTTTTCATTAAGGTCACTCCCTCTCACCGAAGGAAGCTCGTGAAGGTTAGAAGGACACGCCCTCAACTTTGGAAACGGTGCAGTGGACTCGTGTGTGCCCTCAGCCGCTCACGTTATCACTTGGGAAAGAGAGAGAGAGGTAAAGACAGAGAGAGAGAGAACGAGGAAGAGAGGCTCGGGGCTGGAACTTGAATCTGTGTCCTATCTCCCTCGCCTTTTTCCTTTCCGGCGTATCCGCCATCGAGCGCAGGCTGTTCCGTCTTTTCCTCCCTGTGGTCCGGTGACTGGGGAATCCACCTGCCGGAGAGCAGACACACCTCGTGATGGATGCCCTGAAATCTGCCGGCAGAGCGATTATCAAGAGCCCGGGAGTTCCGCGGCACACATGGGGAACTTCAAAACACGAAAGTGAGTGAGATGATACAAATGTTTGGAAACGGTTACAGTTTTGCAAAGATTCTTTTTTTTTTCTTCATGTGGCGTAGCGGCAGCATCATCTGTCAGATTGGGAGTATGAAAGGAGGGCAGTGTGTGCCTCTGGCTGCTCGCAGCAAGCTAGTGGACTTGTTGTTTTATTGCTCGGGCGCTTTTGTTTGTCCTTCTGCCAAATCTAAGCGCCATAGCTGTACAGTTACAAGCTGTTTTATTATGCTGTTGACTCTGAGCTGTCACATAATAAGAAACACAAGCACAGTCCTGTCACTTTTACTGTGTGATATGGAGCTAATGCTGCCTGAAGCCCCATACCAACATAAATGGCTACTTAGAGCCAGTATTTCTTCATTACCAGTTTAAACAAGTTAAACTAAAATCTAAATAGCTGCTGTTCTTGTTTTTTAGTTAAATATATTAAAGCTTTATACTGTTTGAAACTCTGAAACATTCACTTTGGGATCTTAGGACTCTTTCTTTTCGGCATTTTCCCCATTGGATTCGCTTAATCTAGTAATATGTACAATAATTGATAGATTAATTGAGAACGCTAGCATAAGAGCTTTACAGGTTTTCCACCTAGCTGCGTTTTACAGCCATCTACACTCACCTACCACTTCATTAGGTACACCTGCTTAACTTTGCATAAATGCAAATCTGTAATCAGCCAATCACATGGCAGCAACTCAGTGCATGTAGTCAAGACAACCTGCTGAAGTTCAAAATGAGCATCTGATTGGAGAATAAGGGTGATTTAAGCGACTTGGTTGGTGCCAAACCTGCTGCTCTGAGTATTTTATAAACTGCTGATCTGTTGGGCTTTTTCCAGCAAATATCTCTTGGGTTTTATAGAGAATGGTGTGAAAATGAGAAGCTACCTAGTGAGCTGCAGTTCTCTGGGAAGTTTGCTTCAGAGGAGAATAGCTACACTGCTTTGAGCTGTTAGGATGGCAATGGTAACGTAAATGACCTTTTATTATAACAGTAAAGCACTTTTAGGGTGTGAAACAGGAGATTCACATTGTGGATGTGCAGCTGAATTAAATCTACAGGAACTGTGTGATGCTATCATGTCAACATGGACTAAAATCTCAGAGGAATGTGTCCGGCACCTTGTTGGATCTGTGACACAAAGAATTTAGGTAGCTCTGAAGGCAAAAGAGAGTCCAACCTGGCACTAAGAAGGTAAAACAAATGATGAGGTATTTTGATTCCTATATATCTATCAGATGTTCTCTGCTATCACAGGCATATTCATAACAGTGTATTATTAGTAACATACTACAATGCAATTGTAATTGTAATGCAATCTTTATTTTAATGGAAAATATTCCAAAAAAATAAATAAAAATAAGGTAAGCTATTTGTTAATTTGTAAAGTAGGTTCCTACACAGTTCGTAAACTATGATCTCATCACTTTTATATATGTAGTTATAGATAATAAACAAATAAATCCGCTGATAAATCAATACTGCAACTTTGTACTTTGTAAAATCAGGATGAACATTCGGCCATCAATCAGTAGTGAAAACTGCAGGGATTTTATAGAGATTACAATACAGATTACTGAAACACCTAATCAAAGTTAAGCATAGTCCCAGTCTGTTCCTGAGTTATGGAGCTGAATAATGCCCGTGTTTGTAGGGACACTATAATAACACAGAAAGTTGACCTTTGACCCTTTGCTTGTAAAATCTCCTCACTTCATTGTTGTATCCTGTTAGATATTTTCATGAAATCTTGTCATAAGTAGCACATTAATTCTTGAGTTACAGTCACAATGCGTTTTGGGAGGTCACAGTGACCTTGAGATGCTAATCAGTGCTCATCCTATGGTCCAAGTTCATCCTTTGGTGCTTAATGGGAAAAAAAATCAATCAAGGTGTTCAAAAAAGTGAAAATAGGTTGGGGATAAGGGCAGACTGGCAACAGCAATCAAATTGCCTCTGGCTATGACTATCTTAGTTAAAAGTAGCATGGTATTCATTTGTTGCAGGTAGAACTGAGGACTATACTAAGATTTAATCCTACTAAGATCTAATTAAAGGTCTAGGTTAGTTTTTCTGTTGAACACACTTCAGCTGTCTAATAAGATTATACAGCTACTTAAAAAATATAAAAATGAAACCAATTTTTCAGCGAGTTTCATCCACAGAGGTCGACCAATTATCATTCGACGAAGATAAATGAATATGCAACAAACACATCTTTAATAATTGAGCTGAATTTACATCATAATTCTCAGTTATTGGTTTTTCAAAAAGTTTTTTTGACCATATTCAATATGCAATGTTGCTTAAGGACAACTACAGTGCGAAGTACAGGAGGTTTTGAGTGCTGAGTGAGGGGTCAGAGCAGCAAACCTTGTCACACCATCAGTGACAGACTGCCTTGCAGCCTGCAGCCCTGCTGTAACACAAATGTGTCAAGCGCCGTCTTGAACGCTCCCTCCTCTCTGCTACTTTGCCTGTGAGCTTCCCACTGCAATAAATGGTAGCATGCTGGTTATGCTTCATCCAAAATTCCTACTTAGTGCCAGCTTTCATTAAACATGACTGATTAATTTCACAGCCAGCAAGATGTTCTTAGTTTCTTCTGCTCTGTTGGACATGTTCTACATAAATTATTGAATGCCCGAACATAAATCTGTTGGATTTGGGCTTTCATGATTGTCTCTGGTTGCTTTAAATGCATTTTGTTTCTCAGCTCGAGCACAAAATGACAGTTTTAAGTGGTGGCTTGTCTCAAATAAGTGCTTGGGTTTGTCAGCTTCTCATAACTGCTGGGCTAAAACTTTTGATTGTGCACAAACAGTGAGGGATTTAAAAAAAAAAAAATCATAATTTTCCACGTCACAATACTCTGCGCATCAACCGCGCTGACTTTTGATGACAAACAAACCATCAGCGTGTCATTTTGAAAGACATCGATTGTGACACATTGTTAGCAGAAGCCCCTGCATTGTGCTTTTCTTCTCTTATTGTTGTTGCCAGTGAGAGAGATAAGAAAAGGCAGAGTGACACTGCCAGAGCAGAATCCAGCTGGATTTCGGCACCTGATGACAGAAGCAGTTTGTGTCTCAGAAACACCGCAGAGATCAGGCTGGGAAAACGTGTGAACGCAGCAGTGAGGAAACGGTGCAGGCAGTAAGAGCGGCTGTTGATATCCAGATGCTACTTAAGCAGGCAAAGTGGAGAGAGGACAGTGTCTGTATGGCAGCATGTGGCAATGCGTCAGAGCTGCCTGTCGGAATTTAAATAAGGTAACATCGCAGCCGGTTGGCACTTTCACACACATTAGGTGTGGTTAAGTTTGAAAGAGAGTGATGAATTATTTGTGTGCTGACAGCCAACTGAAAGTGCATGTGGAGCGTGGATGGTAAGTCACTGTGGATAAATAATCACTTTTAAGAACAATATTTAGTTAATTTAGGTAAGAGTTGGTTTTAACCCCTTAAGCCCCAGCGCCCCCTGATACGGGGGGCAAAGGCAGGAGATCAGTTAAGCTTGGGGCTTAATAGGTTAAATGAGACTCCAGTGTGAAGGTGGAATGAGACAGAGGAATTTAATTGGATGATCACTTGTGTCTGGAGTGTTACACTGATTAATTTAATTGCCTCCTGACCTCTAATTGTCCACCACTGTAAGGTTACACTTAACTTACCGCCCCTCCCTGAGCCTGGTTCTCCCGGAGGTTTCTTCCTGCTAAAAGGGAGTTTTTCCTTCCCACTGTCGCCAAAGTGCTTGCTCATAGAGGGTCATTTGATTGTTGGATTTTTCTCTGTATGTATTATTGTAGGGTCTGCCTTACAATATAAAGCACCTTGAGGCGACTGTTGTTATGATTGGCGCTATATAAATAAAATTGAATTGAAAAAACTGAATTGAATTACCCTTTTGAAATTGTGTGGTTCTCTTTTAATACACCCTATATAACAAAAATTTATTTATTTATTTTATTACAAGTGGTCAATATGTCCCCCTCTGGATATATGTCCATGTGGTAGTCAAACCCGTCCCACACTTTTGCGAGCATTTCTGGAGTCACTGTGGCCACTGCTACCTACCATCAACCATGTGAAAGTCACGAACCCCCTCTGTGAATAGCTGTGGAATTAAAGCACTTTAAAATTTTATATATATATAACATATTTATAGGTTTCTATGAAATGAGGAGTGAACACTCTTTTCATTAGTAAACCAAAAAGACAAAAACAATGCATAATAACAATTTTATTTTTAACCAGCCACCTTAATAAACCTTATTAAAATAAAGTGATCTATTTGCTCCACCTTAAATGTAGTCAGTCTTTAGTCCTTTAGCAAGTGGAAAACTGACATGTGCAGCACTTTCTAGTCGCCCACTGTGGCTGCCCATTGTCATCTGTTGAGGTCAAAGCCACTGGCAGCATGGAAGAGGACACAGCATGTACCCTGAGTACAGGCCGTCCCTTTGCATCACGTCACACAGTAGCAGTACAGACCTTTCCTGTGTCTTAGAAGTCACACACACTTGCCCTTGGCACTAAAGGATGTCCCTGCTGCATCAGTTCAAAATGCTGTGACTGGAGGAGACTGAGCTGAAGCCAAGCAAGATTGTGTAATTTGCTTTAGTATTGCATTTTATAAGTGCTTTTTGTAACGGAGCATATCTTCTTTTTTGCTGCGTAGCTGTGGGACCAATGTGAGAAGAAGAAAACAGAAGACAACAAGCATCTTTAACAAAATCTCTGGTGTCTCAAGCCCTGTGGCTTTGAAGAAACTGTCAGAATATGCAATTTGTTTCCTGTGCTTTGCAGTTTGGATCATAGCTCGATCTGAAGTTGGTGGACTCAGGAGTCATTAGGTTCAATCTCTGGCTGTGCATATAGCCCTTGGTTATATTGAACCTGACAGGGGCTTGACTGAATGTCATCCAGGAGACACTGGTGTCAGTTAACAGTGTCCTGAAGGAGCAATTATCTCTCAGTGGCTCATTAAGACTCAGGAACCCGTGACCTAGAGAGATAGCAGTGAGGAGGAAGAGGAAACATAGTCCCCCTCCACCATTAAGGAAGAATTGAGTGTCAATAAAGGGCTGAAGACCAGAATTAGTAAAGATCAATTTACAGAGGGTTCCCACGATCTGAATGTGATAAATAAGATGACGAATTAGTGACTGATTGAGCAGTCAGAGCTGTGTTAGGATCCAGAAATAAGTACTAGTAATGTAACTTTATTAGGTACTAATTACATTATATGGTGTTATCTAAGGAGCTTGCATAGACAAGCGACTGGACTTTAAGTTTCTTAAAGACAACTGAAAAAACTTCTTTAGTTTCAAGACTAAAAAAAGAGCTCAGCCAGGAGGAGCTCAAAAGCACCTTGATGATTCCTAAAACTTCTGGAAAAATATTCTTTGAACCGATAAGATCAAAACTAAACTTTTTACAAGGTTTGAGTGTGGTTACATCTGCATGGAACTAACACAGCATTTTATAAAAAGACCATCATAGTACCAGTCAAACATGGTGGCGGTAGTGTGATGGTCCAGGGCTGCTTTGTTGTTTCAGAACCTAGACAGTCCATGAATTCTGCTCTCTACCAGAAAATCCTGAAGGAGAATGTCTGGCCATCAGTTCATGGCGTGAAGCTCAAGTGGAGCTTTTTAGGAAGTTATGCTGCAGGACGATGATGCAAAACACACAACATCAACAAAACCAAAATTATGATTGGCCTAATAAAATTCTAGATTTTATTCATGCCTAAAATATGTTTTCATTGCACTGTAACTAAACTAAACTAGTTATATTTTAATACCAGATGTAGCCATGTGGCTATCCCTGTGTGTGATCAGGTTTTAAACATGACTCTTGACCCTGATACAGCACAACATTGGCAGTGCTAAAACTATTTATAAATTAAATAGTCAACAGCAACATGTTTTTGGAAAAAGTCAGTGTACTTGGCTTTAGATAATGCAGTCCTGACAGTAAACCAGTACAAATATGTCTGTAGACTGCATGGATTCAATGCACTGGCTACTTCAGTGTAGAGACCTGATTCATTTAACATGACATCTTTAGGAAAGGTTGTATTAGCATAAAGTACACAACCAGCACTGTCCCATTTACTGTTGCACTAAAAAACATCATCCACCCAGAAAGAGGTAAATGGAGCAAGAATAGTGCATATATTTAGTCTGATATACAGCCAGATGTTGCTGTGCTTTTGGATTTCTTCTGCTAAAAGTAGAGGCACTCTTATTTCTCTTTGCATTTACTAGGGTTCATGTATAAGCACACAGTGATTTAGAGGATCAGTTAAGCCAGTATATGCCATTAGCTGAGCTTCAGTACATCAGATGATGATTTGAGTGAGCAGATTTCCCACCTATAGTCTGCATAATTCATGTTCACTACTCCTCAGTCCCACCAGTCGCATGCTGATGATAGATTAGATGATAAAAAGCTGCTAATGAGTTTTTACAGGGCGTGCTTTAAGGCAAGAAACCTGTCTAATGGATTTTTTTATTTCAAAAATTAGTACTATCTAAGTTGTGAGCTATTATTTGCAGTAAAGATTTTAAATTATTTAACCCACTGTGTGTCTAACTGAACCCACACTGTGACTGAAAATAGGATCTCATTGTGTTTCTTGTAATTTCAGCTAACGGCTTTATAAAGTCTTTGATTTAAAAAGAAATTGAACAGACATATTTTTTCTTTTTGAATGTGTTTTTTTATTTTATTTACAACCATGTTTCAAACACAAATCAGTGCTGTTTAGTTGCATAGATAACAGCAGAGATGTTTTTGTCTGAGTGTCTTTTCAAGCATTCCACTTCAGAAGGGAAATGCACGAGCTCTATCGCCCCAGCAGTCTGATTAGTGGGATTACTGTCAAAAGCACAGAGACCTATCTCACAGTTCTGCATAGCCTTTTTCCGCTACAGTTTGTTTGAATTTTTTTTCCTGCATTGTTTTATGAGGAAACTGACAAAAAATATATATATATAAATGCCATGTTGTGTTAGAAATTTTATTTTAGGCTTCTAGTAGCAAATACCCTGGTGCTTGGCGTGTGACCTTTTTAGCCATGCTTGCAGTGAGAGTCTAAAGGGACGCCTACACAGGAAGAGACTGGCAGGCATGTGGCAACCAGAGACCACAGAATGTCACTGAAATTCAGTGACTTGTAGCGACAATGGGAGAAAAAAAATGTCAGTGTCATGAAGCGGCTGGTCGCTAAATAAAACTCCTCAACTCTGAGGCAAAATAATTGAGTAATCTGAAGAGTTGTTGACTAGCAACCGGCTGTCATCACGTTCTAGATGGTGAAAAAGGAAAGTATCAGTCCACTATTTTTGTTCTGGCTAAAATATCTCAATAACTACTTTATGGATGAAATGTTATTGTTCTTGGCACCCACAAGAGGATGAATCACTTTGCTGATCCAAAGCCTTTCTGTGTTATACCAGGCCATGGCACGTCAAAATTTTCCATTGTACTGTGTTCAGCTGTTTGTTAAAACAAATATCTAATCAGCCAATCACTTGGGAGCAACTCTATTCAATCAGACATGTAGACATGGTTAAGACGACCTGCTGAAGTTGAAACTGAGCATCAGAATGGAGAGGGAAGCTGATTAAAGTGACTTTGAATGGGACATGCTTGTTGGTGCCAGGCAGACTAGTTTGAGTATCTCAGAAACTGCTGATCTACTGGGACTTTCTCACAAGGCGGCTGCAGTGATGAGGACCCTGTACCTGCCTGTCGTAGTAAAGAGAGAGCTGAGTGTAAAAGCGAAGCTCTTACTTTAGCTGTCGATCTGCATTCCTACCCTCACCTATGGTCACTGTGGGTAGTGACTAAAAGAACGAGATCGCGGATACAAGCGGCAGAAATGAGCTTCCTTTGAAGCCCTCTCCCTTAGAGATAGGGTGAGAAGTAGCGAGAGGGGCTCAGAGTAGAGTCTCTGCTCCTCCACATCGAAAGGAGCCAGTTGAGGCAGTTGAGGCATCTGATAAGGATGCCCCCGGGGCGCCTCCTAGGTGAGGTGTTTCGGGCATGTCCCACCAGGAGGAGGCTCTGGGGCAGACTCAGGACATGCTGGAGAGAGTATATCTCTCGGCTGGCCTGGAAATGCTTTGGTGTTCCCCCAGACAAACTGGAGGAGGTGGCTGGGAAGAGGGAGGTCTGGACTTCTCTGCTTAGGCTGCTGCCCATGCGACCTGGCCCTGTATAAGCAGGAGAAGATGGATGAATGGGTCAGAATATGCATAAATAACATAAAATCAGGTATGCATCGTGGCTGCTGCTGCTGGTGGTGTATTGGTGTGCAAGATATATTTGGGCACATTTTGGGTCCCTCATTGCCACCTGAGCATCATTTAAATGGCTTAAAAGACAAATTAGTTCAACACAGTCTCCAGATCTCAATCCAACAGAGCACCTTTGTGATGTGGTGGAACAGGAGCTTTGATGTGTGATGCTGTCATGTCAGTATTGATCAAAATCTCTTAGGAATGTTTTCAGGATCTTGTTAAATCTCATTTTTATACTAGCATGGTACAGCTAATAAATGGGGTTGGTAAGTGGCGTGCTAATTTTGTACAAACTAGCAAATATGGGCATGATCTTTGTAAAAATGTTTTGTCCACTTAACACCAGCCTGCAGGCATTGCCGCTGGGAGGATATCGGCACGCTCATTATTTGCATTTCATTCAAAGCATTGCTTTGCCCTTAGCACAAATTTAGCTCAGAGACATAGAACTGACTGTGTAATATACTCTTTTGTTTAGTTAGTGTGCATTTTTTTTATTTCTGCCTGGTAGTATTAGATAGGGGAAGTACATTTATAAACTAGCATATCCTCCATATTTTTTGCCACTTTGCTTCATCTTCTTGTAAACCCAGTTCAGGCTGCAAAGGTGAAGTTTTGGTCTTCATTTTTCCACAGCCATGAGAATATGCAGTATTAAATGGTTTTGGGATGTTGTCACATGTCACGTGTGATAACCCCCTGTTTGCGGTGGATATTTTGAAACTGAAGGAAGCCTCATTCAAAGATGAGTTGTAGTATTCCACAGCGTAATAATTTCTGTATTAATACTTTAAGGTTTGATTTTTACATATGGTATTATAAATTTTTCGTGAAAGGGTGGTACAGATGTTACCTTTATGTACATTTCTATATGTTGTATCTATTTCAGCCAACATTCAGAAAGTAAATCAGATTTTTCACGACGTTGTTTGTTCGATCTTCCACATGTTGTCTTGTGCCTGTTACATTTGAAGCAAGCAGGTTTATTTTCTTCACTGGTTCACTCCACAAATATTGATTTTTAAAACCTCAGCCTCGTGTTATTAAAAACTGCAGCATATCATATTCTATATTGATTTTCTTTGTGTTGTGTTGTGGCAAGCGTAATGTTTTCTCGTGGTCCACAGTAGAATTTTTGCTATAAATGTTTAT
This sequence comes from Rhamphochromis longiceps, assembly GCF_057381845.1. NCBI lineage: Eukaryota > Metazoa > Chordata > Actinopteri > Cichliformes > Cichlidae > Rhamphochromis > Rhamphochromis longiceps. The sequence goes on along the minus strand of NC_140571.1, from coordinate 9,176,688 downwards.
GTTTGGTAATTCATTTTTTAAAGCCTTGGGGTTATTAACAGTTTCATCCAGTACATCAGTAATGGCCAAGAGGACATGATTCACTCCCACGTGTCCCCGTTCCCCTTTATAAACAGTAACATGTGCAGCCAAACTACTGTTTTAGTGGCTTAAAGAGAGCTGAATGTTATTCTGTTATTCGATGCATTTTCTCTGGAGTGTTTTTAGCACCAGCAAGGTTCCCTGGCCTGAAGTGAAGAGAATTATGCAACAGAGAGAAACTGAGAGCCCCTATCTCGGGAGAGGTCCTTGTTCACACAGCCGCTATAATGTGCACACGCACTCACACAAATACTGCTTCCTGTTTACTGTGTGAAGTCCAAACATTTGAGTGTTCTGTCTTGTTTGATGCCTGTGACAGGTGTCTATGAAATAGGATATGCTGTCACTCCAGTGTAAGAGTCTTTATCAGCATGTTGTCAATTGTTATTCTGTGTGTGTGTTTGTATGTGTAGGAGAGAGATTAACTATTGCAGATGCATCTTGTGTGTGTGCGTGTGCACGCATGCATATCTTGCTGAACCTGTCCCTCCACTGGAGAGCCAAATCCCATATCTGCTCTGTACCTCTGAAAAATTCAACTCCCCTTACCATTTCTGACACGTCATGTCCCTGCCTAAGCTCAGCACTGAGAGCTGAGGAGCCCACTCCTAAAAATAACCCTATGCTGTCACACTAAAAGGGGAAAACGCCTAACGTCAGCACTGTACAGAAATCCATTCTGTTTGCTGTTATTGAAACAAAGCATCAAAAATCCCAGTAGAAGTTTTATCATAAGACATGTTATCTTGATTTTGCAGTTTATTAAGATGAGCTGGAAGTGTTTAACCCAGCTCAGATAAGTTAGTTATACTTCAGTGGATTCCTCTGATCATACTGGTATTAATTATGGGGCTATCTGATGAATATTGGCTTTAAAAGCTTCTGAAAATTGCTGTTTGATGAATTCTGAATTATTTTACATAATTTTTTTAGGGTTTAAATTATTGAGATCTGTTGTACATCCAAAATTATTTAAATGTTTTTTTTGGGGGGTGGGGTCTTAGAAGATGGCATCTCAAAATGCAACGTAGAAACCAGTGGCTCCTGTTATGCTAGCTACAGCTACTTTTATGCAATCTGTGGTTTTAGAGTTTCCATTTTGAAGGCTTAGGTTCAGCATCTTTGCAGTTATAATCCTGTATAATTAAGGTAAGATAACCATGTTTAGATGGATCAAAACATGGGAAGTCAGCTAATAGCAGTGCGCGCTACTTAGCATGTGTAGCAAGGTGTGTCCCTGTTCGCTGCGATGTTGATATTTTGATTCAGCACCGAATCACTACTCAAAGTGGCCATGCGACTAATAATATATACCTTTAAGCCTCAATAAAATCTAAACAAAAGAGTTGGAAGAAGAATCAACCCATCTACATTTGCCACAAAGGGGGGAAATTGCTGCTTGAGACTTACTAAGATCTGCTATATCCAGAAGGTTATTTCCACTTGTTTTTCCATCTTTGTGCTAAGCTTAGCTTTACAGCTGCTGGCTCTAGCTTTATATTTACTGTAACCATATGACAGCACTATGGCTCTTTTGAAAGCAAAATAAGCTCCAAAATGCAGGAACTAGCCGTCAGTTTTTGTGGCTGGATAATATCAGACTTTCAGCTTCTCCCTTGCCAGAAGGGGTCGCACTGCATGTTTGCTTTGGCAGAGTTTTTACTCCGGATGCTCTTCCTGATGCAACCCCAAAGGGGATTTGTATCTCATGCTGGAATCAAACCAGCGACCTTTTGCTTGCCAAGCGAGTGCACTAACCACTACACAGTTACAGGCACACAAACAAACAGGCAAACACATTAAAAAAATATGACCTTGCCTGTGGAGTGCCTGCAGCATTCTGGAAATCTAGCCAAGGATCTTGAAACTCACAAGTTGATATAAAGGAAAGGCAAAAACGCCAGGAAAATGTATACAGTTGAAATCAGTCGTTTCCAAATGCACAGCTCAAGTACTCACATTGATTATCCCTTTATCTTGTTATCCCAAAGGCGTAACACCCTAGAAGCTGATGTATTTGGTACTTGCCGGACTAACATCCATCAGTCAGATGGAAGGGTCTGAAGTGCTCCACTGCATTAGAAGGGATTCCTGTGAGATGCCCTCATCTATTAAAGGGGTGCAGAGATACACTGTCTTAAATTAGATCAGCAGCTCTCAAAGGTGACTTGTTTTGCTTTGGTGTGATAATGGATGGGAAAAGTAATGACTGCTTTGTTTGTCCCTTGAACTCAGCTTGAGATTAGCACTGGGGAATATGGGGATTCTAGTTTTCCTCTTTTCATTTGAGTCACAGCCTTAGTCTTGAGTTGAAAACAAAATATTAAATATAAACCTATTATTTCCTGAATAGATTTTCTTTTTGGGAGGCTATTTATAGTTGATGAAGATGTTGAAATGGGAGCTCGAGGACTCCTGGGGGAACAGATTCGTATCAGCGCAGAGAAAATCACGCCCTGTTTGAATTGCTAATGAAAACAATCCTTGTATGGTGCAGAGCGATTATACTTTATGAATAAATGGCCGCGAGGAAATAGCTCCGATATTAAAGTGTCTCTTCTGTTGCTGTGTTAACTTGCCATGACTTTGGAAATGTTTACTTTCCCTCTAGTGAACGTTGATGTAAAATCATTTTATAGGTGATGACAACCATTGTTCTCTCTGTACATAATTATACAGTTAGTAGTTTTCAGTCTGTCCTTTGTGGCTGAGTTTAGTGCTTTCACAAGCAATTGCTACAATCTAAAAAGTTGTAAAGTGGGTGGCTGTAGCTCAGGTGGTAGAGCAGGTCATCTACTGATCGGAAGGTTGGTGGTTCGATTCCCGGCTTCCCCTAGTCTGCATGCCAAATATCCTTGGGCAAGATACTAACCCGAAATTGCTCTCCGATGCATTCATCGGAGTATGAATGTGTGTGAATGTCAGTTGTGCTTGTGCGAATGGGTGAATGCACAAGTTGTGTAAAGCGCTTTGAGTGCTCAGAAGAGTGGAAAAGCGCTATATAAGAACTAGTCCATTTACCATTTTAAAGTAATAAATCTAGGATGCAGTGTTATTTTAGATCCTTGGGTATTGATCGTAGTGGTTCAGACCTGTATGGAAATCACATAATTTAACAGACACAGCGCTCTACATGTATAAACAAGGGTGGATGCGAGTCACTCAGATGATTCAGGGTGTTTCTAATGGACACTTAAAGTGCAAGTCACCTCCATATTTAGTACCCTTCAGTCAATGTTAGACCACAACTCAAGAAACTGTAAACACCCTGTTTGACAAACGAGGGCTGCTCTGTGTTGCATAGTAAGACAACTAATTGAACATTTTAAATGGTGCTTTTCTGACCTAACAGGTGTATCTTTAAGGTCTGATTAAATATGCAAAATTAAAGCTTCTTGATGAATGTTCGGAAACAATCATGGACATACTGTTAAAAACAAAAGTGCAGGGCATGAGTTACATTCTAGACACGAGTGTATCCCATCTTCCTTTCATCTTCCTAGACCTAAGTATCATATTCTCAGTAAAATGAGTGAGAGGGGTTCTTAGAAAGCTGGCTCTAGTGATTATATAAAACAAGCTGCCTGTGAGCTTGGCCGAAGCGAAACGGGACGAAAATCCAGCAGGAGTTTGAAATGTTGAAGCACATTTATTTTCCACCAAACAACTCAATCAACCAGCCGGGGACCAGGATCGGATGGTTTTCATACGAATGTGCAACACATGCACAGCTGCACAGGCAAATCTTCTCGTAGCGAGAAGATAGTGAGACTTTGCTGTTAACAAGTTCTTTGCTGTGAATGGGGAAGGCACATAGTTTGCCAAAGTAAACTACAGGGGAACCACTATAAAAAACCGTTGCTTCAACAAACCTAATCATCTATTTTCCTTCACTTATTCAGTTCAGGGTTGTGCTGGAGCCTATTCCAGCTTTCACAGGGTGAGAGGCAAGGTACACCCTGGACAGGTCATCAGTCTGTCACAGGGCTAACACTGACACAGACAACCAGTCACGCTTGATAAAATTGGAATCACCAATTGGCATAACTCCATGCATGTTATTAGACTGTGAGAGGAAGCTGGAGTACCCACACTGATATGAGGAGAACATGCAAATTTGCACATAAAGACTGGATTTGAACCCAGGACATCCCTGCTGTGATGGGCCAATACTAACCATTGCACCACTGTTTATCAAACATGAGCAATTTAAAGAGGCTAACAAAGACAAAGTGGCTAAAGCTATCCAGAGCTCACAGCCAGCCACAAGCCATTCACTTGGAAGTGAATATAAATAAGTAAATACACTTAGAACAGTAGAACCAAACACACCTGTATCTATACCCCACTTATGTTACCATCCCTGTGAGGAGGCAGAGGTAAGTTTGTTTGTTTCTTCAGGTTAGCATGAGTCTGTAGTTAGCAAGTCTAGCTGACATTAAGCTAAACATACATACATGTAATACAATAATACAGCCGTGTCCCTCCTATGATCAAATGACTCACTGCACTCCAACATACTAGCAATCAATAATATGAAGGATAAACTGCAAAAACATTGTGTGTTCATTTATTCCCAACATGGCAATGTGTTAACGATGTGTATCAATACAGCAGTCCTGAGTGTCAGTGTAGTTTATGCAGTGGTTACTTACATTATCAGTAGCAATATTTTATGGTAATGGCAGCTTGTAATTACGCTGCCCCAAAACAAGTTATAGTTAATGTATTAACATGTAAAAACATGTAAATATAAAGATAAAATGCACACATATAATGATTTTGTGATTTCTGATCAGCAAACAATCCCAACCTCTTTCCAGTACCATTTGTTCCAAATAGATACAGCATGTTGCAACATTTTACGTCTTCTTCCAGAAGAGACAACAGTTACTAGATTAAAATGAATGCTGTTTTCAGTTTTTCTGGTGCCATTACACACTGAATTCTGTATGATGGCATGAATCCATGTGGCTCTTTCTTTCTCTCTCTCTCTCTTTTTTTAATCATTGTCTGCTTATCTGGCTCAGTCCTCCTGCACAGTATCATACCAGCCACACACCAACTGTCACTGTCTGCAGAGTAAATATTAGCACAATTTTCACACTGGGATGCCAGCTATAAATAGAGTGCAGGAAATCATCCAGGAACAAACCCTAAACGTCTGTGTTGGCTTTTAATTTGACCGTGTAATGACGCATGTCCACAAAATAACCTTAATGTTAATCCCATTTTATTCTCTGGACACTTCTGAGGAGAAAGCATCCTAGTTTTTGAGGAAAAGATAAGAGCGTTTCACTGCTGTATCCCCAAATGTCAGTTTAATGCTTTCTTATTAAGGATTCATGGAACCTTTGGAAGGCTTTGTGATGGGAGAGCTCAGGTCTATGTTTTGCATAATAAATACAGTTATGGCAATTAACATTCAGGACATAATTGGCTTTTCATAATCAAGATCTAGATGGGAACATCAATAACAGTCCCAACATTCTTTTAAGACCACAAAAGCCTAACTTGGCAAAATTTGTATGTATTACACAAACAAGATATTATGTCTTAGTTCGAGTGGTTTAAAGGCCCTGCAGATTGTTGTTTTAAGCTTTGAATACAGTCATGATTTTTTTCCCTTTTTGCTGAAACAAAGTGCTTAACACATTAATGAAGAGTGGTATTAGGTGGTATCTTTCTTTGCTAATATTTACTTTCTTATCTGTCTTTTATTACAGAGGCTCAGCCCATGTCAGTCACTCAACAGAACAGCTCCCACTTTGCTTCTGTTCTATTTGCTCAGCCATGCTAGATAATTCAATCAGCATTAACAGCAGATACAGTGTTTTAAGTAAAAGCAAGGGGTGGTGTGCTGAAAGAGACATTATGCTGAATGGGGGGCACTAGCACGGATTCACAGATAAACGTTTGGGGGAAATTGCTGGTTTATTAACCTAAATTATTTTACGCTAGAGAATTCTTACAGTTGGTATAAATGAAATTTTCTAAATTCAGGAGCTTGATGCAACTATTATAAAATATCTATGTTTTACAAAGTACAAACTGAATCTTGTTGGCTTGTATCCACTATAAACCACTCTATAGTCTTCTGATTTAATAATGTACCAAAAGTTTTCTTTTTCTGGCAGGGAAAATTAAAAGCATCACACTTAAGTGTGAATGTCAAAAGTCATCAGTTGAATAAAAAGGTTTTTCAAGCTCTCAAGAAATTTTAAATTAAACAGTAGCTTAGAAGCAAATAGAACAGTAGCTTTGTTTAAGTTGTTATAATGAAAGTAATAATAGAAACCTGAACCAGTGTCAACCCAAATCCATTGTCTTCTTTTTTCTGTTGGGTTTCAGCTTCTTTTCCGAGAAGCTATATTCTTATGCATTTTAAACTAGACAAGAGGGGTAGTGGCTAAAGCTAAAGATAGCTACTTCCCCCTTGTTAGCTGTGTTCAGCTGGATGAAAGGTATTTAAGTGTTTAATTAGGTATTTTGTTATGACAGTTGTCATGTTTCCCCATGGTTTAGTTTAGCAAACCTCACTCATAGTGAAGAACTCGCTAACAGCTATAGCCATGCTCATAGTGTAGCTGTGACTGTGCGAGCAACTATTTACCTGTGCTGCTGTGCCAGTGTTGCACAGGCATGACAGGGCTGACCAGTCCGGTCTGAGGACGCTGTGAACCGAGGGATTGCAGACCCTACCCGGCCAATCTGTGCAGCTCTAATAGATTTTAGCTTCTCCGATCAGCTGACCACAAGTTGTGATTCCATTAGAAAAGTGTATGACTAATGGGTATATGGTGCTTATCTAGTCTTCCAAGCTCAAATTTTCAGAGGACTACCTGGATACAATCATATTATTTCCATCTAGAGTACTTTTGCATAAAAACTTTGAAGTAATGTGGCTGTTGTTTTTATTAGTAAAGCTTATTTCCTTCTCCTTCTTATTGAATCAGGCACTCTGTTAATAACCCTAACCCTTTTTCGAGTGAGTTTCTATTCAGGTTTGTCTATCAGTGTAAGGGCAGTACAGTGAAGAAAATCAAAAGCTGTGATTGTGAGGGTTTAAAATAGAATGACATGATGGTTTGTACTCTGGGTTGGTGAATGTGTGGGTTTTTTTATGTACTACTCAAGCCGAGTGTGCAGGGTCTACTATTCCACTGTAGTTGATCCACTTCTTTTGATGCTTAGCCAAGGTGTTTAGTAATGCTATTTGCAAGTACCACCTCGCTGCTTCAGACATCATCTGTTTGATCCCATGATTGCGTTTTCGTATCTTTTTTTTTATGCTGTCAGGCTTTGAGAAATAGCTTGTACTGCACTCCTGGCTGTGAGGAGCCCAAGCTGCTCTCATTAGCTACAACTGGAGTTTATTCTGTGCGTTCAGTTAGTGCCAGAGGAACTGAAGATGCATAAGGTGAGTTAGGGGACGGATTTAAAAAAAGCAGTTTGAAGAGTGAGAGCTTGAATGAAAAGACTTAGCTTTACTTGGTTTCCCCTCAAGGCAGAATCAGGAAACCAGTTACACCCCCCCCAATACACCCACATCATCCCAGCCAACCATCTTCCCTGAATGTGCGGCCTATTTTCTCTGTCAAGGTGGTGTCCTAGATTCAAAGTTCCATCAGATGAGTAAAACACTAAGGCAAAAAGATTACATCTAGAAGGATGTGGAGGATGGGGGTGTCAGCAGGGGTCTTAAAGCAAGCTGAATGTATCTCTACTCATATGATGATAGTGTATTCAATCCACTGGTCTCCAGTCAAGTTGCTGTGAAAAACATTCTAGGAAAGAATATCCAGTTTGCCTGTAAAGAGATGGAGGCAAAAAATAGACAATTCATTTGGGTGTCATGCTTGTTTCTGCAGTTTTAGAAAGTAACTGAGATTAAGCGTCTCGAGGAAAATAGCGTATCGGCCCGCTGTTTGTCCATATGCCCGCTACGTCTCTGCTTACTCGTGTTTATGTTATTAATTAGCCATCAGCCGAGGTGTTCAGAATTCACCTGGGTATGATTTTGACTTCTCAGAGCAAATTAAATTACCGAGCGTGTAGCTCAGAAAGACAGCTGGTGATCACGGCATGTAGCTGAAGGCGTGCAGAGCACATGGCGTCTATTATACTACAGCAGCACTTCCCAGAGTCAGATCAGCTACTGTGAAATGCTGCTCTTGTCATTTGCTGGTTTAACACAGTCTGAAATATTTTACAGTGCTCAACATCTCAAGGCGGTAGTATTATAAAGTAACTTTATACGAATACACTTAAAGCCCCGTGGAGCAAAATGTTATTAAATTGTTCTGTGCCTTTGTTGTAATGCACTGATTCCTTTAGAGTGTGTCTCCACTGTGAAGCCTTTGTGCGAACACAGTGAAATCAGTGCTCTTGCTGCAGTGTACTCGGTGTGAAAGTGTTGCCAGGCATCAATTTGTTAGAGATGCAAATGTCTGTGCACCGCCAAGGCCGCGCTCATACCCTAATCTTGTTTTGTCCTCATCCAAATTTGATCGGCCTTGATGAGAACTATCTCGCAAACACAACGCGAATGTATGCACGCACGCCTACTTTAAAGTTCAAATTTCGCATTTTTAGTTGTCCTGAGGATTTTCTTCAACGTGTTAAATCCAATTAGCCACCCTCTGCTTGTTCCTGCCACTCTTATCAGTCCCAGTCCTTCTGTAGACTCACATAGGATTTATTAAAAATTTAAGACCTCCTCTTTTAGGCAGATAATATATTGGAAACCCTGCAGCATCAACATAAAGCTGTTTAATAATTCATTTGTGTAGCTTGGGGAAGACACAATATGGACTGTGGCACTTCAGCTTTGTATTGCTGTGACATTTTTACAGAGCCAAACTGTGCAATAAATCTTTCGACCAGAAGCTGACGCATTGCAGCTTTGAATGACATAAAGTCATATGGATACTGAAAGATTGGTAATAAAGTTGACAGGGTGAAGTGTATTTAATTGTTTTGGATTGACCAATCTCTAAGCCCCGCCACTCTTGCAGAAGCGCCATGTGACAGGATTTCTATTTTAACACCGTGGATACAGTTTGTAGTGACAGCTGTGACAGACGGGCTCAAAAATCCTTTTAAATGGTAAATGGTCTGTATTTGTATAGTGCTTTACTTGGTCCTAAGGACCCCAAAGCGCTTTACACTATACACAATCATCCACCCATTCACACACTGGTGATGGCAAGCTACAGTGTAGCCACAGCCGCCCTGGGGCGCACTGACAGAGGCGAGGCTGCCGGACACTGGCGCCACCGGGCCCTCTGACCCACCACCAGTAGGCAACGGGTGAAGTGTCTTGCCCAAGGACACAACGACCGAGACTGTCGGAGCCAGGGCTCGAACCGGCAACCTTCCGATTACAAGACGAACGCCCAACTCTTGAGCCACGATCGCCCCAATGGTCCCCTTTTAAACAATGGTCCCCTGATTTTGCACAGGAGGAAACAAAAACAGACGTCTTATTTTTAGATGATAAGTGTAGATTTTATTGCCTGGGAAAAAAACAAATAAATAAAACATAGTTGTTGTTTCAGAAGCAGATTTTATGAGCTGAGCTTAACTTGTTAATTAAATCTAACTTTTTTGTGTAAAACGTTTGTGATGTAAAAGGGTCTTAAATAGGTATATGATGGTAAAGACTGAGAAAAGTCCCAGGTAAAGTCAGCTATCCCTTAACTGAAATGATGAAAACTAAACAGGAAATGTTAAAAATTTGACTCATGTGTACTACAAAAATGTGTTTTTTTTCCTCCTGTTATTTGTAAGATATTTTATTAATATTTTAAAACAGATTAGCCCATGAGCAGTGGTAAACATTAGGGCTTTGCCTGAGCACAGCTGCCGTGTAACAAATGAGTTAACTGTGAATAGGATTATAATACTAGTTTACTAATGTCATCAATTTCTCACATAGCATAAAAAAATAGAGTAACGCAACTATAAGACATGTATGAAAAACATAGTGTGCAAAAAGAGCGTAAAACGCTATTTTTTCGGTTAGGTTTAAGGTTCCCAACCTTTTTTGCGCCACGGGCCGGTTTAATGTCAGACAATATTTTCATGGTGTCGCGGATAAATACAACAAAATAAAATGATACGGCCAAGAGAAAAACTGTGGTATTTTGTAAATATAATAATAAACACGAATTCACTGTGTAATTGTGTAACTTTATTAGCAGCGTCCTCCTGAAATGCGGCAACAACATTGAGAGTAACATCCTCCTCTTAATGCTCTCTGGTCGTTAATGTAACGTGTAACTATTTCTTTCAAAATAAGACACACAACTACAACACGGGAAAAGAGTCAGGGAAACCAAGTTAACGATAAAAAACCTGAAAACCATACATTTCACACCCGAGCCTCAGCTCTCGCGGCACGGTACCAAACGACTCGGCCCGGGGGTTGGGGACCGCTCTCTTATCTGATAGTAATTTTTATCGATTAGTATTGACTATATTTTTTTGACAACTTCACCCATGAGAGTAATCTGTTGACCAGTTTGTGTAAAAACCAACCAAACAAACAAACAAACAAAAACATTTGTATGTATTTAGGTTAATATTGGGTTTTTAGACTAATACCGATATTTGATAGTTAAAATAAGCCAATCTCAGCTGGTATTTTTTTCTTTAAGACACACAAAACATAAACTGATTTCTCCCTCGTGTCACTCTCATTTGGTGGCGGCAGATTGCTAGCCCTCCCTGAGGCTGGTCTTGCTTGATGTTTCTTCCTGTTAATAGGGAGTTTTTCCTTCCCACTGTCACCATGTACTTGCTCATAGTGGCTCATCTGATGGGGCTTCTTTCTAATATTTCCTTTAACTTGAGGCGACTGTTGTTGTGATTTGGTAATACATTCTCAGTTTAGTTTTATTTATATAATTGAATAGAATTTTAATAACACTTGTTAGATGTAGTTATTCGTGTAAACTTCCTAAGACCATAAGTAAAAAATAATTTTATACTGTGGCTCTCTGAAGCTATATTTAACTATGAAAGCTAGGAAGGGTGTGCAGCTTCTGTCAGGGCAGAGGCACAGCTTTTAAACCATACTTTACATTTATGCGCATGTCTCTTGTCTATGCTGTAGCCTGAAGCACACCACAATGATAAGTATGGGCAGTGGAAGGAAGAGATTATTGAGGGGTACAGCAAACAGTCAAAAACTGATATCAGTTTTTAGTGTTTTAAAAAACGTGTGTGTGCTCTTTTTTTTTTTTTTTTTAAATGTCCCTTCAGCATCTGCGTCTTTGGTCAGTAACATTTTGAAAAACCTAAATGCATTAGTTCAGTAAAATCTCATCGACCCATTCATAATAGAACAAAAATGTAATTATATAGAATCCTGCTCCCTTTGCCGGTGAAAGTCAATGGAATTTGTTTGTGAGTAATCCTTCCAGGGATGGAGTCCCTTATCTAATTTCTCCCTTCATGTATTCTTCTTTAAAAGCCTGAAACCCCTTTTTCCTGTCATGTAGCCAAACCTGCCCTTTGACCTTCTGTGAGAAGGGACACCACTGTGAGAAGGGGTCAGGAAATAATTCAAGTACCATTCCTAGGTAGTAGTGAGCTAGGTCACACGGGACTGTAAATATATTACATTTAAAGGCAGAACTTTCATGGAGGATAAATTATGGGACTCCTTATCAGCAGCCACCTCTCATCCAGAGCTGTCAAATGATTTACAGTAAGCTGGCCACTGCGTACCTTAGAATTTGCATTTCATAACACCAAATGTGCTTCCTGGTTCTGAAACAGCCCCCACAGTGTGATTGAAAATTAGTTAATAATTCAGCGTCGTTGGAAGCAGTGGGACGGGGATGGCGGTGTTTGCTGTTCGCTTCACAGCTGCATGGGGTCTGCCAGTGACAGATGGCTCAGCCCATGTGGAGAATTTAGTGCCAGTATATCCCAATAGAGTGTTGGACACTGTGTGTGCGTGTCTCTTTTCCCTCACCCTGCTCTTCTTGCTCATTCCTTTTGTCAATCTCACTCTCTCACTTCATTCAATTGTGTAAGCAGCATTGAATTTATATGGAGAAGAAAGACAGAGGGGGAAAGCGCTAGAGCTTAATGTTGATTATTTCATAGTTTTATATTTATAGTAGTTTAATCACACTTTGGTGTTGGAAGAGTCATTTGAAAATCTGTAGCTCAGATGTTTCCCTTGTTCAACTGTTGGTTTTTATCACAGAATGTGGCCTGTAGCAGTTTTGTAAGTTGTTGTTGTTCTCCTGCTGCTCATCTGTAGGGTGTCCAGGTGTCTCTGAAAGATATTTTCAGCTCTCTGCATGGGTGCAGTCACTGACACTGCCTGCAATAGTCAGCTCGAGGACAGCTGGTACTACCTGTTGGGAATCGCAGAGACAACAGGATATTGCAGGCATTCTGTTATGGCATTATCAGAGCCCTGATACTGGATTTGCTTGCCAGTGGATGTTTTGTTTTGTTTTGGGTTTTTTTTTTACTAAAATTCATACTATTTTCTACTGTAATGATGCAATCATTCAAAAGTGGTTACCCATTTCATTCAAAATTAATTTAGATTTAAAAGTGAAGTTCAAATTAGTCCCATTTAAAATATCACAGAGATATTTTAAATATTTAGAGCTGTTCATGTTTTACATTTCTAATGTTACACAAAATCTGACTCTATATTTATACCAGTATGTGCGGAGCGGTGATGTCACTTTGCCAGCTCACACGTTGCTGGGGCTGAGTACCGTAAACTGTTTGCTCAGCAATCTTTAGAATGACCACGCTGACCTAGAAACTGATCCTGAAAGAGTGGGAAAAAAAATTTCCAGAATGTGTGACATTTGCAAATGATTGCATTCTGCTTTTGGTTTTCCATTTTCCACAGTGTCACAACTTTTTTGGGAATTGAGGTGATATGCATGAGCCTGCAAATGCACTACTTTGAAAGTGTGTCGGTTTCCAAAAAGAAAAAGTAACTTAACACCTTATTTTGGGATGAACTTGTTTTTCCAGAGCTGCCAGAGAACTGGACAGACACGAAGGAGACTCTGTTGGAGGGGATGGTGTTCAACGTGAAGTACCTGGGTATGACTCTGGTGGGCCAGCCTAAAGGAGAGGACATGGCCTCTGCTGCCATTCGCAGAATTGTTGCCACGGTGAGTCTCTATCCCCCATTAGAAGCTTAAACCTAATGCATTATAATGCATGTCACTATATGAGCTGTGCTGGTATTACTTGATTTTACTAAACTAAGTAGTGTATAAATTATACCCTATTAGCAAAAATCTGTCATCAAGATCTAGAACTTAGAATGTTTTTATTGTCAATGTACAGTTGCTTATACAGTGAAATTAGTTAGCCAGACCACAAAGGTCACAATCATATTTCTAAAGTTTAAAGAGGGAAACTGTGAACATTTCAACTGCAGTGATATTTATTTAGAGGATTACTGTGACAATGTACTTTCAAATTCCAGTGCACATTATCTGAGTGACTCTAAGATGACTGATTGCTAAATTTAGATTTCATCCATGTCATCTTAATGGCTCAGGACATTGTTTTAAAGATAAGCAAGCAAAGGGTCAGTGAATTTGATTGTCATCATAACAGGAGCAAAATCACTGTGACACTGTCAGAATCATTTAAACTATAACCTTTGATTATTGTCTTATATGAGTATTAAGGATAAACAGCTCAGTTAAAGGAAATCTTTTGATTGAGACGTTCTGCGAAATATTTAACAGCTTACTGCGATTACTCTTAAACCAAGTAATCAGCATCATTCACAGGGAAATTTCTGTAATATGCTTGCCAAGTTGTTTACAAAGTTTATCTCTGTGTCAGGGTTTGCACGTATATGCATGGAAATAGAGCAGCTAATCCAGGATTATCAGGGGTTGCACACATGCAGAAGGCCAATCTCTGTTTTCATGTTTGTGCTTACCACCAGCATACTGGGGATTTCTGGGTACGGTTTTCTACATTAGTTCAGCCGGCTGGCAGTTTTCTCTTGAAACTACAAGAAAACCATTGCATTTAAACCAGTTAACTTGGAAACATACCAAGAAGCCAATTCCTGGACCGTTTTTATTCATGCAAATTGATACTCATGTTTCTGTTTCTACTAACGCTCACACTTGCACACCTATTCACTTGGCACTTTCTCAACAATGCAAATGTCTGATGTTTCTTTGCAGAATGAACAGCCTGGCACAGGCAGCAGTACAATCATAAATCCCCCGCCTCTCAATTAGAGACTGAACCAAACCTAATGGTGGGATTAAGATTCAGTTGATTTACACCAAGACAAAAAGTCTGTTCCCTCGGTAACCATTATAATTGACTGAACTGAATGGGTATATTGAATAAATAAGTGACTTTTCTGTTCACTACATGCTTCAGTAAGACATGATTAGACAAGACAGGGGAAGCAAACATAGAGAAAGGCTGAACTTGGCGTATCTCAAGCCGACAGATTGGTTTTTGCCTTGTGGCATGGCACTCGAAACATGACGCCGGCAACTGTAGCCGTTAGCGCTTCCTGCATGAAAGAGCTACCACAATCAGCTACAGCACGCTTTTAAGCGTTGTGGTTCTAAGCAGAGACTATTGTTCAATGTCACCATCTCCAGGGTATTACAATTCCTACAGCAAGCCATGGCACCATTCCCATTGTCCTTGAGAAGTCCTAGTTTTGTTTAAGCAAAGATCTCACTCCTACTGATCTTTAGCTTCTCACCATCATTCTTTTATGAATAAAAGAGTTCTTACACAATTCAACATATGGAAATACTAAATTATGTAGTTCTTTAAATGTATTTGTATTTATATGTATTTAATCTATTCATTGGTGGTCACTCTACTGATGCTTAGCCTGATATCTGTTGAGTGTCGCAAAAAACTGCTGTCATTTGCTATTTAATTGTATTATCTGGAGGTTATTGTCACTGTCAACAGTATTTTCTGGAAGTCCAGATGGTATAAAGTTTCAGGGAGAGTCAGTGGCTGCTGGCCCGACCTGGAGTGCTCATTCTGGGCTGCATGTTGTAGCTTTTCTCCCCTCATTCTGTCGCTTTTTATAAAGCAGGCTGCTTGGTTTTGCTTAACAGCATACTGTTTACAAGTTGAGGGCTTTTAGTGTTTGATCAGAAGGTCATTTCGTATTAATGTCAGAGTGACATAGAAGGCCTGCATTTTCTTCTATGAGGCAACATTTCCTCCAGTTTCCTCATCTTCTTTCATCTATGTTTGTATACACAGTGTGCGTCTGCTGTGCAGAAGTCTTGAGCCATCCTTCCTTTTTCCTAGTTTTTGATAGGAAAATGAGAAACGGGTGCAGCAATGGCCTCCTTTATTCCTCAACATAGCCAGGCTTTCTTTTTTAAGAAAAAATGTTTAACTAGTATTCAGAAATACTTCTCTAAGTTACTGAAGGACATTCAAAGCTCTTTTTTGGATTTTGGCTGCCTTTTTTTCCATTCTTTATCAAGATGATCCCACACTGCCTCAACAATATTAAGGTAGTGTTTCATTGTCTGTTCTTTTATCCTGGTATACTTTTATTATAGCGAGTTTGAGATTGTTGTCGTGCAAAAATACTATCTGGAACATGCCATTGAGACACGTTCCAGATGATATTACATGTTGGATCTAAATCTGACTATATTTTTCTGCGTTCATAATTGCATTCATTTTGACAAGATCTCCAACATCGCTGGCTAAAATGCAACCATGACAGAGCCTCCAAGGTGTTTTACAGCTGGCTGTAGATACTCACTGTTGTACCTCTCTCCTGACCTCATCCGTACACGTTGACAGAAATTTGAACCAAAAATGTCACTTTGAATTCATCACCCCATCAGAACTCTTGCCACTGATTTAATTTGGCATAAATACAGCCACACTTCCATTTCAACCATCTTTGATGAGGCTTGAGAGAACAGTAGACGGATCAACTGAAGGGCTATATCCATCTCTTAGATCCTGTGTCAGGTCTTTGATGGATTGCTTTCTATTTCTTAAAGACATGACCTTCATATACTCTTCACCTGCTCTTGATTGGTTGTACAAAATGACTATTTCATGTCAACTAAAGAAATGGCACAGGCTACTAGTAACAAAGTGCTTAAAGATGCACTTTAAAAAGACTGCTTGAAGTTTCTTCTTTGCTATGTTGTCTATTTTTGTACATACGATACAGGTTCATCCCTTGAGTTGGGTACCTCTTTATGCTTGAAAAATATATATTTGAGAGTTAAGCATCTTAACAAAAAGAAAAAAAATCCTCTGAAAATGGTCAGGTACAAGGACTGGACTGAAAATGAGTGAAAAAGCAACAAACATTCCAAAACTTTGAAAGACCTTCAGAAAGCCTGGAGAACTGTTGTTCAAGACCACATTACAAATGTCAATAAAGTCTGGTTCACTGGACGAAATGAGGGGTGGCTCAAGACTTTTGCACATTACTGTATATGTTTTGTGTTCAATATCCACAGGCCAGAGCCGGTGCAAAGAAGTTTCGGAAAGTAACACTGACAGTCTCACCGAAAGGCATCGTTATCACAGACACAGAAACCACAGACCTCATAGAGAATGTCTCCATTTACAGGTACGGCCATCGCATTTCTATCCTGAACCTGTTAGTCCACAACAGTGATTGATTACTAAGATTTTTTTTAATACTCATGTTTCCCAGAGAACTTCCCTTACCCCATTTTCCTGTACTTCAATTTTTTGCCCTTTTCTTAAGAAAAAAAAAAAAAAAAATCCCAAAAACTGAACAATCAGCATGGTTCATAAAAGTTGACATTCATTATCAGAAACAGTTCCTCTCAGGCTCTACTGTACTGCTACAATGTACTCTCTGTCTATCTGTGCTCTAGATATAAACTGATTAAAGTGGAAAACATTATAGTGGACTACAACCTTGCAGAGGTACCAGCATTGGTTCAAACTTCCCAAGCAGCGTGTGCATGTAATATACTAGTTTGCTATCAGAGTTAGCAGATACACCTGCAGGGATTTGGAACTGAATGAGACAAACACTCCAGCAGAGAACTCATTTGTACCAAACTCAATTTAAATTCAAATTCACTTAAATTATTATTTTTTAATTCATTTTACAAGAGGTCATTGGTTTGTCCCCTCTTTTCTATAATAATTTGCTGCTATTTTATTTCTCCTTTATTTTATTCTTTGTTCAGCCATTCTTTGATATAATGCTCTTAATATAAGTCTTGTTGCTGTTGTTGTTATGATATGGCTTCATTTTTTGACCTTCTATGTAGGTCATTTTCCCTTCTGTCCATTGCCGTGCTTCTTTTGCAGCATTAAACTAAGCAGTTTTCTGCTCAGAGCTGTGGTGAGTGGGTCAATTAGGGGTACATCACAAGATGAATATCTGTTGTATCACATCAATTTTGGACTAAATGTTGAACAATAGGGTAATGAAATATCGTCTTTTGCCTGGCACCAAAGGGTAAAGGAAACCAATTACAACAAAAACATAACAGAAAGTGGGTAAATCAGCCCATAGTGTGTGTGTGTGTGTGTGTGTGTGTGTGTGTGTGTGTGTGTGTGTGTGTGTGTGTGTGTGTGTGTGGATATGATATGTTTGGCTGGCTTCTCTCTGGGTAGCATTCTATAATACAGCCTTGGCCTCTTGTTGTTGGGGATTACAGTCTAAATATCATATGGCTGGACTGTGATTACAGAACAAGCTTTGATAAAAGACGCATGTGTTTGAAGGTGAATCGATGTGTGTGCAGGTGTAGCTCTGGATCCCCTCTTGATCCACCTTATCAGCAGTAACAGACCACAGGCTAGTGAAACCTGCCTCGTCTTTGATCTCCTTCTTTTCTCTCCTCTTTTCCTTTATACTGTCTAAGGAAAAAAAAGCTCCTATTTATGCTCATTATCTTAAACTGAGCTTTGAACACAGGACAACAGAGTTCTTAGACTGAAACTCGAGCTTCGATTGTTTGCCGAGATATGATACAGGACTCAGTGAAGGACCACATGCTGTGCTCGGGTTGACTGAAGATTTTATGGAACCCCACCCCCACCTCCACTTCCTTGTAGCCACCCCACCCCCTCGTATCTTTTTTTTTTTTTTTTTGCTGCACATAATCCATTTGTTGGCCAAGAAAGCAAGCAGAGTGTGAAAGAATTCAAATCAAGCAAATCAAGACTGTGTTTAGAGTGTGTAGCATCCACAGGGGGAGTTAGATACACAAGTTATGTGCACATATGTCCACACATTGTGACTTTGTGGATGTAACTTGCACAGTGAGTGTGTATGTAAATTTGTGTGTTTGTAGAATTAATTTTGGATTCACACTGGGTTAAAGCCAGTCTGTTTCCCCTCAGGGGAAGCTTAATGGGGGTTAGAAAACAGACAGGAGGGCATTGTGCATGGCATAGAAAATAGGATCCCAGCACCCATAACCCTCCCACTGCACCCATCCACACCCAAAACAATGCAATACTAACCTGTATGGGTGGAATTTCACTTTTTACAGTTTCAAAATATCCAATAGCTTTTAACACGGGGGGGGGGTTACCTCATTGGCACTTTTTAAATGATCATAACTCTGTTACCATTTGTGCCAGAGACAGAATTAAAAGGGTTTCTGAAATGAGAGAAGACAAGCTTTATGGGGATATTCGGCATGTCATGGTAGCACAAAGCTTTCACAAGGTCCTCTGTCTGAACACAGAAAATTAATCTCAGTGCGCTTCACATTATCATAACTGCTGAAATGTTTTCGCTATAGAGAAAATTTAAGTGGTTCCTGAAAGATGATAATTATTTTGCAATTTTAAAGCCAAAATTAAAAAATAAGTCCAGGTAGCCTGTATACTTTGATGTTAAAGGGTTAAAGCTTATTGTCACAAGCTTGATGTTCCCGGATTTGCAGAGCTGCTGTTGTCTAACTGCAAACAGCAGTGAAGGATTACACCACACAGGAGGTGAATAGATGATTTTCTACCTCAGGCATAACCCTGGATTGTAATGATAATACCTGTCAGTAGTTTACAGATCAGTGATGGGGCTTATATATAAGGAAGGAAGTGGAAAACATCCATTGATATGATAATGAAGCAGAGTTCCTATTAGGGAGAAGTCAAATTTTCTGCTTCTAACAAAACACAATTTTCAAAAGTGCACATTAGGTGGGGTCCAAAGATTCACCAGATCCAGTTAATCCAAATTAAATGTCAGAACCTATTTGGTTTGACAGCTTTCTATCAAGAAGAGCCAGGTTAGCTGTTTACCTCCAGTCTTTATGCTAGGCTAAAGTTACAGCTTCTTGTTCTTAGATCAGTCTCTAACAAAGGATTCCTATAGATGTTTGAACCATAATCAGTGATGAAGAAATCTTCCTGTGTTTAGTTCAAAATATAAGTAATCTGTGTGTTTTCTGTTACTGGGTCATGCACAGATTTGCAGATCTGCAGGTGTAGGAGAAGATGTGGGAGTTTGATTAATGCAGCCACTTACTGGATCAGTAGACAAGTGGCTGGTTTGTTTTTGAGTACTGACACTCTGGAGAGGCCTTTATGTGCGCCGGTGTAGAAAAATCCAGATATTCAACGCCAATACAGTAATCGATGTTTGTCATCCTTTTAAAAACATGCTTTGTTTAAAACATGCAGACAGAAGATGCTCCCAGCAGAGAACATTGTGAGGGTGTTCAGACTCCATCTGGGCTAGCGTTGCTGATTCATATTCTGACAAGAGCTCTCAGGGAACAGCCAGCATATCAATTAGCAGAGCATACGGGTCAGAAAAGCAGAGCTGAAATGCAGACTGACAACGCACCTTGTAATGATACACGTGGTTCTGACATGTGTCTGTACGATCTCTAAGCTGAGGATATTGGGTGTAACAGTGATCCTAAACATTCATGGAAACATGGCTTCTTTCATCATTTTATTTAAAGATGAAAAAACCCACTGCTTTTTCTTTCTTTTTTATAGTATTGCTAAGTTGAAAATTGAACAGAAGTTATCACTGTCGAATTAAGCAGCAGACCTGTTTCATTCAGCGTATGAAAGGTTTGAGGCTTTGATGTGTGAAGATCTATTCAGGCTTTGTACTGTAAATATTTAAATAATATCCAATCACGTTCTCTCGCTGCCTCACAAATACCGGTGCGGTACACAGTAAGAAGATCAAAGGCTTGCAGTCCAGACAGCCCCTTTGGAGATATGATGGCGACTGACAGCTCAGCTTCTGTTGTTCAAGCTTAGCGGGAACTATGCGATACTGTCAGGTTGTTTTTTTTTTCCTGTTGTTCTTTAAACCTGAAGGCCTGTATTGAAAATAAGATCCACTGCGCCGCACGTCTGACACTTATTATCCTGTAATGACTAAAAAGTTTTCTTAAGAGTTTTTATAAATAGAAGAAACGTGTCTTTGGCACATGGATTAAATCTTACATGTACATTCACTGGACAGAGGCCTCTTTGTTGATGAATACATGTAACTATATGTATAAGTCTGACTTTTATGCTGTTGACAGTAGAAGTCAATGTGGCATGTGCTTCTTAATATGATTATTGTGATATTGGGATTTTGGACAGTCCAGTGCAAAATAATAATATTAGTAATGTGAATCATAACTGATGCACAAACAGCTTTGGGGTCACTGACTTGCAAGACATGCACTGCGTGTGCACTGACCTATTTTAATATTTCGCTTACAGCACATTGTTCTGGGAAAGCTAAAGACTGACTGTGAAAAAGTTTTATTTTTTTTCATAATAAGGCTAAAAAAGGTTTTAAAAATATGTCAAGAACAGCTAAAGCTTAGATACTGCCATTAAATAAAAATAAAATGTCAAATGCTGCAGTTACTGATTTAAATTCTATTCATAGAACTTTTTCTGAGGTTAGCAGATCAGTCCTTAAAAAGCAAAAGAAAGAAACGAGAAAAATGCAAAAAACACAACACGCCTGATGTAATTTTTAGCTGCTATCGCCTTCAGGGTCTGCTTCCTTTAAGCACCAGTTATTTTTAGATCACCCCTTCTGATCAGTTGCATGTGCGCTGGATGTCCGCCACTAGATCAAAATAATGATTCTTCAAAATAAATCTCATTTTGCGCGAGCC
Organism: Rhamphochromis longiceps; assembly: GCF_057381845.1. NCBI lineage: Eukaryota > Metazoa > Chordata > Actinopteri > Cichliformes > Cichlidae > Rhamphochromis > Rhamphochromis longiceps. The sequence continues at coordinate 9,155,482 of NC_140571.1, read as the reverse complement.
AAATCTGGCAAGTAGGGCAGTAGCTTAGTAGGGATTGTGTTGGTGTGGCCAAACAACTGTTTTTGAGTGTGGTGTGAATAGTTGCAACATGATGAAAGCATGGTACGAGACAATTTTTGGGTCACTGACAGGCTTAACTTGCATAATCCAAAATAAAGATTGCTATGCTCTTGGTTGTGCTCCGTTTGTTACCTTTAGACACAGGTCAGGATAATTTCTCATCAGTAGTGTTTTCTGTACTTGCAAGTCGATTGCGAAATAGCAGATGCAGTGTAGTGGTAAGAATGGAAATCTATGTTTGCTAGAAGCGATCCAGATGTGCACAAGGAGATGCCTTGAAGGGAGCATATTATTTAGTAAATAAAATTCTGAGAACACAAAGAATTATGAAGGCATGTGGATGCTTAAATATTTAAAATAAGTGAAATTCATCTTGTGGAAAATATATGAAGTTAATTAAAAGCACATACTATCTCAATAGGATGATAATTGAGTTGTATTGAGTAGTACTTGAGTTTCGTCATTCTTGTTTTCTAATTTTAAATAGGTCAACCCTTTCAACTTTTCCCTGCTCATTTTTATGCAATTACGGCCCCAAATATAAGTTCGCGCTTCGGGAGAGGGGGTAATACGCAAAGCTGGGTATCCTGGGCATTGCTATGTGGGTCATGCATCAGTGGTGCAAGCCAGCAAACAATCTGAGATGGAGTAGTGAGCGCTGTTGATTTCATGGTTGTTGTTTGATCTAATACATAACTTCATTTTTAGCACCACTACCCACCCAACCCCCACCTCTGAATTGGGGTAGCAAATGAGTGTCAGCCATCCACAAATCCCCTTTGCACGTAGTTTACAATTTGCTCTAATGATGGCAGATTATACAGCCATCAACCCAGAGCTTTCTCTTTTCTCCAGTGATGATGATGACAGCATGAATATAAAAAATAGCAACATAGCTCGTGTCGAAGAGTTCTGCTATCGGCTCTATGGAAGGAGCCCCTAATTGTCCTTGTTGTGCTGTTTTTAATTATAGTGAAAAAGGTCAAGTGCAACGTTTACCGTGGCTAATTTGCATATCTATTTAAGGCAACAAACAAATGACGCATGCTGCCGATTCAGGTAACCATCGCATATACACAGAGTGACTGAAGATCAATACAGCTTCTAATAGCCTGTGTAAAATCTGACAAAGGAAATTCACTGCTGTTGTTGCCTCAGTGAGCCCCAAACAAGCTGCTGTGGGAGAACAAAATGGCTTGGTGGACTTTGTCTGGATTGGGTTTTAGATAACTATTGAAAATCACAGGGCCGAGGCTGTGGCTGGATTTGCAGACAATTGGATTTCTTGAAAACCAGATAGTGGATTCAGTGTGACTGCTGGGAATGAGGTTTCAAATGCAATACAATCACAGTGGAGATCAATTTGTAATCTTAGACTTTCTATTTTCCACTGATGGTAGAAATTTAAATGTTTCAGAGGAAAAAATATATATATACCCACATGATGGGGACATTTTTCTGCGGTTGATAAGAATTCGCAATATATTATGTAACTGTCAGGGAGGTTATTTCAGAAAATCTTCAGCAGATTTACTGCAGTTTCAAATGCCTTCCTGCAGTGGTTGATGCTCTCAGATAAAAAATGAGGAACAGCAAACAGTTGATCTGAATATAATATTTTTTTAAAAAGTCCTTTACCTTTGAATAATTCTATCATTTTCATCACAAAAGTGTAAATAACGCTCCTTTGCTGAAAATTCAGGGTTAATCGACAAGCTCAGTCTTTAAAGGTAACATTTTATCAACATTCGAGTTCGGCATGAAACACTTTCTCTCCATCCAAACTCTGAAGTTCCTACAGCTTCAAGCACAACTCACTTATGGATGTCACTGCTGCTCATTTGTCTTTGCCCAGCTGTGGGACTCAATCAGCATATTATTCATATCCATTGCTCTGGTGCTGTGACTGGTGTGCTCATGCATATGCAAAAAGTAAACCGCAAAGTTACAGCCTTAATTGACATGTAGGCAGTGCAGCTTACCTTGATCTACGAGGTTTCATTCACAGTGCGGACTAGTAGGTAATGTTGTGTACTTTGTGTCGCATGTGTGACACTAAAGCCTTCCTATTTGTACTTTTTCGTGTATCATTCATTATAAATGGATGTACACTCATGGCAAAATTCAAACTCTTAAGGTTTTACATATCGGAACATAATTAAAAAACATTATATGGTCCGCACTGGGTCTGAAAATGAACTAAATACAACCTTAGATGAACAGAAACACATGAGATATTACACCCTTACCGCTTCCATAGGAGTTAAGACTGTAAGTAGCAGCTGCGTGCTGCTAATCCACTGTTAACTGGTTATCAGTAAATGTTAGCATCTCCCATGAAATCAGAAATTTTGGTAGTTCTATGGTTTAGAACATTCAGCTATGTGTTAATACAATGCCAAGGAGGGAAGACTGCAGCAATGAATGAACGGTTGGTGATCATCAATCTGGGAAGTGTTTTAAGGCCAATTATAAAAACAGGCCATCATTCTGCAGCGAGAAGGAATATTCCCAAGTGGAAAACATTCAAGAAAGCTGCATTGGAAAAAAACAGAAGACTTCTGGATAGACGAGATGTTTGCACAGCACTATGTTTGGTGAAAACCAAACAGAGCATATCAGCACAAACGTGTTACACCAACTGTCAAACACAGTGGTGGAGGGGTGATGATTTGGTCTTTGGGCACCTTTTAGTTATTACTGATCATGAAGTCCTCTGCATACCAATGTCAAATGTGTCAATAATAAGTCAAATGTGAGGCAATCTGTCTAATGGCTAAAACGTGGCTTACATATGGCCATACAACAGGATGATGATTCAAAGCAAAGGGACAAATTTATAACAGAAATGGCTAAAAAAAAAAAAAAAACCCAAATCAAGTCATTGCAGTAGCCCAATTAAAGTCCAGACCGCAACCTCATTGGAATGCTTTGGCAAGTCCTTAGGTTTGCTGTGTATAAACAAAACCTAATGAACTGAGAAAACATTGTAAAGGATGGTCAAAATTCTTCTACAGCAATGTGAGAGACAGAAAATTATTGCTTTAAGTTATCGTTATCAAATGTGGTTCTACTAAACTACTAAATCATCTTCGTTTTTCCTGCGTTCCTTCTGCATTTTGCTCCATTTTTGTCAAATAAAAATAACATGGTGTTTTATGTCATGTGTTGTTAATGATCTTAGTTTTATTCACCTATTTTTAAAACCTGGTAAGGACTAGATATTGCTTTATTTATGTGCTTGGCTGAAATATGTAGAGCCGTTGTAACTGACTGTATATCATGTGAATTGATGGAACTGCTACACTGCAATAAAATTCTGTTCTCTCTCATATTTCTCTCTTTCCTTTAAAACAGAATCTCATACTGCACAGCAGATAAAACTCAGGATAAGGTCTTTGCATATGTTTCACAGAGTCAGTTCAACGAGACTCTAGAGTGCCATGCCTTTCTCTGCCAAAAGAAGAAAATTGTAAGTCTGCAGTGCCGTGGGTTTCTTGTATATACCTGGATTTAGACTGATGTGTTGGATATATGTTGTCAGACTTTAGGAGGATGCTCAGTTTGTTTCAGGACCAATAATTGTGAACTCTAAGTGCAACATAACAATGGGTGGCGTGTGGCTCCATCTTGTGGCTGTTTCCTTAGTGATACTTGAGATTTACTTCTGTGGTTAGTATTAAAAAAATACTGCTTTCTGACAAATCTTTCACAATAGATACACTCTTATCCAAAGAAAAAGTTAAAATATCTTCTTTATCACAAAATCAAATACCCATTATTAAAAATAATTTAATTTCATCTAGTTTCTCTGTGTTATTCTCTTTCCAGGCTCAGGCTGTAACATTAACAGTAGCCCAGGCCTTTAAAGTGGCCTTAGATCTTTGGGAGATTGCTCAGGAAGGTAAGTTCCCTGAACAAAGAGGAAATGACTCTGGAACTTACGTTTATACTCAGCATTTTGTGGACATTAAATTGTCTGTGCATAAATGAAAGTTTCAAGTATAGTTGGAGTCTGTTATTTTCTAAGAGTTTGAAACAGCTTCTTGGTTCACAGACAAAAGCAAGAAGGCCAGGACCTGCTGTACGTGCGCAGCAAGCAATGGGCAGACGGAGGCAGCGGACGCTCAGTGTGTCCCAGCAGGTAACTTCATTTTATTGTGTCCTCATCCATATTGTGTCCCCGCATATCGAACAAGAAATAACTATATTAGTGAAAGGTAAAAGGCAGCAGAATGTTAAATACTGTGTTAACTGTGAAGTTGTTTTAATGTGATTTAACAAATTATCTAGTTCTCAATATTAGAAATAGCAACAAATCCAAATTAAATTCATTTTCTTTGCTTTTTAACAAGTCTGACACATCACCATAAAACCGGGGGGGGGATTATAAAAATTCTGTTGAATTCATAATCAATATTGTGCCAAGGTGTGTTATATTAATTATATTACAACATAAAGACCCTACAGTATTAAAAAGAAACCCCGACAACCAGACAACCCCCGACGAGCAGGCACTTGGTGACAGTGGGAAGGAAAAACCCCATTTTAACAGGAAGAAACCTCTGATAGAATCAGGCTAAGAGAGGGGCAGCCATCTGCCATGAGTAGTTGGGGGTGAGGGGAGAAGAGAGCAGATAGAACCCGGGTTTAATAGTTGCTAATGATTAAATAGTAGTGATGTATAAACACACAGAGAGTTAAAAGAGGTGAGTGAAGAAGAAACACTCAGTGGATCATGGGATAGCCTGCAAGCCTGTTGCAGTATAACAATGAGATGCTTCAGGGTAATCTGATCCAGCCCTAACTCCAAAATTTATCAGGATTCGACTTTTTCTTTCTACTGTTGAAAACTTTTGAAACACTTACTACAAATAAGCCTGCAGTCTGAGAGAGAAGTTCTGTGCTAAGATAATGAGGTACTATGAAGTCTTTAAGATATGACAGAGGCTGATTACACAATCTGCTTTCCAAAATAAGGTCATGACTTGAAAATCTTTATTATTGCTCTAATTTTATTGAAAATGGTACAAATACAACTTTTTAAATGTTGAAAAAATGTGATTTTTAATGAATTTGAGGCAGGCAACATGTTTCAGAAGATAAAAGCGTTTTTAGGGATGTGCAGCATTACGTTTTCTTTTTTTAAACCACTCTGTGTTTGGGTGCAGACGACACATTAAAACAGCTGAAAGTTTTGATCTACGCTGCTCAAGCTGTTTGGGGCCTTCATGTCAGAAAATTAGAATTCATCATGCGTCACGGCTGACAGTTTCCTGCAGTTTCCACTTTTTACGCTCTGCTAACTTGCAGCTGTCTTTTTGAGTCGCACAATATTTACTGTCGAGACGAGAAAGTGGCGTCAATCTTCTCATCTATCTCTCAGCAAGAATGCCAAAGAGTGTCTTTTCTCTTAAACCCTTTTTTCAGGTTTGTTGCTTCTGTAATCAATTCTCAAGATCCGCGTTTGAAATCAGTCTGCACACGGGGATCTGATTAATGCTGGGAAAATAATATGCTGTGTTATTGAAGTGAAGCAATAATAAGATGCTGATTTGTTTCATCTGCACAAACCTATCCGTTTCAACTCATCGTGACTAAGTGGAAGTCACTGCAAGTCAGTCCTATGATGATCTTAAATGACCTTTTCAGTTATACTAAGTCTATCACAATTTTGGCTTTTAAGTTTTTGATTGACACTGCTCTCTCACAAATGTATCAGTCATCTGTCACTTGTCATACACGCTCAGGGCAAATCACCCTTCAGGGAAACAGTGAATTTTAAGCGCCTTCTAATGACTGTGACATTTATAGATTATTCTTTATAGGTCAAAATGTTTTCCTGACCTCAGAGGGTCAGCAGACTTACAAAATGAGACTTAATCATCCATTGTTAGTCGCGGCCTGGTTTTCCCAGATTCTTTCAATTAAAATTTGCTCTGCTCCCAGTGGTAGTGGCCTGAGGACATAGAGAAAGTCTGGTGTGAAAGCCTCAAGGACCTTTGGAATAACTACACGGACAGATGCATTAAAGTTTTACAGAGATGATTTAAATTGTGCCTGTCATGAAGAAGTTTTTGAGTGCCACGGGCTGGAAATGTTGTTTCACCTCTTTGAAATCTGACAGCTCTTCCTTTCCTTTGCGTCCGGATGTGTCTGTCCTTTACCTCTCATCTGCCTGTCTCTACTCTGCCCTCTATGTTTCCTTCTTCCTGCTCTTTTGCTTTATTGTTTGGCAGCCTCTCATAAGCACCTGCCATCTCTCATAGATCCAGAGACACATAAGCCCAGTGGGATGGAGGAAAAGCTCCGGAGGCCCTTATTCTCTGCTTCGCTCAGCTCGCCCTCACCTCGTAGTAACCCTACTCGAAGGCGACCAATCAAACATGACTCTTGGGTAGGTCAGCTTTAAAGCGTTACATCATTGCTAGCTTGCGTGCTCTTGCTACCTGTCAAATACAGAATTAATGTCTGCTCCTTTTGCCTATAAATCCATGCCTGCTTCAGCATTTGGGTACTGCACATTTCAGAAGTTCTCCACTCCTAATATATCACTATGTCTGTTAAATCCTCAAACCAGCTGCTTTTAAATACTGGGGTTAGTGGTTAGTGACATTGCGCTTTTGTGGTTGCTGCTCCAAGGCTTTGCAATAGCCTTCCTTTCACAATCAAATAATCCCACTGTTAAATGTTCATACATAATATTTGTTTTTAGTTTTTTAAACCATGTTTATTTCATGTAAAATGTATCATTTCAACTTAGTTTGATGTTGTCTTTCTATTAAATGTGCTTTAAACTTTTAAACCGAATAAGTGGACTAGAATGATGAATATGGTCATATATCCATGGACCTCTTCTTTACATGAGCCAAATTTAAATGGAAAAAATTGAAACTTTAAATTTCAGTGGAAAAAAAGATTAAAATGTAAAAGTGGGAAGGAATAGTATAGCATGATTATTGGTCATATCCTGCCATTTATCCTCTATAAAACGTAATAAATATGTGCAAAGTATAAAATAATGGGAGCTAATTTTATACATTTATTGCACATCTGTATATAATCTGGTGTTCAGTTGCAGATTTTCAACACTAGGTGACACCATACCCATACGAATGTCTCCCATATACACTGATCTCATACACGGAAATCCCGATGATGCACATTTTTCCCTGATGTGCCTTTCCTCTCAGTGAGAAATGATCCTGTGGCTGAACGAGACCTGGTTCAAGCTGGTTCAAGTTCATTTTATTGCTGCAGTTGTGCAGTTTATCATCTGTCCGTGCTTATTAAGTGGGGTATTTTTCCAGGGTACTTTCTCATATTGTACTAAATATCTATTACTGTGACTGTTAATTGAGTTGCATCTGTGACTGGATTAAGAGAATCTATTTTCACAGATTGATTCCTCAGTAGCAGTTCATTTATGTGAATAAGCAAACAGGCAAGCACCTGGCTCAGTGCAGATGCACAAATGCTTGAAAGTACAGAACGAGCAGGATTATAACTTGAAGCACTTTGAACGTGGACTGAGTCCTATTGTTGTGTCTCAACAGGATGTGGAAGATGGACTTGAGGATGCATTCTCAAGGTGAGCTTTGTTCATGACTGTAATTCTGCAGAGCGCTAATGAGAATAAAATCTGATTTTCTTGTTTTATGCACACTAATATTTAAATACTACCATAAGAAACAAATGTATTCAACACATTGTGACAATGAATATTGCCTTTTGATTACAGTTGAATAGCTCCTGAGTTACACTGAGGGCCTTTGAGTCTTTGGATGAAATATCTTTTCTTTTGAAAACAGATATTGAAAGTCACATAGAAACTGAAATAAGCAGGCGAATGTGATAAACGTGATTTTCCAAGGTACCTTGGTCTAAAAGATGGCATTGAAACTGGTGAAATAACTTGATATTCAAAGCAGCTGTCTTAAGATATTTTCACAGTGGCATGCAAAGGTTTGGGTGGGCATAATCAAAATTTCTTACTGTGAATAGTTGAGTGGGATTATCTGATCTCCAAAGAGTTGTGTGAAAAATTCAAAGCTTTAGAAATGATCTGACTCATGCAAAAGACCTTCTGCAAGTTACAAGTTACACACTCTGGAGTTATGCTGCGCTGTTTCACTTTGTTGTGAATCCTCCACTAATATGACCGTTGTGTGAGAGGCACCTTTCCACCAAATTTAGTGTCAGAATTCTGCAAATTTGTCTTTTATTTTATTCAACCTTATTTTTACAGGTAATCCCACTGAGACTTAGTGTCTTATTTACAAGATAAACGTGTTTCAATTTAAAAAAAAAAGAAAAAGAAAAAAGAAAATAGTGCTACTACTGTATAGTAATAATATAGTAATTATCATTTAACTGTTCTTTTAACTCTGTGAACTTGAGGAGACCAGATTCTGTTGTCTTGAAAAGAAAATATGTTCCCTTTCTTGCTTCTTGTAGAATCTCAGCTTCTCCGAGGCTGTTCAGATACTCTTTTGCCTTATTTTTCATTTCATAATTTATGAAATGTTTTAAAGGGGTGATAGCTCTGGACTCCAGGCTGCACACCCTGGTTCTCTTCCTGTTGAGCCGCTCTTTTGAAGTACATGCAGAATGGTGTTATCAGCATTTTTGATGAAATATTCCAGGCTTTTCCTGAAAAATGTATACACCACAGCATGTGTTGCTCCAAAAACATTTATATGCTGTTACTGCTGTACACACCAATGCATTAAAAAAACTTTCCAGTCTTTCATCACCCCTCACCCAGCTTCTGTGAAATGTGTTGTTTTCACATTAAAAGGAGGAATTTATTTCCTTATTTATTTGTGTGTTTATTTTTAATGACATGTGGCGTTTTGTTTTGAAAATCTGTATTATTATTTAGCTCTATACGCAATGGCCAACCTTTTTTGAAAAGGTGAATTTGACTGAATTTTTATTCATAGGTTTCCATAAATATACATTATTTGTTTTATAGGGCATCACTGTACAACATGCACCCTTAAAGCTGTAAGCTTGTTCTAAACATCAAGCATAATTGACTCATAGAGATCATGTGGAACAAGCAACCTCCTTTGATTGCTACAAGATCACCACTTTCCCAGACAGAGGTTTCAGGAGCACACCAGCTCAAACCAGTGCGGGAGCTCCACAATGCATCAACACCTTGTCACTGAACTAGGATTACGATACAGCGCTTATACCACGATGTGTGACAGCTTGTAAAATTGACTTTTTATAGGTGTAGGATACCTGCAGAGACAGGAATGTGAGTCTCAGGTGAAATGAGACATGAGGGATATGAAAAAGTCACACGTCAAAGGAATACCCCCAATTCTGCCTGATTGTTACAAATCCTTGCATGCAGATACACAATTTAAAAATTGTGTATCTTTTAAATTAAATATATAAACATAGTATATTTCACCTGTTACTACTTAATGCACTTGATCACTCTGAAAACTCGCAGCTCACAAAATGTATGATTGTCTGCATGACTCTTAATTTCGTTGTGTAGCCAGCTTTCAGTCTCTGAGACTGTGTATACATCCTACAGCTCTGTAAAATCTGTCTACAAAGACAGAGAAGAGCTACAGAAAGATGGTGCTGCACACATTAAAGACATTGCACTCGTTAAGCTGTGCTGCCTGTGGCTAACGGAAGTTTTGGGGAAAGCAAATGAGTAAATTCGACGAAGGGATTTTCTGCATGTGTGTTTCTGTGGAAGTTGCTTTTACATGCGTGGAGAGCAGAAAAGGAAAGCAGGTCATCACTCAGGCACTTCTCAGCAGGGATGGGGACAGTTGTCAAATAGTGGGTAGGTGAAACTCTAGATAAACATCTACTAAATCTGACGTCCTGGGAGTCGCACTAAAGGAGTTTGAAGTGTTTAGAGTGAACGTGCTCTGCAGGGGTCAGCAAGGATGTCAAGCGCTGCAGTTGTGGTACAGCACTGGTGAATGAGACGCGGCCTGAAACTCTGAAGAATCTGGGTGACATTGAGTTTTCATGGCTGTCACACCTATTTAATGTTGTATGTGACTTCGGGAATGCCTTTAGATACAACAGAGGAGGGTTTTATTTGTGGCTCTTCATATGTTCAAGGAGAAATCTGTTTTAAAATGTCTCTGCTGTTTATCTACTCTCTAGCCCTTTGGTTCCCAAAATGTAAGTATGTTTAACTGCCAAAGATTTACTGTTAAATAGAAAAAGCTCTTTTGTGAACTGAGTGGTTTCTGTTATATTTCAGGCCTGCTTATACAACAGAATGACTGGGTTTGCCTCAAATGTTAGTGAAGGTAGTCTCTGCCTTTACAGCTACCCTTTAAAAAACCCAGAAACTATTCTAGTGGTCTTAAACCATGTCTTTATATATTATGAGGTGTCAAAACTCGTCATTAAGGGTACTGGGGAAGCAGTCAGGGTCGTCTTTAAGGGGCAAAGAATTTTGCTAGTACCCATCAAAAATGTTTTTGGTGAAGTATTTTACTCTTGCTTTACTCTTGCTCTAACTTTGTATAGCTCATAACATTAGGTGTTTGTATAGGAATTGTCTGTTTGGTTTGGGGTTGGGTGGTTGTCTGAATCTCTTGCACACACTGCAGTAAGTTTCCATCACCAGTGCCTCTTCAGCTTCCTGGTATATCTACGAGTGCGCTTGTTTAAATATAGCATCGGGGTCACGTTATTGGTCTGCGGTTTGGCGATTCAGTTTAAATCTCTTTAATCCACTTTGGTGTAAGCAGCAGCATGACCTCTAGGGGTCACTGGTAGCACTTTGTAGTTTTGCGAGTTGAGCTGCAGCTGATACCGTTAAACCAACTTCAGTAGAATAATTTTAATTAACACTTAGCTGCACAGGTCAGGATTTAGACCTCATTAAAAAATCTATTTTTAGCAGAGCCAAAAGTGCTCACAACTATTGACTTCAGCTTCAGTTCAAACTGGTTTAATTAAAATGATTCATTTATGGTATTTAAAATTTCATAAATGAACGGCGACCCTGTGTAACAGCCGATTTAGCACTGAAGTACTTCTCCCCATTGAAATCTGAAGTGTTCTTTTTAGTTTAGTTTAGGCTTCTTTGTGTGTCACTTTGCTAACCGCATGGTGAAAGTGGGGCAGCTCACTTCACAATGTGTGCATGTACACTCCTGATGCCCTTTACCGGAACAGTTCCTATCACCTTTTCTTCACTTATCCTAACCTTTAGCACTGATTCACTTTGTCTTGATTTCTTCTGTCTTGAATCTGGCACGCAGCAACATGGAAACAGAGGAGACAGACACTGGTAAGTGATGTGATAAATGTATTGTTTTAGGACAGGACATGCTTGCTCTGCCTCCTTATTTCAGGCCTAATGTGAAAAATCCTAACTATTATTATCCCAGTCCAATCTGCTCTCTGCAAGGGGAAAGCACTGGCCTCTGGACGTATGTGACTCCACTAATAAGAAGATGATATTACGCTCAGAGCCACATTAAAGTTTTTGTTTGTTTGTTTGTTTTTACCTGAAAAGATTATTTTGATTTCAATTAGGATTAAACTATTACTTAAAATCTGTTTTTCAATATTAATTTTAATATTACATTTCCTTGGTTAGTGGTCCAGCCCAATGTAAATCTTAACATCTTCATCTCAACCTCCTGTCTTTTTGTTGGTGCCACCATTACCAAACCATACCTCAACAGGTTTCACTTTGTAAACCGTCCCTTTCACTCTTGCTGCTATCCTTCGGTCACCTGTCTCCTCTCATTCACACACGTATTCCATCTTGCTTTTACTGGCTTTCATTCCTCTTCTCTCCAGTGCACACCCCCACCTCTCCAGACTCTTCTTACTCTGCTTCTTACTCTCACTGCAGATCACAGTGTCATCTGCAAACGTCATAGCCCACGGAGACTCCTGCCTGACCTCGTCTGTCATCCTGTCCATCACCAGTGCAAAAAAAGTGACTGAGTGAATGATATAATTTTAATCATTAAGTTGCACATCAAAGCCATTGGCGTGCTGAAAAATGTTTATTGTTAAAATATAATATACCAAATAAATGAGGGTAGCGCTTCTGTTCAATTTTGGAGTTGGCTTTTGTTTTCAGTGTTGCCAGTGTTTTTCCGAACAACATCAAAAACACTGAATTTTCTTGTTGTCTGCCACTCACGACCTCACACGCTGCACTTTATCCACTAGCACTCCCTTTTCCCATTTGTTCTTTGTCATTTTGAGTCAAATCAACATCCTCTGGCGTTGTGTGTTTGTGTCTGTGACCTTGCTACATTATATGCTTCCTTCTTCTGTCAGTTTTTTAAACCTTTGTATAGACTGTAAACCCCTTTGTCTTCTGAAAAAAAATGTTCTAGCAATGCTCTGCTTTTCTCTGTCTCTGTCAGACTGGCCGAGTCCCGCTCCGAACCCATCTCTGACAATGCAGCTTTGAGTCTCCCGGAGGTCTCCACTGAGAATCTGTTGCCTGTCTGCAACAATGAGTTTAAATAACATACCGGCAATAGCTGCCCGACGTACAGCACCACAGAAATTAGACAAAAAGCATACGCTCCAGTACCCAGGCTGACAAAAACAGCATGCTTTACTCAATCAGAAAGAAAAAAACATATCACCCTCCCCGGTGCACAAACTGAATGAGAAAGCCTGTATTTGATATTCAGTCACTGCTGCAGAGAAGCCAGAGTGAATACCCTGATATCATGAAATGTTATTTCTATGAATGCCTGCCTGTCAAAACCCACTTCTCTCAGTGTAAACAGCCATCTCCTGCCATCTTAAAATTTGGTGCACACAGTGTGCAATACACCACAGCGAAGAGAGCAAGGACCACAAATTTATACACAATGCAAATCACACAGGATGAAGTTTGGAGTCTCCTCCTTTTAGTAATAATTTGTGAAACATTTCCACATGTGGATTCCACTTGTAAATTACAGTAAAGACTGCACAAACGTCACAGTCCAAAGATGCGTGCACTGTATATATGCCTGCTATCGCTTTCTGAAAATGTGAGCACTCTCTAATCTTGCTGTTTGTTTTGGTGCAGTAACAGCTGCCAGTCACAGCACTTGCTGGAGGAAGTCCAGTGTTAGGAGTCATCATCAGACACTGGAGTGAACACTCTGTCATGATGCTGAATGGGTTTTACACGAATCATCCAGTTTGTTGTATCGAACAAACCATTTCTTTTGGGGGATGAAGGCCCCATTAGACACAGAGATATATAAAAGTGTGTGTCAGGTTTTTTTCCCCCTGGCAACACAGTCAATAAGGAAATGTTTCTTTAAGAAGAATACTTGTAACATTTACAAAGTAAAGTGGAGTACTTAAATTTAATCTCCAGCTAACTGTATATGATCGTAGTTTTTTGGTCCCAAATTCTCACTGCTTGAGGGGTATTCACTTCATTCACTTATTGTGACCTTTCCCAGCAGATAGATGTGCCAGGTTGTCATGGGAATGGTTCAGTTTGTTATATATCGGGTCATTGTTTGCAGTGGGTGGGGGGGTTTGGAATCCATCATATTTATAATAGAGATAATGTATGAGAAGAGGGAATTTAACTACCAATTTATTCATCCGTCTTTTGTTACAGGACCCAGAAATTGTTAAATCCGAGTGCATCTTTCTGCTGGGAAACATAAGGCAGAAAGCTTCAGGAGTCCTTGAACTTTGGATGTTGGGAAAGTTACCAGATTATTATTTTCAAGGTCAAGAAAGAACCTTATATCTATGTTTTATTTTTCCTTATAGGTAAAGTATTTTGGTATCCCTTTTGCATTTAGTGTCATTATCAGGTTTAAAATTATGTATTCACTAAGTAACTAAAGCTTCAAGACCATTAGGGATGCACACAACAACCAGCTGTTTTTATGTTAAAACGGTTACTCTGGCAATTTACAACTGTAATAAATAGAAAAATGTATGCTAACAGTGATCAAAATTGAACTAACAGAGGGTGAGATGGTGTTGTGACTACTAATTCCAAAATCCTGCCTTCCGTTTTCTACAATGCAGCAGCTAAAGTCTGAAAGTTCACCACACTACCAATTTGCACCCCAGGCTTTATGCCGAAGATCTGTAGTTGTGCAAAATAAGAAAAAAAAGATAAGCAAATTTTAATCATATGCAGCCTTTTATGGGTGAATGAGTGATCTGCCTATGGTTTGCACTGCATACATAAAAGTTTACATAGTTGTTTTTCTTTCTGTCTTAAATGCTAAATATGAATGCGAATTTACTCTCGAAAGTAACAGGCTGAGATTTCTGTAACGATCATCACGGTCCGACTGGAATACGGCGAGTTTAGCATCTCCTCATTCATTCAGCTGTCACTGTACATAAAGACAATGTTACTGTTAATGCTGTTAGGTTATGGAAACTGTGTTTCAAGCCCAAAATCAGACTAAAGAAACCTATTTCCATATGCTGTATTTTTTCAGTGTCAAAGTTGTACCTATTTACTGTATGTATACATATTGTATCATTATAAATGAAGTAGGATGATTAGAATCAGGGCTTTTCACAGGTGGGCTTTTTTTTTATCACTAATTGGGACGTGGATGTGTAGATGCTTGTGTGCTTTTGCGTTAGGTTAGACGATTGTACAGATTTAAATGACTGGGTTTTACTACTGCAGGAGTCGCTCATTTTTTTTTACTTGTTATATTCAGTTACATAGTTCACACTGTCCTCTTTAAAGGATGCTTTTCCTTTTCTCTTAAACATCTCTTTTCATTAATGGAAATGATACATTCCAATTGTTTTCTTGTTTTTTTATTAGACTGTGCGGTTTATTTATATCCACCACTCAAATGCTGTTTGTTGTCAAGAGCATGTTATATTGTGCCACAGTCTGGTTGAAGTGGTCTTCTCTGTATTCACGGCATCACGACTGAAAATAATTGTGGCGGTGGTAGGTGGGAGGTAGCAGGGAGCTCCGTATTGTTGTCATGACACCCGCTGCAGAATAATTGGATGGCTTATCAGGTTACGACATGAGGCTTAATTACACTGTTTCATTCCTGACTGTCTGAAATACCAACTCTATTACAAATTTTAAAGCGAAACTATTTAGTATGGATAACAGAAATGCCCTGTGTCATGTCAAGGATGGTCTAGGAAGCGATGTGTTCACTTTAGTATTGACTGTGAATTTGGAGGTCAGCAGAGTGCGCTGCCAGTGCGATGCTGTAATGCACAAATGATCTCACCTTTTTCAGACCCGTCATTGATTGACTGATGGATTCCTGTGTGGATGTGTCTGCTGATTCAGTGCCGTTAGATATTTTAAGATTGGCTGCTGTCCAAGAGCTGCGAAATCTGTGAAATCTGCCGTTTAAAAAAAAAACCCCAATAGTTTCAACCTGTGGAGCCGGATAATAATAATAATATTAAATTATGATAATGTATTACATTTACACCTCAGGTAATTTAGAAACAGACGTACTACTAAAACATACTATTAAAGATATTGGGAACATTTTTTTTATGGTTTTAAACCTTTATTTTACTTTATGCTGCAGCAGTTATAGCAAAAACAGGTTGCATAGTTTTAAAAAAAAAATGGCACATTAACCATGATAATGTGCCATGATCTTTAATGTACCACTCTTAATATTTCTAAATGACATTGTAGTAATCATTAATGTAGTAGTGAGCTCAGTTTAAATACGAAATGTTGTCCTGGGCGTTGTAATAAGGACAGAGCACATCATGTACACTCATTCTCGAAACACTTTAAGTTTTATTTGGACTGTAATGTTGTTAAAGTGATAAGCTAGTGACTTTTGGCACGTAGGAAATAACAGCCGTTCAAAGCTCTGTTACTGCCTGCACAGCACAATTAATCCACGAGTGGCCAAAGACATGAGAGAAAGTGCATGGGCAGGTTTTGTTGTACAGTTTCTCTATGGTCATGGTGTTAAAGTCCCAAAAAACGTCCAGGTGAAATTGTGGTACTGTATAGGCTTAAAGCTAAATTATTATTTGTAAATTAATAAAACATAAAAAGTAATCTAATGTAAGAAGAAAAAAGTCCTGGATTAATAACATTATGACGCAGATAATTCCATCAGGCTCCTCTGAGTATTGTTTCATGTAGCTAGTATACTGGAAACAGCAAGCCATCAATGTGGCAGATTCCCAGCAAATCTTGACTGGATGCGGTTCTTTGGCACAGCTGAGACTTTTGTCTTTGGGAGTGAAGAGAGAGAAACTAGCACTTGGAGGTACAGCATGCCAAACTGAGTCTTATGTGCACTGAATACAAATCACCCTGTGAGGTTCTGAGCCCAGAAAGCATTTTAGGCTGTTAGGTTTTTAAAAAATGAGAAAGAGTTTCGACTGGGGAAGCCAAGTACTCTCAGAAAACCTACTGTACTTCTTAACCCCAAATAAACACTGACGTTTACAGTATGAATTTACTTTACCAAGGTGCTTATTTTCTATCTATGCAAATAGTGGGTTTCCAGCAGTGTTGTGATATTATGTTAATAGCAGTTTGTGTATGATTCACAAGCAGGTGTCCTAATCTGTGTAAAATTGTGTACAGAATTTTGAGGCGGTTATGGTTTGTTACATATTTATGCATAATAAAGGACTTTGTACAAACTCTGCATTTTGCTGAAATGTCATTTTAATTACAGGATTAAGAAACCAGTCCACAGAAGCCTGTGTTTTATTAAACTAGAAGCCTTCTGTCGTGCTGTTTAATTTCTACGATCCTGTTTGGACACTACCAGAATATCAAAATGATTCTGAACTTGAAGTTTTAAAAAATCTTCAGAAAAGAAGCTTTAAAATAGCTGTTCGGTTTGCAGACAAACAGCTCAAAATCAAACATTTCAGTTTGCTTTGTCTTTATTGATTTAGCTCTTTCTGCTAAACTGTCCACAGTATTTTATTCAATCTGTACTTTTCTCAAACATTTCCCAGTTTACTGGTCAATCACAACCAAGGACGTGCACTTTGGCTGTCTGATCAATATGTCTCTAAATTCTGTCGACCGCTGTTGCCTGATTAAAGGTTTAAAAAAATGCACACCATTTGTAGTGTCTGGTGATTCTTCTTGGCTATCAATAAAAATGCCTGTGTAGTGTCATTTACACGGCCATTTAAAGTACAAACTCAGGTGAAAATTGTTTTAAATACTGCATGCATGGATAGAATGATTTGTGACCCCTGATAATATTCAAAGAAGGACTTTAAGGAAAGTACATGTATATTTATCTAACTTCTAATCTTCCTCTGGCTGGAAACTCTTCAGTCTAGCGTATACAGTGGGGCAAAAAAGTATTTAGTCAGCCACCGATTGTGCAAGTTCCCCCACTTAAAATGATGACAGAGGTCAGTAATTTGCACCAGAGGTACACTTCAACTGTGAGAGACAGAATGTGAAAAAAAAAATCCATGAATTCACATGGTAGGATTTGTAAAGAATTTATTCGTAAATCAGGGTGGAAAATAAGTATTTGGTCACCTCAAACAAGGAAAATCTCTGGCTCTCACAGACCTGTA
Source organism: Rhamphochromis longiceps (assembly GCF_057381845.1). Lineage (NCBI taxonomy): Eukaryota > Metazoa > Chordata > Actinopteri > Cichliformes > Cichlidae > Rhamphochromis > Rhamphochromis longiceps. Next base: position 9,137,899 of record NC_140571.1, on the reverse strand, counting down.
ACGTCTTCTGTAAGAAGCTTTTCTGTCCCCCACTCGTTACCTGTATGAATGGCACCTGTTTGAACTCATCATCTGTATAAAAGACACCTGTCCACAGCCTCAAACAGTCAGACTCCAAACCCCGCCATGGCCAGGACCAAAGAGCTTTCGAAGGACACCAGGAAAAGTATTGTAGACCTGCACCAGACTGGGAAGAGTGAATCTACAATAGGCAAGCAGCTTGGTGTGAAAAAATCAACTGTGGGAGCAATCATTAGAAAATGGAAGACATACAAGACCACTGATAATCTCCCTCGATCTGGGGCTCCACGCAAGATCTCATCCCGTGGGGTCAAAATGATCATGAGAACGGTGAGCAAAGATCCCAGAACCACACGGGGGGACCTGGTGAATGACCTGCAGAGAGCTGGGACCAAAGTAACAAAGGTCACCATCAGTAACACACTACAACGGCAGGGAATCAAATCCCGCAGTGCCAGACGTGTTCCGCTGCTGAAGCCAGTGCATGTCCAGGCCCGTCTGAAGTTTGCCAGAGAGCACATGGATGATACAGCAGAGGATTGGGAGAATGTCATGTGGTCAGAGGAAACCAAAGTAGAACTTTTTGGTATAAACTCAACTCGTCGTGTTTGGAGGAAGAAGAATACTGAGTTGCATCCCAAGAACACCATACCTACTGTGAAGCATGGGGGTGGAAACATCATGCTATGGGGCTGTTTTTCTGCCAAGGGGACAGGACGACTGATCCGTGTTAAGGACAGAATGAATGGGGCCATGTATCGTGAGATTTTGAGCCAAAACCTCCTTCCATCAGTGAGAACTTTGAAGATGAAACGAGGCTGGGTCTTCCAACATGACAATGATCCAAAACACACCGCCCGGGCAACAAAGGAGTGGCTCCGTAAGAAGCATTTGAAAGTCCTGGAGTGGCCTAGCTAGTCTCCAGACCTCAACCCCATAGAAAATCTGTGGCGGGAGTTGAAAGTCCGTGTTGCTCGGCGACAGCCCCAAAACATCACTGCTCTCGAGAAGATCTGCATGGAGGAATGGGCCAAAATACCAGCTACTGTGTGTGCAAACCTGGTAAAGACCTATAGTAAACGTTTGACCTCTGTTATTGCAACAAAGGTTATGTTACAAAGTATTGAGTTGTATTTTTGTTATTGACCAAATACTTATTTTCCACCCTGATTTACCAATAAATTCTTTACAAATCCTACCATGTGGATTCATGGATTTTTTTTTTTTCACATTCTGTCTCTCACAGTTGAAGTGTACCTCTGGTGCAAATTACTGACCTCTGTGCAAGTTCCCCCACCTAAAATGATGACAATCGGTGGCTGACTAAATACTTTTTTGCCCCACTGTAACTGTAAAACCTCACCTTCTATTGATGTTGCTGGTTTTGATACTGTGTTCACAGACCTCTGCAGCTCTTTCACCTTAAGTTGTGTTGGATTTATAGATTATATGTTCCAAAATTGACATGAAAGTCATTTAAAATATTGCACCATACCCAACATAACACAAATACGGTGCCACCTATGTTTGATTGTCAGTGATGATAACGCAATATACAACATTATAAACAAAATCAGGTGAACTGCAGCACAAATGCTGTGAAATGTTAATAAAAGTATAGATTAGTATAGTAGATTTTATAAATGTAAGTGTAAACAATAATATACACTCCTCATTTATTTGCACCAGATAGGTGAATAACAAAGAGTTATGTCCTTAAAAAATCGGTGGGGAAAATACAGCAAAGATTTGACACAGGACCCGAGAGATGCATCTGACCCTTCAGTTGATCCTTCTGCTCTTTTGTCTCAGCATAAATGCTTTCATTGGAACAGTGGCTGTCAAGGAGAAATTCATAAAGGAAGGGAAACAAGAAGAAAATGCAGAAGTATGCCATATTGCACAAGAACTGCACTGAAAATCAGTGGACCTCAATGTTATTGAAGCAATGTGGGATTGTCTGGATAAGATAAGATAAACTTTATTAGTCCAACACGTGGGAAATTTGTTGGAAAATGGATGAATTGATGGAGAATGGAATGTCCTTGAGAAGTCTGGAGAACTATTCCTGAAGACTACTTAAAGAAATTACAAGAAAGTTTGTCTAAAAGAGCTCAGGCTGTGTTGATGAATAAGGGTAGTCATGCCAAATATTGACTTTCAAGTTTATTAGAATTGTTCAAACACTTTATGGATTATTTCCCTTTGTGTTTGCGTATTTCAATAAATATTTTCCTATCAAAATATATAGAAATGAGGAGGTGGCTCAAGGCTTTTGCACATTACTGCAGATTTTTAACAATTTATTTCTTTTAATTGAATGAAGAATGATCACACTTCTGAGAAAGCCTTTAAAGAATGAATATTTCTGTACAAGCTCATCTGAACAGTTCACTGAAGTGTCAAGGGCTTTTATCACACGTTTAAAAATCCCAATCTGATCAGCTCTGTGGGCTTGTGTTTCTGTCAGCTATCTGAGTGTTTGTTTAGACCAATTAATTATGGTTGGCAAATATTTTCATTTCCAAGGATGCATCGCAGTAGGGTGCCTCCAATCTCATTATCAGACTGTGTGCAGAAGTGGGAATGAGAATCAGCTCTGACACAAAGTGGTTTAAAAAAAATATGTGTTTAAGATAATAATCAATCACGTTTCGGGATTAAAATATTAGAGATTCATGGCAGAAGCTCTGACTCAGCCCTGACTCATCTAGGCATGGACTCTGCTAAACCCCTGAAGCTGTGCTGTGGTACCAAGATGTTAGCAACAGATTCTTTAAGTTCTAAAAGTTGCAAGGTGGGCCTCCCATGGATTGTACTTGTCTGTCCAGCACATCCCACAGATGTTCAATTGTATTGTAATCGGGGGAATTTGGAGGTCAAATCAACACCTCAAACTCACCGTTTTGCTCCTAAAACCATTCCTGAACCATTTTGCTTTGTGTCAGGGCTCATTATCCTGCTGAAAGAGGCCACCGCTATCAGGAAATAGCATTTCCACGAAAGGGTTTACATGGTCTGCAGCAATCCTCCAGTAGATGGTATGTGTCAAAGTAATGTGTGGTGCCAGGTGTTTCGCAGGTAAGTGACCTACATGCATCTGGCCATGCATGTAATGCAAGAGAAGACATGATTCATCCGACCACACCACTTCCTTCCATTGGTCCGTGGTCCAGTTCTGTTGCTCATGTGCTCATTATTGGCGTTTTCAGTTATGGACATGGGTCGGGAATTGTCAATTGTGAATTTCAGCTTCAGTAGCTCGCCTGCTGGATCTGGAAGCAGCAGGCGAGCCTACCTTCGTTCCTCAAGTACAGTACATCAGTGAGCCTTGGCCACCCATGACCCCATCGTAGGTTCACCACTGTTACTTCCTTGGACCACTTTTAATAGATCCTGACTACTGCAGATCAGGAAGATGGGAAAATCCCATCCAGTCATCTGATCATCAAACATTAATCCTTATACCTGCCCATTTTTCCTGCTTCTAACAAATCAGCTTTGGGGACAAAATGTTCAATTGATCCCTAATATATCCCACCCACTAACAAGTGCAATGATGAAGAGCGAATCAGTGTTATTCACTTCCCCTGTCAGTGGTCAGAATGTTATGTTTGATCAGTGTATAGAGAACTGACTAATCAGATTCATGAGATCAAAGAAGGCCTGTCTTCTACTTTAGATCAGAAGAGTTAAACATTTCAGAGAAAACTTCACTATGATGAAAATGCTGTATGACAGACCTGTTGTGTGACAGAAATCACTGACTCTGTGAACAAAGAGTGTGGAGTACCCGGCCCACCCTCAGAAAGAAGATCAGCTTGTCACAAGTAACAAAGAAAAGTGACAGAAAATCTCCTCTTTGATGTTTTCAGAGAACTCACTAGAGACTAAAAAGGCACACTGTGTTATTTCATTGTATTGTCACACTGACAACAACAGCATTGTTAGTGTGCTGCTTCTGCTTCCATTACATATGTGTAAACTGGGGTTGATGCAGCACAGGCCTTGTTTTGTTGATTATACTGGAGTGCATAAATCTTTCCACTTAAACTGCTCTCAGCTCACTGCGTGACGAAGCAGAGCTCACCTGCATGTCATGTCAGCAAAGTCTGCAGCAGTCAATTAAACCCTAGTGCATGAAAAGAAATCGCAAGAGTAAGAATATTCAGTACCATCACCAGTTATTTTTTTATAGCAGCAATAAATAGCTTTGTCATTGTTTTGCTTCACGAGTGGTAATCCAAATCACCTCTGGACATAGACATTAAATTAAGGTCACGTATGATGGGGAAAGAAAAAGGCTTATTTTCATTTAGCTCCGCGGGACAAAATATTACACTTGACGTAGTTAAACAGTCATTCTAAATTTGAAATTACTGTTTAACTTTCGAGGGATATGTTGATTACCAATGTCATATTTGTCCTTTGTGTCCCGGGATATGGCAATGAACAGCTCATTTAGTATTCATAAGTGTGTAATTGATTGCTAATAGCCTATTTAACACAATTTTGTGATGGCTAATTAGTGACTGATAAGGTGCTCTGCCCTGCTCTAATGGCTTAATATTGTGTATGTAATAGTTGTACCATTTGATACTGAGACTCCGGAGAGACCAGCTTGTGGAGGTCAGATAGGCTGACACTTCACTGCAGTTGAGATTGTTATCATAGGGAGGGCCATAACCTGCATTTCATTTTTAGCACATTTACTGATGTAGTTATATATATATGGATGTGCCGGCTCTTCAGTGCCTGTGAACCATCAGTCTTTTCATATTCACGTATATGCATGTGGGGCCAATATGAATATATTTATAAAACTGGAATTTTAGAACACACAATATAAACTGTAATAACTTGCAGTGAGCTTGCAATAAATGTCTTTCTATATATCTTCATTGCCTATCTATTTTGGCTCCAATACTGACAGACAGGAGAAAGCTAATATTGGAAAGATGGGGCCAAGCAATACAATAATGAAGGTAGACTCCAATGCAAACCCTTTTTTTTTTTAATAGATTTTATTTATTTATAGCTTCACCATATCCCTGGATCTCTGAATCACATCTAAAATCTAACCACTTGGCCCTAACAGCCCATAAATCACCTGGACAACTAATAAAAATTGTCTGCTGTGCTGCACGGACAGTGAGTTAAGAGGGAATACAATATTACCTATTAATCCCCAGGACACTGTAATCTCTTTCTATTTTAAGATGCGCTGTATTCTTAGATACTTTAGTGTAATTACATTTTTGATTAGGAACATTCTAGTTTAAAGGCTAGATCAAATGGCTCATTGTTCTCTAAAGCACCGCAGCAGACAGTCTCATAAATGAATGCAGCAGCTGCTGGTGCACTAACCAACTGTTCTGAGCTATTTTAACGTGTAAATATTGACCATTTTAAGCAAGTAGATTGTTTATTATTAGCAGCAAATATAGGTATTTATGTGCATTCAGATGTTTGTACCATAGATTGAACAGGGCAATCATTCATTCATTGGTTTAGAAGCCTGAATTTTGAAGCCTCAGCTTTAGTCCTATGAAGTGACCATATTTTGATATCAGCTAATTCTGGCTAGCTTGGTAAGAAAGTTGCATAGACTACATGGACGCATGGCACAGGTGCTTGCTGAAAAAGTTATAAGTGAAAAATACCATGTTGTTTATCAAATATTTGCTAATAAACTTACTCTGAAATCCACCAACACCACCAGAGTCCAAGAAAAATTTAAGTCTAGCAGAAGCTAGCCTCGCAGAAACAGTTGCATGTGTTAGCATCGACGTGTCAGTAAAAGTGGTCACAGTGCTAACAATGCATAGCTTAGTACATTTTAAATGAGTCAAAAAAATTCAATTTTTGTATCTTTAAACATGTTTACATGTGTTGAGTAACAGACAATTTTGCTTTGAAGCTAAATTCCAGTGGCCATTAAAATAACTTCAGTTTTTCAGTCAGTGTTGGCTCTGTTTTTTTTTTTCCACTTTGATCAGTGAATAAAAACATCCCTGAATGGTAATGCTTTGTTTGCTATATGAACGTAATATACGGTTTGTATGACATTAGTCTAGAGATTTTTATAGAGTGTTTGTCTTATTACTTCAAAGAAGAGCTTAAGCACAGCCATTTCTCATGCTGATTTGGAGAGCTTTAACAAGACATGACTTTATCTCCACCAAGTCCCTATGAGTACCCATAACAGTACATGATATCACTGTCCCAGCTGTATCGTGATCTTTCCTCTGGTCCTTAAACCTATTGGGGGAAAAAAAACAACAAAAAACAAAACAGTGTGTAACCACAAACTCAAACAGAAAGTTAAGTGACAAAGGTTTGGCAAAGGTTTAGAACCTGTAAAATAGTAAGTTTTTACTGATGAGATTTTTATTTATTGATTCTTTTTTAAATGTTTTTTGTATTTGTTTTACTTCTCCAGCATATTCCAAAAGTTAGTAAGTAAAATTAAGTAAGTAAAATTTATTTATGTAGCGTTTTGGTAAGAAACCAGCCACAAAGAGCTTTTATGTTGTATCAGAAAAACTGCTGTGACAAGATAGAAATTAATCTGTCAATTTTTAAGCATTGTGCACATTTTATACCTGGAAGTGAAGAAACCTAGTTTAGATTTTGGCCACCACATCATTAACAGGCTAATTTGTAGCTCTTGGAGAGTATTACTTGGATTAAAACACGTTTTTGTGAGGGGGCTTGCCAAGCAATTTGTGCATGAAATGCACTTTCCTGGTGTAAGTCTCACTCCCGCTTAATGTACACCATGCACCTTTGTAACATTTGACGTTCTTTTTATATGTCAGAGTGCAATTTGTGCAACGTTAAAGTGATTTATGCCTTTCGGTGAGAGAAAGTTTATTACATTAGCTGCAATTTAGTAATGGGAGTTTCAAAAGAAGCTTTATTTTACACTTTAGAAAATACAATTTGCAGAAGATGTACAAGATGTGAAATAAAACACTGGATGATAAATGACAGTGCCTTTTTCTAAAAGCAGATAAAATAGAAGAATAAAAACATTAAGAGCTTAATTGTACTGCAATCATGTTTATTTCCCTATTTTGGGGCATCTAGCTTAGAATGCACATTGAAGGCTATTCTACACGCAAATAACTTGCATGCAACTTTATTAGGAAATGGATGAAGTATGTACAGAGATATCTGTTTTACATGATGTATGAAGAAAAACATCCAGACCAGGGCAGTTCAACTGTAATATTAGGTTAAAAAACAACAACTAAGAAATGTAGCAAATTAATTTTAGATTAATGTATTTGCTTTCTCGCCTTATTAGTCTACTGACTGTATTCAGAAAATAATATACATTAGTGACCAGGCAGTTTTTAATACTATTTGCACTTGTCTATAACGTGTGAACGTGGTGTCTAATTGCACATGCCAATATCAAAAATACACTGCGTATTTAAAGTCACTAAGACAGGCTTCCCAGAGATTATACGTCGTATTGTGTGTATTGTATTGCAATAATATACCAAGCACCTGGCAAAGACATCAATGTTAACTGCACCATGGGTTAACATTAATCTATGTACAATAAACCCGCAGGAGTAGAATTCTGTTGTACTTACTCTCTGGTGTTTCTGTGTGTAGGCATTTGTGGATTTCTATAGGATTACTGGATGGCATTCGGAGTGTGTCTGTCGGTTTGTGTTGCATTTTCCTACAAATACTGGGTGCATGCAGGTATTTTGTCAACACTTTTTTTTTTCTTTGCTGATGACCAACAGAAGCCTTGTATATTTCTCTCCTTTTCTCTACTTTCATCCCCCTCGTCAGGGAGAAAGGTCGAAACGCTTTGATGGTAGAAGAGATGGGATTTTAAGTTTGGCTTTCTTCTTCTCAAACTTCAATGATGTTGATTGATGGCACAGAAGGGTGAAACTGCAAAAACAAAATACAAATAAGTATTAGTCACTGCTCACATGGATGCCTTGATCTCAGAATTTAACAGAGCCATTAAACGTGGAGTGTGAAAGCCTTACTGTGCTTTAGGTGTAGTGGTTAATACATTTGCCATCAGCTATGGCAACACCTTAGGAAATAAAGTAGCAGCCATGAGGCTAAACAAACTTTTTATTCAGCTCTATCTTTTGTTGAACTTGATACTTTTGATACTTTTGTATTTTGTTTGGACAGTGTTGGCTCATATGTTGCAAGCCACTGCTAGCTTACTCAAGTTGCACCGTCTTATACAAAACAACTAATTTTAATAATATATAGTTATAGCTCCAATGATTGATCAATATCAAGAAATGTCAAAATTTATTTTGCATGTAAAATACTTTAAACATGTACTTCCAAGTTACATCAGTTGATGAATTGTTAATTTTCTGCTTTTTCAAAGAAATGACAAAATGTGGCCCCACTCTGTCTTTAAGGAGCAAACTGTATGCTGTCACTGTCTCAGTAATAAATGATTTAAGACATTTATTGGGTTCAAGGTAAACCAAGTGTGCTAGTCACCAAATCTAAGAAGAGAAAACTGATCCAAGGTGTCTGACAACTACCTAATAAGGATGAGAGAACTCAGTGTCTAGCAATGTTACATTTTTGCTTGAGGTCAAAATTCTCAGTGTAAGTGACCTTGATAATTGATTGGTCGTGGGCTCTGCATTAATCTATCCACTCCAGTCTGATGCTTCTTTAAGGCTCTGCCGGTGCTTTATCTACGTATTGTTCAAGACAAGGGACTTAATCTGCACTTTTAATGACCAGTATAGTCTCAGGTTTGTACATTTTTATATGTGTAAATATTGGACAGTTGCCTACTGAAAAATGGATGATTTTGTTCCTCCAGTGGAAATTTATTAGATTGGTGTGACTCAGATCAGATTTGTGATAGCGTACAGTGTATTACTTCAGCCATCAACTCAGGGAAAGTTTCAGCTCAACTAGTATGTCAAGAGAGTGAGAGAAAATAAACTTTTGTCATAGCAGTGGAATATGAAATAGCAATACATATGGTGTGTATAGAGAGACTTTACTTGGATGTATATATACAGCTGTTTGAGGCTGGTGTGAAGCTTAACAAGAACCGAATTCAAATATTTCCGTCTCTGTGTGGCCTCAGTCCTGAGACTTCACCTTGCTCCTTAGCAGTCCTCCACTGTGGTGCTCTGGCGTGCTTCTTTCTGACGACGGCTTGGCCTTCTCCTTATTGTTGCTGGAGTCGTTGTCCTTAATGATGTCATACTGCCGGCAGAATAGGGCAATAACAGCTGCCAGGAGGTGAGACAGGGGCACATTTGCAACAAAACACAAAAGAGGATAGGAATTCAGTCGTGAGGCAGCTGTCAATCACTGTCATGTCACCAATTCCTCTAACAGCACATGCTGAAATGCCATGTGGATAATGGAATTTTGTTCCCACGGGAGGGTGACGGCTGCGCCTTTATCTCAAAGCTTGGAGGAGAGTCATTCACTATACTCTTTGCTTTCTTTCACTGCTAAATCTGCCAGATGCAGATTTGCCTCCAATTTGGATAAGTACTGTATATTCTCAATTATCTTCCTTGCTTCACTGAGGTCATGAATTTTTATGGGGGCGCTTTTATTAAATATTCAGAAAGTGATATACAGTCCTGGTAATGAGAGTTACAGAGCTGTTCTGAGACGCATTCGTTAAATTATTATTCATGCATCATGTAAGTCGTCTCCTGCATTGCAGCCACGTCATTCCCTCTGCAGAAAGGTACGAGTGGGTACTTCTGCATCTATCCTCATTGTTTTGTCGTAGAATTACAAAGGCGTTTGCGGAAGTGGAGAATGAGAGTATCCACAAAAACTTCAGCTACACAGCTTTGTATGTCTGATTGCTGTTTTCTTTACACTTTAAGTATGGTTTAGTCAGGACTAAGTTAGTACATTGAAATCTTAAACAGAATAGCAGAAAAGATTAGCACTATATTAAAAATCACTTAGTTATACCACACTGCTCCAAAAATTAAAGAAGCACTTGATCATCACAATATAAGACAGACAGTTAAATGTTAGAACATTAATTTCTCGTTAGTAAGTTTAAACTGTTATGAATCCATCTCAGCTGCTTCGGTGCAAATGAAAGTGACAACAGGTGCACTGGAGAGGAAACCCCAAGACAGCCCCTAAAAAGGTTTTGCAGGTGGTGGTCACAGACCATTGCTCTCTCCTTCTCCTTCTTGACTGATTTTTCTCTAGTTTTTCTTTTTGTTAGTGTGCTTGTCACTTCTGGTAGCATGAGACAATCCTAGAAGCCCATTCAGGGTTGCACAGGTAGTCCAGAATCTCTAGGATCACACACCTACACATGCTGTCACAAGAAGCTTTGCTGTGCCTCCCAGCAGTCTCAAAAGTGTGTGAATGAGTTATCAAAACATGGATAGTTACATAAAGATTGATGCCCTTCTACAGTTACAGCGCTGTGGAAGGGCATCAACCCAACAGTGGGACTTGTATCTGCTCCTCTGTGCAAGGAGGAGCTGGAGGAGCACTGCCAGAGCGCTTCAAAATGATCTCATGTGCAGGAATTTGACCAAACTGTCACGAATAGACTCCCACTAAAGGGCCCAGTGTCCTTTAGTGACCTGTGCTCACTGACCAGCACCATCCAGCTCAACTGGCATAACTGCCACTAGAACCCAGCTCACTCCACGAGCAAAAAGCAAAGCTAGAGAAAGATTGGTCAGGTTATATATCTGTGAAGGTTCTCAGTCATCCAGGTCATCGTAGTCTAAGGAGCTTAGAAAGAAAAGCGTCTGGACTTCTTTAAGTTGCTTGAAGACGTTTCAGCTTTCATCCGAGAAGCTTCTTCGGTCAGGTTGGATTCACGATGGTTTCCGCTCCAAACTGCACTGATTGATATTCCTAAAGTGTAGCTGACTTTGTGTTACACTGACAGAATCAATTATTCCCTATTATTTGATTTGATTTCTTTGAGCAGTGTCTTAAGTTTTAACTCTAAATGAATAAATTCAAAGAGGATCAGGTAAATCCGACATTAAGCTTGACGGATAACAAATGTGGAGTCCATTATGAATATGCCAAACGGGTTGCTTCTTGTCTTTCACTCCCGCTCTTCACAGCTTCCGCGTTACCTTGGTTTCTCTCATTAGTATTATTTAACATCTCACTCTGGTCCTCGTGGGTGGGAAGCCCTGCTCCTAGCTGCCTGACAGATACGCCACTTCTCATTGTGCCTCAACACTTCATTAATCATCGCACTACTTCAAAGGAGAACCCCAGAAGACGAGAATGCTCAGAAAAGTGTGATGTTGGTTTGACACTGCTGCGCAGTCGTCAGATTTAGTTTACAGACAGACCCACTTGCATTTTTTTGTACTTTAGCTTAAACTTGATTGCTGTGCCGCAGGTTTTACCTACTGTGAAAAAACTGTCCCATTATAGTTCTGACTTTTTTTTTTGCAGAGCTTTCATTTAACTTAAAACAACTGCTGTAACATTTGCATTTTAGACAGTACTCAATCTCCTGTCAGACTAATGATACCTGAATATAAGAAGTAGTCTCATACTAAATCAGCTGATCCTGAATCTGATTCAGGATTCTTTGTTTTATGTTTTTTCTTACTTCATCAGTGTCCCGCCAGTTTTTACTGATGCTCTGTTTTGTATGGTGGGTGCAAGGAGGAGTGATGTTGCTGTCATCGTACAAAGCACACATTAGAATTATTATTGTGACTAAAGTGATCCTGAGTGAGCTTCACACTGAATATTTATTCCCCCCTCTTCCTGCTTATTGGTCCTTCTTTCTTTTCTTCATTCTTTCTTTTTTTTTAATTGAATGAAATCTACAAACTTACCTGCCCACATGACCAAGACCACGACAATTATGATCATCTCTCCAGTTTGTAGATGTCGAGACTTGTCCAGTCCCTGCACAGTGGGGTCATCTTGGAGAGAGGACAGACAGAGCACATCAGAACACTAAATATGAAATCTAAGAGGCACTGCACATTTAAATACAATCCACTGGGACATTTTATGGAGTAGAAATAATAGTCTGGCACAGTCTGAGAGAGTCTGTCTGCTTTATAATATGAATCAAACTCACTTTGTGTCTGCACGGATTGACAAAAATGTATACTTTCTCTACCCTTCATGACAGTTATGCCATTTAACAGAACTACAGTAGTTTTGGTGGGCATTCCCACACATCAATCTTGTAACATTAATCCTCCTTTAAGTGGATTGACTAGAAACTTTCCAAACTGCCTCTCAGCTCGTATGGATGGAACTCTTCCAGAGCCCCACTCTTCCCAATTGCCTCTTTTATGGAATCAAGTTGTCAAGAAACTGGCTTCAAATGCCAGACACTCAGCTCTCTTCGCATAAAAACAGTCAGATAGTTGGGTCAATTGGAGTGTCACATTTTCCCCCATCTTGATAGTGTGAGGATGTCAGCGGCGAGAGGGCAGAAGTAGGAGTACATCGTCAAAATCAACCACAAATTAAAGAGAAAAGCAGGATGCTAATTTGCCAAAAAGACTTGGAACTACATGTAAAATTACAGATGACTGGATATTTGAAGGGATTAAAGCAAAAATCATGATAAATTAACTTTTTCCCCTTTTTTTTCTTCTTTTTTTTTCTTAGCATCAACTTCCATCATTTTGTTCCCATGGATACCAATATCTTGTTAAGTTGTGGTGGAAAAACTGTCATAGCACCCAGGATTGCTGCCAGCTCTGGTTGTAAACCTATGCCACAAAAAACAAAAACACTCATTCAGCTTTATCCAAACTTTAGTATGAGTGAAATATCGAGTGTATGTCCAGTACTGAGGCCTGTGTTACGCCTCCTCAAGACTACCCAATCAGCAACCTCGTGAGTGTGATGGTCTTTTGCTGTGTGCTATGTGAGAGAGATAGGAGTTGCAGCTGATATCCCAATCTGATGAAAAAGTTCTGAACCTTACTTTGGACTCAACATTTATATGTAGGAAGGCTTGGTGTCTACACTGCAAGATACTTCTGAAAACGTAGCCGGGTCTGTGCGTAGAGAGCCTTCTGGTGGAAGCGTTGGGTTGATGACGGCACATCAAAGACCGGCTTCAGAGATGAATGCAGTCTGTGAGACTTCTTACTTCCCCACTGAACTTCTCGTTCCTTTTAGAAGTTTTTTAGTTGATCTAATGATCAAACTTCACTTGCAAGAGCACACTGGTACAGGCTGTATAGTGTGCATATACTACACTGATAAACCTAACCATTATAACCTTGTATGTCTCCTCCTTCTGCCACCAAAACAACTCAGGTTACTAATGTATCTGACACCAAGATATTGGCACCAGATCTTTTAAGTGTTGTAAAATAAGACTTGTTTATTTGTTCGATGTGAGTGGTCATTACCCTTTGGATCATTGGCTTATATATGCAGAAACATGATGCTGTAATAACACAAAGATCTGAATAACATTTCCATGTGTTGTTTCATAAATTTTTTATGTTGGTGGCAGACTCATATATGCTGTGTGAATTTGTGCTAAAGAGGAATGAGTAGATTTCGCTGCCTCCTGTACACCAAATAATTTGTGCAGAGATAATTAGTCGACCCTGCTTCTGCTCGCCCCCTAATCCCGAGATGTTGGCTGTGGCTGTGAACTGCGACAACACACCAGGGATTCTGTGCTGATGCCACAATGGTGCATCATTGAAGTCTTTCATAATGTTTACTTTAGAATGAGCAATTTTATTTTAGGCTGCATTGCTCCTTTAAAAGTTTTTCCACTGAAAAAGTTTGCTTCAAGATCGGACTTATTAACTGATTATCACAATGAAAGTAAATACAATTTTTGTTGCAGCCATGTTTCCCAAAAAGTTCAAAAGTTGAATTGTCCCGCTTGTAGTTTGGACGTGTTGCCCAAACACATGAACATTGTAATATAGCAAATGTGACAAAGGATGCCCCATGCCGTTGAGCAGCTGAGTTATAGAAAACAGCCTCTTCAGTTCGCAATAACAGATGTAACATAGTGATAAACAAGCTTGTGCCCCAGCTTTTGTCATGCATGTTGCCCCCATGAAAGTCATAATAAGCATATACTTATAATGCTTATACTTACATAGTAATAATAATAATAATAAGAGTATTTCTTTGCAGCTATTTTGGTTGCATAATATTCTAGAGTAATAGCCTTTAACCTTATATAAATCACTGAATGCAGATAGAGATAAGCCCAAGTATGAATCATAATGAAGCTATTAGACAGTGTGTGGCATGCCTTTGTCTCACTGCTGTTAATAGGAGACCCTATAGGTGTAGCTTCTGACTCAGTAGAGACAGCTAAGCTCTGCTTTGAAGCATCATGCAGTAATTGTGTCTAAGGGGACCACCTGCCTAGTTAGGTTAGACTGCTCAAAGTCTTCATCCTTTGAAAATACTCTTCCTTTTTGTTACACCGTGTGAAGTGGATTGGAAGTTACTTGGTGTCAGCAGTTTCTTCTCAGTTGCTGTGCTACGGAATGATTTTTGTGTTTGAATCAAAACGTGTTAGTTTACCCAACTTTGTCTGAAAGTTTGAATCTTTTGCGAACCAAATTCATGTGACTGGAATTTAAACTAAGCTTATCTAACTAAAATTAATTCCATTCAAGTGCAAGTAATTTTTTTAAATTTGCAATTGCATATGCATGTATAGTACTGTGTAAAAATTTGAATCATTCCTCATTTCTTCATTTCTTCTTATATATATATATATATATATATATATATATATATATATATATATATATATATATATATATATATAGATATATATATATATAGATATATATATATATATAGATATATAATCTTCTTGGTATAGTTGAAATTTGACTGAAAGGGGAATCAAGTGAAAGGCAGAACTACAGCTTACTTCTCTTGAAGGACAGGTGACACACATAAACATACACTCACACAAGCTTTCTGTGAAACTAATGAAGCTGAAATAGACTTTGGAAAGTGATATCGATGCTATAAAAGGAGTGCTGCAGTCTATTCCAATGTATTTATTGAATCTTGCCAGGAAATACTTCATAGAAAATGGGAGGATGCAGAGTCTGGCCAGCCCAGGTAAATAATATACACCAATATGTAATCACATTATTAATAAAATTGCTTTGTTCACAAAAAATCCAGGGGGTCAGTGTTGACATTGTGGAGGACTATAAATACCTTGGAGTACACATTGACAATAAACTGGACTGGGCTAAAAACACCACAGCACTTTACAGGAAGGGCCAGAGTCGTCTCTATTTTTTGAGGCGACTGAGGTCCTTCAACATCTGCCAGAAAATGCTGAGGATTTTCTATGAGTCTGTTGTGGCCAGTGCGATCCTCTATGCTGTTGCATGCTGGGGGAGCAGGCTGAGGGTCGCAGATGCCAACAGACTTAATAAACTGATCCGTAAGGCCAGCAATGTTGTGGGGATGGAGCTGGACTCCCTCAAGGTGGTGTCGGAGAGGCGGATGCTGTCCAAGATAAAGACAATGTTGGATAACACCTCCCACCCACTCCATGACATGTTGGTCAGTCACAGGAGCTCGTTCAGTGAGAGACTGAGATTACCGAAAAGCACCACTGAACGACACAGGAAATCATTCCTGCCTGTGGCCATCTCCCTGTACAACGCATCCACTTAACACACTGTTTGCTGCTACAGCTACACATGTTTCTTTTCCAAATATTTATTTATAAGTGACTTATGTATGTATGTATGTATATATATGTATATATTGTACTATTCTTAGTTAGCGTATTGTCTGTCTTGTCTTAATGTTGGTTTAAAATGGAGCACTGTAACAAAAAATAATTTCCCCCAGGGATCAATAAAGTATTCTGATTCTGATTCTGATTCTGAAAAAAGAGAGAAAAAAACCCTCCTATTGATTCATATGTATCATAGCTCTGACTCTGGGTTGTCTGGTGTATACCACAAATCAATTTAGTTTCAATAGAAGGCACTTGGCTGTGACAAAGGACCTCTGAAATGGCTCTGTGGTGCTGGAGCCAGCTAGGATAAAATGACTTTTATGGAACAACAGTCAGCAGGAAGATCTCCAACAAAAAATATCACATGAACTCAGTGCGCATTAAGATTTCAAAAAATTATAAATTAAAAACATAACAGACACTGCGTTTTCTGTTTGTTTGTTTGTTTGTTTGTTGTTAATATGCAGAAATTTAGGGGAGTCTTTTTTGTTATTGATATTGTGATAAATAATAAGCTAGCTGAGTCTGCTGTCTTTTCATCTGCTTGATCCCTTGTAGTGTTCAGATATTTTTATATGCGTATTTTAACATTAAGACATTCACTCCTGAATGTGGAAAACTTTTTTTTATAACCCAGTTGTGGGCTGTGACCACCAGACAGCCTAGTTCTGTTTTTAACATGTGGGTGAATGCTTAGTGAAAAATGGGTCACATTGGATTCCTGTAGCTCAACCTGCAGATCTTATTATAAGAGTTAAGCTGGGACAGGTTTTCATGGGTGAAATGTAAGAATGGATGCTGTCATTGATTGGAGAATCACAATACTCTACACCCTCAATTGGTGTATGATGGTTTGTGTGAGTCACACCACGTCTGAATGTAATTCAGTCTGAATTAGGTTTGACAAGAAAATTGAAATCATAAATACTGATACAGGGTCAAACAAGAAAAGAGAAGTTGAGTAATGCGGTTCACAAAAGTTGCACCTAGAAACTTGATGTGATTGGACTTTAAAGCTTGGGCGTAAGGAGTCAGCAGTGTCGGCATTAGATTTATGGAAAGCTGACATTGATGTCTTTTACGCACCAAAACAAAATCCTACAAATGAGGAGCATCACTGAATGGGCTGTTTCTCTGACCCAGTTGGATGACTCGAGAGGCTACAAATCCTGATTAATGTTGCATAATAAATCTTTTCCAAGCGTCTGCACCGGCCGTGTCTTTGCTCTTGCTCAGCAATTTATTGAGATATATTGATGGTTATTTAGCTTTCCGAGGTCAATTTTTTTACTTAAAGAAAACTTAAGTTAAAAACACAAGTGCCAAAAAAATAATTTCCTGGACACTTAATGTAAAGCAACAGGAAAGGAATGCAATGTCAGTTCCTGCATGAGAGCAGACTCGTGTGCTGAGCAGGAATTAGTTTCTTCCTCTTTGCTTTGGCCAGGCTTGCCAGCTTAACTAATGATACGCAACCTGAGTCAGCCGAACAGAAACATTTATGATTCCCTTGCATCAGCACTTCCGTATATTCACGACTTTGACAAGACTATAAAAATTACAAAACAGTTTTTGAAGCGTCAGGCGTGTTTCTAGAGCAATGTTGCCGTTATTCTATGAGTTAATGCATTTGGCTCATCCCACAATCGTGGCTGAAGTACTGCGGAGAAGATTACCAGAGGACTTTGCTCTGAAGTATATAACAAGCAAATAGCCTTTTCCACATCTGAGCTGTATGAAATTGAGAGATACTAAACTTATTCTCTTTAGGTCACGGTCTTCATTTTTTCTCCTGCCCGCGAGCTGATCCGACACATGGAATATGAGGTGTTCTAGAGTTTGAACAGGAACACCCAGAGTGATATAGAGCTGCATAAATTCAGAGCAGTTTGGCAGCAGACCTGCTTGAAGCTTCTGTCAATAATGTGTTGGTTTCTAGGAGAAATAAAACCCCTCACCTTGAAACCCACTCCCCCCACCTGCAAGAGAGCTGCTCTGAGAGGAAGCTTCTGGTTACTTGCTCTTGTCTAACCTTTACTGCATTTCATTCTCAGTGTTAGGGTGCTTAAAAGCATTCAGGAGTAAGAAGAGGCTTTAGCGCAACAGCGGGAAGAGTGCCTGTAATGGGTTGCTTCTGCCTGTGCCTCGGGGAAGAGGCCCGTGGCAAACTGTGTAAAATTAAAAGCAAATGTGTTACATAATGCACAAAACTGGTGCTGTGGCTTCTTGTGAACTTATCAATTCTACTGCACTTAGACAAATTTGACAGCATCTTGCCCACCCTAACCGAATCGTTTATAACGATTGTTTAAGCCAATCGCAGGAATCTGGCACTTAATTAGACTTCCACATGTCTTATCTGATAGATTGGTAGATTGTTCACTCTTCCTGAATGTATTTTGTCAGGTTGAATGTGTGATTTCTTATGGCTGAGTTAAGATTGGGACTCAGAGCTCACTTCTGAATCTTGTCAATATGGGTGCTTTAAGATGTTAGAGGTCTGTTAGAACAGCTGTGACACAGTAGATCTCTCTGACACTCTGATGATTTTTTTGTTTTATTGTACTCTGTACACATTTATGCCACCATGTGTCACCAATTGCAAAAAAACCCCATAAATAAATAAATAAATCGATTAAAAAATGGTAAAGCACAGTAGGTGTTGCATCGACAATTCTGACACAATCACCCAGTGTAAGGTTTATGCCATAGCTACCCAAAATTTTGGTAATTACAAAAATCACATCTTATGTTTAGGAATGGTTAATCCAGCAGTATGTACGGAGTCTTTATTCTGAATTATGTTTTTAATGCCAAAAAATAATTGTTGTTTCTCATCTGTAAACGTTCAATTTTTCAGTTTTACAAAAAAATGTAAGAAAACATTTAAAATATATATATTATTTTTTAAATTAAGATGCTAAATTACAGTTATTCATTGGAATTTCTGAACAGTAAAATGAGTTTTAGTGAATGTTGAATGTTGCGCTTGATTAAGTTGCGACTTCTCAGAATCCGGTTGAGTGTGCCGCCTCACATTTGGGTGTAAAAACATGAATTCAGTTTGTTATTTTCCCAATAAATGAGAAATATAATTTTTAGCTTTAAACAAGTTTTTGACAGATTTTGTAATCTCCAAAGGGACTTATTGTACTGTTTCAAAGTTTGGTTGTCTTCCCTTCTACACATTCTAAACTTCTATTCAGTCTTGTGTCAGTTTTTCTCTGCATCCATCTCCAGATAGGATGGCTGCAGTCCTGTGGCCCTCAAACTTATTAATTAGATTTAATCTCTGGTTACAGGATTCAAGCTGCTTGGAGATGTATTGTAGTCTTCACCTTCATCATGCCTTGGAATCCTTTCTTTCTTATCTCCTCAGACAACTTGCTGCTTTTGTTTTTCGTTTTCGCTGTTCTGTGTGGAGCACACAATAATACCAAACACCTAGCCGCGTACTTCTCTGTTTAATTCGTTTAATGACTGATTAGAAGATTGAAGGCTCCTCGGACACTAAATGAAGAGCGTATTCAGTTTGAAACACAATAGCAATCCACATATTTATCTCATTTTGAGAATCATTTTGTTCTCTTTGCAGAACTGTCAAGAATTCTGCTCTTGCCACATTTTGTTTTTCTTTCCACAGCATGTCGAAGACATGCAGGTCTCAATGATTTGTAAGCGTAGCAGTAATCTTGATCATGTCTGCCTACAGCTTCAATGACTCATAGCATGTTGTGAGACCCCCCCCCCCCCCCCCCCCTTTTTTTTTAGAGGAATTTTGCTCAAGGTCTCAGAGTACCATACCTTGGTTGGAGCTGTTGGAAGGAAAGCGGTCTGACTTCTTAAGGGTATGAAAATGGACCTTCTTGCTGGCTTGACTCTCGCCATAGAGGCCAATAGACTGGACCTGAATGATATAGTTTGTATCCTCCTCCAGGTCCCAAAGAACGCAAGAACGGCTGGTTGTGTTGACCTCCCGGATGAATCGCTGCATGTGTCCATCCTGCCTCTGAATATTTGAATAGAAGAAAAACAAAGCGATAGTGAATTGAATCCAGTTCTCTATTATTTGGCGTGAATTCACAACAAATGTTTACATAGTGTTTGTATTGTAACGCAAGCACTATAGAATGAAGTCTTGAGCTAAGCATTTAGGCTGGCACCTTCTTGGTTCTTTTAAACCAGACATTACAAATGAGGGGTGTCTCTGCTGCCCACTCACCTTTAACAATTTATCAAAAGTTAGGTCCACCCTAAAGCATAACCTGCTCTATGATCTGTTTTCCTTGCACTATCACTTACAAACCAAACATCATGTTGTGCAAAATAAGACCAGCAACCCATTTGCTGATGGTTAGAAAGAATGCAGATTTTAGGTCGTTTTTATGTCACTCCTTAATATACACTCTGTGGTAAAGACCCACCATACATATATTCTAGAGCGAAACACAGTAATTCTCTTTGAACAAGACCTTGAGATTCGGACCAAAAAAACAGTACAATCTTTTTTAAAATATTCACTGTTTAAAAAATGCATTGGATCACCAGTCATAAAAATAAGATACCACAAATGTTTTAGAAATCTGCCAAAAACTAAAAATCTTTTATTTACTAGGCACATAACCAAATGTGACTACTCTGACAAGTCAGAAATTAATCGAGTTTAACATTTAACCACTAAAACTCATTTTTCTGTTCAGGATTGCAGGTATATAAATGTAATTAGCATCTTAATCAAAACATAATGAATAATAATGCGCTTTACTATTTTTCCAGCTTTTTGATAAAACAAAAAATAAGAAAATTCATGGATAAACACAATAATCATATTAAAGCGTTAAAAATAGAATTTGGATTAAGGAACTTGCAAGTACTGGTAGAATAACCATTACAGAAACATTAAAAAATGATTTGGATATTTAGCAATATTGTTAATGCGTGAAATCGCAGGGTTAAACAGAAAGCAAAGAGCAGAGTAGATTCAGTGATAGCATAAATACAACCTCAAAATGGCTCTAAAGGTAAGACAGTCTTTGTTTCACCTCATGAGGTTTTTTCTTTATGCTAGTGCTATAGTCAACAATGTATTTCTCTCCAGTGTCATTAAAAAAACAATCAGGGAACCAATGTGAGGTAGAGGTGACCAACCAGAAAATATTCCAGGTTCTGGTGAAAGTCATGCTGAGTATTTTATCATATTAGCAGTTGGCACTTTATTTTCACCATATGGGGTCTCGACTAGGAATTGATGTCTGATTAAGTTAGACCACAAGTGCCGGGAGACAAGTTTTCACAATCTCAAACTTTATCTTTGACTTCTCCGAACGCTATTGGAGCAATCAGGACCTAAAGCAAAAAAGAATTACTCCTCCAGTAACATGCAGGGATCTCAGCGCTCACAAACAATCTGCACTTAGAGTGACGTCAGGCCAAATGTCTTCTTATTTATTTCTATGGCCGCGCTTGACAGAGAGATTTTATTGTTGGGGGGAGAGAAAAAAGTCATGTAGCTATCTGTAAACAATGAATAATCTTCTGATTAAACTGCCATAGACACTGAAGGCGAATGCTGATGGTGTTCAAATGCAGCTGCTATACAGGAGGAAGAAGGAGAGTGGGTGTCGTGTTCAGCCCATCAGTCACACTGAATGAAAAACAAAGTAAATGGGTGCATAATGTTTTCAGCTGCGTAAAGCGTAAACATGATTACAGCAGCGTATTGCATTCTGTCATTCGTTGTTAGCATTTACTGGCTTTCCTATTTTAAGCCTGAAATTTTTTCATTATGAAAAAAAAAATGCACTTTTGGCAGCGTCACATACTTCTGTGCATTCATGTTTTCTCTCTGCAAATTGGGCATACCAGGTTTTATTCTAGCTTCACGCTAAGAGCCATGCTCCATTCAGCCAGTACCAATTTTATGCAGGTTATTATTATGCACCACTTCACCAGTCTATCTGCTGGCATGTTGGCACCAAAAACAGGAAATGATGAAAGCTTATTTACAAATCAAAAGGGCTAAAACAACAAAAAAGAAAGAAAGAAGGAAACTTTGAATTTAATTTTCTTTCCTTTTTTTGCATTTGAAGTTTTAAGAATTACCTGCTGTGAGATGGAGAAACCAATTATTATGTCCCCCTCTGGAACTTCCCATGATATAGTTGCAGAGTCGGCTCGCAGGTGCATGACAGACACATTGACAGGAGCTGGTGGCCGGTCTGGAGGAGAGTAAACAGCAAGAGAGAGATCTGTTAATCCAGCAGCTTTTCCAGATATTTGAGTAGACCCACGCCATCTGTGTTCATGAGGGGTCTCTAAAATCGTGCTGGTACTCTGAAGTCTAAGATTCAGAGAACCCACATACTCACTTCTTTCAGTCTTACTTGTAAAATGTAATGTACTGTACTCAGGTCAGGAATAGATCTATTTCTACAGGCATCCACAAACCGTTAGTACACTCTGGACTTATTTTAATTATTTGTAATGTGTGTTTTTGAAGGGACCAGTATTTCCCTGCCTCTTTTAACCCAAAAGTTACAATAAATGACAAATAAATTCATTTAAATAACCTGTGTACTTGCATTTTAAATGAACCTGCAAATATATTTGCACTAGTCCTGACAAGCTTCTGGGTCAGCCTGACTGACTAGCCTTATAGTTGTCTATATCATGTTCACCTCTCTAGACAGGGTTATGCTTCTTCAGCCTGTCTCTTTGCAGCCATCTATCATGATTTGGTTGCCAGTACACATGCTGATTGCAAAGTGGGAACAAAAGCGGGGGCAAGCGAAGAGCAGGAGAATTACAGAGTGACGGGGGGAGGCCTGAACAGCGATAAGCAATCACTCAGGTCAGATGAATAGGTAAGATGGGACAGGCTCGACAGTTTGGAACCTGGACACTATCTGTGAGCCTTTTGTTGCTACCATTATTTCTAATGGCCTCTTGGTAGCTGGTGATATGTGGAAAATGTCACATGAGTGGAAATTTTCTGCAATGACATCAAAGAAGACCTTGTAAAACATATACAACTGGCCCCTTTAAGTAATGCTTGCTCTAACGATTCACCTCAAAGTGAGCATTAATTGACAGCTATGAAGTAAATTTGTATTTCAGTCACTTTTGTAAAGTCATGCAGCATGGATTTAATAATACATAACACAGCTGTCTTGAGATCACAGCATGTGCTGTGCATGGACCATAAAAGATATTGCTTGAAAAAGAAAGATGAAAGCCGAAATGATGAAATTGAGAGGTTTTTCAGATGATGTGCGGTTTCCTGGCTCAGTCGCGCTTATCTACATACGTCTGTCTCTCTTCTTTTTTTTCTTTTTTTTAAAATCTCTGGTACTCCTGCCTCCTATTTTATCTTTGAGAGAATCAGCAACAGTCGCTCTGTTCTGTGCAAAAGGTGACACTGAGGTGGATTCATGGAGCCCGGGTCAGACAAGGTTATCAGTCTCCCTGCCCTAGCTCCCATGGCACTACGTGGCACATGGGGGTCAGGGTCAATCACGAGCATGATGCTCGGTTTCTCTGGCTCATGACACGCTCGGATTGGTTTGTGGAAGGGAGTGAATGAGCTGAACAAGGGACCGGGCTAATTCTTACCCTGTGATGGAAAGTGCGAGAGGAAATTAATGTTCTGTGGAGATAGTCGGGGGGAGGACGGGGGAGGTGGGAGGAGGGGGGTAACACAGGCATTAAGAGGTTTGGAGGTTATATCTTCCTCATTTTGTCCATGTAATGAGAACAACTTTATGTAAGAAGGGGCTATGCAGTGTTAAGACTGACAGAAAGTCTTGTATAGTTTTTGATTTTCTTTGAACTTTGGAAATCCTTTAGGACATTGTAGATATATATATGTACAATCATGTACGACCTTCTGTTGTGACAGTGTTTAATTGTCTTCTGACTGCGAATATGTCATATTTATGCTCAAATCTTTCATCACTCAAATTAAATCCCAACATCCTGGGACTGACTGACAGTAATGGCGCCTTTTTAACAGAGCTCCACAGAAGCTTCAGTTGTTGTTGCAGCAGAGTTACCCGTGCTCGTTGTTTAGCGAGGTCACACTTGACTCCGCTGTTAACAGAGCGACAGACCATTAAGGCTTGATTGCCATCAGCACGTGCCCTAAAGTGAGCCTTCGCCAGAAGCAGGGGGCAGCATTCATCCCAGATGGGACGTGTTCATTTCTCTTTAGCTCATTGTCCTTTAGGTAACGAAGGTCACACGAAGTTGCGCATGGGTAAAGAAACAGCTCGTATCCATGATGCTCTGTCTGCGGATCATTTGGTGATGATGGAGCACGTGACAGTAAAGGGCAATCGGGCCTTGAATCATTGCTAATGTAATGCACTACGTGAAGCCCGCTTCCTATAAGGTGCCGTATCCATTACTTGCAAATTTGACTGGGACGCGCATATTTAAACCTGAAGCATGAGGCATTATAAATGAAGGATTTGCTGAAATGCTTACATTTAAAACTGCTATTCAATCATATGAAAGACTAAATAAACAAAATAGGTGTTTACATTTATAAAACTGAATCACAGCTGGCTTATTAGACAGCATTGTGTTTAATGTGCAGCCCAGAAGTTCAAATGATCCCCTCTAGCTTCTTTGATGTTCTCCACTGCAGTAATGATTGTCATGGCAGAGACTTCAGTACTTGTTATCTGCCATGTGGCTGGGGTAAGCCCCACTCAACGGAATGCATTATGTAAGATCTGAAATAAAAAGGCAATAGGTACATCCCTCTCGGGATGTGGGAGCACTGCCAGGATGAATCATAGCTTATAGCCAAAGCAGAGCACATTAGCTAGTGCCCCATCTAACCAGAGTGCACACACAGACATGGAGAAAAGGCTGGTGGATCTTTGAATGGCTGATGAGCCATGTGGAAATGAGCCCAGGTTGAGTTTATCGGAGCCAGATAAAGGGGCAGCATCTCTTATTTTGACCTCTATGTTTGCTTGCGAAGCAGAACTGCCTGTTTTCTTATTGGCTGCTCATGCTTTACACCATAAGACTAATTGGATATGTTTTATGGTCAGAAAATAAAAGTTCAGATTTACTGTATGAAGACAGCTTATGATACTTTTTATCCCAGCAATGCATAAGCATGACACGATGGTTAAACAGGAATTTGGAAGTGGAAAATGAGAGATTATGCTTTTACTTAGTCAACTTTAAAAAACAAAAAACAAAACAGTTTGATCGCTGTGAAAAATGAAAATAAAAACAAAATTCAGTGATTTTGAAGTATTTTAAACTGCATCTTTATGTGAAATTAATACAAAGACAAAATATTAAATGTTGAAATTAAAACATTTTATAGTTCAAATCTATAAGATTTGAGTCTGTCAACACAAGACAATATTTGGAATACAGGAATTTTTAAGGCTGGGAATAAGACATTATCCTATTATGCCTTGAAAAGGGATTTCATCTCCTCAACAGCGTTTTGTAGGTCTGTCCCCAGTCAGACCCCAGACTGTCTTATCACAGCGCTGTGATTGAATGTGTGCAAAATGAGATTTGTTGTTGTTTTGCTGAAATAAGCAACGCTTTCCCTGGGGAAAAAAAGAGTTGTCTGGTTGTGTTGCTTTGTGCTGTGTTGCTTCAAAATCTTTTTGTGCCACTCAACATTAATGGTTCCTTCATTGATAACTTGAGCTTCAGTTAAGTTATGTATGCCATCAACACAGTCATGGATGCTATCTTACATACTTTCACTAGCTGGGCCTTATTTTAGGTTGGGCAGCGTTTTTTTAGTAGATAAAGGTGAATGGCTTAATCAAGAATAGAGCTGCCGTTTGGGGAAGACCTCGATGGGGACTGGAGGCGGCTCCCGGGCCTGGCAGATCCCCATGTACTAATGAGAAGTGAAGAAGTGAAGGGAGTGGAAAACCAGGAGAGAGGGTGGGGTGGGGTACAAAAATGAGATCAAACAGCTTGGGGGGGGGGGAGCATATATAAAAGAAAAGACCCAGAGGGGGCGTGTTTGAAGGCGTGGTCCTCCAAGTGTTCTGATAAGACTGATGCTCTCTCCGCTTTAGCTCGAAGAAGAATGTAAACAAATTCAAACCTAGTTTCACCTAAATGTAAATGAGCTCCTACACTGGACCATTTTTCTGATCTTTTTTTATATCTGATTTTCTTCACACACAAGAGTTTTAACTTCCATTTTTTGATGAATAGATGAATTGGGTAGTGATCGCGTGTGTTTTTGGAAGTGTTTCTGTGCCCATGCAGTGATGTCCACTACAGAGTTATAACTGCTTTTAACACACTGTCTGAGTGCCTGAAGATCACTGCCGCTCATTGTAGATATTCAGCTTTGTTCCCCATGTGTAGAGATTTTCTAAATCTATTAATGTTATTTTGTAAAAGGTTCATGAAATGACCATATATAAAAAAAATCTGCTACAGCTGGATATCACAATATCTGACCTATTTTATGGTGGTTTTCCATTCTTCCCACATTTTTTTTAAATGAATTCAATTGAACTGTATTGATGTTTTCTGCAGTCTTTCTATGTAAACGTCTACACTGCTGCTGCTGCTACTTTAAAAGCTGCCTAACATGAATTTGTGTTTAGTTAAGAGGGCATAAACGGTCCAGGGGGACTGATCTGTTTACTGGTAAAAATACATTTAAAGGCAGAACAATGGCTTTTTTTTAATGTTCCTTTATTATTAGTCACATTTCAATTACCTCTAAGATAGTGACAGTTTGAAGGACTACTTATAGTTTAATCCTTATCTAATATTTATAATGTCAACCTCCCTCGTAAAATTAAACTCTTGCTGACATAAATAAAGGGAAGAACTGAGCCTCCGATTTTGACGTGTTGTCCAGTCAATCTTCAAATGGCTTCATCAGGACATATTTCAGAGTCAGTCATGGGAAGTCTAAATGTTCTCCTCTGCACAACAGGAGGTTGTCACACATCTGCTTGTAAATTGCTTGCTATCGAGCTTTTAAGCAGTGCTGTGCTGCTTTTATTTCCGCTGCAGCACCGTGCATCCCTGTATTACCTGCGAATGCCTTTTCCCTCTTGTTTCACTCTCAATCCTCTTCTTTCATACATGATGTCATGCGGGAGCAGTGATTTGATGTGATCTTAAGTCTCTCGCTTCAATCCACTTCTCTATTTAGTTTTGCCACAGCAGTCTGAAGTGGTTATGTGTGTAAGCGGGCCTGGCTAGCTCCTGCGTCTTTTCCTCCACAATTCAGATCCCCTTGACTGTAGGACCACTTAGCGCCCCTTTCTTTACTGTAGGTACCCTCTGTGTTATTACTCGCAGATCCAGAGGCTGTGAAATGGCAGTGAGACCAGATGGGACACGGCACCGCTCTAAGGTTAATATAATCACTGGCCCAACCTTGAGCCTTTTCAGTTTCAAGCGGACATCACTTTATCCGCCTCAAAGTGTAATGTGCACCAACAGTGGGTGTTTACTGGTTTCTGCAGACATCTGAACAAGACAAGAGTGACACACAAAAACACGCTGAAAATCTACCTTGCGTTTCCCCCTCGTTATGTGTGTGTGTCTGTTTAAAATAAATACTGTGTCACGGCAGATAATTATGACAAGATGGGCAAATATTGGCTTTCATACTAATGAATTCATCTGTAACTGAGAACATCTATTTGTCATGAATGTGTCACCAGGTTTATGAACAGCATATTGCCAATTTGAAGGATGATATGAGCCCGGCAAGCCAGTAAATCCAATAAGTTTTCATTTACATTTGTTTAGTGTCTGACGCTCACGTGGGATCTATTTCCTAATGTGCTTGCTTTTAGCTTGTGTGTGAATGTTAACGTAGGTACTAGTATTCAAGTCTTTTATATCACCTAGAATGACAGAAATTGAGTGTGGATGCTTGTACTGATTGATTTAAGGAAGAACTGCATCTCACTTTTGGTTTTGTCTGGAAAGTGCTGGAATTTTCTCAAAAATTGGAAGAGCAGTGATGAGTTTGATGCGTTACTTTCAAGACCGGTTTTTAACAAGCTGCAGAAAAAGCTTTTGGCCCAGATGAAATAAGACATGAAAATGAAGGAAAAATAAATTTCAGAGCCTTTGTATTACACTAACATTTGCCATAAATACACATTTTCATTTGGACTTCCAAGTGACTTGAAATGATCCTTTTCCATACCTTCACCATGCACCGAATTATCATAAAATTAAGTCACACCTTCTTCTAAATGACTGAATCCAGCACTCTCCTAGCTTAGTCTGGACTGGCGGTAATGAATCCAGCATTTATTTCAATTTACTTTAAACCTCAGAGCAGCCGCCACACTTGTATCTGTGAGTGTAACATTTATGTGTTCAGCAGTGACAAGCTTACGCTCTGGGCAAACTCCACAGAGATCAGAGATGCCTTTTTGCGTCACATGTCAGCCACAAAACATTCGAAAAAAAAAAAGAAGCTCTGAATAGGTGTCTGAGGCAGACAGAGCACACCCACCCACAGAAACCGTGAAGTGCCAATCTGATTCTCTCAAGGCGCTATCACATGTAGGACTCAGTTCCCTTGAGAGGCGAGGGGGAAAGTGATAGAGGTAAACAGATAAAGAGACAGAGATACTGTAGATGCATGCACACAGAGGCTCAGGAGACTTCTGTGGCAGAAATAGCAAGGATTCATACATTTTAAGCCTGAAGCGGACCTCGCAATGGAAAGAATGCAAACAAACCACAGTTTATGCACTGGTGATCTGTCTCTTTGCTGCATTGAACTTAAGGCGCCATTGGCTCTGCAACTAGTGTTGTTGTAGTGAAATTAAATGTATGGATTTGGATGTCTAATTAAAACAGGCTAAACTGAATTGTCTTTAGTAGAATTGCACATAATATTACCTTTAAATTGAGTAGAGGGGAAACAAGAATGTGCTCTTTTGATAGACTTGTTAAAATAGTTTTTGGTTTGATTTTTGTTTATCTGTAATCAGGCTATTCAAAACACCAAAGGTATATTTAAAACACTGCAAACACTATATCTGGTTTTATTAGTGATTTAGAGATAGTAAATAAGGTAAGAATAGTGATAATGTAAGGCCCAGATCATACAGCAGGTTAAACAGGTGTTATAAGCTGGATGCAACGGCATAATCGTATTTTAGCACGTATTTGATGTATATGAATGAGTTGTGGGATTGAGGTGCGTAAACCCTTCCAAAGGGCTGTAATAGTTTGAGTAATGGCGCATTTTACAAGGCTACAAGAAGGCACAATAATTAATTTGAGTCTGCTTGAGAGGCTCATACTTACTTGCTCCCACCAAGAACACATCGCTGCCAAAAAGCAACAGGACCACGGAGTTGACAAAAACAAGAAGACGAGCCATGCCTTGGTGGATGTATTTGCTCTTCTTAGATTAATGTTAATATTTTTTTAATGCAAATCTCCTATTATTGAAGGGTTACTAAATTACAGCAGTTCATCTTTTTTGCAACGTGTTGGAATTCCTCTCATGAATGGAGGGATGAGTGACTGAGATCCTGCTCCTCCTGCTGCTTCTAGCGGAATCGGGCTCGATCTGCTCAGTAAACAGATAACCTGTGAAAGTACGTAGCGAGCCGCCTCCTCAGAGACATGTTGTCTTCATTCGGGCTTTTAATCCCACAAGTCCTTCATCCATGTTCCCGTGCGAACCGAGACCGAGTCTGCTGTCCTTCTAAACCTGCCGGTTGGAATCGTACACCATCACCACCGACCTCCGGATCATCGATCATCCGGTGAGCTCAGGTACGAGCAGGTCGCCGAACAATGTGATGCTTCACAGCGGGGTCGCCGGTCCCCCCACGGCCCAAGGGGACGGCGAGGGGCTATTCAAATTCAGCACCATGGACAGCGCCTAAGTTTTCCAGTTTCCGCCGAGCCCTTACGCTCTAAGGTTTTTTTTCCCCCTTTTCTTCTTTTTCTTTTTTCCTTTCTTTTCTTTTCTTTTCTTTTTCTTTTCTTTCTTCTTCTTCTTCTTCTTCTTCTTCTTCTTCTTCTTCTTCCTTTCTTTTTTTTTAAAAACTGTTTACAGCTTCGGACCTGTACGTGTTTATTCACGCACGGCACGCGGGGCTGGTCATCCTGCGGACCTTTTTTTTTTTTTTTTTTTTTTTTTTTTTTAAAAGCCTCCCCCCACCTCTCGCTCTCTCCAAGTAGCCAATGAGACCAGCGATGTTCCTAACACTTAGCTATTCTGCCAAAGCGCGCGCATTGCACTGATTAATCCTCCACGTGTCATCAGAGGAGAGGAGCAGCTGCACGCCTACCTGTGCGCGCACACCCTCCTCCAGATGCTTTAATATTTCAGCAGCAGTGCCAGGGGCTAATGTTTACCGCAATAGGCTGGCCTGTGCTGTGAGGGAAGCAACAGGGGAGTGAGTGAATGGCAGTACAATGGGACAGACAGCCTGTCCTCCCGTTCTTTCACATGCACTAAACCGCTGATCATAAATACCGGATGATTAGCATTTCGTTCCACCATCCAGCTGCAGCAGGTCGATGTGCCTCTCACCCACCGCACACTGCACAGCGCCCTAAGACACGCCAAACAATCAGGAAGATGAATCACGTTGATAAGCTGAGTGCATTGCCTCATGGGACGAGCGTTTCAAGGCAGATTGCTTATCTACGGGGAATCTGCCAGCCGCACGCAGGGCTACTGCGGTCTTTATTCAGACAAGAGGAAAGAAGTCATCAAATATTTGGGTTCTTGTTACTGTAAAGCAGGGGACGGGTGGCAAATCTTTCAATTACTAGGAATAAAGAAGTAAAATAACACTTACTCACGTACCCTCTCGAAACTTAATCGTGCGTTTAATTCTTTTTCATAACTCTGCCAACTAAATTAGCGCTCTTAACCTTTTAGTGTCCAGTTTTCTGTGAGTCTGAGCAGACGGATGCGACGTTTTAGATATTAGATATGGAGTTGCCATGACAGCTGTCTATTTGTGGCCGACATTTCTATGGCATTTATCTTCATGAGAGCTCAGAAAAGTGGGTCTATTGTGGTTAGCACTCACTGTATTGACTGTATTCTTTTGTGAATGTTCCCTCAGCATGAAAGTCAATATAAATACAGATGTTTGATGGTAAAATTGAGGACTCTGTGATGAGGCAGACGTGTGCTGTTGTTTTTCTTTTTCAGCTTCTGCATCAAGCTTAACTTCTTTTCTCTATAGTGTAATAAAAAAGTTTTTTTTATAGATGTAAAGATTAGTTTATTCAGACCAGTTCTATCTACTATTACAGCTTCAGTGTAAGACTGGAAGTCAGGATAGTTTTGCAGTGATTTGTAAACAATGTACTAAACCTCCTTTGGCAATATTTCTTAAATGAAAGAAGCAGGAGTGGGTCACAGATTTATTATGAGAGTCAAAAGACAGAGATTGACCACAGATTATCCCAAGATCAATCTCGAGCCACTGCTCGAGTCCACTAAAATAGATCTCAAATAAAATAATAAAATCCAGAGTGACATTCCAGCACAAGCTTCACTTAGATTCACTTTTAAACATCTAAAAATAGCCGCTTGGCATCTTTCTTGGCCTTCAGACAACATTTCTGATGGCTAAAGATCCAAATGGGACAGGCAAAAAAAAAAAAAAAAAAAACCCATCTGAAAACAGGAGACAATGAATAAAAGGAATTAGATCCCAAACAGTTGAATGTTTAATACTTGGTGATTTGGATTTTATTTAATCTATGGCAGTAGCTTCCTGCCTTTAAAAAATGTTACTGTCTCCTGTAGTGACTTTAACCCATCACAGGTGAAATGAAATCATGCTTTGTGACTTGTTTTATGTAACCAGTGCCAACTTGTGCAAACTAAGCCTGTTTTTGTGCGACTTGGGCCCCATCTACAGATCATGCCACCAAAAATGTTCACACTTCACTGTCATACTGTCCTTCCACTGGTGTAAATTCATTTTTCAGATGAGCAGTGTCAGTCAGAAAGGTGAAAATCAAACTGTGTTTTCATTAATCACTGTGGATTTCTGAAATGTGCAAGTATGAGTTTGACTTGCCATTTTCCAGGCAGTCAATCGTCATGGTTTAACAAGTAAATGAGACTCTTGTTAACCACAAAATATTTTTATATTTTTTAAAAATTACTTTCAAATTAGTTGTTTAAAATTGCAATTCTGACTAGACTTCACTAATGTTGGACTTAATATATTAAGTGCTCTAAACTGTTTTTATCTTCTTGCTTAAACTTGAAAAATTCACTATGAGTGCATTGTACACATTTCCAATGTAAATTAGAATTTACAGTATACTGTGAATGATTACATTATGAGGTGAAGATCAGTTTTGGCAACTCAGTTGGTGGAATGTATGTGCTGTACAATGAAACCGTACTTTGTAGTGATGATTCTTTTGCTTATAGGTTACAATGAAGATGAAAAAAACCCCTACAAAATCAGACCCAGGCAACCATTTTAATACTATTTGAGCTTTAATAACTAACTTCACAGTTCATTTGTCTTGTTGATCGTCATTCACACTGACTGCTTCTTAGTGTATATTTTCAAACTCATTATGAACTGTTGACTGTTTTCTGTCTACTCTCCGAACTTGTGGTAAACTCACTGAGATTCATTCCTTATACTCTGAAGAAAGAAAAAAATGGCTTTTACAAACCTCTGGCAGTATTTTTGTACCTTCACGTAACCAAAACATCTTTTTATGCAGGTGGTGTCTTAAAAGGCTCATTTTAATAAATGCATGAAATGCAGAGAACCTTTTAAAGGTAGAAGGTCACTTCACACCTTGGCTCCCTTTTGAAACCTATTTATCTCTCTCTCCTCCTCTTTACTTTGAATTCTTCTCTGTGCTATTAGGTCTACATTTAGTTGAATAAAACTTTCAGGAAGCATCTCTTTAGCATCCCGGGGTTTAAAGTCCCTAAAGGAAAGCATCACTTGACACGAGGAAGACTTAAAGTGTTAATTGCTTGGTGTTCAGTGGCCAGTAAAAGGACTTTATGAGTAATGAGATATCAGGGACTTAACAAATGACAGCAGACATAGACTCTTTATTGCTCCGCCAGGTTATTTTCAGATACTTGAAGTGTAATATTAGAAATATTGCTATGCATTAAAAGTTTTTTGGCTTGGGTATGAAGCAGTTCTAAAGTTAATGGTTATTTTGTAAAAGGACATTATAAAACACTCTATGTAGCTGTGGTAGTAAATTGCTGAATGCTATTAATAATACTTAATAGGAACACAACCCATAAATATTGCATGCAATTTCCGTCTTGTTGATTTTTTCTTCACATTATTAGAGTATGTTCTTTGGGACGCCAGTCAAAACCAATTACGCTGCTAAAATAAAACAAAATAAAATAAAATAAAATAAAGGAACACTATAATCAGAGTATAGCATGTCTGTTAAACCTATGGGTTGATCAGTTTCAGCTGTTTTAGTGTTTATGAAATGAACACCAGGACTAGAGTGGCAACAATGAGACAACCTCCAAAACACGAATGGTTTTACAGGTGGAGGCTGCTGACATTTTTTCCCTCTGCATCTTTTCTGTTTTGTCTTTAGTTTTGCGTTTGGCTAGTGTCAGTGTGCCTAGTGGTAGCAGGAGCCGATACCTGAACCCTACAGAGGTTGCACAGGTAGTTCAACTCCTCCAGGATGGCACATCAGTTTCTGTAGGAAAGCTGCACGGGGCAGTGGAAGGTCCTTAACCAATCAAGAGGACTGGTACCTGCTTCTTTGTGCAAGGAGGAACAGGATGAGTCCTGCCAGAGTTCTACAGAATGGCTTCCAGCAGGCCACAGATTTGAATGTCTCAGACAAAACAATCAGAAACAGACTTCATAATGATGGCCTGAGGACCCAAAAACCTCTTGTGGGCCTTGTAGGGACTGTGGAGCCCAATTGGCCCTAGAATACCAGACTTGGCAGGTCCTCCACCGGCACCCTATGCTTTTCACAGATGACATGATGACAGCAGGTTCACCCTGAGCACATGTGACAGACATGAAAGGGTCTGGAAGAAGATGTGGAGATGTCTGCAACATCATTTAACATGACCTTTTTGGTAGTGGGTCAGTGATGGTGTGGGTAGGCATGTCCATGGAAATTCTGACCTCCACAGGCGATGGCACCCCAACTGCCATTAGGTTGGGGAAATCCTTGGGCTGACTCATTGTCAGACCCTACACTAGTGCAGTGGGTCCTGGGTTCCTCCTGGTGAGTGACAATACCTGGCATCATGTGACGAGATTATGCAGGCAGTTCCTGGAGGATGAAGGAACTGATACCACTGATTGGAACCAATGATCACCTGACCTAAGTCTAATAGAAGGACATTATGTTTCAGTCCATCCAACACTTTCTAAGTGTTTCTTTATTTCATTTTATTTTATTTTTTGAGCTGTCTATATACACTCAACAAAAATATAAACGCAACACCTTTGTTACTGCTCCCATTCCCCATGGGATGGACGTAGAGACCTAAAATTCATTCCAGATACACATTATAACCATCCCTCCCAAACAGTGGTCACAAATCAGTCCAAATGTGTGGTAGTGGGCACATCTGCTATATTGAGATAATCCATCCCACCTCACAGGTGTGCCACATCAGGATGCTGATCTGACATCATGAGTAGTGCACAGGTGTACCTCAGACTGCCCACAACAAAGGACAACTGACAAACCCACAACTGCCCACCAGGAAGAAGGTTGATGGTGTAGTCATGGCCTACAGGAGGTATTCAGCAAAGACAAAGTGTCATCTTTGTCCCCTATGACAGCACCATCGACCTTCTTCCTGGTGACCTGCTCTCTTCAGCTGCTTATACAACCTGTCATGGTTGGAGCAGGATGGAGAAATACAGCTAGGAATTGTTGGCTCCAGGAATCATCTGCCCGTCCTCTTCCACCTGTCCTCTAGGAGCTGGTTATTTCTTTCTGATGATAAAAGATAAGACTCTCAGACCATGTAGACTCATGGCAATGGGAAAATCCCTGTAGGTCAGCAGTTTCTGAAATACCTGTCATATGATTGACTCATTAGGTACCAGTCGAACAGTTGCACCTAACAAAATGACTGGTGAGTGTTTGAGTGCTTTAAGTATTGATTTAATAATTTGGGGGAAGAAATTAGAAAAGTCTTAACACAACACTTGGGATTACATGAAAATTTAGGGCGATATCTCTACAGCACATAAGACACAACTTAATTAGGAGAAAGAGAAGCAAGCGTGTAACACATCACTTCCTTTTAAAGCGGTGGTGGTGAGCGTGTTACTGTAGCATAGACTATCATACGTTTCCACACATATACCTGATAGACACCACGTAGGTCGCAAATCAGACTTATCAATGTAACATCAGGGCAGAGAAGCTATTATTTACATATACGTATACATGACTGGCACAAATGTGTTGCCTTATGTTTAAATGACTGTTAGTTACAACAGTTTACCAAAGTAGTTGGAATTGAACAATTTGTTTTGTTTATTGTAATAATGCGACGATATCACAATGTACATGGAAACAGCATCAACCTTTGTAGGCCTGTGCGCTCGTCTGCTGTCATAACACCCCCAGTTTTTACTGGGGAAATATTGTCTGTATTTGAACCTGTTTTGGCTGGGGTGTCTTGCTGTATAATGTTGCAATCCCTTTAAAGCTTTAGTCTGATTTTCACCTACTTGTGAGGGGAAATGTCTGATCCTGGTTCCTTTATGTTCAACAGCTAGTCCCAGGCTTTGTCTTTCTGCCTCTGTGCTGACAGTTGAGTTCTTTTATAAGCTTCTCGTTTGCTGCGGTTGTAGTCGGTCATCTTCTTGCTTTGGGTCTGAAAGCAAAATTAATGTGAAAGCAAACAGTGCTCTCCAGAACTGAGAGGCTTTTAAGTTAACAGTTCTTCGAGCAACTGTGTTTGCTGTACATGCAACGATTTGATGGATTTAACATTTAAAAATTAGCTGGATTTGTGAGAAAACACAAATCCGAGCATCTTCACCATTGAGTGATGTTACGTGAATAAGCTCTTGAAATTGAGCTTCTGAGTGTTGTAAAAGGCATCGCAGAGATATAGTATAACATTAGACATATTTTTCTTCTGCGTACCCGAGAAAATGGCCTGTTTATCTCACTTCTTGACCTCGTGCACAGCAAGTTTTTACAGATTCATTTCATACCGCACGCATGAAAAGAGCTGGGCTTCTTTTTCAAAGTATTACACATTAGTTGTTAAACAGCCCATAAAATTAGGTAATGTTTCAGGAGAGAGATGCAAGTCATTATTTTTTCATAGGTTTAATCAGAGAACACAAAATAGCTGCTATTGTGAGAGCAATTTCAGTGAAATTCATGACTACATCTGTTCACCTCTTTCCTTATCTGCACTTTCTTATCTATTCTGGTAAAATGTTCTGGAAACATCGTCTGTCACGGGTTCAAGAGCCCTCAATTCTATTAGAGCGAACACATTTGATTGATGGACTCCATCATTTTAATGACATCAAAGCCCAAGAGAGAGACCAAGAGAAAACATGTTTATGAGGAGCATAATGCCAACTAAACACCACTGAAGACATTATTGGAAGATGAAAGCACATCTCTTTTCATCTGTGGTGATGTGCTTGTTTTTTGTTTGTTTTTTTGTCCCAGAGGGCCATGCAGGGTTATCGCTATCAAATGCTAATGATGTGTTGCCTTCTGGGGGGATCACTCATTAATCTGTGTGCGAGCCACTGTTTCCCTTCATTATTACTCTAAGCCAGCAGTCATGCACAGGAGGAGGAGCGAGGATGATTTGGC
Source organism: Rhamphochromis longiceps (assembly GCF_057381845.1). Classification (NCBI taxonomy): domain Eukaryota; kingdom Metazoa; phylum Chordata; class Actinopteri; order Cichliformes; family Cichlidae; genus Rhamphochromis; species Rhamphochromis longiceps. The sequence continues at coordinate 9,101,331 of NC_140571.1, read as the reverse complement.
CTTTAAACCTCTACCCCTCGCGTCTTGTCATCTTGCGTTAACATGAAGCTCTTTTCAGGGTGATGTTTCTTATCAATCATTCTCCAGTGTGAGATTTTCTTAATGGCGATCCTTTCAGTTGATTGGCTGACAGACTGCTGTGTCGATGTTTGGCTTTGCCTCATAACTTAATACGCTCATCCTCAGTTGATGAGTTTATTTGGATGTTGAATAGATAATTCATTCACGGTAAAGAGCGAAATTAACATAAAAAACAGCCTAAATAAATGTGTGTGTGTGTGTGTGTGTGTTGCCGTGTAAATGTCTTTCAACACGGCCTTCAGATGCAAAGAAAGCCAATTAGAGCGACAGAGACTAAATACATACAGATGACTGTGATAGGATCAGTGCGTGACAGAATGGTTAGCTGTGTGGATTTCTGTGTAATTGCTCAGACTGATATGTGATTTATGAAGAATTTGTGAGCACAGCTGTGAACAAGGTGGAGAACATACAGCATTTGTGAGTATATTATTTTTTGGCCATAGGCAGAGCGGCATGTTGCCTTCTTTTTATTTTATGAAAACAGTTTAGGGGAAGTTGGGAGAAACTAGCAGTATGCAAATAAACCCTTTTTACTTTAAATGCAACTTAAGACTCAGTGTTGACATTTTGTTATTAAGTACTTTGATATACACTACTGTTTCCGGTGAGTTCACCAGGACTATTCTCAAATACCTCTATGAAAAATTTCCAGAATTTTCAAAGCTATCATGCATTATACTGTAGATACATTACAGAATGCTATACTGTGTAACACTGACATCTGCAGGATGATAGGAGTATAAAAGAACTGCGGCACTGTGCCCTGTGGCCTTTCAGTTTTTCACTTCCCACTTTAATTTTTTAAAAATACACATGTATTTGCATTTTCATATTTGATTTGCATTGTCCACAAGGTGAAAAGAGTAATCTAATTACAGAGAATAAATAATCTATATAATTGATTTCCAAGACACTGCTGGTATTAACCAGTATGAACTGAAATTAAACTACTATTAACACATTCATGCTTGCAATCATTAAAAAAAACAACAGCAAGAAAATCTAAAACACTGATACACTGTCGCTGATGCTGACATAGCACCTGCCATATCTGATATTAGTATGCATGGGACAGAATTCATGGATCATATGAGAGATTAAAAATGTTGAAACGTCTTTGGGTCTTCTGCGAGGTTAAAGATTAATTTGTATTTATAAGGAAAAAGTCCAGTGGTCAGGCATATTAAAAACATTTCAACTGGCTTTACAGGCTATTTTAAAACATATTCAGTTTTATATTACAAATGTCAACATAAAATCACCTGCCATATTTTTTTTAAACAGACATGGCAGACATTTTTAGATATAATGCATGTTTATTCTCATGTGCTCTTATTGAATAAGATTAATAATAATGTTTTATATATTTTAATAATACTTGAAGTTGTTTTGGTTTTTATTTACCATCACTATTATGTTAAATGACAATTTCCCTCTCCCTCAAAATTCAGAGGCGCTCAATCAGCAATAACAACAAAAAGTAAATTTCAAACGGATGTATTTCAGGAGGAAAAATGTGAAGACAACTACTAACTTGGTATGCGAGACTGTTCTAGCTTTGTGGCATTTTAGGAATGCTGACGCACACTTCCTGTTTCCTGTCCATTCAGGAAATGGCAGAGTTTCACCCCTTGGCTAACACAGCCATTCCAGTCTCTTATCACTAACTGTCTGTGCTCCCCCTGGGAAGGCTCAGTTGAAGACTGCTGTAATTTAGTAGTTAGCTGCTTTTAAAGGCTTCCTATGGGTTGCCGTTCAAAATGGGGGGTATGTTCGGGTCAGTCACCCCTTTCATCATTTTAACATGATCGAAACTAGAGTTAGTAACTCAGTCTACACATTGCTGCCATTTGTTTTCACGAGGGAGGTGATGTACTTTAAAGTTATTTTTATTTTTGTTTCATCCAGAGTGTTAGCTTTACTTTCACACTTAAGATGTCAAACGTCTTTTTTAAAAAACAAAACTAAACACAAACGCTGCTATTTTCTCTAATGATCGGTGAACTGAGACACATCCTCGTTGTCTCAAACACCAAACTGTAAAAAGTGATAGTCACCACTAAAGCCCTACATGAGAAATGCTTTTACAGCATTGTAATTTCAAATTTTTGATTTAAATACAAGAACTGCAAGTTCTTATTTACAAAAGACATAAATGCAAGAATAACGTCTCTTTGCTAAGCACTTAAAAAAAATCTGCTGAATTACTTATTTTTTTTAGAAAAATAAAAAAAAGTGCAAAGTATTGTGCATGTAATCTCAGGGTTCTAGTTTCTGTACCATGCAAATGTTTAATCTGCAACTTTACCTGTGCTGACTTCTCTGGGTCCAGATGTTGCTTTACAACATGAGTGAACTGTATTTGTATATCCATCGTCCTAATACGCATCATACATCAGTTCTAAGAATGCAACCTTATGCTCCATCGAGAAAAGGCGCTGACATGAAGCCGCGTTGCATATCTGACTGATATCCGCTACAGACAGAAGAAGCCATGAATATCTTTAACATTCACTTAGAAGGCAGGTGTGAAAAACGTATCCATCACTCTATTTAAAAGAAAAAGTATCATCAAAAAGCTATGTGGTCCTTTATCCATTCAAGTCATGGTTTTTTAAGAGATTTCATTGTCCACAACGAAAAACATTCTCTTTTTCTGTCATCACGGCTGCATCTCATATTGTCCTTCCGTGGCAATAAAAAAGTCGTTGAGAGTGTTCTGAAGATATTCAAAAGTCGGTCGGTCGTCAGGCTTCTGCTTCCAGCACACCATCATGATATCATACAGTTCCTCTGGACAGCCGTCTGGACATGGCATCCTGTATGACCTGTCTAGACTCCTGATCACCTCTGGGTTCGTCATACCTGATGAAGAGAGAAAAAAAGCATGCACTTTGACAGATACTTTGTAACTTTTTTTTTTCATAAGATAGCAAAGCAATATTTGAGCTGTTTTCTGTGAATATGAAGTTATTTCAAATAACCCATACCTGGGTATGGTATTCTTCCGTAGGTGACTATTTCTGTCAGGAGGATCCCAAAGGACCAGACATCCGATTTGATGCTGAACGTCCCAAAGTTGATGGCCTCTGGAGCCGTCCATTTAATGGGAAACTTAGCACCTGATTATTAGACAAAAGTAAAAGGAAAAAAATGGAAGGAAGTTGTGTTACTTGTTGTTCACTGTGAAGGATATGTAGGTGTGTTCGCATTTGTGTAAATGTTTATTTTCCTTTTAATGTGGGATGATTAATGGGCAGGAAATACTCTGAAATAATGAGAAAGCTTTCCATTAGAGAATTTACAGATCATTCTGTCGCTCTGATAAATCTGTGGGTTCTATTTTCTTGTTTTTTTTACAAGATTTTCAATCACTGTGACAGATTTATATGTTTTTAATTCACAGAGTTAGACAAAATGTAAATACAATTCCAAATATATATTGATATTAGAATATACACTTGTATACACCTGATTGAAAATTATGGGCATTGTACTCACACTTTTATAACATACTTTAAAAACACAATATGCTGTTTTAAAAATAATTGAAGCAATCACTCTTTACTAATTTTGGTAGGGGAGGAGGGTGAGTTTCTGCTAACAGAGGAAATGACCTTCAGCTCAAAAAAGGATTTCGGCAGCTGCGCTTACATGTGAAGTGGTGATTGAATGCTATATGTGCTATATGTGCCTTTTTCAATTAAAGTTAAGCTCAGATGATTAAATGAAATCACATTTTTTCTATTTTACACATTCGCCCTCACACGCGCACACACCAAGCAGTATATCGCTCCCGACGAGCATCAACAAGAGTGCTTTGAAACAATTTCAAAAATCTTCCTTATAATAAACGACGCATCGTGCTGCGTGCACTCCTGTGTGTACCACCGCAGTCATAGTCACAAACCCCGTAACTCAGTTCAAACATGGTTTTACTGCTTTGCTTTTTTTGAAACAAAAGTAAATATAACAAAATCTCAGCAACTATAAGCTACGGAAACCTGCCCACCAAAAATCAGCACATACCAACCAACTCATTGCAATAGAGCATGCATGCTGCTGCAAATCCAGAACTTGCCCGACACAATGAAACGAACGCTACAGTATTAATGCACAAGTGCAGGCTAGGAGAAGGACGCAATAGAAATAAGTAATGTGAAATTACCAATTTTAAGTGATGGTTTCTTAATCTGTGAAACAAATCAAGTTATTAAAAAAGAAAATCAGTATCTTAAACAAAAAAGGTCAAAATTTCTGTGTAGACATTTTTTTTTAAAGTTTCCACTACTTAATATGATTTAATTATCTGTTAATTATTGAGCACTTTGGTTTAAAGTTAAGAATTGAATTCTATATTCTGCTGTATATTAACTAAAGGCCCTCTTGAGACATTTATCAGACACTATTGATTGTCATCCTTAATGTTGAAAACTACAGAAAAATACATTATATAAAAACAACCTATATTACTAATAGAAGAAGGAAAACTTGGGTCATAAATTTCTAAAGGAGATGGAAATGTGTCTTCAGACAAGACGTCAGCGTTTCTTTGTGACGCGAGTGTTTCTAAAATCCTGTTTGTGGCACCGGAGGCGCGTTTACGTCAAAACTACTGCACCTTCTTGAGCCGTGTATTCTGACTCGATGATTCTGGCCAGGCCAAAGTCTGCTATCTTGCAATGCAGCGTCTCGCTGACCAGTATGTTAGCTGCACGCAGATCACGGTGGATGTAGTTCTTCTTCTCAATGTACGCCATGCCTTCAGCTATCTGGTATATCCAAAGAAATAGCAGATTTGTTAGATCAAATGTCAATTCAAGAAATGTTGGTTTTCCATCGTAAAAACACACAAGACAACAGCACATCAGTTTGATAGGAATCTGAATGTCTTATAAAAGCCGAGCACATGCAATGAGGCCTCTACAGCGAGCTGTATGTGTTAATACTTATGTTCACATTGTAAAAAAAAATGACAGTAGAGTGGGTTTAACAGGATGTGCCAACTCTCAGGAAGTCAAAAGTTTTTTGGAGGGCCAAAAGAGTTCTGGGGGAGCTCACTGTGGATGGAAAAATAGCATGATTTCCTGTCCGGATGTTAATAATTGACGTAGGGTGAGGCTTTCAAATCAGACAAGCAAAAGCACCACCACAGAAACCACATAGCATCTGCTGACAGTTTCCGTGTGTGTGATGCCAAAGCGCATAGTATATGGTACTTTCAAAATGTTACTGTAGAGCAGCAAGAATGTAAAAATAGACATTGAGGTCAGCCAGATGGCTAGTGTATTTGTTTTTTAACAAAGCATACACTCATCTTTTAATTAAAGATTAAAGTCACGCTGACTATCACAGTCAGAAGCAGCAGAAGAGACACAAATGAAAGAATTATGGAAACACTCAGAGCAAAAAGAAATGTTTTGGCATTTACAAGATTACAGTATCAGTGACTGTTATCGCTGAAAATGTCATGCACACACGATAGTTAACTGAAATCATGTAACTGAATTTCTTTATTAGAAGTTTCCTACCTGTGCTGACATGTCGATCAGCTTATTTAGCTTTAGCTTTTTCCCTTCGTCTGTTTTTAGAAAGTCTAGAAGACATCCTGCAAATAAAAAAAGAGAAGCACATATTATCTGAAACTACTGTGGTTTAATTGAAACTTCTACCTACATATCTCCTAACAGAAAAGCTCTGTAATGTTCCAGTTGTTGTTGGGGGCTTTTGGATTGGTGCACATTTTGAAAAATGAGGATACGGCAGAGTTGTCTAGCCGTTAGCCATAATAAGAGCCGTCTGTTCAGTCTAAAGTGAGTCAGTACAACAAGCACCAGTCTAATCAAAACCCAAACCAAAGATTTTAATATTCATTTCCTGGTGAAGTCAGTAGGTGTGATATTTAAATTAGCTTGCCTTTACTACAGAATCTCATTTAGCACACCAATACACCGAACATTAAGGCCTTAAGCAATAGCCATATAATCAAACAGTTGCAAAAGACGAATATTAAAAGAGTCACAAATATTGTTGTTAATGTGTTTAGATAATACATTATATTCCTCAACTTTGGGATGAATATAAAAAAGAAAAAGTGTAACATATATCTCATGTCATCTTATGTTATCTTAATGTCCACGTGTATATATTTTTATATATATTTTGGCGTAACAACTCTGCGATCGGCCCTGGCGCAGATGTTTTTTTACGCCCCCACCTTGTTGTTACCGTAGCGGCTATGACTGTGAACTTCTCTATAACATTTGCCAAAAAATGGTTGCATAGTTGACGTCAACAGGTTCGCACACATTTCCGCAAATGATAAAAGCAAAGTCAGGAAGAACAAGTAATATGTTTCAAAGCATGTTTCCCACCAGTGATACGCTTCAGAAAAGGAACCAACTTTTAATCAGTTGCAATTGGGTAAAATTCAGTTCATAAGTTAAATGCTTTCTGCATGAGTAAAGTTAGGCCTTGGGTGACAAACATCTGTAACTTGTGCTATGGTTTATTTTATCAGCGATATCAACTGGGCGCCTCCCACCTTCCAGGCGCTGTGGCGCTGTGGTACACCACCAGCTGCATCGTTAGAAGGTTTGCATTTTTGCTAAATTTTGTATGTTATCAACACTCTTTTTGGTTTAGTACTAATTGGGAAATGTCAGGTATTACTGTTTTATTGAATGATACAAGTTAGTTGCCAGTTTATCAGTACTGGAATTTGTAATGACGACTGAAAATTTAAAATGTAAAGAAGAGAGGGGAGAAAACACCCTTCAGCAGAGAGCACTCTGCAACTTCCCTGTTGACAAAAAACAACAATAAGCTGATCCAATCAGAGTGAAGAGTGTAAATGATTAAATAAATAACAAGTGTTACGCAAATCTGTTTGTATTTCGTGTCTCTGGAAGAAAAACAATATTGGCTGATATGTTGGAATATCAGATTTACAAATCACCAAATGTTGGTGTTTGTATCAATCTTAAAAATCTTATATTTGGTTGGCCTATAGAATTAAGACTAACCAAAAAATCGCTCTTTGCCCACAGTTTCGAACTGCTTCCAAAAAGATATTTTTGTTTATTGGAAACACTTGTGTTGTTCGGACAATCAAGACAGCCCTTAATGCCACTGCGACTATGTTCTTTAATATTTTCAAGTAAATTGTTTTAAAAAACAATCATGAAAATCAGTACCAGATTACTTCTGTTTTAATTTATTGGTGAAAGTCCAATTTGTACTACATTATATATATATATATTGTAGTTAATATTTAATTATTAGCAACTCTTAAAACTCTTCTTTGTTTCACTTACCATTGATCATAAATTCGGTGACAATAAGAATGGGCTCCTTAGTGACAACAGCATGAAGTCGTACCAGTCGGTCATGCCTCAACTGCTTCATCAGGTTGGCCTCCTGAAGGAAGGCCTCAGGCGCCATTGTCCCCTCCTTTAAGGTCTTAATAGCAACCTTCTGGGTGTTCTTGTAGTAACCTGCCAAATAATTCAAACAGAATGCTTTATTGACTTTGCCGTCTTGGTTTATTAGGTGTCTTCAAACAGTTTGATCGGTGGCTTTCCCTTACCCATCCACACTTCCCCAAACTGTCCGGCCCCCAATTTCTTCACCATTTTCACTGTCTCTCGAGGAATCTCCCATTCATCATGGGCCCATGGCTGCTGAGGGGCCATAGGCTTACAGGGAGCATACAGTCGCTGACATAACCCATCTGCCGTGTCTGCACCCAAATACGATACATTCAGATATAACAAACAAAAATCTTTTCCATCTTTCTTTGCACAAGTGATAAATATAGTTACAGAAACTATACATCTCATCTTTCATTAGATAATTCTAAAAGCATGTTTGTTCGTGCATTTCTTTTTCATAAGTTGATCTTTGAGACAACCTTTCTCAAGATCTGGCCTGCTTATCTTGTGGTTTAGTCGCAGGAGTGGAAAGACTATCACTCCTCTCACTCAGGAAATGCACAACACATCACAAGGGTCGAACTTCCCCCTTTAATTCAAAGTCACTGCAGATGTTTTAGAATTCAAAGCAGCAAGCTTAATATGAGTCCAATTAATGCAAGATGCAGGTTTTACAATTATAAATGCTGAATTGGAAACATGGAAACAGAAAATCCTGTGCATAGATATGGTTTCTTAAATTATACATCTCTGAAAATACAAACTTTTTGAGGGTGGAGATGTTGTATTTGTAGTTGTTACTTACGGGTATAGTATTGAACCAATTCCTGTAGGGTCGGGAACGTGTTGGAAGGGGAGATGTAGTAGCCACCTTTGTCCAAACAACGGATTTTGTAATGTTTTACTACATCTCCTCTTTCTCCTTCATAATCTTTGACTGACAGCGAGAATGACCCTGAGAGGGGAAAAAAGGACATTTGGGTTTATTGACCACAATGAAAATAAATAGAGGTAGCTGCTAAAAATGTGAGTTGTGGCATGATCTCGGAAAGATACTGATGGTGGTCACCTTTACAGGTCTCACTCTCTCGAATTAGAAAGGACCCTGGTTTATTTCCGGGTGCTAAAAGTAGCCTCTCGGTTTCTCTTCTGCCCAAATCCTTGAAAAACCATCTGCAAGAGAGAGCACCACAAAACCACAGAAGTCACTCTTCCTGAATATAATAATACAAAAACCCCGTATAACAGCATTAATCAATCAATAGATGTGTGCTACATTTCATTTCATAATATTTCAAGCTTACTTTTCCACTTCCAGTGTATCTGCTCTGGCTACATAATTCGATGGTATCAAGCCTTCTTGTCCAGTCGTCAGCAGTCGGGCCAGCCACCATTCTCCGGTTCTGTACACCAGACAAACATGCCGAATTCATTTTATTTCTCTGTGCGCTTTCTTTATTGTCACTTTCACTACTGTGGGAACCATAGAACGAGACTTACTCTTGCAATACTTTAAGTTTGTCTCCCTTTCTGAAAGGCAGATCACTGTCGTTGGTCGCTTTGAAGTCGTGTTGTGCAATAAATATAGTGTCATCTAAAGGAAAGAAGAGCACAGAGTTTCTTTAAAAGTGTATTTTTAATCTAATTTTTACCTGACGTGATCCTGTGTTCTAACATGCGCAATTTGTGGCGATATTGTTTTCATTCTCCGAGCAACCGCTGTGTTATTTTACATCTGTGACATTAACATTACTTTCATGTGTTTGCAATCTCATCTATTCCCCAGAAGAGAACAGAGGAAATTCAACCAAGATTTTGATCACAAAACTGTAGCTCTTATTACTGCCACTAATGTCTCTTAACGCAGCAGCAGTTGGGTCCGTGAATGCAGGCCTGTCACTTTCCACTATGATGGTTGATATATGCAAGGAAGTTTGTGATTACCATTATTTGTATAGGCGTTTCCACTTCGTCCCTTGAAAGAATTGGGAGGAAAAAAAGAAGACTTTGATTATGTCCAGTGTGTCAAGTAAACCTTTTGAGGTAATTAGAGTAAAATTAGTTTCACATCCGAGTAAATCTTTTTAGTGTTTTACTTACTATATGGTTTGATGACGGGGAGGCGTGTGATTTGTGTTTTCCTTTGCGGAATCCTTCTTCTTTTTCTTGTTTCTCGCCACTGCAAGTGCAGCCCATCCTGCGTGTTTGGTGGAAACCTCTTTTAGCTACGTTACATGACGCTAACATTTACTAAAATCACATATCTAATTACAGAATGCACTGTTTAGTGTAGTATCAGTAAACAATGATCCAATAAGTTTCTGGAAAGAGACTCACATAGCTACAATGTGCTTATTACTTTGCTGTTACCTGATCAAACAGATGAGCTTTACTGCTGCTGTTTTTAGTCTCCACTCCTCCCACTGCAGGGCCTGCTCTTTGACTTCATGCCCGGTGCTGGAAAATGACATCTAATGACTCAAAATTGCTAAAATGTATTTAGTGAGCGTCTCTTTAGGTGTATCGCTTGGTAACAGGTGACCCAAGAAAAATAATAAAATTGAAACAAGAAAACAAAAAAACTAAAACTGGCTCTCAAAAGAGGAAGTGAAAATGTGTTTACAGCTCTTTACCATTGCATTAGCATGTACAGTTTACGGTGGGGCTTCATTGTCATGTTCCAGTTAAAAATAGAGGAAAAGAAAACGGCTAAAAATAGCTAAAAACACACTGGTGTAGAAATGTCACCAAACTAAGTGATGGTGTTAAACAAGAACTGTTGTTTATCTGAAGCAAGTTGTATGAGGTGTTAATGTTAAAAGTTAAAAGTGTTTTTTAGATCACAAAGTCAAATATAGTTGATGTAATGTGTATTACAGAAGCTAAAGATAATGACTGCACATGCAAATACACAACACTGATAAAATAATGATGTAGCAGATTTGGACTGTGTGTGTTTTATACTGTAAGCGTAAGTACCGTATTATGAATATCGATGGTTTAATTACGTCTTAAAATGGAAAATTACACCTAAAACAGCAAGAGCAGTGCTTTAATATTCAGTGGTTTGTAATAACAAAATGTCATGTGAAGAAATGCATGACTTTAGGGAGGCTTTACACAAACCGTTGACTTATGGATTTCACCCGAAAGAAAGTGATAATTGGAATGAAAATTAATAATAATAATTAGTCTTGATACTTTTGCCAATTTTCTACCGCACATATTTTATCATCCACGTTATGCGTTATGTTTTGTTTAATTTGTGATGTGTTTTACCAACATTGTACAACATTATTTAAATAAAATAATACTTACACTATTATGTTCACCACTACCTCACAATATCTAGAAATTCTCAGTCCCTGTCACTGCTCTATAACGTCATATTTTCATTCAGCAGATAAATACCTTTAGCTTGTCTTTGGCTCGTGTCTTCAGAAGTACTCCAGATGCAAAATGTCTTCAATTTCCTCATTGAAAACTGAGTGCTTGTCAGTGTGTCACTCTCACTCACTCATTTTGGTTTGGAAAGTTTCTCTCTCTCTTTTGCTCTGCTCTAATTTCTCTCTCTCTCTAACAGTGAAGACCAGGACCTCCCCTTGGGGGTTACATTCAGTTTACTGGAAACAGACAGCAGTTTGCTTTTTTATCTGCTCTCTTATATTTCTCCCTTGATTCTCAGGCAGATGATCTACCTACAGAGTGCAAAAATAATCTTCTGATTAAACTTCACTTGCAGTAGTTACTCCGCCCCAGTCCTGCAATTAGTCAGTGAGCACAACTGATAACTGTATTTCATCTATTAAAACTCACAAATGTATGGTCCTCAAAGTTATTGGTCAAGAAGGACTTTAGGTTAGTTATCAGTAGAGCTCGTTGTACTTCAGAATGTGTAGATGCGGTCAATGATTTGCAAAATTTGTGCCTGTGATCTTTTTTTAAAAAATGCAAATGACCTTTGGTATCAAATCAACAATGCGATGGAAAAAAGAAACGTCTGCACTGTTTTGTATTGTGTGTCTGGGTGATTGGTGTTAAATGTAGGTGTGGTGGAGTGTTGTCTGCTCAAGTGTATAAGATGCAAGATAAAGAAACAGGGCATGGTTTCCATGACACACATTTCAGTTCCTCTGCTGGCCTCTGCTACTCATATCTTTACCTTTCAGTGTCAAGAAACATGTTTACAGTAATACTGTAAAACAATACACAATTCGAGCCACAAGAGGGAGTGTTTAGCTACTAGTGGGATGTGCAACCACCCTGGTAATATACCCCTTTTATAAATTTTATGCAAGTTTTAATGTCAAAAAATTGATTGCTATTGTGTTAATTAATATTTTTATTGCAGTAACAATAGCAACAAATGAGGGCCTTGCAGCTCTTCTTTTGCCTATATTGCCTGATGACCACAGAAAACAGTAAAGTGTGAATGTGTATATCCAAAAAATGCACCCAGTTTCAGTCTGTTTCCATGTAATAACAGAGCAAGATTTCACAATTCCCATTTACTGATTTACTGATACTTTTTCATTATAAAGGCTGTATGCAATAAGTTCTATTACACAGGAAACCCCAAAATAGTTAAATATAGTCATATGAAAATGTTATGCCAGCACTCTGTGCAGTACTGTAAAAAACAAACAACACTCATACGGCTTCCATAGCAATAAAGAAGGTAAAGGTAACCCAAGAGCCACATCTGAGACTCTAAATGCCTCATTCAGTGCAGCATGTTTACAAAACAACTGAATAAGTATGGCCGGTTTGAAAAGGTCACAAAGGGGAAACGCTCTTCTCTCTAAAATGAGCATTTTAGGCTTGCAAAGATGGATCTGAATAAACCTAGACTACTTAAATACTGTCTTTTCAACCAACACGACCAGCATGAACATGTTTGGCCATGATGCTTTTGCCAAACAAACCAAAACCAAACACAGCATGTTATCACAAACGCCTCATACCACTGTCTAGTATGGCGGTTGGGTACCTTGCAGGTATCGACTCCACCATGAACTCACCGTTAAACCAAAGTGTTTTAGAGTCAAATGTGAGGTCATCTGTCCAACAGCTAAAGTTTGGCTGAAACTGGATCTTGTACAATAATAGCTGGACAATGCACAGCAGCAAACCTACAAGAGTATGTCTGAAAAAATCAAGATGTTTTAGTGACCCAGTCAAAGTCCAGACCTCAAATGCTGTTACAGGATATTAAGAGAGCTGTGCATACACAAATACCTTAATTTCAATTTCAATTTCAATTTTATTTCTATAGCACATTTAAAAGTCACAGGTACAACAAAGTGCTTCACAGACGAGCCATACTTGCAGGTTTACAGCAAAAGAAAACAATCAACAACAAAAAATACAGTTATAGGATGGTACTATTGCAACAAGCATGAACCGGGAAGAAATTAAGCTAAGTAGTTTGAAAGGCAAGCTTAAACAAATGGGTTTTTAACCGTGATTTGAAAGATTGAATAGTTTCCGACGCACGGACATCAACCGGCAGGCTGTTCCACAGTTTTGGTGCAGCAAAAGCAAAGGCACGATCCCCCTTCGTCTTTAGTCGAGACATTGGTTGCATTAGGAGCCCCTGATTAGAGGATCTGAGTGCCCTTGTAGGGATATATAAATTAAGAAGGTCAATCAAATAACTGGGTGCCAAGTTATTTAAGATTTTAAAAGTGTATAGAAGAATTTTAAAAACAATACGGTACTTGACAGGAAGCCAATGGAGGTTAGCTAGAATAGGAGTGATATGATCCTGTCTTCTAGTGCCGCTTAAAAGGCGTGCTGCGGCATTCTGGACTAATTGTAGGCGTTGGATGAGGGAGAGTTGGAGGCCTAAGTAAAGAGAATTACAATAGTCCAGTCTAGAGGTTATGAAAGCATGAATGAGCCTTTCAAGGTCCTTGTGTCGTAGGTAAGGCATTGCCTTCGAAATTTGGCGTAGTTGGTAGAAGCTAGTTTTTACCACTGCAGCCACTTGCTTATCTAATTTGAGGGAACTGTCCAGCACTACTCCCAGATTTCTGACAGTAGACGATAGATGACTGGCATAAGAACCTAAGGTCCCTTAAGAAGCTAGTGTTAACTAGTGTTTTTCATATAAATATTGCAATGTATGAAATGAGTGTTATGACAATGTTCTTTTTCACACGACTGTGTGTTGCTTATAATGACTTCTCAATGCAATACCACCAAATACTTAATAAAGATACACTTTAGGTTAGTGAGTCGAGCATCGATAGGACATCTTTCTGCTGGTATATAAAATGGTTACTGGGCAAAAATGTGGCCATAATTTAATCTTATGTTAGTTAGCTTACTTTTAATGGTTCTGATACTATTGTTGTTTATAGCACTAGTCAAAAGGAGACTTAGGTTTGGCAGTATATATTTTCTTTGGTTTTGTTTTAATGTTGCCTGCAAATAGAAGGGCATACAAGGAATTAATAGGCAGTTCTGAAATACATATAATGTCTGTTTATTTATTGCTTCCCGATGTTCCCCAGTGTTGACACTAGAGGGTGTAACCAGACTTATTCTAATCCCAGATTGTCCTTACAGTAGGTCAGTTCAAAGTTGGGGAATCATTTGTGACTAATTCTTGGCGTTTCTATGTATATATGACCTTTACAATGACATCACCTATAGAAGCATAGTGTTGAACCGTTGTGGATTCCTCTGTGTGTTGTATGTGGTGCAGGTGTGCAGATGTGAAATCGAATGCAAACGTGACTTATCTGGGGCAAAAATTTAGCAAGATGGTGTGTGGTCAGTCTATCAAAGTACAACAATGCTTTGGTTTTTCACACCATACAAAACAGTTAACCAGGTCTTTCCTTTTTTCACCACACAATGCACTGCCAAGGGAATTCACCCCTCTTCTTCAGAGTGAGACAATAAACACAAAACAATATGTCCTTGAGTTATCTAGCAGTAATTATGACCCTTTCATGTCTCCCGTGCATGCTAAATTGCTATTAAATATTGAGAATAAATCAAAGAACCGTATAAGGAAGATATCAGTCACAGTATACTGTAACCTATAAGTGCACCGAACAATAAATCTTGCAACACCGGAAGTGTTTGTTTCCTATGGGGGGGTTTATACAACACACAACGTGGGGATATTACTCTCTGGGCAACACTTCACAGGTTTTTGTTTGGACCACCTGTGCTGTGTGTGGGGATTGTGCTATGCTGTAGTTCACTGAAGGAACAACCTTGCTTCACTGTACACACATGTACACACATTTACACAAAGCAACACACACACACAGGCTGCAGGTGCATGGTGAGTGTTATTGAGTGCGTCCTGGTTACTAACTGCCGTTTCTCTTTATACTCTTTTCTTCTAGTTTTCCATCAGCCCTTGTTTTCTTCCCAGGGCTTGGCGGATGCTCGTGTACAGCTCTGTTGGGGTCCCCAGACATTGCATCCTGCCTGCAGAAGGGTCATAAGTGGCCCCACAGGATAACCTGAACAACAGTGGGAAAGAAAGGGAGCGTGGGTCTCCTTTAGTAAATGCACTTCTGACCACCTCTGTGCCAAAAGTATACATGCTGCCAATAGATACTTTCAACTCCCATTATTAATGTGAGTGTGCACTGCGTGTGACTGCAAATGTGCGTGTTTTATAATTGTGTGTTAGTGGGGGTGGGGGTGTTTTCAGAAAAGCTCTACAGTGATTTCTGTGCAGCAAGCTAGTGTTGTTTCAAATCTTACCATAGGTTTTATTTATTTAGATACACAGACAGACACACATCCACTCACACGTGTACTTTTTGTCCATTTTTGATTGTGGTCCCCACAAGATGAGTAATACCTAGATCACGCACATTCACACGCACGCACTTTCCTCAATTTTGATCCCCCTCCGCATCAGAAGTGGTCCCTCTTTGACTTCCTCTCAGTGTGGGAACCTTTTTTATCCTCTGTCACACATAGACTGAGAGAAGGTCTTTCTGTTACATTTGCCATAAAAAGACAAAGTGATTGTCAATAAAGAAGGAACAATTGAGCTCCCCCGATGTATTGAAAACCTTTTGCTGAACCTCCAGGATGTTCATGAGTTTTAGTTGAGCTTCAGTTTTCCTTGTACTATTTTCCCATATTATGCTCTTTGTACTGCAGACATAACACACCACTGGTTCAGCTGTATTATAGCTTCATTTGTCAAATTCACTGTAATAGCACTTTTAATCAGACAGTATACTGTATATAAGATAGCAGCTATAATTTGCTGAATTCAGCATGTTTATCTAGCAGTTATTTCTTCCTTTGCATATTTAAGGTGAAAATAATGCATGACTATAAGATTCTAAGTTACCAGTAGCTGCACTGCCCTTAATTAAAGGCTGCTTATGAAACTTTCAAAAAACACATGCAGTAGGATTTTGCATTAATGTACTTGGGAGCAAATCTGTGCAGCTGTTCCAGGGGCAAGTTGCTCTGAGGTAAACATAGCTGCGGGAAAACCCCTTATTATTGTGCTCCGGATGACGTTCCTCACTCTTCCAGTGTTTACTGTGGAAATTATCCTGTGCCAGCGGGCAGGTGCTTCCTCAAAAGGTCTTTGCTTTTCCAGAAGATTTGAGGATTCAGTTCATCTCAGCAAATCAAACACTCCTGCAACATTCTTGCCAGACAGTAACAAATATTTTTATTCGATAGGATTAGAATTAAATGCTGATGACATTTCGAATTGAAAACAGATTCTGCTTTCAGTGAAACTCATTTTGAAAAACAGTTGATCACATTTCCTCCTCTGTAAACAAACTGGGACTGCCCTTATCGCAGACAGCTTCCATCTCTAATCTGGAGCATGTTTAAACACATAACTATGATTTAAATGAGCTCGTTTATATAAGACTATGCTTTGCTACATATTTTAAGAAAGAGTTATTTAGTGGGCACATTGACATATAATGTAAAAGATCTCTATTCTCATCCCTGCTTACTAAATGGACAAAAAATACCTGTTGGTTGCTGGACTAGACTAATTTTTTTGACTGGTGTGGTGACATCGCACGCTTCTTACGGTTGGCATTATTTCTGCTGTTTGGTACAGCCAAAAGGCCCAAACAACACAAATGAATTGTTGAAACACAGTAAGTCAAATAAGCTCAGGTGAAGCCTAGCAAATAGCTAGCTACTTAGTCAGCACAACTGGCCACACCTCTAATAATAGAAACTTTAAGCCTTAACAGAACTTGAATGGGTGACGTATAATAAAAACCTCCATGTTCTCTGATACACAC
The DNA here is from genome assembly GCF_057381845.1 of Rhamphochromis longiceps. Lineage (NCBI taxonomy): Eukaryota > Metazoa > Chordata > Actinopteri > Cichliformes > Cichlidae > Rhamphochromis > Rhamphochromis longiceps. The sequence continues at coordinate 9,084,545 of NC_140571.1, read as the reverse complement.
CCACGTTGGAACAGTGTCTCGTACCAGGTTAAACGTTTTTTAATTTCAGCTATAATGCTACAGTCATGCTAGGGAAAATGACAGCTAGAGACCACAGAACAACAAAACATTTTTCTTGATGTATTCAGTGAGTGTGCGATCTTTGAAAAGGTTTGAAAAGGGGACCTTGCAGACAATTGTCGCCTTCAAAGCATCTCCGGTGCATGAAGATTGCGAAAAAGTCAGTAAGACTGAAACAGTCTGCCCAGAGCAGCTCGGAGAGCGAATTTGTTACATTACTCCTTAGATTACTTTCATGTTATTCTGTAACATGACTTTAAATGAACTATCACATAATTATCAATTAAGAACAATAAAGCTTAAGCTAACATGCGGTCACAAATCCCTATGCTAATGAGGGCACGCACAATCTTTCTTTGAGGGTTTTTAAGTTTTAACTAGTGCTGTCAGCGTTGATCTCGTTAAAATGACGTTAACGCCCATAACCGTATTAACCCCGCAAATCTCCGTTAGCGAGTTAGCGCGGATTGCCCTGTGCGTGGGGCTACACGGCGTCAACGTGCTACCGCGGTTAGCGCGTTAACGTCATTTTAACGAGATTAACGCTGACAGCACTAATTTTAACATAGAGTCGACAACACAAAGCAAAGCTGAAAACTACCCCCAAAGACACATCAAGTTGATCGCCACAGTGATTTTACAGTAGTAACATGTACAGTTAAAAATTGAGGCTGCAAGCCTGACTGCTCATCAACACCTTTATTAGCTGTTGAAGTTGAGGCTCTGGTTGCTGGGCTGGGGTCAGCATACACTGAGCTTCTAACCTAACTTCACTCTAGGTTCCTTGCTAGCTTTGCGTTAGCATGCTGTCTGTCCTTGATGCAGTTTAACATCATACTCTTGTCCTTTCTTGTCCTTTTATTGAATAGAAATAAAAACATTAGGCCCCTAAGCAATTGTTCTCATCTCCACACATGAATTGAAATTTTCTGATTGTTAAACAAGAAGAGAATGCACGTTTGATGTTTGTTTTTCTTTCTATCCCCATAAACTGAAGAACCTTTGCAACCCGAGTAGTTACATCATTTTAACTGTACACACATTATTGAAAAATAAAAATGTGATTATAGTTGCACTTCATACCCAACAGTATGGGGTGCTGTTTGCAAATTGAAACATGCTGAAATTAACAGCAACATTTTTCCACAATTTAGCTGAAAACATTGGAAGATCTGTTTTGTTGGCCATCCAAAGGTTCAGCAGTAGTTCACCCTTCAGCAGCTGCAGTCTCCACTTCACAATCGCCGCAGCATATGTGCAGCTAAATTGCTGGACATGCTGGTATGCAAGAAGTGAAGCAGCTCATGGTGTTGAGAAGTGACCAACAGGGAAGAGCAGGCACACAACCTAACCACTACCAGCACACTTTAGCCCTGGAGGTTTTTGTAAAGCTTTTATTTTGGTATTTCCAACATATACAATAAATGTGCATGTTAGCTAAAGATTTAGTTTCCCATAACATTTAGATTTAACACAAAATTGTGTTTTAAATATAAAAAGCTAAATATTTTAGTAAATTTTGTAAAAAGTGACTTGAAAAATATGGTTTAGTAAGGTTTTGAGCTAAATGTGGAAAAATGTTGCTGTTAATTTCAGCTTCAGTTTCAGTTTGCAAACAGCGCCCCATACAACAGTGACCATCAGTGTGCAATCAGTCTGCCATCAGATTGCATTTGAATGGAGTCAAGTTGTAAATTACATAAAAGCTGTTTGTGATACTCAGCGATTAATTGTGATAAAACACTGACCTTTCAGTTTGCGATTGACTGTGGTTACCCAGAGGTTGAAGGTGTTACCTTCTTGGCTGATCCAGATTAGCTTCATTTTTCAGCCCCAGAGGATGAGACTTTGTTTTAGCTTGTTTAATTTTAGCTTAGTTGTATATGATGCGTCCACAGACCAACTTTACCATGCCACTGGAGATATTAAATAGATATTTAACTCCCTAGCAGCTAGCTATTTAATAAATTTGGCACACTGGTAAACCACCGGGTAAGCAATATCCTTTATTAATCATTTATTAATCAATCAAAAAATGAAAACCCTCTTTTAGGTTCAGTGACACAGTCAAATTTGCTAGACTAACTAAATGACTCAGCAGTGTCCTGGATAGGCAGAAGCTGTGCCAGCTTGTTAGCGACATGCTACACACTTGTCTGCACACTTGCCTGTCTCACTAAGGATGTGGTAAGACATGCATTTTCATAACAGTCCTACGCAGTAACCAGACTACTTGTGCTGGTCCATATTCATATTCCAGACCAGAATGTGAAAACACCCAAACACAGAAGAATTTTTAAAAAGTTGTTAAGATTTTATATGCCTATTTTTATAGCAGCTAGCTTGCTGTTTTATCTATAAGAGTGTAAGCTAGTCATGGAGGGACTTTTATGTTGCACCCATGGTTTTGTATGAGTGTATGTTGCACCCATACACCCATAAAATGAAGTTCCATTTTCAATTTTTGCATACTCAGTTATTTCCCAAAGGGTCACCATAGCTGATTGATATGCATGACTTCGCAAAGATTCAACACTGAATGTCCTTACTGATGCAGTCATCCCATTTATTTGGGCTTGCAACCAGCACTAGTAGTAGTTAGCTTGAGTGGGGTAGTATCTGAGATCTTTTGCAAGCAAGATGAATGTGTTAACCACTACACCACAGAAGCCCTCGTGTCTGTGCAAAGATAGAGGGGGAAAAAGCAAACAAACTGCACTCCACATAACTGCACTTGTGAGTGTTGCTTTGTAGAGCAAGGAACTCTTGGACACAGATGGCACGTGCACCTGGAATGACTTAAGAGAGTACAAGCTATATTCTTATTTCAATTAGCTAGATGGAAAAGAGTGCTGCAAGTGACAGCAATGATCGACTGCAAATGGAAACACTGAGAGAGGCACATCCATCCGCTCTGTTTATCAGCTATTGCCAGTTACCAAAAGTTTATTCTGTTCATCTGGATGTAGCGTTTTCAGTGGGAGAAACGTTTCGTCACTCATCCAAGTGACTTCTTCAATCTCAGCTGACTGCAAGTTTCCCCAAGCTTAACACAGAGCCATTCCCCAACTCTCTGTGAATGGTACTCATGGTCATTGATCAGTGGGCTTTGATTAGTGGTTGTTGATGAATGGTCATGAGAATTTGCATAATTATGATTAAGGAACTGACCTCCTAGCCCATTGTTCCTTCAGTGGGCTGATTTCAGTCATGATGCAAATGTACTATATAGGGCTGGATCAAGTGACCATGTAACCCTTAGTTACTCAGCAGTAGGCCTAGACTGCTGGGGCTTCCCATGATGCACAGAGTGTTTCTTGTTCACTCAACTCTTTCACTCTCACTACTTTGCATTTAATCATTAGTTATTATTAATCTCTGGCTCTCCTTTACAGCGTGTCTTCTGTCCTGTTTTTCCCCTCAACTAATCACAGCAGATGGCTGCCCCTCCCTGAGCCTGGTCCTGCTAGAGGTTTCTTCCTGTTAAAAGGGCGTTTTTCCTTCCCGCTGTCACCAGATGTTTGCTGATAGGAAGTTATTGGTTGTTGGGGTTCTGCATTAGAAATAGTCTTAACTTTACAATATAAAGTGATTTTGTGATTTTGTGCTGTGTAAATAAAATTTTATTTAATTTTATTTAATTCACAGTAAATTGTGATGACTTATTAGTATAAAGTATTTCAAACTGTACCATGCTTTATAAAAAATAGTCATAGCAAACAATGTATATATATAAAAAAAATAATAATAATTTTAATCTATCATAGGTAGTTCCATAGTGTAGTGGTTAACACACACACTTGGCAAGTGAAAATTTCCTGGTTCCATTCCAGCCAGACACAAATCCCCTTTGGAATGTGTCAGGAGCGACATCCACCATAAAACTCTGACAAATTAAACATGCAGCCCCACACACTGTGGTGACCCCTTGTGGTAAGGGAGTAACTGAAAGTAGTTGCGATCTATTATAGGTAGCGTGCTTATTATGTAGTGGAGATTTTTTTTTAAGTTAAACATTTTATTTGGAAGCCTTAATTTGTTGTGTGAAATCTCAGCTTATAAAAGAACAATAAAATTACTTTCAAGTATGTTTAATATCAATATGTGCAGTACACTGAGCAAAGGTAATTCCCTGTACCACAGAAAATCACATAGATTCTTCATGTAATTACAGCTGAATCATCTAAAATACATAAGGGCAGGATGTTGTGATACATAAAACCCAGCTCTGGCTTTCATTACCATCTGCTTACACTGATGGCGATCATCTTCAAGTTTTGCTTTGTATATGCAACACTAGAGTACAAGAGTATATTACATACACAGCAGTACACCAAACACATAAATAAATATAATTCGTTTTTTCTAGGTTGCTGAGAAAACTTATTTTACAAGCTTTCTTTCCAAAAGAGTGTGGGTGCTGTATAAGACAGGTAGAAGCCAGAATCCATATATAATTGATTAGAAAAGGTTCAAAGACAAAATATATTGAACCTGAGAATTATATATTTCAAAAATCTGATAAATAAATAAAGATCTCAATTGATTTTTAAAGAACTTTTTATACACAGCACCCAAACAGTTTTGGGGTTATGGAAAATTACACATTTTTTTTGCATGCTTATAGTAGAATCAAAACCTATTTGGTTAAATAGGATACATTCAAAACACCCACAGTCCTGCAGAAAATGTTAAGCAGCAAAACATGTAAAAGAACTGCAGCAATTCTGACAAAAATTGCAGTATGTGTGTGCATGTGTGACATTTGTAAGTTGTTCACAGGAACGGGACCATACTGTCAAGTTTTGGAAAGCATAGCTCATAAACAGTGCCGTGTTCTGTCTAAGGCTCAGAATTGCAGGTGATATGTAATAAAATACTCTATGATTTAGTTTAGATATGCATTATATACATTCAAGTTTTTCATATTGTTGCATGAGCAGTTTGTGTTCTGCAGATACTAGAATTTGCTGTAGTATCTCATCTTGTGTGCTTGTCATGTTTAGTACTTGTTAAGTAGAGCCTAATAGTGCTACTTAAGATTTAGGATAATCTACATCAATCCTTTTGCTTTTTTTCATTTAGGAGACCTAACCTAAAATATTAAGAATACCCCTCGTTTTTTTCTCCCATGTCTCACTCTCTATCAGTCACCTTCAGCTTTGGCAGAGTCACGGTCAATTCAAAACAACTTCTTTTTCACACTCTTTGTCTCAAGGCTTTTAATGTCATCTTGGCTGTTTATTTCAGGCTCTGAATCTTCAATGTCAGCGTAAGTGCCGTCCTCAGATTCTGCGGTCTTTTTGATCAAAGTATCAAGTGGCTTTAGCGCTTCCTTAGGTACTATGTTAGCTACATCTTGATTGTCTATCTTGCTGGTAACCAAAGGAAGCTGTATGTCACCACTTTCTTCCCCTGGTTCATCTGAGTCTTCCTCTGCTTCGTCTTCTCCATCAGCTGAATCTCCCTGTTTTTCACTCCAGTCTTCATTGGGTGTCTCGGTTTCCTCATTCTCCTTTTCAGAAGCATTGGAATCCTCTTCATTATTATCATGACTTCCATCTGGGATGTTAATACATTCACATTGTGTAACATCATCCTCTGGGTTGTTTTCTCTGATTTCTTCTTTGGTTTCTGATTTTTCCTCCATCTCCTCATCCTCTTCTGGTTTAAGCTCCACTACATCATTAGTATCTTCTTGACAAGTGACATCACTTTCTGGGCATCCACTCTCTGGTTTGTTGGAATTATCCTCTGATTCACTGACAGCATTCTGTCCTTCATCTTGCTCGGATTCATCTTCTGTATCGTCTGTAGATTCCACCTTTCCCGTTTGAGTTTCTTCAGCCTCCTCTCCTGCAGATGTACCTTCTGCTCCAGATTCTTCCCTGCTGTCACTTTCATCAGTCTCATTTTCTCCTGCTTCAGGCTGTCCTGAGTCTTCCTCTGTGGTTTCATGCTTTTCAGTCTCGCCCTCTGTTGTTAAAGCCTCTGTGCAATCTTCACAAGTCAATTCATTTTCACCAGATTCCACCGCTTCCTTTCCAGGTTCTTCCGATTCATCTCCAGTTGTTTCACCTTCTACTAGCTTCTTACTGTTATCTTCATCATTTTCTTCTTCTTTACATTCTTCATTAGCACTGCTTTCTCCGATCTTTTCAGACGACTCTGTCTTGTCTGACTCATCACTGGTTTCATCTGCTTCGTCTGCCATTTCATTTTCGCTTGTGGCAGCAATTTCCTTTTGCTCAGCAATCTCACCCTCACTTAGTTTTTCATCCATTCCCTTCACGTCCGACTCATCTGAACTGGTGTCTTTGTTAAATTCGTGCTCGGCATCTGTCACATCTTCTGCTGCCTCTTCCTGAGCGACCTCAACAGCAGCTTTCTTCAGCTCATCTTCACTTGTGACAGCACTCTCTTTTGCTTCAGAAACCTCATCTTCTGACTCAGATTCACTTGCGCTGGCGGTGTCCACCGCCACTGCTGTGTCTGAGTCATGTTCAGTTGTTGCAGCCTCTTCTGCTGCACCATAATCTTCAGCTTCATTGTCACTTGTGGTTCCTTCCACGTTTTCTTCAGCAGCAGCGCCTCTGTTAGGTTCATTCTCGGTTGAAACAGCAATCTCTGTTTCGATCACCCGCTCATCTTCGGTTGTTTCTTCAGCTGGTTCTGTGGTGTCATCCTCCTCTGTTGTCTCATCTTCATTTGTGGTGGCATCTAGGTCCTCTCCTGAATCATTTTCAGTGACAGCACCAATCTCTTCACTATTGTCAGCATCTTCTGCTTTAACAGCTTCCTCATTGTCAGTTGCTTCCACTGCAGTTTCATCCTTTGAGTCACCTTTTCCTGCTGAAGAAATCTCTTCACTTACAGCTGTCTTGTCTTCAGCTGATGCTGCTCGATCTGGTTCTTCTGACAATTTGTTCGTGTGATTGTTTTCACCCTCAGACTCCTCTGCACTGATAGCAGGGATCTTCTCTTCATCAGTGACTGTTCCTTTTTCCACAACCTCGTCTTCCTCAGATTCACGCTCACTTGTGGCCACCATGCTGCTCTCGACAGCTACATTTTCATCTTCAGCTGTGGATGCTTCATAAGTGCCTTCCGTAAGTTCATGCTCACTTGTAGCGGCTGTCTCTCTTTCTACAAGAAACTCATCTTCAGTTGTTGCTATTTCAGATGGTTCATTTGACAGATCGTTACTTGTGACATCATTTTCCTCTTCTTCTTCATTTGTGGTGGCATTTAAATCTTCGTCAGAGTCATCTTCGCTGGTAGCATCAGTCTCTTCTCCATCATCAACCTTCAGTGATTCCACAGCTTCCTCACTCTCTGATTCATGATCAGTTGAGGATACCATAGCAGTATCTTTGTTTTCAATCTCATCTTCAGCATTTTCATGCTTTGATTCTGCTTTTCTTGTGAGACCAGTCTCTTTTTCTGCAGCTGTCTCATCCTCAGCTGTTGCCGGGTCACCTGGTTCTTCTGTAGATTCGTCACCTGTAGCTGTGTCAGTGCTTTCATCTGCAGACTCGTCTTCACTAACGGTAGACATTTTCTCTTCTTCAGGGAGTATTTTTTCTTCCCAGACTTCATCTTTCCCTTCTGTGGTGGCTTCTACTGCTGTATTTTCATCTTCAGTAGTAGTATCTTCAGCAGACTCCTCATCTGACTCATCTTCACTCAAACTGGCAGTCTCATTTTCTGCAGTAAGTTTACCTTTACACCATGCTTCTTCTTCTTCTTTTAAAAATTCATCAACTATAGCTAAGTCTTCATTCACTGCTTCCTCCTGCATCATATGCACTCTCTTCTTTACCTTAAACCTCCCTGATTTACTTTCTTCTGGCATCGGATTTTGTTCAGCTGTTGCTCCTGCAACGTGTGTGTCTTCATCTTGAACCATGGTACCTTCAGCAACATCTTCCTTAGACTTATCTTCACTTGAGGCTTCAGTGTCTTCACTTTCATCTTCTTCTGTTGGTCCATTTAGCGGTTCATCAGCTGTTGCATCACTTCCATCTGCTTTCATCAGCTGGTCTTTCCGAATTCTCATTTGCATGATCATCTGCATTGATGGCAGCAATGTATTCTTTACGGTTAACCATTCCTTCTTTGCTGCTTCTGCCTCAGGTTCATGTTTAGCATCAGATGTCAGAGTAGTCTCTTCTGTTGAAGTCTCTACTGTGTCTTCCTTAGGGTCATCTTCACTCGTAACCACAATATGTTTTATTAGAGCACTCTTATTATAATATACACCATCTTCTTGTTTTGGGAGTTCATCATTTGACCTGATAGCTTCAGCAAATTCTTCTCCATTTGTGGATACAATTTGCACAATTTTTCCTGATTCTTTTGGTTCATGTAACAATTCATCAGCTGTGGCATCCTTTTCATTAGCCCTCATCTTCTGCATGATCAGCTGCATTGATGGCAGTATTATGTTCTTTGCTATCAAACATTTATTCTTTGCTCCTCCTTTGTCATATTCCTGTTTAGCTGTTGATGCCAAAAACGACTCTTCCACTGACATTTCTTTCTGAGTCTTATCTTCGCTTGTTTTATCACCTTTTTGTTTTCGCAGTTCATCACCTATGTCATTGGCATCATTCTCCTCCTTATTTTCTTCAGCAACAGTTTTTTCAGGCATTTCTTTGGCAACATGTTCTTTTGCGTCATTCTTTTCAGAAACCTCATCACGAACTGCATCTTGACTCATATCATCTGCTTCCTTTTCATCTGCTGCAAATTCAGAGATATCTTCAGGGCCTGGATGTACTTCTCGCACTTCCCTTAAAGCTTTAACAATAACTTTTTCCACAAGGGTTTCTGCCGCTTGAGTTTCATGAATATTTCCAGGGTGAGATGCACACTTGATTGCCGTGGCAGCAGGTACAGGTGTCATCGAATCTCCCTGAAGAGGTGTCCTACACGTCATTTTTTTCTTAATGCACGATTCGCATTGACAGCATTCATCGCCGTTTTCACTGCGCTGGTCACTATAAGACGTTCCTGTTGCTGAATCGTCACTTTTTTCTGCATGTGAATCAGTCGATGGTTTGAGGTTGACCTTCAGTTTCCGTCTTCTCTCTTCTGCTTGTGTCGTTGAAACACGGGATTTTGTCTCTCTTGGAGGTCTCGGTTGGCCTTTTTGGCCTTGAATTTTCCACAGTTCTCTGTCAATACTTGCTTGGATTCTTTTGTGAACCTCAGCTCTAAGTTCATTAATCGTACTGTCAAGTTGCTCACTATCTCCCAGGTTCCATCGAGTTTTGAACTCATTCATCGCTTTGATATAATGAGTCATGAACTGTTTTTCAATTTTATTTAATAAGGTTAAGACCCAAGCAGGATCATCTTGTGAAATCATTTTAGCTAGCTCTTCTCTTTCTATGAGGAGAAGGCTCTCAGAGTTGCTGTTCTCTGAAGAATCGGTTTCAGCTTCTGGAAGTTTTTGGCCCTCGCTGAAATTTCTTGCACTCTCGTTTGAGGAATGTGGTGTTTCAGATTGTTCTCTTGGACTATCACTGCTTGCTGGATAATCTTCCTTTTGCTCATCTTCACACATTCCTTCTGCCTTTCTTACTGATGTGCTCTGAACATCTGCATCTGTTTCAACTTCACACCCTTGTTGTACCTTCTTAAACATATCCACAGTGGCGTGAGGCTCAGAAACATCACCATTCACGTCATTGCCACTCTTTACACCATCACTGCTGTTCCCGGAGCCTGTGGAGCCACTGTTGACATCCACGCCAGACGATGACGTATGATTGAAATCATCATCTGCAAAATGGTGATCATCTTTCCGTAATGCATGTTCATTTTCAGGAGGATCACAAAGCCAAAGGGACTGAAGAATACCCATGAGTTCTTGATACCTTTCATTTTTTTCATTGGCATTTTTTGGATCATGGTCTATTAGCTGCAGCTTCACAAGGCAATCCAAAAAACCTCTAGCTGAGGAGCTCAGTTTACGTCCATAAGCTGGAGAAATTTCTGGTAAACTGTTGCATCTGTCTAGCTTCGGATTTAAAAGGACTTTCATCACTTGTATGGAAGAGTTAAATACTGTTGAGGCATTGTCTGCATCAGTAGAGGCGTTATCTTCCTTTGGTGTTTCTTTGCTTGTTTCGCAGTCATTATTAGGAAGACATTTCTTTGCCTCCCCTTCTACTGGGCCTTTTGAATTCTCAGTTGGATTGTTAACAGTATCCGCTGTGTTAATTTCTTCTGTTGTGGGGACAGTTTTTGGTCCATCGCAGTTTTCATTAAATTCCTCTACGTCCTCTAATTCACCCTCTGCTGGCAGTGATTTCAGCCATTCGTTTACAACCTCAGTAGGGGATGCGTTGGGTAGGCTGGATGGGACCAGGTCAAAATCATCAACTTCGGTGCTCTTATGCAGATATTTGCTGCTTCTGTCAGTTTTCTTGTCAGTGACACTTCCACCACTTTCCTTAGTATCCAGGTCACCATTTATCTTGTGAGGAACATTACGTTTTGAGTGACTGTGTGCTGGAGACTCACACATCTCTTTGATGATATCTGAACTAGACAGAGTTTGTGACAAGTTACTTTCATTTGACTCTGTGTGAGATATGACATGTTGTTCATTTTCTTTCTGCTGCTTTGCTCTCTGACTTGTTTCTGACATTGCTGAATGTCTTCCAGAGTTTGATTTGGCAGTAGATCGGCTCTTTTCCTTTGGCTTCATTACTTCTAAATTTAGTGGAGAAACACTGGTCCGCTCAGAAGAGACATCTGTAGTTGTGGCACTTTTCTTTCCACTGATCTCAGATGTTTTGGACTTTTTTGAAGATGATGAAGCCTTGGACTTCGTTGACATGGCTGTAGGTGCTCTGGTTTCATTTTCCCCAACGGTCACGATGGGGACATCTGATTTGCTTAAAATGTCAGATTTTGTTGATTTTACTGACCTTTTTGATTTTGCTGACACAGCACTCTGTGCTTTCTCAGATATCTCTTCAGTATTCTCTTCAGTAGGATGGCCAGAACTGTTTGTAGTAGTGATTTCTGGACCTTGTAATTTATTTGACTTTGATGAACTAACTGATTTGGTTGACATGGCACTGTCATCAGCTTCTTCTTCATGTCCAACCGTTTCAGTGGTGGTTGTTCCAGATATATTTGATTTTTTTGTTCTTCCTGAGGTGTTTGACTTCACTGATAAAACACTTGGACTCCTCTGTGCTGGATCTGCCTTATCAGCTACCTGCTCCAGCACTTTTGATTTCCCTGATTTTTGAGAAGTTCTTGTTTTTGCAGATACTGATGTTGCATTTGACTCAGTAGACATTGAGGTCATTGCTCTGTTCTCTGAGTCTTCTGCTGTATTTTCATCAGTGTCATTTAAACAATTTTCAGTAGATATAATGGAGGGACCAGTTGTTTCTTTCTCCACATTGGCTTCATGATTTTCTTTGCCTACAGAGGGTTTTGACTTAGCAGTTTTTGAAGAAATGTTGGATTGCAGTGATTTGGTGGATCGGGCTGATTTTGCTGACAAGGAGCTTAGAGATCTCTGTACAGTCTCCAAATCATTGGCATTGTTGTATTCTGAAGATATTTCACAAGTTGTCGAGCTCCTTGATGACACAGAAACATTTGAATTGTTTAATTTGGCCGACACGCTGCTTGGTGACCTCTCCTCAGTTTCTTCTTCAGCATGTTCCTCAGCAGAATTTCCAGCAAAAGCTCGAGATCCTTTTGCAGATCTCCTTGAACCACTTGACTTTGCTGACATAGAACTTTGTGCTCGCTCTACATTTTCTTTGTTAGCTGATGTACAACTTGTTGTTGTCTTTGCGCTTTCTTCGTCAGCACTTCCTTCACCTGGAAATGTGCCTTTTGATTTCGTAGATCGTGTTGAGGCATGCGACTTTGCAGATCCAGCTGAAATGGCACTAACTGCTCTCACTACATCTTCTGCCACATGCTCTTCAGCAGACACATCAGTGACTTCATCAACGTCTTCAGTAATATCAGAGGCATTGGATCTTTCTGTAACATGGGAAATATTTGATTTGACTGACATTACACTTGGAGATCTTTCTTCAGTTTGTGATTTGTCATTATCTTCATTGGAGGTCTCACAATTTGGTACATGAGAACATTTTGACTTTTTGGATTTTGAAGAAATATTTGACCTTATCGTTTGTGTTGACAATGAGCTCGCTCTTCCCTCAGACTCTGCATCAGCAATCTCAGTGCTGTGTTCAGAAGGGATAGTAGTAGCTTTTGATTTCTTAGATTTCACAGAAACATTTGACTTGGTGGATTTTGCTGATCTCTGTGATTTACTGCTTACAGGTCTTTCAGTATGATCAGAATCATGAGATATTTCTTCTACTGGGGCAGCCAATAATTTTGACTTATTGGATTTGGCAGAAATAGAGGATTTTGCTGACATTGCACTTTCTGCTCTGTTTTGAGGTTCATCCTCATCATTTCCTTGCGCTGGTAATTTATGCTGTGAAGCAACTTTTGAAGCTTTAGATTTTAGAGATATAGTAGATACATGGGATTTAGGTGTGGCAACTCTCTCTTCAGCTGGAGGCTCTGCTGAACATTTTGATATACCTGATATTTCAGAAAAATTTGAATCAGCCGAATGGAGTGACATTGAACTCACTGATCTGCTTTCAGTGTGCTCCTCTTTATTTTCCTTTTCTGCAATGCGATCACATTGAATGGCAGAAGATTTAGATTTTTTTGAAACTTCTGAAGTCTTTGACTTTGCTGATTTTGCTGAGCTGGCAGACATATTGCTTGGAGACCGATCTTCATGGTCCTCCAGATCACAGATATCGTTTTCATCTGGACAATGAAATACTTTTGACACTGAGGATTTTTCAGAAATAGCTGACTTTTCAGTTTTGGTTGACACTGCACTCGGTGCTCTTTCCTCAGTTTCATCTTTAGGGTCTCCTACATCAGCAGTATGCGCAACTGTGCCAGACTGATCTTCAGAAGCATTTGATTTGACCGATATTACAGAAGCATGCGATTGAGTGGATTTAACTGACAAAACACTGGGTGATCTCTCTGCAGAATTTTTAGATCTCTCAGAAACATGTGACTTAACTGACTTGACTGATAAGCTGCTTTGTGCTCTTTCTTCCCTTTCATCATAGATCTTTCTGTCCTCTTTAATTGGAGCATCAACAGATCGTTTTGACTTATTTGATCTTGCAGAAATATTTGACTGGACAGACAATGAGCTCATTGCCCTCTCTTCAGTTTCACCCTTAACATCCTCTGTATTGTCAATGCAGTCTCCTAAAAGAGCTTCAGATATATCTGATGTTCCAGATGTTGCAGAGACATTTGACTTTGCTGATTTTCCTGATCTAACTGACAGATTGCTTGGAGCTCTCTCTGTGGGTTCCTCATGATCAACTTTATTTTCTTCCATTCTTGTTGATCTACTAGATTTTCCAGAAACTGTTGATTTTTCAGTTCTGGCTGAAATTGCGCTCTGTGATCTCTCTTGAGTTTGATCTTTGCCATCTATTTCATCAGTACCACTACACAGAACTTCAGAAATATTTGATTTCACAGATTTGTTTGAAGTATGTGACCTTGCTGATTTAGCTGATAAAGCACTGGGTGATCTGTCTGCAGACTTTTTAGATCTACCAGAAACATGTGACTTAACTGATTTGGCTGATAAGCTGCTTTGTGCTCTTTGTTCCGTTTGCTCTTTGTTATTTTCTTCATCAGCACTCTCTGACTTTTCTTTAGTTGATGCATCAGCAGACTGGTTTGACCTATTTGATCTGGCAGAAATATCTGACTGCGCAGATGCTGATCTCATTGTGCCATCTTCACTCTCACCTTCAATAATTCTTTCGTCAGAAGGGTCAACATTGTCTTCTAAGACAGCTACAGAAACATTTGATCTCTTTGATGCTGAAGAAACATTCGACTTTGCTGATCTTTCTGATCTGACCGACAGATTGCTTGGAGCTCTCTCTGTGTGTTCCCTAACTATATTATCTTCCAATATCGTTGATCTACTAGATTTTGCAGAAACTGTTGATTTTTCAGTTCTGGATGAAATTGTACTCTGTGGTCTCTCTTGAGTTTGATCTTCACCATCTATTTTATCAGTATCACTACACAGAACTTCAGAAATATTTGATTTCACAGATTTGTTTGAAGTATGTGACTTTGCTGATTTAGATGACAAAGCACTGGGTGATCTATCTGCAGACCTTTTAGATCTGTCGGAAATATGTGACTGACCTGATTTGGCTGATAGGCTACTTTGTGCTCTTTGTTCTGTTTGCTCTTTGTCATTTTCTTCATTAGAGTTCTCTGAGTTTTCGCTACCTGGACCATTAACAGAATGATTTGTTCTGTTTGATCTGGCAGAAATATCTGACTTAGCTGACTTGGAAGACATAGCACTCACTGCTCTCACTTCACTCTCACCTTCAACGATTCTTTCCTCGGGATGGTCAGCAAAGTCTTCCAAGCAAATTTCAGAAACCTTTGATCTTTTAGATGCTGCAGAAGCATTTGACTTTCCTGATTTTCCTGATCTGACTGACAGATTGCTTGGAGCTCTCTCTTCATTTTCCATATGAAGAGATATATTTTCCTCTTCGTGATCTTTTGACTTGGGAGATTTTGCAGAATTAGTTGACTTTCCAGATCTGTTTGATACTTCACTCTGTGCTCTTTCCTGAGTTTCCTCTTCGCCATATCTTTCATTGGCTTGGCAAGCACAAACTTCACAGGGTTTTGGTTTATTAGATGTGTTAGAAGCACGTGACTTTGCTGATTTAGCTGACAAAGCACTTGGTACTCGCTCTGCAGATATTTCAGAAACATGTGACTGAAGTGATTTAGCTGATAAGCAGCTTGGTGGTCTTTGTTCAGTTTCCTCTTCATCATTTGCTTCTTGAAGCATCTCAGTGCCTTCGTCTTTTGATTTAAACGATGTTGCAGAAATATCTGATGTAATTGACAATGAGCTCACTGATTCTCCTTCAGTCTCACCTTCAATATTAGTTTCTTCAGAAGCATCACCACAGCTTTCAGGAGTAACTGCAGAAGCATTTGATTTTAAAGATTTAGCAGATGTGGTTGATGTATTGCTTGGAGGTCTTTCTTCATATTCATCATTAACTGCAGCCTGTTCTTCAGCTTCAATATCGGTGGGCACGGACATATTAGATTTGGCTGAAGTGTTTGACCCTTTTGATTTTCCTGACACATTGGACTGAACTGATTTTACTGACAAAGAACTTGGTCCCCTCTCCTCTCCCTGTTCTCCGTGTTTGGATCTGCTGGATTTTGCAGAAACACTGGACTTTACAGACTTTGCTGATTTGACTGACAGTATGCTTTGTGGTCTCTCTCCGCTTTGCTCTTCAGTATTTATGTCATCTGATGAACCAACACATTCAGTTGCATCAGGAGGATCGGGCCTCTTGGATCCTTTAGATCTTGCTGATGAATTAGAGTTAGCTGACATGGCATCAGTTGCCTCCCTTGTCTCTTCTGTCTCAACGTTTAACTTTCTAGATGTTGCAGATTCATTTGACTTGACAGACCTAGCTGACATTACACTTACTGTTCTTTCAGATCTTTCCTCTGCATTTCCTGTATGTGGATCTTCAGATGCGCTTGACTCTGTAGATGTTGCTGAAGTGTTTGAATTCCCAGACATGGTGCTTTGTGTTCTCAGTTCAGTTTCATTCTCAGCTGGGTTTTGAATGCTTTTTTCTGCAGATGCCTCAGGTGACTCTACAGAAGAATCTGAAGCAGCTGATGTGACACTAGGTGTCCTCGGCTGAGCTTCCTCCTTTGTTTCTTTTTCACCTAGGAAAGAAGATGCCCTCGATCCTCTGGATTTAATAGACATCTCTGACTTTGCTGAGATGGGACTTATTGGTTTTTCTTCTTCAACATCTTCCTCTGATTTATGTTGTTGATGCTCAGACTTCACAGATTTTTCAGATTTGGAGGATTTAACAGACATGCTGCTCAGTGGTCTTTTGTGTGTTCCATTGTCATCACATGCTTGAGATCCTCCAACTGCAACATCCAAAACATCCGATTTGGATTTTGTCGAGGCATTTGAATGAACTGACATGGCACTTTTAGACCTGTTCTCCTCTTCATCCTTTGTCTCTGGGTCCTGTATTTTGCCAGACACAGTTGATCTGCAAGAGACATTAGATTTTAAAGACATGGCACTTGAACAATCTCTTTGTATTTTGCCTTCCTCTTCAGCTCGGGTGTAGATTTGTCCTTTTGTATTTTCTTCAGATACTCCACAATGACAAGCGTGTGAGGGTTTAGATTTTTTTGACTTGCTAGATTGTCCTGAAGCATTGGATGTTGTATCTTGAGGACTCTGGGGTTGATTTTGCCTAGTAATGGATCTTGTTTGTTCTGATTTCTCATTTAGACAGTTATACAAAGTGGAAGATTGCACGTTGCACTTTGGTGAGCAAGCCTCACTCCCGATGGTGCAATACTCTACAGTTTCAGCTGCCTCAATAGTCTGCTTCACACAAGTCTCTGTCTCCACCACTTGTTCAGTAAGCTCTTCGCTTGATCTAGATACTACTGTCTTTCTAGAGACCACTGTATGTGAAGATGCACTTGAGCTAGATGTTTGAATGCGGCGACTCGCCCCATGTGTTCTTGGTACATTTTTCCAGATTTCATAATCCTGGCAGTGACTGCAGCAGTGAGGACAATGAGGTTCTTCTTGATGTCTCTGATAGTGCTGACTCATGAAATGGTCATCTGGCTGAACAGCAGAGATGTTTTCAGATTCAAGATAGCTCGGAAAGTGTGGGTTATTGTTTCCTTGGTGGTAGTCACAGGTCCTGCCTGTGGTCTTTCTTACTTCCGTGGACCAGTGCACTGTTTCATCATTTTGCAGTCTAAAGCGCACTTTCATCTCCATTGATAAACTGCCATCTTTATTAACACGTACACATTTCTCTATATCATCTTCCCTCACCCCATCACCAGTGGGTGGGCAAGAGTTGACATTGTCTGGTGAATCAGTTCCATCTGGGCCTGACTTGTCAGATGACACTGACTGCCTGATAACTTTGTTTCCAGATTCCAGGTTTGGATGGATGACACTTTTCTTTGAAGGGAGTCCTTGATTTTTCATGCAGCAGTTAAAGAAAAAAGACAAATATTTCAAATTAGGCCTTTTGTTAAAGGTGTACGTTAACAAAAGTCATTTAATTTAGATGCTAGAGAACCATCCATAGCATATCTTTCAGTACTTCTACTTTGTAGTTACTACTTGTAAGAATGTAATTATCACTTTAAGAGTTTTTCCTACTCTCATGTCCGTCAGTGCAGCCACCGGAGCGTGACCTCACACTCAGCTTTGGAAGTTTATCGTCGGATGTTTTCCGAAAGTTCTCCACAATCGATGGGTGAGAAGGCTCCCGGCCGACACAGACAAGAACGCAGGGGCACTGCAGAAGACTCTGAACGCTGTCGATCTGAAACCAAATAACGAATACGTTTGTTTACAGTTTGCTGTTATCTTTAAAGGAACACAGGGAAGATGATTTAAAAAGAATGCCATCGTTAATTACAATTAATCAGCAAAAGTAAGAATTTAATGCCATCTGAAGAGTGAAATTAAGTTACCCTTATCAGTGTTGTCAGATTCTGATTGATCTCTAGCTGCCATTGTTTTGATCCAAAACAATCTAATAGCTTCTCGCTATATACTGTAGGGGAAACATCATTTCCCCCTTTAACAATCTGATCTGGCACACTAATTAGAGTCCCATATTTCAATCAGGAGTTAAAAGTTATACCTTTGGTTTTTGGGCTCTTTCTCACCTTCCCATCCGCACAGAAAGCTTAAGGTGAAGAGGACAATGATCAACTAATTTAATTTAAATTAAATCTAATTTAGAAACAGTATAACAGTGATGAGGTGAGATGAAGGTGGGCTATAGAGCGCCTTGCATCACCTGCAGAAACTCTAGGAAGGCTAAAATTACTTAAATAGCGCTCCCTGTACAAGACCTGGCGAAAGGATACCCAGATGGGCCGTGAGCTGAGCCATCAGCGGATGAGACCTGGATTTGACAGCAGCTGATGTACATATTGGGGTTACATAACAACATATTTGTGAAAATGGATGTCATACTAAGAATGGAAAATACTGCATGTTTTTGTTTCCTAACATTATGAATACATTTTAAAATATTTCAGTGTTATTTTGTTACGGTGATTTTAGTCAGGTGGGGTCTTTCTTTTATTGAGTAATGATGATAATAATAAATATCTTCATTGTGTCAGGACACTGCCACCTCTCGAGCACAGCGGCAGAGTTCTAAATCCCTGCCAAAGAAGGGTGTGAATCATGCAGTGAGTCAAGACAAAGCATCTATCCTAATCCCGGATGATCTCTGTGAAATGACGGTGCATTTGTGCGATGATGAACTGCCATTGTGAGCAGCATCAGCGTGGCTCAGCAGTACTGGCAGCTTGCTGAGTGTGCAAAAGAGTTTGACTAAATGTCTGCGTAATTCATCTATATTAATAAAGCTCAGACACAAAGATTTAGTTAGTTTTAGGGTACCTCCAGCTATTATCAAAAGTTTGATAATAAAACTGGACATCATGCAAGCTAATTATCAGCATTAGGATGACTTGTCTCCTGCGTCAGAGATGATTAACCTGAAACAATTCATATTAATCTCAGGGTACAGAGTGTGTACTAACCTTTCAAACAAAGGCCTAGCAGGAGTAACCTTCTTGGTTAATATATGTTTGTTGTTTGTGATCCTTTTTTTCAGATTTCAGAGAATGCAATCTTTTAAGGTTTAAGGACTTATTTTGTTAAGCATTAATAAATGAATTAATTAAATCCTCTTATAGGCATGTTAAATATGTCTATAACAGAATTAAATGACCAAAACACTCTTAGAATATTATGAATCTGTAATATTGTTCTTTCTATGTTTTTAATATTAAATACTCATGTTCTCTACTGTCAGTCATAAAATGCTGTGAAAGCATGTAGCCCCGAAGTATTGAGTGTTTTGTTGATTTTTATCTGGCTCGTGTACGGTTCGTTGTGATGACAGTGCAGTTCTGAATTTTAAAGCCACTGCTGTTAAAGGCAGATGAATGGCTTCATCTGTGGTCACACGAAGCCCAGGTGAAGATAATTAATTGCCATGGTGGAAGACACATTTCTGAGACACCTCTGGTATCAAAGTAGGGGAGTTTCAACATTGACCTGTTTCTTCTCTCTCAAAAATAGCACTGATATGATCAAGATTAATGGGTTTTGGAGCAATCTCTACAATCTGAATGCATGGGTGAGGGAATATCCCCATTTCATTCCCTCACACCCTCATAGTATCTTATCTGGGATTATAACTATTTGCAAAGTTGATGAAATGATGCTATTTATTTATTGACTTATTATGAATGTGCCTGTTGTACAATAAAGAGGCTTATAGAGCAATTAAACACCAAGTAAAAATAGAAAATCTTGTAGATTTGAATGTATTAGTGTGCAGATTCCTGTTTTTACTGAAATGCTTTGTTGGAGGAGCAAAAAAATCTCCTGCAAGCGTTCGCTTCTTTTGAGATCTAATGGTTTTTATAATGTTTTATTATAGGAAAATCAATGCATGGCTTTGCAGGATTCACAAGCTTCGTGTGTACTGTGGACCAAAGAATTAGATTATATGCAAAAGAGTCTTGGTTTAAGACACGAATACAGTGTCAGGGGTCACAATGGTCCCGGTTCCAAGTCAGGATAAACCAGAGGGTTTCATCGGGATAATCGACATGCAGTGTAAAAATTTGTGCCTAATTAACATATGGTCCTTGGTCCTAACCAAAACTTCTTCCTGAAAGTAGTAGGAAACCATTCCTGTCTAAAATCTTATCTAACTCCTTTTATTCAGAAGGTTTGTGAGAGAAAATCAGGAAACCAAAACTTAATATGTGAATTTCTAGCTCCAGCTGTTTATGACCTCACCTTGTGCCCGCCCACAGTGTACAGCTTCCTGATGTGGTACTGCATGAGCTCGGAAACCTCCTCTAAGAAAAGCCCCAAACTGCGTAGACCCCTGCGGTGCAAGATGATGGTCTTTCTGAATGAGGGGTCACTGTTCTTCACCAACACCAGCTTCTTACTGTATCGGTGATGATGACGTTCGTGGCCCAGAGGTGTTTCTTCAGGCCTGCTCGGCCCACTGAGAACATAGTGGTGTGGATTGTGGTGGTGACATGACGGGTGAGTGTGATAGAAAGGTGACAACTGAGTCTCTACTGCTTCCAAGGCATGGGCGTGTCTACACTCTGAGCAAACATAGCATTCGGCTGTGGGTTCATGATGGGCCACCATGCCATGCTGGGGGATTCTGGGTAAGCGGGTGCTGTGGCTCTTAAAAGGAATAGAAGACCTGTGGGTGCCTTCGCCTCCTACAGCGTCAAAACAGTGAAAGTGGCGTCTGTGGGAAGACATTTTGGACTGTGGTGACGTTGATGATTGGGTTTGTGCTCAGAATGGAGGAAGGATGAGCTCAGGTGAGCAGAAGAAGGGGCCAGGTCAGCTTTGGCAAACAGTCCTGAAAGGTTGCCATGTTTTTCTGCAGCTGCCTAGGGTGAGGTGTTGCACCGCACATCTGCATAACCTCCGCTCACTAGAAACAATGTGGAAAAAATACATGAAAATGCATGCGTTGAAAGGAGATTACATTAGAAACATCTTACAAACCAGTTTTTCTGTTTTCCATTTGATCAATCACATTTGAGCAAGTAAACAGCTGGTGTGGAGGGAAAAAAGGGCCACATTTGTTGAATCTAATTTAAATCCACTGACTACTGTCTGATGATGAAATATGAAAATCTGTTAGTACAGCGGTCCCCAACCCCCGGGCCGTGAGTCGAGAGTTGAGGCTCAGGTCTGAAATGTATGGTTTTCAGGGTTTTTATCGTTTTTCAGCGTTATTTTGTTATCGTTTTTATCGTTAACTCGGTTTTCCTGGGTCTTTTCACGTGTGTTATGAATAAATCTTCTTTTTTTCGGTACCATTACTAGTTTTATTTTGTTGTATTTATCCGCGACACCTTAAAGGCCGGTCCGTGAAAATATTGTCGGGCATAAACCGGTCCGTGGAGCAAAAAAGGTTGGGGACCGCTGTGTTAGTGTAATAAGTTTGATACTGCTCTACATTTATCTTGTCTTATTTGTAAAAAAAAATTAAAAATAGCTGTTGTGTCATTTTATCCTTTAATATGTTTAGCCAATGTTCCAGTAAGGCTTTCATTTCAGTATTTCTACATGTCCACATTTATGACTGAAAAACACAGACAAACATATTCCAGTTAAAATCGGATTCATTAAGAGATTTACACCCAAATCAATTACGCCCAAACAAAAAATGTGACATTATATATTGTGACACACGCAGCATGCATGTGCCATATATACAGACTGCTTTGAAGATCAAAGAGTGCATAAAGGCAGGGATAATGAGGCTACAGCCACAAATAAATCCTTAAGTGACTTTAAATAACAAGCTTAAGTCTCTGCTCACAGTCGAAGTGGACATTACCTCAGCGACTGCGCCTGTCACTGACAAAAATAGACTCTCGAACAGCTTCTCCTGCAATTAAAATTCAAGGATTACCTAAAAAAAGCAGAAATATCTGCAATAGGCACAATGCAGCCTTACTGTGACAATACTTGGACGTAAAGTCAATTCATTGTTGCCGGATGGAAAAGGGATGCATGCCCACTATGAAATGCACATAAAAATGCCACAGATTTTTTTTTTTAAATGGTAAAATAGGCTAAGCTTGACTGACACCTATAAAGAACAGGCTTGGCTGTTATCCTTGTTCTTGTATTAGTAATTTTTTTAGTCAAACAGCAAGTGTTTCCTGAAGCTGAACATTTCCAAAGAGAAGAAGAGCCAGTTATTTTGTATTCTCACATGTCATGTTGCCATTTTTAGTCGTTTAACTTTTAAGTCGTTTAACGTTTAAATATCCATTTATATCCCCCAAAAGGTTTTTGATTATTGAAGCCAAAACATGAGTCGAAAAGGGGTTTTTTGTTGCCCACAATCAGGATTATGAATGTCCATTTCACTTAGTTTATGTGTAAATGTTTATTTTGATTC
Source organism: Rhamphochromis longiceps (assembly GCF_057381845.1). NCBI lineage: Eukaryota > Metazoa > Chordata > Actinopteri > Cichliformes > Cichlidae > Rhamphochromis > Rhamphochromis longiceps. The sequence continues at coordinate 9,062,304 of NC_140571.1, read as the reverse complement.
TTTTATAAATGTATTTAATCTTAATTATATCATCTGTGTTCTATACTAATAAGTACCTCAGTGTCCTGTTATGTGTGACACTGAATGCTGCCACTGTTTCGTGTCACACATTACAGGTGTCTCCTCTATCAGTGTGAACTGATAGTTTATATGTGCTTGTATAAACTGGATGGTTTATGGAAATAAACAATTTCCAAACATAATGCACATAATATTTTATTTTTAAAAATGCCTCAGTGTAATATTCAATTTAATAAATTAAATACCAGTTATCTACCCTACAAAATTTGTTTCTTTTTCACCAAACTGCAATATATAGAAGAGTTTGTGTATGCAGATGGGTCCACTGAGGTTGATACGTAATGTTACAACATGAAAAAAAAAATTACCCAGCATATCTTAAATACTTAATGTGATCTCACACAACTGAAACTGCATTTCATCGTTGTGGTCATTGCATTTCTGCTGTGGAAATTATATTAATTTACCAGCAAGTTTAAGTGCAGCAGCTCAATCAAAATGTGTAGTAACTACAGTCAAAAGCATACACATAATCAGAGGCAGTATACTCACATGATCCACAGTTATAGTCCAGGCAATTAAAACAACTCCCAAAACTATAGAATGTGAGATGTAAACTCCCAGAGAAGTACCATGGCTATTGCAAGGAAAGAAAAGAGAAACCAATGAAAAGTCCTCCCTGAGGAAGCGGGCCTACCTGCTAATCAGATACATGGGATGCTAAGGATAGACTGAAAAGCCTTGCTAATCACCCTGAGATTGGACTGAAATCTGCTGAAGCTTTGGACACATGACTTGGACTTCACCATTGCATAAAGGGTGTTAAACACCCTAAGTTAAACACTTAGAAAGCAACTCCTGGCTCAGCAAAATTCAATGACTAAGCACGATACCCTGTTTTACCTTCATAGCAAACCCTTGTTTTCACTCAAGATAGGGACTGCACACACACACACACACACACACACACACACACACACACACACACATATATATATATATATATATGTGTGTGTGTGTGTGTGTGTGTGTGTGTGTGTGTGTGTGTGTGTGTGTGTGTGTATAGAGGAAGAGAGAGAGCGATAGATAGATATATGAGCTGAATTGGCTCATGACAGAGCTCTGAAGCATTTTTCTATTTTGTTTTTCATCTTCCTTTTCCTCTTATTGCTTCCTTAATGCCCAGAATAGCTTTCAACGACATTGCCTGGTCTTGTTACTCAGGTTTTCTTATTATTTGTCACAGTGACAGTGGAGACAAGAAAAACCATCTCAGACCCATTACTGTCAAAACCAAATTTTTGGTCTTTTATATAATCGGGTCCATGGCAGATGAGAAACAACACATCCTGTCATTACGTATGTAACAAAAATACTGAAGCAGCGTGTGAAAAACAAAGTCCACCCATACTGCTTCCATGGGGGTTAGGAGGGTAAGTAGCAACTACACGTTCATGATCACTCAATTAACTGATCATCAGCAAGCATGAGCGCCTCTTTTTGTCTTTCTCAGGAGCACAAAACCTGCCTGTTTATCTTTTCATGTTTCAGTCTTTATTGTAGTCTGCTGTGCTCACAATTTAAATATACAGTCTCGGCAAAAAGAAAGTACATGATCATCATCAATTCTAAGGTTTTAAATATCACAGATTAACAATGCAATAAAAAATATACAAAACACAACATATTACACCGAGTCCATTTTTTTTTAAAAACAAAATTCCATGAAAAAGCAGAAGCAGTGAGTGAAATGCTAAGTCTACCTTTTGATTCAGTCGCTTATAGAACCGCCTTGAGAGGTATTAACTTGTATTGATTGTTTTCTGTTTGACTTTATCTCTCACATTGTTGTCGAGGAGTTTTGGCCCACCCCTCTTTACAACATCACTTCAGAGGTCTTTAAACGTCAGTTTATGCAGAGCTGTCTTACGGCCACACCACAAGCACATTGTGGGCTGGATTTTGATTGGGTTACTGCAACACCTGGATTCTTGTCTTTTTCAGCCGTCCTGTTGTAGATTTGTGTCTTTGGAATCATTGTCCTGTTGCATGACTCAGTTTGCTGTCTGACAGATGGCCTTACATTTGACTCTAGTACGCTAATACTTTAGTTTTACAGATGAGTTCATAGTCTGATACAATTTCTTAATATACCTTAGTATATATGGCTGTGTAAAAAACAATGAAAAAAATATTATTATATTCAACCCTTTCTTGTAGTGCTTTGAAAGTAATTTTGTTACTGTAACAGAACTAAAGATAGACCTCCAAAAAGATGATTTGATTGGACTTGTAACTTAATCTCACTGTGATTTAGTTTGAAGTCAGCCTATTATTAGCTTCAGATTCTTATTATGAGAATCTGAAGCATTTATTTGTTGGGTTTTTGTACCTTATGACTAAACATCTCCACTTTGGTTTCATCCACCCATTTTTTTAAATTATCTCTGAGTACTGCGTTGTCTGACCTTGGGATGAATGCCAGGAAGTTCACTCCTGGGAAGACTGGCAGCTCTCTTTCTGTTTTCAATCTGTTAATAATCTTTCTCACTGTTTGGACTTGAATTTTTTTTTTTTGGACATATCGGACATATCCTTATAATCCTTCCCAGTTTGATGGTCACCAACAATTGCTTCTGTAAAATCATTGCTGATGTGTCTCCTCTTTAGCATCGTATTAGCAAACAGCTGAATGTTCCTTATATGTAAAACCTTATAATTTAAAGAGGGTGTTTACCTTTACCATGACTGTATCGCTCTGACATATTGTTTAAAATATGTAAGGATATCCACCAGGTTTTGCAGGTTTTCAAATGATTTACCGGCTGAACATCACCTGTTTCACACCTACTCTTCTAATTGCTGTCTCATGATATGTATTCATTGGTACCTCCCTACAAAGCAATTAAGACATGATGGCCAGCAGAAAGAATTGTCTCATGGGTCGTGTCATTGTAAATGGCAGCATTTAAATTTCCCATTTATTTTCTGGGGCCATGTCATAGAAATACTACAGGAACTGCCCCCCTAATTAGCCTACTTCATCCCAGACTGGCAGGCTGGCACAGTCTCCTCTGACAGATTGCTGTGGCGGTGCATGTAAAACAGTCACAAGGCTCAAAACATTTCAGCATATGTTCCACCTTGTTGTATGTGCTCCACAGCGTGTGACGCTAACTTAAAAAAAATGCACCTTTCTAGTCTAAATATCCTTCTGGGTCAGATCAATCTTTTCAAGGACAAGGAAACAGCCACAGGATGCACGGCAGTCTCTCCTTATCAGGGGCTCACAGACGGCATACCAGTCCCTCCCTGTCCTTATGATGTGGGGAGAATCAAGAAGTGCTTAGTCACATGAGCACCTGTGAAGACTACACGCACATCCACGGGGTGACCCTTTACACCATCTGCTCTTAGTCTTAACAAGCTTGACAGCTCACAGTGGGGTGGAGGTGACCATTTCATTATATCCTGACTCACAGAAGAAAATAAGAGAAAGACCTCCCCTCCACATCCCCTACTGAGTCATGAGGGGAAGGAGTGACTCAGAAGCTAACTGAGGCTAATATTTTAATCGTGGGCTTTCCTAGGGAGAGTCCTCTCCTTAATCAACTTCTGTCAGGCATGCTCTGCCAGCCTGATGGAGGTTTCTAAGAACTTTTAGTCCACATTAAATGGACTTTAAAATGACTCAAATTAGGTTTGCAGCCTCCACTGCATGCGGACGTAGTGTGGATCATAGTCACAGCAGGACTCCCCGAAGCACATCATCCTTCAAGCTTGCACGTGTGCAGTGATGCTCAGGCTTAGCACTCCCCCCCTCCTGGCTGCAGTTAAAATGTCAGGCCTAATTAGTGTGCAACCTGCTGTGCACCAGGACTCCTGCTATATTAAGTCACAGTCTTAATGAAGCATATGTAGAGGAAGGTGAAGCACCGATACATGGCTCCAGTTAAAGGGTGAGGCTTAGACGTTTAAATCAAAGGTTGCCTATAAGATGGGATAAACACTCTCACTTAAAAGGTACATCAGTGGTCACACATGGTCACACTGTCAAGAAACTGGATTCATTTTGGATTCACTGATTCTTCTGGCTTATAGAGTGGAAAAGCCAACAATCCATACAGCAACCACAAATGCTGGCAACTTAAATACTACTAGATTTAGAATGGTGTTTCTAAGGCAAACCAACCAACCAGTTTGCATGTCTATACTATCTTAACTTAAAAACACAAATGGAAAATCTTTCCACATGCTAATATAAAAGCTGCCCAACAACCTCTGCCTTCAACCTGTGAAAGTACTGGAAGACGCCCTAAATCGCCCTAAATCGCCCTAAATCCCTGTTTAAGTCACCTGACCTGACCTTGCACATTAACCCTACGAGCTCTCTCCAGGTGTAAATGTTAAGATAAGCAAAATATTCATTTGCCTAAGTCCTAAGTCCTAAGTCCTAAGGGTATAAAACAATAATGATGATGGATTTGCTTTTACATGAAATGTTTAATATGTAGTTCATTGTATTTACATGTGCTGTATTGTGCAGTGAAGCACTGAAGTGGTGTATAAGCGTGCTTATATGTTTGTGTCACTGTGTTGGGATTCATGTGCAGCAAATGTCCTCACATAACATTTCTATTTGGAGCAAAAAGGGGGGAAAAGTCACTATTTTTAGAGCAGTCAGCCTGTTAGGAATGAATCCTATTAGTGACAGCTAAAAGTACTCAAACACCTTCTTCTTTTTGCATGATTAAACCAAGCTGTGGCCCTATCTTTTTATTTGCTAAGCTATTTAGCCTTTTAGGATAAACTGAATATCTACTACTTTGTCTTAAGGGTACAAGACCTGCTCCTTTATTAACCATAAATTGTTGAGCCAAATGACCATATGCTACAAATCAATCAGTGGTTCTAATAGCTTTTGGATTCATGAAAGAAAAAGTTAAAGCCAATGATAACCCTCCTTTGTGTGCTATTACATTTATAGCAATATACACACTTTGATATCTGGAATTACAAACTTACAAGAAAAAGTAAGTCAGCAAAAATCTCACAAAGGAATAGACAATCTATTTAAATATTAATTGAATTTTAAGAGGAGGAATCCTTCAGTAAGATTCATAGAAAGCCATACCTGTTCCTATACCGAGTTACCTCTAAAACAACCCCATTGTGGCATTAATGTGCGATTGCACAGCCTGTTGAGTAACAATTTTAAAAACCCTCGGTCCACGAAGGGCCTTCCCTTAAACCCTGGATCCTCATCTTAAACCCAGGATTTAAAATTTGTACCAAAGGTTGTGTGAAAACTCACTTCACTATTAAATATGCTGTATTACCGCATATGAACCCAGATACAAGCATAAATAACAGGTTTAGCACGTTGAGCCTGCCTTCTATTGAATGTTGGATTCCATACACAGGAAATGTAATCCCCACTACTTTCCTAATCTAAACTTTGACTGTTTTTTAAAAAAAAAATACATAACACTGTTTTGAGAATAGTTACAAATATGGTTGTTCAGCTTTTCTAATTTAAAGCTATACTGTGATGAAAAACCATGTTACACTGTGCTAAAAGGTTAGTGTGAAAAACTCAGACCACAGAGACTGGGAGGAGAAAATACCCTACCTTGTTTTTAACATTGTAGGGCACGAAGTTTGCGAAAAAAGGAATGATGTCAGAAGTGGGATTCGAACCCACGCCTCCAGGGGAGACTGCGACCTGAACGCAGCGCCTTAGACCGCTCGGCCATCCTGACAACTACGTGCTGTACACTCGCAGTCTCATATGAATCATAAAAGCATACTGCCTAATGCCACAACTTTCAGTTATAAATGTTTGAATGTTAACACAAAACGCGTAATATGAATCTAACAATGGCGGGAGCGTTGATGATTTACCTCTCTTGCTTTATAAGATGATTAGGGCAGACGCAGCTACAGGAAACTGACGTCTCCTCTAAAATAACGCTGTTCTTGTGTAAGCAAACCTAAACACAAACCCGTTGTTCTCCCGAACAAGGGAATGTAATCTACCATAAACGAATATAAACTGCAGCATAACCCACAGGATAGACATAAACACACGTAGCCGGGGCTTCGTAGTGCTGGGATGAGCAAATGGCTTAAGCCTGCAGTACCTCACATGTCCGCTAGAGGCTGACGCCGACAAAACTACACTTCGATTGGACGCCTAAACGTCTCTGTAAATTAGCAGGTAGGTCGTTTTTTATTTGGATTTCCTCAATGGGAAGGACAGAAGCTAAGCAGATAGAAGGTTGCTATTTGTTTCAAAAGAAGGGCAATTTATTTTTCACAAGGGGGAGTGTGCTGTGGTCCAACTCGCTGCAATGCAAACAATTAGCATTAAAACTGAAGAGCCACTAAATTGGTAGAGGGGGAAAATGAACTGAGTTTTGTATTCGCTGGCTGTGTTGGATGAATATAATGCAATGACATGACAGTAGCTGGGCAGAAAAGGTAACCGTTATTAATAGCCGCCTCATCCATTTAGCTGTTACTCACCGTAATTTGTGCACTCTCGTTATTTTTGTCTGCAAAACTATGGTCCAACTAATTTGTAAATTAATTTATTTAAGATTGCCATGGGCTACAATTATTTAGTCCTTTTTATCAAAGCTCCTAACCCTTTGGGAATTCTGCCCCTTCTGAGTGTAAATGGTGTGATATTAAAGTGTGTGCAATGTGCATAAAAGAGCTGTGATTCTGCAAAAACTAGATATAAATATTTGCAAACGTTTGTTGCTTTTCTGTGTTGTTAAGGAACTGAGAAACATTTTAAGTGTCCAAGGAGCCTGCTGCCAGTTTGCATGCCAAGCTCGGTAACAGAGTTACTTCTGCATTGGAAAAAACAAAACAAAAAACTGAACTATAGTGTAAGTTACTGTAAGACTATTAGCCTTAATGGTTTGTGACTTCCAGTCCAGCCTTTGTGTGGGCACTTGTAGCTCATAGTGGGTACGTGACTCTAGCTGCTTAATTTGCTTATCAGAGCTTTCAGCTATCACTGCTCTTTAAGTATTCTGCCATCTGTAATAAACATAGACCCATCCAGCTCATATCCTGTTTTGAACCTGTCAACATGGTACTTTAGCTCAAGTGTCTGAACTCCTGGGACAACTGTGTGACTCATTTCCATGTGTGTCATTTTTGATGTTGAGTCTTTAAGGAAACAGGGCCGAGCATCCAGCAGGAAGGGATTCCTTCAAGCTCAGACATCAACAACATCCCGAATATTAAAGCCATAGAGTAAAGTCAGAGGAATGGGAGCGAGGATGGAAATTATGCCAGACTTACCCTCTGCCAAGGTCAGTCACAAGCAGTCTTACCCAGAAATTTTGAGCACACATCAAGGCACGGGAAATGCTGTGTGTCAGAAATGACGTACTTCATCTCTGAATAAGCAGCGATACAGCGATGCTTGTTGTTCCTGTGTACAGGAACTTGCATCATTGATCAGCCACGCGAGACAAAGCTTTCCAGGCCTTGGGCGAAGGAGACTTTAAATATGATTCCAGAGATGTAGATTTGGCACATTTTATGATTTCGATGATAGTAAAGAATATTATAGATGCAACTGACCAGTTTTGGGGGGTTTTTTTGCTACTGAAAATTTTAATCCATTTAATCCAGAATCATCAAGTCCATAGGTTGTGCTGCAGGGTTGCAAACTATTTCTCTTGAATGCAAAATGTATGTGCTTGATAGAGCTTTAGACACATGAAATACACAAGTTTCTTGATTAATTTTAAAGAGTAAGAACTCTTTTTTGTGGTAGTGCATTGACAGTGATTTATACTGTTGAGTACTTATATCCTAATCCAGTGTGGGAATCTGGGAAGTCTGATGGCGATAGTGGAACTTCTTTATAGGATTATCCTGGTAGTTTTAAACATGGCTTTTATTTTTAATATTTTGTGGTGTCTTCCTTTTGTTGGAAAATAAGCCCAGACTTAACAGAATAATTACAAGACCCTCACCAGATACCATATTTTACTTCTTTTTTTTTTTTTTTTTACTATATTTTCTTTTTTTGCACACATTCATCATTAAAACAGCGCAAAAATGCCTTTAAATTTTTTGATTGTTACATTGTAACCACTGCTATAATGTAACTGCATGCATCTTATGAATGATAAGTGCTGAAACATCAAACCTTAATGGCTGTCCTCGTGTCTCACTAGCTGTCATCAGACAGCCTGCTGGTTTGCTTTGTCTAGCCTCTCCAGTAGCTGTTAAAAGGGGCTCTCTCACACTGCTGAACTTATAACATCACTCATCTAAATCATTACTGCGTCTGCTTTTCAGGATGCATGCTGAGTAAACTCTGTTAGCGCAAGAGAACACAACCAAAGCTACAAATGGAGTATGTGGGCCTCCTAAAATGGAAAAGATGGGGCATGATTTAAGCTCAAAGGCATGCTGCCCTTTCACTTAAAAAGAGCTATGTTCCTATGTTTGGACAGCCCTTTATATTATTGTATATATATTTTTTTTTTACATAACTGTGTATAAAGGGAAAACAGAACCATAAAAATATATGCAACCAATTTCTAGGGTTTCCAAATTAGAAATTAGCCATTTACCTGGATATCACGAGTATCAATTAAGAATAGCTGTCAAAAAATTAAGCATTGCAATCCATATTGTAACTAGCACAATGAAAACATGGATCAGCACAGGTAACGTCGCCCCGTTTATTCCCACACACGGTTTCAGTTCACACACACAACAGATAAGTACCGTATGTTCTATCTCTTAAATGGAACAACCACATTGCAATTAGGAAGCACAATAGGAACATCCTCCTCCACATTTAGGTGAAGAGTTATACCACCCCAGGGAAAATCTGCAGCAGTCAAAAACAAGCCAGATAGCGCTGCAGCATACGTGCTATAGACCAGTGCAAGCCATGCTAGTAGAGAGAGAGGCACCAATGCAGGCCAGGCTGCAAAAATAGGACACGCTCTGCATTTTTGCAAACCTCATGTTAGGAAAAAAAAAATCCATCTGTAGTAGTATACATAAGTTTTCATACCTTTTTATTTCTCTGTGCTGTTTCTGCTTTGAGATATTAAATAAACATTTTGAAAGCGCTCATAAAAGTTTACTGAAATGCACAGAGGAGAAAAAAACGATTTTTCAGTCCCTTTTTTGTACATTCTGCAGTAGCGCGCAAGCTTTACCGCCTGTGCTGATTTGGTAATCAGGCCGTGCTTATGGGTAAATGGAAATCTAGCCTTCTCCTTCCCCGGGTTGGCAGCCATGTGCTGGCCTCCCTCTGTGCTTTTGCTGGTCGTCTGTATCTGCTTAGAACAGGTGCCGGATCCCGTTCAGCTGCAGCATTCACAGCACAGGTACGGGTGGGAGGCCCTTGGCTGCTCGTTCAGTCCCCCAAGTTTTCCAGGGGTCCCCATCTGTGTCCCCGCACATCCTCTGCCACATGGCACCTGTCCCTCGACGAGTCTGGTCCATTCTTCGTCCGGCGACGTACACGCCTGCCTGCCACCCCACACTCTGCCTGTTGTTGAGCCACAATGAGATGAAGAATAGCTGCACCCATAATCCCTTGCTGTGAGATGTGTGTGTGTGTTTGTTTGTGTGTGTGTGTGTGTTTTCCCTTCTTTTTCCTCCTTTGGCCAGATCCGGGGCCAAGTACAAATTGTAAACAGGTTATAATGCTGCTGTAACACACTCCAACTGGAAATGCACTCCAACAACATTTAGCGTTTGCTGATGTAAATGTGTCTTTATCCGTCACATAGAGTAGTTTAATTTGGTGGAAAGTTCAGTGCATTTACCGCTGACGATGACGACGACGTTGTAATGGGTTTGCTGTTTTGTGTGCTCGCAAAGCTTTGCGGGAAAATTCCATCAGAATTGCTCGGAACAATAAGTTTGCTCCATTGAGCAGCAAAAGCGAAATCTATTTTAAGGAGAGGTCACTTGTGATCACACAGCATTCAGCAGGAGCAGCTAGATAATTCAAATGCACTATATTTTTGCACTATATTTTTACACAGGACGTAGGTTTAAACAGCGTCTTAGTCTCCATGGTATGCCTTAGTCACGTAAAACAAATCAGCCACATCCTCTTGGCCTATAGTTAATGCTAACAACGTCATATAGCGCAAATGTTCATCATCCAAATATGACGATACTGGACGCTCCCTCTCTAGCTACACTTTAGTCCAACCAGACAGACAGCCTCCTCAGTTCCTCCAGAGGACACAATATCCAAAGTGATCACTGATCACCTCGGTCCCAGCAGATGGATAATACTTTACACAGCTGCGAAAGCTCTGGGCTCCGTCCACCCACACCAAGCTTTTCTCTGTTACCTTGACAGTTAGTGTTGCATTGGACCAGTGAGTTGTTTGTTTGCCTAGGGAAGTGACATGACGGCAGAGGAGGAAATAGGAAACATAACAGACTACCTGACAGACTCATTCCATGGGCTTGACCTGAGACTGGAGCTGAGCCAGCCAGCAATCAGAGAGAAAAAACAAGAGGAGCCTTTTTTGTTTGTTCAGTCTGTATCCTTAAAATCATTGAAATTGTAAATTTGTGATCCTGCACATGTGTCAAAAATAAAATTAACCAAATTAAAGGTATTATTAAACTCAGCCGGGGTGGAGAAATCAGCTGTAAGAGAAAAAACTTAACTGCGCATGTGTGCATTAAATCTAAAATTTACATGGTTCACCACCGCTGGTTGACACGTCATTTTGTCTTTCCGTTCTTGATGATTTATTGCAGTTGGGAAAACAGCAATGGCCGTCTTTGGATTTCAGCAGATGGCTCTGACTAAAGGTTTAGAGTGCTGATGAGTCAACTTCGAGCAAGGACAAAAATTGAAGATGACAAACTGAGTGTTTCCCGTAACTTCCCAGAGCCTTAAAATCGCAGAATCCACAAATCTCAGCAAACAATCCAAATTATGTAGCTCCTGTGGGCATTTCACAGGAGTGACGCTGGCATGCCAATCACTTCATTATCAATGCAAAATTCAAACCAATTGGTGTGCAATAGTTTGGCAGTGGAGATGAGTTTGAGATTAAAAAAAATTGCTATTTATTACCTGGCTGCATGCGTTAGTCAAAAACAGCATGGCTTGAAATGTAATTTTAGCACGGTTATTTGCATATGTGTGGAGTTTGAACTTGTTGGTTTAAACCACTTTCATAAATGGAAGCTATGTATCTCTCAATTTATGAAAATTCAAATAAGCTGAACCTATAAATTAGGGGTGTCAAACATAAGGCCTGGGGCCCAGAATTGGCCCACCGAAGACACCAAACTGGTCCACTGGACAGTTCTGGAAATTTTGAAGGAGGGAATATATTTTAGACTTTATCTGTGTCTGCTTTGATACCTCTTTTATTTCCACTCGTCCTACTCCAAAGTGAAAGTAACAGATAATCAATTAAATGATGGGGAGTTCATGTTTTTTTCACCATTTACTATAGAAATGTATTATTTATGCAGTGGGTTCACAAGGGAAAAAAAACCCAAAAAGGGCACATTCTGTCAAATAAAAAACAGTTTTTGTTTTATAACTGCTGGAGAGTAATTTTACACATGTATTTCTTACAAGTTAAGCCCAAAGCAGCACTTCTTTATCATGTGGAAAAAGACAGATGTTTTTCTTGAAATTGTTGTTCTTTTTCTTGAATTAAAATACCTCAATGATTAAACGTTTAGTTAAACTTCTCTGCACTGACAGAAACAGGAGTTTTACTGCTCTGGCTCACTTAAGATCAAAGTTGGCTGTACATGACCTACAATGTAAAATGAGTTTGACATTCCTGTTTTAAATGATAACAGCTAAATAAACTATTGAGAAAAAAATATTAATTAGAAAAATGTATTGTATAATAATAAAAAGCCAGGACTGTGTCTGTAATTTAGGAAAACTACTTCATGTATATTTATGTGTGTATATTATTAGGCCCTTTAGCTGTTGCTGAAATCTACTACCACTGAAAAAAAACAGCCTCCTTCATTCTGAACAAACTTCTGCTTTGTTCTGTAATTTATGTCAGATGATACTCGGTTGATGCTTGCATTTTTGTCCTTGTCACGGCGTCCTACCCTGAGGTGGTGGATTTGATTGTTGAGACATTGCTGGTCATCTTTACCAAGGGAGTCTGCACTAGCACCCTGAGCTGACCTTGACACTTGTGAGGCTGATGCCCCATCAGCGATTCCCTTCTCACCTTAAATGCCTGGGGCACCACCCGTCCGACAATCAGAATATGGTTGCGTGCATATTGACCCTCCACAGAGTTTTAAACCCTGCAGCTACAGAGGGTAATGATGTAACCTCAGAGAAATGAACACCAATACCAGCTGGCTGCAAAGACGAGTATATGATGAATGTTGTCATTCTGGCGCGTTTTATCACATCTGCCATGAGCTGTGTCAGAAAATACACAATTGTGGTTGACTGTGGGTAACTATAGGGGTCAGAGTTAGTGTGTGTGCTCACTACAACTGTTGTTTCAGGATAACAAGCCTGCTTTAAGCTCATTATTGTGTATGTTTGTGTGATGTGTCTTTATATTTGTGGTCAAGGTACAATAGGCCAGGTTGACAGAGACTTTCTCCGAAAAATAGTGGATAAGTAAAGACGGGTAAGTAAGATGCTAATCAACACGGCACCGTTTCCTCCCGCTGCTGAACAGCGGGTTCCCTTCCCTCACTCTGACTCTTTAATGCAGGGCCCAGCCAGGCCCAAACATCCTGACGGAGAGAGGCTTTTCCCTTATCAGTCAGGAAACACCGCTCCTCCGCCACATCCTCTTTACAAGAAGCACGACTCAACCATTCCCAAAAAATGCAGGAAGACCAGCCAGACTCCAGGATTTGTCAAAAGCCCCCTGAATTCCTTTTATCGAAAAAAGAAAAATTCAAGAGAACAGAGAGGTTGAGAAGGGGAGGAATGGAGAGTTTGGAGGTGGGGGGGAGGTAAAACAGTAATTTTTTTAACTTATTTTTTCCACAGATTACGAAAGGTCTGCATCAGCAAGATATAACGTGGGGTGAGGGGGTGGGTGTAGAAGGGGGGGGGGTCCAGCGTGCCGAAGAATGGCACCCAGAATAAGACTATAGGAAAACAAAGGATGGTTGAGATGGAGGCGGGCGCCGACGAATGTGCCTGTTTTACACTAATCCTCTGAACCGGGATGAAATGAAAGCGAGAGGAGACGGATGGAGAAAGATGATGTAGGGTGGAAAAAGCCAGCAGGGGAGTGGGTGTGTAGAATGGGCCTCTCACAGCTAGACAGAGCCTGAAATAGAAGAATACACGGTGTGACACTCAATTCAAAGATGGATGTGATCTTTCTCCCCCCGCCTCCCCGATTTGTTCATGGAGACTAGCAGGACTCCTGCTATCCTCAGTTTTTATTTTATTTAGAAATCTAAATGTATTTATTAGGACTTAACTAGCACTGCCTGAACTTACCTTCCCCAGGTCAGATATGAATCTCCTGTTTATAAGAGATGCTCAAAATTGTGCCTTTTAAAAATCTGCAGGCTCATTATCCAAGCAGCAAATGCCTTAATATAAAAATTGACCTTTATTTTTAAATTATTGTCTTTCACAAACCTAAATCAGCATACAGTTACAGTTAGCATTATTATTTTTCATTGTAGAGGTCGATTATATATTATTAAGTACTTGAGAAGAAGTATAAACGCCTTTCTGTCATCATCATATACATCACTTTGTTAAATTGCATAAGAAATGTCCAAACTAAAACCTCATTCAATTACAACTACTGAGGTAAGACTCCCAAACTAATGAGAGCAGGAACATGATACAAACATTCGAATGGAAAGCGCTGATAAGAGCATTACAGTTAGCATTTATGCAAAACATCAAAGGACTTAAATTAGCTTCTAAATAGCATCTGTACATGACTCGCTGGCAACAGTAACTGGTGACATTTACAAGTGGACAAACAAGTCTTTTGTCTTTCTTTTTTTTCCGACTGTTTTACTGGTTTAGAGATTTCATGACAACTGGAGGTGGCATACTGTAAGTGTTTTGTGTCTGCATCCCTGAGGTGTCCATCTCCTTCTCTTCACAGTCCTCCAATTGCTCTTTGTTCTTTCCCTGGCTCCAGACAATCATATTGCTCTGTAATCAGTTCAGTTTTTAATCATGGTTGGATTCATTTGCCCTTAGATGCTAAGGGTTTCCCTTTTATCAGCACCCAAGTGCAACATCGTCCTAAATTTCTTCAACCTTTGTAGTGTCTTTGATCAGTCACGCATTCAATAGGAGTTGTGACCACGCTTACGAGATGCCATAGTTGTTGTAGTAGGCCGCCGTCGCGTCTGCTAGCACGGAAATGAGGCTGGTTTCTGTGGAGCTGCTGGGACACGTAGTGGCAGAAGTGGTGGCGGCAGATGCCACCTGGATGTGTCCTGTAACGGTCATGCCACTGCCCTGCTCCGGGTGGAAGCCGCTCGCGGTAGAGTTCAGGTACTGGTCAAACTCATTGCGGTCCACTTCACCGAGAAGCTCAGCTTGGCTCAGCTGGTCTAGAGTCTCCAGGTGACCTTGTGTCTCTGGTGGGGGGGACAGCTGACCCAGGTGGCCCTGGTGGACCCCGTGGTGAATCTGGGGGAAAGGTGGGGAGCTGTAAAAAGACAGGGGTGGGCCAGGGATCAGTCCACTGCCACCACCAGTTTGGGACATGTGAGAGATGTGACCTAAGTGTGAGCCCCCACAGTGAATCTGGGCGTGAGTGTAATCAGAGTGGTAAGGGGGCGGGCTGCCCATGTGTGTCTGATTCTGGTGGTGCTCGTCTGGACAGGAGACTGAGGAAGAACAGGAAACAGAGGAGCTACTAGATGTTGAGTAATAAGAGGGGGGTATTTGCTCGTGGTCCACCGCATCTAACGGGGACATCTCAGGAGGGGTGGGCAGGCCGTAAGGGTAGGTGTCGAAGCTGCTGTTGGAGCCAGCCGGGTCTCTGAAGCTTCTGACGCTGGGCAGAGCAGGGCTGGAGCTGGAAAAGCTGGTGACGGCTCCATTAGGGCTGCCCTCGTCTTTGTCGAGGGGGTGGCAGAAGGCTCGTTGATCTGGCAGAGTGCTGTGGTCAGGAGCCAGCCCGCTCAGGAGGAACCCGGGGTCGACTCGCTTGCAGATGCGTTTCAGCTGTTTCTTCCGGCGAGGCCGGTACTTGTAGTTGGGGTAGTCCTGCATGTGCTGCACCCGAAGCCTCTCTGCTTCCTCAACATAGGGCCTCTTCTGAGGGGGAGTGAGGGCCTTCCATGACTTGCCTGAATGCAGAGGAAGAAGAAAAAAAATCTCAATCTGAATATGGTTCAACAAGTTATAAAATGCAATATATATGCACTAGTTTAGCAGTCTTTATTATTATAAAATAAATTAGCATCTTTTAACTTACAAACAATTTATAAATAACTGCAAAAAAATTATTTTTAAGTTACAGAATCACATTTCTTTTAATTCACAAGCAAAATATCCAGTTCTGAAAATAAGGCAATTAGAAACGTTGGCAGGCTACGGAAAAATTAAACCTCATTGTTTAGAAATCGCAGTCTAAATTAACGTCTCAGGTTTGTGATCATAAACAAGAAATAAAATCAGTGTTTAATTTCACCGCAACTTTCTGCGTCTTTTGTAGCTCTGAATTACATTTAAGAAACTTACCAACACGCATTAAATGTCCGCTTTCAAGCCGAACGTCAGTTTTTAAAGATAAATACAAAAATAGACACATGTGGGCCTCACAGATTATTTCCGATTTCCGCAAGTGCCAGATTTAAAGTTTAACCTTTACCAATAATCTAAGAAGCTGTTAAGAAGCAGAATAAAACGCTAATTTTTCTCCGCTTCTGTCTTCTGCCTCTTAACGAATTTACTGCAAACTAAACTAAACTAAATACACGCGGATTCTGGCGATGCGCTTTTGAAGGCAGCTCTAACTGCGGCGCAGTTTCATTTACTTTAAGAAAGACAATGGGCAATTTATTCCAATTAAATTTTAAAAAAGTTTTAACACGTTTTTTTTTATGTCATTTTAAATAAAGCAGCTCATTTGGCACTGCCGGATACGTGTATTAAAACGTGTTTTACTACAACCGAGGCCTAAGAGAGGAAAAGTAAGTAGAAGTGAAGTGTGTAATAAGTAGCTTAAAAATAATAATTATAATGATGATGATGATGATAATAATAATAACAAAACTCGTAACTTTAAATAACTTTTTTCCTCACCCAACATTTTGCTGAGCTCGGCATTGTGCAGGTCAGGATTTTGAATCGCCAGCCGTTTGCGCTCATCTTTGGCCCAAACCATGAACGCGTTCATGGGTCGTCTGATCCGCGGCTCCGGCGCCTTTTCCCCGGCATTCCTGTGAGGACCATGCCCGTCGGCTCCGTCTCCGTCTCCCGGAGGACACTCGAAGGACTCCGGCCACGACGAGTACGCGCTGATGAGAGCAGCCATCTGCGCGCTCTCCTCTGCAAACTTGCGATGCGCGTCTCTCAGAGAAGTTGTGTTCTCACTGTCGGCTAATTAAGCGACCGAGAAACTACACAGACATGCTTAAGTGATGATAATAATAATGAGAATAATAGTACAATTAAAACTCCACGGCTGCTTGACTCACTCACTGGATCGCTACGGATTTGGGAGAAAGCACAGATGTGCTCAGGCAGCGGCTCCTCTTCTGAGTTATGGTTCAGTCTTTCCTGGTGGATGGGAGGAAGCGCTTTATATTTGACTAGCAGGTTCCAAGAAAAAAACCCGCAGGACTCTCGGCTCCTCCTTGATTGTAAGTTGCGCCCCGTGGAAGGGAAGAGAGAGAGAGAGAGCAACATTTCAACACTACCAACTCTTTAAACTCGCCTCTCTACAAAACAGCACTTTCATCCTCTGACAGATATCCCATTTAAGAGATAGGTCAACTCATAAAAGTAATTCATGATTCTTTCGAGCTATTGATCACCGTTTGATCATCATCAGCTGGATTTTCACACAGGAAAATAAATACTTTGCAAACCTCATTGTTGTTTCCTGTTACAGGTGCATTAATGCTCACGTGTAATGATGAAAAAGAGGGTTTTGCAATTTTAGAGTTTTTACGAGTTGACAAGGAAACCTTCATAGAAAACACACCTAACCTGCTTTTGCAGTCTACGCAAGGCTTTACTCACCAGACTAAACTGGTTAACTGGTGTTTCCAGATTTCCACTGAACTCCAAGAGCAAGCAGCGTGACAAGTAAAACGAACACATACCTTTTAAAACTGAGGGAGGATGAAAACAAAACAATTTTATTTAAATTACTGTACCTTGAAAAGTAATTTGGTCATGTTTTTGTAGTCCTTAATAGTTTTGAGTGATTTTTTCACAATTAATCTTCTCATGCTCCCACAAAGAATCGTGATGAGTCTTTTTCTGAAGTTGGGGCTGTAGATTAATTTCTGGAACCTGTAAAGAGACCACGTCTCACACACACACACACACACACACTACAAACAAATCAGTTTCCTCCTGTGGCAAGAAGCGGCTGCATATCAAATCCTGGAGTTCCTGTTGACAGGATACTCTTGGGCTGCAGCCATGGAGCAGCTCCCACTCTCTCACAAACACACTTGTCAAGTCCGGACGCTGATCACAGGTCAGATAGCGTCTTGATCTATATCACGCATGCAGACTACACACTGGAGGAACACTTCTTTTTTCCTTGCAGGTTGAGTTCACAGGCATCAATGTTAAGTTGCAATATGCATCTTTCGGTTGGGTGGCTGTGTCTGCTCCTTACACATCAAACTGAAGTGTCAGCTTTGTGTGAAACTTGCAGTGCACAGGAACAGGATACGGCACCTGAAGCCACAGATTGTGTGTGGAGCAGGCACATCGGTGATATATAGCGCCACACTTCCTCTTGCCTGTCTGACAGGGGTCACACATTGATGTGTAGTCAAAGTGCCAGTGAAAGTCAGCATGGAAGGAAAGTGAACGTGCGAGATCAAGAGCTAAACATCACATTTGCAATTTGGAATTAAAACACATGAGCGCTCAAAGTTGAGGGATACTGAAATGACTAATAGCTCCTGGTATTAACCGCTGTGTGGGTGAGAGCTGTATCAGCCTGCTGTTCACCCTCTAGAAGACATGTGGCTACTGAATACCTGGCGGGGTCTGCCTCCATACCAGACGACTGCATGTTTTTAAATCGAGCCTATATCCAAACCTATTTATTAATAGACTATTGTGTTATTATAAAAGTAAAAGCTTTGTCACCTGTCATGCATGGCCTACTGCTACACGTCCCAAGATCATCCTTTTACTTTCAAAATAAGTGAGGAAACGGAGGTAAGTGGACAATTGCATGGCATATTCTGTTAATGTTAAATAGTTTGTTTTTAATGAACACCTCCGTGCCCTTGCTGAAATTTAGGAGGAATAAAAATCTACATTTCTAAAACCATTTACTCTTTGATAGTTTTATTTTGTATCTATCCACAAACTCATTGTGGTTTCTGTGTGTGGTAACTAACTGAATTGCATAATCCACAGCTATTGATTGCAGAGGAAAAGATACCCGGGACGTCTTTTCGTCACAGGATGACCAATCACCATCTTCACTTTCAGAAGTTTCCGTAAAACCTAAAATAGAGACGAGGAATACTACAGTGTTTTCATGTGCAAGACTGGACGTCTTAGTTTCCCTTTTCCTCCTTTGACTCATACCAGACGACTGCTGAACAAGACAGACTAGTTGTTAAGCTGTCATATTCGGAAGATTTCATAACATTGTGCGTCACATTTGAAGTGGAAAAGGTGAATCTTCCAGAAACCACCTGTGTTTGAATATACGTGTGAATTTCTTTTTACTTTTTGAAATCTCTACAACCAAGCAGATTTTTTACCTCATCTCTTTCTTAATGTTTTTTTTTAAGTGCTCTTACAGTGTGCCGTGCAAAAATCTTGACCCATCTGGCGTTTTAATCCCACATTGCTTCAATGATGTTGAGCCCTGGGGAGGCCAATCCATGAATGATAGAGTTCCACTGTGTGTTTTCTATCCAGTTATGCTTTTACTGCATTGGCAGTGGGTTTGCGATCATTGTCGTGCTGAAAAAATGAAGCTGTTGCCTCTAATACAGTGGTGTCCAAACCAGGCCTCAAGGGCCAGTGTCCTGCAGGTTTGAGACATGTCCTTGATCCATTACAGCTGATTTAAATGGCTAAATTACCTCCTCAACATTTCTTGAAGTTCTCCAGAAGCCTGGTAATTAACTAATCATTTGATTCAGGTGTGCAGAACTAGGGTGAGCTCTAAAACCTGCAGGACACCAGCCCTCGAAGCCTGGAGCCGGCCAAGCCTGCTCTAATAGGTTTTACACTCACTCTCTCCTGACCTCCTCCATAGATTAGTTGATTTTGATGACCAAAATTTTCTAATTTGGATTCATCATTCCCTAAGTTGCAGTTGATCTTCAGTCCAGTTCTTGGGTTTACTTCAGCCGCTTCCAGTAAAACCATTTCAACTTCAGTGTGGATCAAATGAAGGGCCAGATGCATCTTTCAGGTCTTTACTGTTTATCTGTTGTTCCTTCTTTTCTTTTTCTTTTTTAAAGACTTCTTGTCCAGTTTTCTCACATGTTGAAGGACAGACTGCACACCATGCTCAGATATGTCAGGTTTTCAGGGAATCACCTTGTTGGTACAAAACTATTACTTTATGCTTGTCAAACAGTGTCATTTTTCATTAGATTCCACTAAAGAAATGGGAACAAAGTATGTTCTTACCACAAGCTGCCGGTAATCATCCAATTCAAAATTGGTTCTTTATCAAGTTATATCTTATGTGTAGAAGCTCTGGTTCACCATGCAAGTTTTTTTTTTATGGCTGAGTGATTCATAGGTCAGTAATAAGTGGTTAATAAATGGCCAGGGGAGGGGGTGAATTTACATACACATTATACATACACTAATAAATACAATCCTCTGAAAATGGTCAGGTACAAGTATTGGACTGAAACCAAGTGGAAGAGCAGCCAAAGAAAAGCTTTGCCTGGAGGACTATTGCTCAAGAGCACTTAAAAAAGTAAGAAGAAAAGAGTTTAACTCATTGGAAGCAAAACAAAGAAATCAGAGGTGTCTCAATACTTTTGCACAACATTTCTCTTGACCTATGGAGAAAAAAAAAGGGACACATTCAAAGGGTGATGGACATTTGGATTTATTAAAAAAAAAAAAAAAACTTCTGTAGAACTCAATAGTCAAGAATTCTTTCATATATCTGCCAAAGCATTATCAAAGTACATCAGCCATGTGACATCAAAGAGAAAACATGTTTCCGTTTCATTTTGTAAAGCTGACAGAAGCTGTCTGAGTCACTTTAATAAAATAAAGGGGCATCAAAAGTGGTGGGAAAAAAATAAACCACTGTGAAAATGGGCAAATAGTAATGCATTTACATATAAGATGGTAATATACAAAATTATATTTTCCAAAAAATGCATTTTTATCATAGGAAATGTGGGCGATTCTACTCATTTTAATTCATTGGGCAAGAGAATTCATAGAATGAAGCACGTGTATCATCTAAATATTATTTTTATTTTAAAAAGGGATTAGACGACAGTCATGTCAACTTCTCTCTATATTAAATACATTTTTAAACATAGCTGTATGTCTATCCCACTTTAATATCTGAGCAGTAAATATGAGGCTAACTTTGCTAAAGATTGGAAACAGGAAAATGGCTAGTCCAGGTGTACCCTTCTGACTTGAACACTGGTGGTAAAACATGTTGGGGGTTTTATGGGACGCTCCAGACCTTTTTCCTAGTTTGTATTTCCTGTTGAGCCATGATAGTGGTGTTTTTATTCTCATCTCACTGTCAGCAAGATGTCCATACTATCTCCTCCTACAGCAGTGTGTTCCAGAGGCCACCAGTGCAAGGTTGAGGCTTTTTATAGGCTGCTTCAAGGTTTTTTCCAGTGACAAACACTCCCTATCAGTTTTTTCTACAGTCACTATCTAAAGAATAATAATAAGAAAAAACCAGCATCAATGGATGCTTTAACAGATTATTATGGTGTGTATATACAAGGCATTTAATTTCATAATACAAGTACCCCCTTAGGAGTCAGGAGAATAGTGCAGTACTGAGTCACCCTGCCCTAATGTAAACCCTGCTCTTGATGCTTCCTTTTCTTTTTCTTTTTGGATTTCTTTTCCACCAGCTCTTCCTTCCCGTCTTCTGTTGCTACACTGTCCACCTCATCTCTGCGCTTCTTCTTCTTTTTCTGCACTGTATTTAAATCTAGCGTTTCATCCTCTGCGGGCTCGTGTCCATTTAGTAGCTCACTTTGCTCACTGTGTTTTTTAAGCTTTTTCTTCTTGGTTTGTAATTCTTCACACTCAGTGCTACAGGTGGAGCTACAGTTTTCATTTACTACTTCTTCACTTTCTGCCATTTTTCTCTTTTTCTTTGAACATTCTTTCTCTTGATCCTCTTTGTCCACTACTGCAGCGGGTGTGCTACACTGCTCTTCTGCAGCCTTTTTCTTCTTCTTCTTTTTCTTCTTTTTGGGCTCTTCTGTATCATCATTGCTGTTGTGGTTGAGACCGACTTCCTCAGATGCATTTGATGTCTCAGGAGTATCTGCATTCTGGGCCCCACGAGCCTTTTTCAGCTGAGCCATACGCTGTGCAAAGTACTCCTGCATAGTGAGAGTACTCGTGACAGTCTTAGTGATGGCTTCTGGGTCCTGGTCAGAAGGATCAGGATTCACGCCATCCTCCGCCTCACCCTGCGAGTCACTGCTGTTGCTCTCCTAAACCACAAAGACACGAGTAAGAAGGCAGAGTCAGGCTTTGATGCATCACTTTGAGAATCTACACAGATAAAGACAACAACCAATGGTAGAGCGAGGGGGGGCTTAAGTGGTCGTCAATCAACATGTAAAAATTACCACGGCAGACTTCAGTGAGTGAAAAGAAAGAGCACACAACAGGATGCTAATTTAACAATAGTTGTTAAAGCCTTAAAATAAGCACTGAACCACATTTATCACCCAGTCATTAATAATCTTCATAAATCCATCAATCCAGCTGTGGGTGTTTGTCACAGTTAGCTTCTTAAACAGTCACCCATCAGTGATGGCTCACAATAAAGAATTTCAGGTACTTCCATTATTTTCTAGTATGTTTCTAAATTCAACAGTCCAAAAATCATCTTCTATTTTGTAATTGTTGCATAATTTCCCTCCTAACATTGATCCTTTGCTCATACTGAGGCTGCGAGCTCGTGGCTGGCTCTGCGTAGCTTTAGCCACTTTCTCTTTGTTCGTTTCTTTAAAATGTCACTGATCCGCTGGCTGAGGGTGATTTAAGTGTCTGTTTAGGTTTATTGTTACAAATGTTTTCCTGGTGGTCTCCAGTGGTCTACTTTGACAAACTTTGTCTTTTCACTCACAATGTAACACTTCCACGCTAACAAAATGTTTGTGTGTTGCACAAGTGTGTACAAAGCTCTTTGTCAGCATCATGCGTGTTGCACACTTATTAATGCACAGAATAACTCATGCTTTGCGTTATTATTATTAACCTTTGTTTTACAAGTAAAGACTTTAAAAATTCTAGACCTTATACCCAATTAAGCCAACAATGCCAGCATATGATAAATATTTTTTTAAATCGCTGTATTGTGGTGTTGGAAAAACTGTCGATAAGAAGACTAAGTGAATGTAGATTTTTGCGTTTACTAAATGTCACAGTGGTATTTCAAAAAGATTCAAACAACTTCAGCCGACTCATTGGCGATGTAGTGCACCTGTATGTGCCTGCCACTAAGATGCATCATTAGTTTAATTCTGAAATTAAGTGAGAGGTGCTCGCATCAGTCATCGTCCCCACGTTGATCGGAAAGGTTAAAAAGTAGGACAGTTAAGACTCATTCTGCCGACCTTTAGGCTCCACATTAAAAGAGGACAACTTTACAACTGTGAGGAACAACTACACTCCAGATTTTAACTCCACAGCATGAACAATTTGTCACCTCACCCCTGTGAGCCATTTGTCTTCATTTTCCTAATGGCCTACTCAATGCATAATGATTTGTTCAGAAGAATACAGAAGCTCCTCTTGAGGATCACACCAAACAATATAGCCTTTCCATATTACCTCGGAGATGGTGAATTATTAGATGGCATTTTTCAAACCCTACAGATTAGAGATAAATTGAAAACACTGTTGTGTCGAGTCACCTCGTGGTTTTGGCCTTTAAGCTTTTACATTATGATTACACTACTCTGACCCTCGGCAGTGATTCAGGCAGATATGCTAACTAATGTTCGGGTAAAACAATGCATGTATGTTCTGGGACTTAAAAAGGCCTTTAATGTAGAGTGAAGTTACTAGATGTGGCTTTGGTCTTGTGTAGGGATGATGTGCTGTATGTTACTGCATGTAAAAGTGTTTTTTTCCCCCCCTTTCTTTAAACCAGTCACCAAGGACTTCAGTGAGCCCCTAAAAGCAATTAGTCTTAGCCAACTAAAAGGCTTTTCATAGTCAATATAGTTTCATCAAGGGAAACGCTATTGTCTTTGTGGTCTGATACACCGATTCATGTGGTAAAAAATGTCTGAAGAGCAAGAAAGGCTGCAACTTATGAACAAGATTTTTATCAGAACGAGAATGTTTTGCTGTGAGGATATCAGAGTGTTACATAACACAATCGCATCTACAAAACAACAAAATCAGATGATATGAAAAAACGTGACTGAGGCTAAATGACAACGCAGGTGTTCAAATGGACAAAGTTTTCCACCCTGACTACAAAGAACTTCTAACAAGGGGAATGAGGCCCTTCAGGTGAGGTGCCATTATACAAAACTTTTCAACTTCCCTGAGAAAATCTATACTCCCCGTTACTGCACAATGGCATCCTCTCTGCTTGGGAGAGTGGAGATGGAGCTTTGAGCTGACATCGCCAAACAACATGTAACTGGGATTTGGGAAGATGGCTGGGGGCCACTTTAGAACTGCCTGTGAAATTACTCTCAGGAGGGAGAGGGAGGGTGAAAGAGCTGGGAAGAATGAGGGGAGAGTGACTGAGCGAAGAACATCTTCATCATCAGGGAAAGGTGGCTTGAGCTTGGTATGTGGTTCATCCTCACTGCCTGGGGATCTCCATTAGACGCTCATCTGACAGGAGCAGAAGTGCTGTGCTGAGCACAGGCTGGACACACATACAGTATGGGGATAAACCTACAGCTCCAGTCAGCATAACTAGCAGCCCTGGAGATTTTTCTTGGCGTGGAGTGTTGAGGGCAACATGTTACTAAGAAACTACTCTGCAGTAATGTTTGGGATCTTGTTTCCCCATATCCAGGTGTGTCTTCTATTCGTTAGTAATTTCTTCTGCTTTACGGCATATGGTACAGACCCAAAACTACAAAAAAGCTGCTTCTTCTTTTTTTTAAAAAATGAAAATAAAAAAATTAGGATTTCACAGTACACTGTAAACCTTGTTGTTGCAATAAGATTAATGGTATACTAGCAGCAAGAATGGTGGCTGCTTCGTGAGTTATTATGGTAAAGCTTCCCATATTTAGTGGCAGAAGTTGACAAAATTCCAGCGACGATGACGGAACTTGAAAAGAAATCCTTGCGAAAAAGAACATAAAAAAAGCACAATATAGACAATTTTTAAAAAAACAAAAACTTAATCTTTTAAAGGCATCTTTTCCTTCATTTACACAGATATAAAAGCTGTATTATAAGGTACCAAGTATCACATAATCACTGTATTGTGGGAGTTTTTGTCACATGAAATGTATTGTCATAGCATTGTGAGCTACTCCATGATTCTCCTTTTTATATCATTTTATCTGTCTCTACATTTTAAAATACTGTCATTAAAAAAACAAAAAAAAACAAAACCTAAAATGTTTATTTTTAAATGAGAATACACTGAATACTTACGGCCAATTATTCCACTGGTATAGAAGGGAGGAAAATAGGACGCATCATGTAACTTAACAATTTGATTTAATTTTACTGGCCACAACACCTGCAATAGTGAAAATTGAGAGCATATAACTTTTTCACTAAGGCTACAAGTTATAAATGTGTATGCATAAAATGATTAAAATCATCCAAAAGAGAATGTCATTTCTTTTTGATATTTTTCCTTTTGACAGTGGTTAGTTTAGATTCACCAATAAACACGAAATAATGTTTTTTACTTAGCATATACATACTAAGCTATCCTTTGCATAAGGATGTACCAAATGTACAAATTTATAATTGCTGGGACTAGAAGAATGACTTAAATAAATAAACAAATAAATAAGCCTGTGCTGTAGAACACACCTATATCAAGCCATGTCTACTCCTTCTCCTCCTCTTCTCCCAGATGCAGAACCCCAGGAAAAGGATGCACTCAATGCACTGTGTGCAGTTCTGAGATAAGGCTCCTTCAGCAGAGGAGCGGCCTGGCTGGCTATCGGGCCCTTCCTGCTCCGCTCTCTCCTCTGGCGGGGGCTGGGCAGGGAACACAGGGAGGGTCCACAGAGGGTCCCAGAGAAAAGGAGAGGGTGGGAAGACATTCAACAGGCCGTCTCCTTCAAGACACTCCAGTTCTATCTCTTCTTGGTAATGTAGTCACTGGAAAGCCGATGGTAAGACATGTGGCAGAGGTGCCAGGATACCGAGGCCAACACATTCAGTGGGAGAGTCAATCAAGCCAGCAGAGAGATGATGGAAAGGGTTCACCAGAGTGCATGCAAAACTTTTCTCCCCAGCAAAATGTAGCAAAAAGAAACAGAACGATGTTCAGTTCATTTATTACTAATTTGCTCTAACGGCTTTGCAGAGCAAGCTGGGTTACTTTATGTCTGCCTACTTCTAAAGAGAAACCAAAAGTTCCAGGACAACAGCTCAAGTAACATCTTAAATTAAGGATTTTTGCCAAGTGCAAGATATGTTAGGTAGTAAGTGATCGATTGGTTGTAATAGTCACCTTGTTGAATGTAGGGAAAATGTTCAGGTGTAAAAATCTGATCAAACTTTAAAATGAGCCAGATTTTACAGGCAGTCAACCAGATCAAAGGATCTCAGTAACTATAGGACTTGAGGGTGCTAGCAGTCAGGAGTAGAGTAAAGGTCATTACACAGAGAGTGTGTTGCAAAAAAAATCAACATGAAATTCAGAATTTTCTGGATCTAAACTTGCCATGTAATGTGTACACACGAACGCGGTGCATTTTTGTGGAAAAAAAGAGAAATACTGCAAATCCATCTACTCAAATTCAAACACAGGTCTAGTAAATATATGTAATAACAGAACCACAGTCTCTTTAAAAAATAAAAATAAAAAAAAGTTTAGAAAATGCATATACCAACATGCACGTTAAACCTGGGGGAAGTTACAAAGTTTACCTGTATTTGATTTCTAAAAGTCATTAAAACCGGGTGAATGTGAATAGTTTTGCAGACACAACACGCCTTCCAACTCATGTTAATTAGGATTTGACAATGCTCCAGTTGCTCATTTATTTTCCTAAAAAATAAATAAATAATAATAAAAAAAAAACTGCCTGTTTGCATTACTTGCTTTTTTTTTTTCTTCAATAAATTTCTAGCCAATATTGGTCGGGTCTGTAATTGCACGAGTGTGCCCTCATTGTTCTGCCACAATAATAAATTTGGTGATACTCAAGGTCTATGGATCAGGCCCTGATTAGCCAGCTGTCTCTCCCTGATGAACACGCAAGTCCAGCAGCCCCATCCTTCATGAGCCTGATGTGGGCGGACACGGGAAAAGGGGAAAAAAATAGATTGATACTTTATTTCCTGGGAAATAGGTAAATGTTTCAGTTGGCCACTTTAAGTACTGATGCTGCCTTCAGTGTCATTCTTTCATGAATCCTTGTTCTGTATAAATGTGGCCTACACAAAGTAAATTTTAAAACAACAAAAAAAGAAAGTAAATAAAATGATGAAGTGTACACACATCAAATGCCACACACGGTATGAAGCTTCCACAAAGCAATACTTTGCTTAACGCATAGCCTCAGTGTGCAGTTGAGGCAAAACGCATTAAAATGGGTTTGAAAAATTACACTTTGTGCCTGGTGCGAGAACGTTTATCATAAGTAACAAATGAAGACAACATTATGCATGCAGCATGACTGCCCTGTGCTTGTTTAACATTGCAAACGCTTGCTGACAATGCCCCCATCACGAACATTGGGGTACTCCCCCCCCCCCCATCCCAATCCCAAGCCGGGGGAGAGAACAGACTGTGATTATTTTTCCCAGCTGTGATTTATTAGATTAAAGAGTCAGTGATTAAACGGTAGTCTGCGGCTGTAAACAGCCGAGAGAGCTGGAAATCTTTGGGCGGTTAGCTTTACCAGGCGGTAATTACCCTGCTCTCATGTATTCTAGCTTGGGCTGTAACTAAGAGACAGACACCCTCTTTTCTTTTCCTTTTTTTTTTGTGTCCCACGCTAATCTGCAAGTGTCAGCGAGCTGGCATGAGAGCAATCCACACAACTGCCAGGGAGGTAAAGTGGCAAATGCGATGTGTGTGTCTTTTAGGGAGTTGGGGGGGGGGGGGATTTGGCGGGCCTTGATATTTTCGGCGGTTGTGTAAAAGGGCCTGTCAACAAAAATGCTCAAGAAAGGCAATGCTTTGCTCGAAGCAATTAGATGTTATCTGAGAATGTATTAGAGCTCTCCAGCTTCACAATGAGCCCTGCAGCCTGCGCGAATGCACCGCCCTGTTTAAAACTGCGGCAAACACACTGCGACAATGCACGTTTACACCGGCATCCCCTTTCAACATTTGAGTTCTGCATATTAATGGAAAAGTGAGCCAAAAAAAAAAAAAAAAAAAAAAAAAAAAAAACTTGACTTTTGGGGTTGTATTTCTATTTACAATGTCATTTTTACAATACAATGGCCTATACATAGTCTCTTTAAATTACATGATATGAAAGATAACTTCTCAGTTTGCTTACATGCCGTAAGTACAGCTGGTACTCTGGCTTTTTCTATGACCAAGCATCCACATTTCCTGGTCATTTTTAACTCACTTTACTCTCCACTGGCCTCAGTACCAAGCTGTAAAGCATAATAGATTTATATTTTAAAATAAAATAAAAAAAGGTCCTGAAAAGAAATCCTGCTTCTGCGCCATCAGCAAAGTTTCGTCCGACCCCCCTGGCACTTCGGCATCGCATCTTCCAAATGCTCAAGAGCCACCCGTGTCACCCCTGCCCCATATTCCTTAACACGGCAGTATCGGGGGAGCCCCTGCTGAAGCGCGATCCTTCATGTGGACAACGCGTGGGCAGGAAACACTTGCAACAGGTGCCGCCCGATGACGCTCGATCCTCGGCCCTTTGTGCCGGAGCACGAGTGGGAGTGGGAGAGGCCGCAGGGGTCGCGCTGACCCAAGAACAGGGCGCACCATGCCTACTGTCTGACTGGAGAGTCAGACGTCAAAACAAGGATCGCACTAAATTATTCGCCACCATTTTTCTTCCCTGACACTTTTAGGGAGTACAGAACTAATGAATGGATTGATGTTGGAACAACTGTCATGTCTGTAGTGGTCATAACGGTTAATATAAAACCGTAATCTTTAGATGTTTCTTTTTTCTTATGACTACCAGCCAAGCTTTTAGTTTTCAAAACTGGTAAATTGAAAACTCAAGCACCAAACTTTTCCATCATGCTGCGCGTCTTAACTTTAGTATATGAAAGATTAAAATACTAAAAAAATAATAATGATAATAAATCTCATTCCCTTTAATTTTAAACTAGTAGTGGTTTTAAAAATGCATCAAATCATAACTATTATTATTATTGTTATTACTACTACTACTACTACTACCGCCACCACCCACTCCCTTAAAAAGAGAAAGGAAGAAGCAAATGTAGGTGGAAAAATAAAACTATGGCTTGTTTCCACCTTTCAACTGAGCTGGCGGCTTTAAAAAATGACTAACTTTTGTTGATGTATGAATCGGCGGGGAGTCTATTTATCAGCAGGCCCTCTGCGGTCGCCCGCTTGGGTCCCTCAAGTCACAAGCCGCGTCGCTCCCCTTTGACTGATTAATTAGCCAATCAGAGGACATTTTTCACTGGGCGGCAGAATGGTTTATTTCAGCTAATGCCGGGGTTTCGAGTTGAGGCCCGTTGGAGCCTCGTTGGCTCTTTCGGCCTGCCTGAGTGGCTGGGCAGAGGGGCAAGGGAGATAAATCAAGCTGGGCTGGCCCTCCATGTGGCTCCCCTAACTAAACCCCCAGAGGAGGGCACAGAGAGCAGGGGTGGTGGAGAAGGAGGGGGGAGGAAGGAGAGCGGGACGCAAGACGGCCAGGGGCACTGCTTGCCTGCCGATAAGAACGGGGAGCAGGGCGCTGCCAAAGTGCCTTCATTTAAAAGTGGCCGGGGCTTTTTTGATATCTCGGCAGAGAGCGCCTGTCATTTGTCATGCGGTGAGTAATTGTACCGAGGGGCACAAGGAGGAGGCAGGAGATGGAGGCGGGTTGCTAGCGTGGGATGGGTGATGGATAACCGAGAGGTAAGTAGATAGACAGGTGCTACGCCGCAACCCTCACAGTAAGGCAGAGTAAATAAGGTTGTTTTGTTTTTTTTAAGCACATATTTTCATGTGGCTACATAAAAACTGGTTATGGATGACATGGGAGATTCTCTAAGAACACGATCTTAGGAAATACTCTTGCACGAGTAAAATTAGGTTACAATCATGCTCAACTACATGTTTGTACATGCAATTAAAAGAAAAAAAAAAAATCAAACAGTGCTTCTAATCCCTGCTCTATCATACACTGTAAGAAAGGAGGGAGGAATGTGCATTTCACTATGATATCCCATATGTCAGCATACTTAATCACAGATAATCACTTGTCAGTTAATTAAAGTTGACACAAAAATGCTTGTTTAATCATGGTCTGATCAAATATCTGCTGAACTATGCCAGGAAACAGGGTCAGTATGAGTTTCCTTTAAGCTTTCATGTGCATTTCTCTTTTTTTTTTTAAATATCAAAAATAACAGTAAAAAAATTGCAAAAGAAAAAAAAAAAATGATGCAGATTTTTCATTATGTACAGCTTTAAAATAAATACATTCTTAACCTGGAAGATAAATTTTTACCTTAAACAGAGCTCTACCCTCTGAACAAGATATTTACATTTAATATTAACACTAAAGGAATAGAGCTACTGCTCCCTGTAAATAACCAATTAAAATATTCTCATATACCGTTTCCAATACATTCTCATCTTTGATGAATAGAGGCATCTGGGACAGCTGAATGTGTACACACTGTGTGTGTGTGTCTGCGTGTTTGTGCGTGTGCGCATGCGCTTGTCTGCACTTCAGGGAGGGTTGTGAGCCGCGATAAGAGGTGAGCAGGAAGCACATCACTGCAAAGGAAGGAAAACACCAGCAGTGAGGAACTGGTGGAAAGGAGGCCGGAGAGACAGCAGTGGGTGTGATTGTGCTGGAAGATTCATGAGGGGGAAGGAGGGCAGGTCTGGAGAAGCCGATCCAGATTTGGTCAAAGTCTCTTGGCCTCACCTTGTCACGATGCAGATATGTGATATAATGCGACCGGTGGCAGTGGCTTCTGCAAGCCACTACAAATCAACTACACCATCAAGCCAAAGCTCGTCGCTACTAAGGGTTACAACTCCATGGGGCATTGAGATTACTGCAAGCATATATTATACTTTTGCAGCAACAGCAGTTAAATGTAAGCACAGATCAGTGTGAGCTGAGGGTCACTGGCAGCGTCGCCTTCACTCTCGCAGGAGATTCGGCAAAATGCCTAGAGCTCAATTGGTCCATCACCCTCTTTGCCTCTTTTCCAGCAACCTCAGATGTTGCTGGGTTTCAACACAAGGCCTCATGGGAAAGCATTGTAATTGTGTTGAGTGTTTTCGATATGGTCAATGGTGTCCCTCCTGGCTGTAAAATAACAACCCATAACCAAATGTTTAGAGAGGGAAAAAAATATGGTGTGTATTGCTTGCATTTCCAGTGTTAATCAGCTGGGGAGCAGCTGCCATTGTGATGCTATGGCTCAGCACCTGCTGGGGGAATAGGGCAGGGTGGATTTTGTACAATTTATGGATATTTAAGATGCCAATTTCTTCAAGCCAAATGCTCGAGATAAACACAAGAAGCCAGCAAGAGGCTTTTTCTGGGCCTTGGAGTCCAAAAGCTAGATATGTTATTGTTCTTCTGGCCCTCTACTGGGCCAGTAAAAGTTCTAAGAACAACAAAAAAAAGTTTTTATTGCACATTTTTAAATGTGTTATTTTTTTCATAATAAAATAATAAAAAGTACAAGTTATGTGGGTGCTTAATAATTTCCAGTTCTTCTGTGCATGTAAATCTGTTCTATTAATCAGCTTAGATCATTTTTAATAACATCTTTTATGTGCATGTATTTTTAACTATATAATTCACTCATCTGTCTTTCATTTCAATAAATGACATCTTTGATGTGAGTTTGAATAAGTACGGCTTCATATAACTCCACAGATAAACACTTGAGCTGATTTTCTGATTAAAACAGCTTGACAACTTATTTAAAAATCAATAGAAAGATGATGCAGGCAAATTTCATAAATAACATTTTGCTTTTGATATGTAAGCTAAAGGTTCTTACTGGATTCGAAATACAACTCTGACCCGCAGGAGCCTGTAAGCCATGTTCCAAAAGCATGAGACCTACCATAACGCCAAATGGCAAAGTGACGTTTGAAGTGATGGGCCCACCAATGCCAAGAGCAAAAAAGAAACTTTTTTTTGCAAGCGTCATCATTTCAGATTTCTGCACACCTCACTGCAATTTTGATGTTCCTTTAATAATGCCCGCTGGCACTCTTAACTAGCTGATGTGACGCTTCGAGACAGAAGTACAGCAAAGCAGGAGTGCGAGGGAGAGGAGTAGGGGGTAAGAGTGCAAATCCCTTAACTGGATTTAGGCGCTCTTGCTGCCATCGGTGGCCTGTTAGAGGTGTTAAAGCTGCATGCTGTGACACGGCTAATCTAGGGCCACGGGCTGCTCAAGGAGCCGTACCCCGCAGAAGCAGAAGGACCAGATGATACCAGAGTTACCGATGGAAGGAAGCATCAGCAACCAATAATCATTTGGAATTACCAAGGAGACACAGATAAGTGCAAGCCAGCTGGGCCAGTGGTGCGGCATCTCCTGCTGGACTGCACGCTTGACTTTGACGGGGTTAAGGAAGATCAGAGTCCTGTGCCCTTGCACTAATATTTTAGGAACGCACCCACTGGATTAGAATTACTATCTACAAAGCTTTTGTGCGAAGCCACAGGACAGTTTGTTTTTAACTTGTTAAACTAAGTGGATTTGATTAATAAAAATAAAAACTAATGTTTTTATAAATTATAATATTGAAGTCTCAAAACAACTTTTTTTCTAATTCTGAATGATGTAAATAGGTGTAATCTCTTACCTGATCTTGGACTTTTGCTGATTTAGCCCTCTTCCCAAAGATACAGTTAAGATCTGTTTCACTACGACTGGATAGATCCTTTCCTGAAAGAGTAATAAGCAGAAAAGAATATGTACAAATCATTAACACCAGGCTGGAAAACTTTTGTGCTGCGACTCGGAATAAAAAGACCACCTTATGAATTAAAAGGTGATAAAAATTGATTCACAGTCCCATTTTCAACAACATGCACGCTTTTTTTTTCTTAAAGAACATTGTTTATTGTTTCTCTTTTTTCCAGGCAAACCTTTAAATATTGCAGCTGAGTACCTTATGTGTGTTTGTGTGTTGGGGGTGAGCAGAAGGTGGTCACTGAGTAAATAAAAGAAACAGGGTAGGGGTGGTGGGGGGCTGTATTCTTTTTGCAGGGATAAAACGGTAAAGAAAAATAAACTGGACGAAAAGGTCTGCTACGCCACGCCTCCGGATTCCCCTTTTCAAGCGGGTCCTCAAAGACTCCTGAAGCACACAGTGGCTTGTCTCAAGCCTGGGTCCTGTTCATGCAGCTGCATCCTCTTCCTTCAGCGGGGCTCTGATAACATTTGGTTATTTATTGCTTTTAAACCTCTATCTCCCCTGCCCTTGGCTTTGAAAGTCCCTGCACATACAAGGTCTAAGCAGCAAAACCAAGAAAGTCCGATGAAAAGTAAAATAAATGGAAAGGACGGTGGGGGTGGGTGGGGTGGGGGGGTGTTTGCTGTGGTGGTTGTCATCTAGTGAACTCCGGTCAGACAAAAATTATATCCAATTTGACCTTTCTACTGTTTGGATGAGGAAGTGCCTGTCAAAATTGTCAGGCTTTCAGGTGAAAGTGCAAATAACAACGTTCTGATTAAAAAAAGAAAAATCCTAGTTTTTCCCACTATGCGTTTAAAGTTGGATGAATACACTTAAATGGGATGAAGCGTGGGTACTGCCCACATGCAGTGGAAAAGGTTTGCGGTTTCCAAGGTCACAGATGAAACGACAATTATCAGTAGAGACTTACAGAAGCTCCAGTGAACAGAAAACACTGTCAGTGAAATTAGAACGGGAGGTCCTCAGCATATATACATGCAATTCACACGGTCTGTTAGGCTCCATCAATTCACTTTGGCCGTGATGCAAAAACATGTTTAATTAAAAGCCCAAAAGCTGGAACGAAGCCAACACAGAGTAGCCGATGGAGAGCTGTAGTTAAATTCCGCATCAACCACCCTTGCTGCCCTGACAGGTGATAGATGGAGGTAGCAATTAAAACTGGGTTACTGGTTTATGCTGTGGGCCCTGGA
This sequence comes from Rhamphochromis longiceps, assembly GCF_057381845.1. Taxonomy (NCBI): domain Eukaryota; kingdom Metazoa; phylum Chordata; class Actinopteri; order Cichliformes; family Cichlidae; genus Rhamphochromis; species Rhamphochromis longiceps. The sequence continues at coordinate 9,028,415 of NC_140571.1, read as the reverse complement.
CCTAAGCAGTGGAGATTTTGGTGCCTTTCCCCACAAACAAAGGCCATCAATCCTCAGCGCTGGCAGAGAGAGAGCCAGCATGAACAGGATATCAATATTAAAAAAAAAAAAAAAAAAAAAAAGGAAAAAAAGAAAGGGAGAGTCGGGAGGAGACCTGCACTAAAAGGGAGAGGTACTGATGATGCTGTGGCCACAATGTTTTTACAGCAGTACTGCAGGAATGCACTGAGCTCAGTGTCTGGTTATAGACCAAGCCAAGCCAATTCTCAAGAATGGGGCAATTCGGCAGAAGTGAGAGGGGAAGACCCGGGAAGAATTTTAACTTAAACTTGCTTTTGAATCAAAATGTGAGTACAAAAAAAGTTAAGCAGTACAAACTGAGAGCCAAAAAGAAAACATAGATGATTGAAATAATGATCATAATGGAAAAATGTTTAATTATGGCTAACAAGCATTAGATAAGAGTACGGATAAACTATTAGATCCGTTTGTTGGAAAGAGGAGATAAGCTGTTATAATAGTTATAAGTAACTGAATCTTTATCTAGGAGTTTTTTCAAAGGCATAATCAATTAGTGACTAAATGGAATCAATAGCTGTTAAATGGAGTGCACCAGTGTTTTGAAATGGTGGGCCAAAAGTTGCAGATAAATGGTTTAAACCAATGATGTCAAACTTATTTTACACTGAGGGCCAGAAAATAACAGAAAAGATCCATTTTTTTTGGCTATTTAATTGTTTATCTGTTACTTAATTACTTTGGTGTCGTTTGAATGCCCATGAGGGAGGTCTTTGTAGGTAAGACAAACTTATGAAAATACAGATAAAAGTCCAAAATTTATGCCCTCTTTCATATTTTCCAAAGCTGTCCAATGGTCTGGAATCTAGGCTTTGCCAGGCCAATTCTGGCTCCTGGGCTTTATGTTTGACACCCCTGACTTAAACAATTCACAAGCATAACTGCTCTAAACAGAGCTAAAAGTAGTCCAATCTTAGAATAAAATTAATTCAACTGAAGCTGCGCGGTGGTGAAGTGTTTTAGATGCAAAAAACTACTGGACTAAATAAACAATGTACTTTAAAATGGCTCAAATGAGGTTGGAATATTCAACCAGAGAAACTATCACGAAAAGGCTGACAGTCAATGACAGAGCTATTACCTGATCTTTTCAACCTCTCATGTAACAAGCTTAACAACTCTAAATCCAAGCCTCAACTTGGCAACAGCTTCACAGAGAGGAGAGCGGTCGGTGGAAACTTGCAAACAGCCGTGACAGGTTATATGTTGCCAGGTAACTCTTTGGTTTTAATCTGCGCCATAAACTGAAAACAAAATGATGATCTGTCAAGAGGAAGTGCCCAATACATAAAATACTGTCACCTGCCACTTAGAGAGAACAATAAATATGTTCTCAATTTAAAAAGGTCAAAAATGACAGTTCTCTAGTTCAAAGTGCACTGACCATAAACGCCTATCAGACCACTGAGAACTGGGAGTCTCAAGTTTCCAATTAAATTATAAGTTGCGTACAGTCAAACATGAAATACCAGCCTCCTTTATTGTTGCGTGACAACGGTTGCCACCTCTTTGTATAGCAACATGTTAAAACGGTGTTATATTCCCAAAGACAGTTGAAGGTCTACGGTCAACAGAGCTGCACTCTCCTTCAAGAGTCCAGCTACAATAATTGCACCTGCAATCCCCCTAAACGGTTTCCTTCTCAACATGCCAAATGCAATGAACTGCAAATTTTCTCTTTAGTTTCCTCTGAAATTTTATAAACATCTGGTGGGAATAAGAGTAGCATTTCAGCAGGTTCACTAGAAACATGTAGAAGACACATTTAACAAGAAACTGGTGTGAAACAGTTCAGACTAATGAGACAAAATTAAACTTAAATTTTCAACAACAGAGACCACTATAGAGACGGCCGGGGCATGCATTTATGCCAATGGAACTTGCACACAAGACACACTACGATAAATCAGAGATTTAAAAAAATGTCCAGAGCAGTCAAACAAGCCCAGGGTTCAACAAAGGCTCCGGTCCACTGGACAGTTTAAAAAAAATAAAAAATAAAAAATGTGGAGGACCTCACCCATGGCTATTCAAACTACACCAAACTAACCGAGTTGTGGATTTCTGTATTTTACACATTTAATTCTTACAATTTAAGCACAAAGACTCGTGCTGACAGCATTTTTCGTCTTTTTCCTTCAATGATGGTTTCTCCTTTATTACACATGTAGTTAAATTTCTCTACACTTACAGAGAGGGGACCTTCACTGTATGTGGCCCATGATGTAAAATGAGTTTGACATCTCAGTGCGATTCCAATTATGTGTTAACAGTCATCCTCTCCCATACAGATGTTGATGTAAACCTACTCAAATTAAATCTAAGCTTCAGCACAGTATTTTATAAAATAACTGTCCAGAACCAGATTGGACTAAATTTTATCTTGTACACTCATGAGGCCTAATAACATATAAGAAACTTAGTTGGCCATATTTCACATTTCAAAAGCAGATGTGGTTAAAAAGGCAGTGCGCTGTATATAACAATGTAAAGCGATCAGGAAGCAGGCGGAAACAGAATGAGCCAAAGGTGCTTATGGGTGAGTCACAAAGGTTTCAATCTAAACTAAACTTCACACAAGGCTGTACGAGCACTCAGCATCTAACTCTGATCTGTAGTGAACCAAGAAAAACTGAGCATCAGCATCATCATCATCATCCCGCCAAGTCCACACTTTATGCTTTGCGTGTCTCTTGTATAGGTGAATCTCATCTGTCAGGAAACACTCACGCAAAAAAAAAAAAAAAAAAAAAAAAAAAAAAAAAAGGGGTCCGTTTTTGGCTCCTGCTAAATTAAGACTACAAAAACAGGGCAAGAGGGTCTGGGGGAGAGACCGAGGCAGTGTTTTATCAGGATGGGTCATCTAATAGGTCACGGGAGGTTGTTGTTTTTGGGGGGCCAGTAAATGGAGATGCCAGATGCCCCAAACAGGAAGCAGGAAGCTGCTATTGAATGACGTAAAGTGTAGAAGGCTCTTCCAGGTGAGGCAAAAGTTGAGGTATTTTGTTTTTGCAGAGCATGCTGACTTGATGAGGTAGATTTTAAGCTAGTGACAAATAATTATTGTTATTGTATTATTATTTAGACATGTTTACAATCAATGAGTGCACTAACATACAAAACAAAAATAGTATCTGTATCAGCTACATAATCCAAGTACAAAATAACACACAGTTTCATCATTTCACCAAAGAAGGTAGGTGTGTGATCGTGAAACTATGCTGCAAGCCCAAATGCAGCGACTCAGCAGTAAAATATGGGCTAGCAGTTACCCATTTTGGTCCAGAACACAAAAGTCCTCCTTACGCCTATCAGTGTTCTGGCCTTGACCAGCAAATCTTAACTTCCTGACGTGTAAAAGAGCAATGAAAGGAGAGGGGAGAGTTATAAATAACCTCCCCTAGTGCTCACACCAGGCCAGCTGACCCAGGACAGGCTGACGGAGCTCTGATCAGAGCCTGTGGTCTGAGACGAGCACAAAGCTTAACGAGGGTCAAAGAGGTTGTCTGTCCGTCTCCCTGAGTAGATGGTATGCAGGTGTATATTGGCATCAAAATAAGAAAGCAGGGGGGATTATTTTTGCTTGCAGTTAGAATGAACTAATTATCCTCAATGCGTTTCTAACTTTCTGCTGTGTTAAGAATATAATCAGACCTCCTGGCTGACATTTTAATTGTTTTTGACAGGTAATTGCTGCAGAGAGCAAGAAAACTGTGTTTAGCATCGTATATCTTAGCACATTTATTCCTGTTCATCTCGCTCCATTGCCGCCTCATGATAAACCCACCTTTAGTGAATTTCATGTAGTGGACCCTCTTTTTGGATGTCTTGGATTTTTCTTCCAAACTGAAGCCTTTCTGCTCATTTGGTGGAGTTTCTACAGAAGAAGAAAATTGAAGATAAAAGTTGAAATATGACCCAGATTGAGTTAGAAAATTAGAAGAATGTTATTTAGTATCATCATCCGGTAGTGTAAACATGTTTTTGTCAGCACTGAGGATAATGGTTACTGTGAATATAGCCTTGCCTTTAAGTAACTAAATGTTGCACTGTAGCACCCTCTACTGTCCAACGGGCTGATTGATCAAAACAGACTTTTTTTGTTTTTTTGCAGTTTTGTGTTGCTTGATAACAGATAAAAGTTTTCACTTGTTTTGGAAATGTTACTATTGAATATGAGTTTGTTTTGCATTTCTTTTAACACCAGCATGCACCAACACTACATGCTTTACAATATAACATTCAGTACTGTGCAGAACTCTTGAACCATTCCTAATTTCTTTACATTTTGCTTCCAAGGAGCCACACCGTCTTATAATCAAGTGCTCTTGACCAATAGTTCTAAAGGATTTCTGGAGAATTTTAAAGAAATGACAAGAAAACGGCTCAAGCGAGTTGAACAATAAAGGTGGTCATACTAAATATTGACTTTAAAAGTCAGAATTCTATAAACTCTGTTGTTGAATTTTATACTGTATTTCCATGCATGTTTGAACATTTCAATAAATGAATGCATCTATTTCCCATTTTCCTAGTAAAATATATGACTCAAGACTTTTGCATAGTACTCTACATAGTTGATCAATGGCAGAATGAACTATAAAACTAACCAAATATAATTATGAACATGTAGGAAGTCACTATATCCTGGCCATCCAGGATATCATCGTATACTTGACATGCTGCTATGTTGTGCTATGACACAAGACAAGCAGCCTTCATTAGTTTTCATTAGTTTGTCTTATTAAGATATGATCGCCTTTATTAGTCCCACAGCTCAGAAATTTAGTTGTATAAAGTTGATAAAGGTTTATCGGGCTTCGTGTACATACCACTGCTGCTGTTTTGACCATGGCAGCTGTTCAGTTGAGCAAGCAGCTCATTAAAATCATCTTGGTGAGCAATCCACTTATCCTGTGGAAAAATCATACACGGCAACACAATGTGACTAAAAAACGACAGGTTAAAATGACAACTTAAATAATTAATGAGGATTTGTAAAAGTCGAAAAATCTCAAATTACACCATGCAAAACAAAATGACGTAGTTAGGGTCAACACAGATGTGACTTTTTAAAAGCCTTCATTTGATTCAAACGTGAAACTGGGCTTTAAACGTTTGCTTACCTCACAGCTGGCATTTGCTCCAAGCCCATAGCTGTCATTTTTAACTTTCACTTTGATATGGTCAGTTGAGCCTTGCTCACTCCTCCCCAGACCCTTAATTCAGATTTGAAAAAGAAAGGGGGAAAAAAAAAAAAAAAAAAAAAAAAAAAAGGGAGGGGGGGGGGGAGACATGAGACATGCTCACCAGTTCTTCCAATGTACAGTCTCTGAGGAAAAAAACCCCCAAAAAAAACAATATTAACCGCTTTCATTACTTACCTTTCCCTTGGACCACCCCATTCGCTCAAGCATCTTCTGGCCAAATTTGGAGTCATCATTACTCCAGGCGCTGTTCCTGGGGTCGACAGACCACTTAAGCTTCCTACGAGCTGAACATACAACAGCAGCAACAGTGTTACATAACAGGAAACCAGAACAAGTCAGTCACATCGTCTCCTACTTTAAATGGTCTATACGCCTGACTGACACTGGGTTTATGGAGCCAACGCACATATGATTAACACCGATAAAAACAAAGACGGGATGCATTATGCGTGTGTTCATGACAGGAGCTAACCTGACAGTTATGAGAGATCACAATTGAAGTTTTACACTCCAACCATGCTTCCAGCGAGCTTTCTGCCACAACTTACGATTAAAGAGTTAACAGAGTGCATGTTTTAATAAACTTCTGCATCCCCAGAGCAAAACCTAACTACAAATGAGTGAGTTACTGTCGTTAGGAAGCAGTCAAAAGAAAAAACACGTGTCCACAGACAGCTGTTAAAAATGCTAATGCTAACTACCGGAATACTTTAATACACAATTCTACAAACTAATGAGCGTTTTCAGGAGGAAACTATGTGACATATTTTGTAGACCGGGGGTGCGAAAATAACCACCTAAACGTAGCGTCATGCGACGTCAGAAAAAATAAATATATATTTTAAAAAAGTGAAACAAGTATACATACGCTCAGCGAGCATGGACATCCTGAGGTCCTTTAACAGCTTGACGAAGGTCCAATAGGGTTCTCAAAATATGCCTGCGCAAAATACACGACTACGGCGGTATCGGAGGTGAATATCGCCTCACGGAAGCAAATGTTGTGTGCCTCATTCATTATGAATGACACTATACTATATGAATTTTTATATTATTTTATCGTGTCATATTATCTTTACTTTATTTGTTAACGTTACAGGTGAATATTTTTCGCAGACAGAGGGCGCTACAGCCAAACAGTCAGTCATTGGTCAGGACAGTTTGCTGCACGTGGCAGCTCACGCGTGTTTAAACAGCCAATCAGAGTTATTCTGGGTTTCTGAATTTAACACTGCTATAATGCTAAATATACAAATACATGTAGAGCCCACCTATAGACAATAATTGTTAGACACAAAACTAAAATGGGTTGGTGGTGTAAGTGACATCATAGCAGAAATTAATTAATACAAACAGTTTATATTCCAGCACACATCACAAGACCACTTGGCCAATGTATGTGCAGTGATCCAATTCAGCTGATATCAGCTCCCAGATCTTTCAGTCAAGTTCCACCCAAACTATTCTGTGCCCAGGTCAAACAAAGCACTGCCTAATTTCCTTCCCATACATGCAGCGGAGAAAACAATATCACAGGTGCATTTGACAAAATGACCTTTGACTATGCAGCAACACATTTAAAGAGGTTTTTATATAAAGAGGATTTGTGAACCAGAAGAACTATAAAAATATCAAATGATTAAGGAAATCTCAGTGCAGACCTGCTGTGGAAAGATTGTTGTCTGTTTTTCTTTTTGTTTTGTTAAAGTTGCTTAACTCATGGGAGCAAGGAAGCAAACCTGAATCATCTCTCCTCTCTCACTTAATGCCCGATATCACTTTTCACCTTTAGAAATCCTGTTGAAAGGTCTCTCACTAAAAGAAGAAGCACTTGAACTCTGAAAAAGAAGCCTGCTAGCTGCCTTTGAATTCGGCAGCTTTACCCACAGCAGAATAAACAGTAAATGCACATGGGCCAACTGAAGTTCACACAAAATACTGTAGTCATGCTTATGTAACTTAGCACAAACCTAAATAAAGACACAGCAATAGTATCAACAGATGCAGTGGTGGACTCTTTAATAGTGACTTTCACTTTGATCATTGGCATGCTAAAAAATTAAGCTTAGAGCATGGTAGATCAAAATCTGACATTTCAACACTCACAGCTGCATCAGTTTTGATGAAATCTCCAACAACACTGATTGAATTGCAGCCCCAACCCATGACAGAGTCTCCACCATGTTTTTCATATGGCTGTAGACACTCAGTATTGGACCTCTTTCATGACCTCCTCCTACAGCCGTTTCTCCCTGTTTACCATCATTAAGAACGACTTCTAGACAGCCACCCTTCCACTGAAACAATTTCTGATGATGCTTCAGTGAACATTAGATGGATCAAGGTTCAGATGGCTCCTATGGGTCCTGTGTTAGGTCTTTGCTGGGGTTTTGTGCATTTTTTGACATGCTGCTGGTAACAAAATGCCTAAAGATATGACTTAAAATTGCTCAATACCCATTAAAACAAGTCACAAAAATCTGGCTCCTTGGAAACAAAATGTAAAGGAATGAGGGTTGACTCAAGACTTTGTACAGTGCTGTAGATTTGTGACGTTTACTCTAAATAATCTCGATATTCAGATTAGTATGAGCAAATTTTAAGGTACTGGGATTTTTGATTTAGCATCTCTCAGCATTTTAAGCTTTACTGAATGAAGGGATATTATCATGTATTTCACCTGCTGATAGCAACCTTAAAAAATCCAAGCGCACATGGCTCAATATGTTTGTTAGAGATCACTGATCTGCTTTAAAATATATGCAAATTAATTCCTTTAAAACATAACAGCTCTAATATTGTTTAACAAGCAGGAAAGAGTTGTTTTCTCAGGATTGATGTTGTCACACTCGCTTTATCTGTAACTAAGAGAACAGTCTGTACAAAAGTTTTTGGCATGGCAAGCTGCCCTCCTCAAGCCCGAGCACAACAGCTTTCTCCTGTGGTGTGCGAGTCTTGAATTTGCTGGAGGTCAACAAACCAATGATTAAATAAAAGGTGTAGAAAGTTTTAATTGTGCAAAAGAACAGGCAGAGCCTAATGAGGCTTTCAAGCACAGAAAACAAACTTCAGAGATCATTTTACACAAACACAGACACCTAATATTGTTGCAGCAGTACATTGCAGGGTCCTAGCTTTGCAGGCAAAAGTGTTAGGATGGAGTAAGTGTTTGTAGAAGCTTTCTGGGAATATTTATCAGACTTCTTAGAAGAAAACCTGAAGAGTAAAACTCTTATTCTTGATATGTTATCCTGGGTCACCTTCACATTTGTTTATGTAGAAAGAGCAAGAGCAGGAGTTGTTACTACTAAGCCATTTACTTTTCAATTGAATTCTTGAACAGTGATTCCAAATGAAGATTTCACATAGGATGTTGATTATTGTCTGATATGCAGCTGTTTTGTTCATTCATTGTGTTTTAAGTCACTAAGATGATCACTCAAACTGAACAGTTTTGGTTTCCATGTTTTCTGTGCCAAAGACTGAAGCTTGTCTGACAGCCCAGAATAAATATGTCACTAACTGCTACATAGACTCTGTAAATAGGCTGGCATAAAGGTGAAACCCAGCCTACACTGTACACCGACATGTTTGTATGCCACGGAGTCTAGTCCTGAAAGCACAGATTTACTCAGATTAGAAGGAGCGACTCTCATTTTATCTGCTGGTCCAGTGTCAGGTATCACTTGGGGTTTCTAACGGTCAAAACTCTATCAAGGGAACATATAATCTGACCTGAACTGTGGCTGGGGTTAACACCTCAAGCAGGGAATTAGGTTGCGTAACCAAAGCCATGAAAGGATCAGGAGAAAAAAGTGTGCTCATCTTAACTCACAAGACAGCAGAACCTACACTTAATCAATCATCATTCATTTTTTCATGCATCTTGAAAGAGTGCTTTGCGTGTTACAGCAACGAAGCGGGTTATATAAAATGCTAAAAGTGCTTTTCTAAGCATGTGCACACCGTGTACTTGAGGTGAAAAGGTCAGATCAGGTCTAAACATCATCAAATTAAAAACGTGGAGCTAAATTTAGAGATAGTTTAACCACGCAGTGCATCAAGGGGAACATAACCCCGCAGTAAAAATTGATTTTACGACAGCTGTAAATATAGCCCAGTTCCAGACGACTGAACCAGTGAAAAATACATTGAGAGATTTGTAACCAACAATATTTCATATTCTTTATTGCCCTATGGGATGAAGCGCTTTCTGCAAACTCATGTAGTGTAAATAAATGTTTTTTTTATTTTTATGAATGCTTCCATCACCCATGCCTGTGTGTAACTGTGTAATGGTTTCACAGAGCTGAGAATCCCCAGTGATCGCACTCATAGGGAGGCCTATACCGTACAGCAAAGGCCTCTACTGTTTTCTGCTGATGGCGGAGGGTGTTATATGAAGGCTTGTGGTCTTGGGTCCTTGGTGCTGGTGGTGTTAGGAGAGTGCCTTGGCCTGCATCCCCATGGCAACAAGCCTCCATGTAGACTAACAGCTGGCTGTGGAACAGAGGCTGTGGTGTCTTCGGCTGACTGCGCCAGTGTAACATAATCTCCTGAACACTGTGAGAATCTCTTTACACGATGACGACCAGAGCAGCGGGGACCGAGCAACAAGAGAAGCTCTCTGACTGGCTGGTGGAAGGCAGCGCCCAGGGAGATATCTTACATAAGAGGCTGAGTTCCACTTACAAGAAGGGGAACAGAAGTAGTAAAAACAAGAGAGCCTCTCTGTTTCCTGCACTACCCTTTAATGCCCCTCCTCCTTGTCACAGACATGTTCACTCGCATTCAGATACAGTCATCCATAGCTGAGTTTCTCTGGGAGAAAACTGCCTCTGAGAACTTAACCTGCAGCCAGACCAAACTGTTGTATGCCTCTGTAGTGCATGCCTGCACACGAGTGTAAGTTAGCTGCGAATCCTACAGGTTTTACGTAGCTTTTTTGTTTGTCTTTTTAGTCCAGAATAAGCTTTGCTTTTAATTCACAACAACAGAGAGTGAAAATGGTGCAAATATTGATTTTTATTTTCAAGCCCATAAAGCACAAGACTGCAAGCACACCTGGTGTTATTCAGGAGAGTAGAAATCACATAAAACTCCCATTTTAAAAGGATTTGTACAAGGTAAGGTGGAGGTGGGACTAGTTTGAAATCCCACAGTTTTAAAAGCTTCCCCGATAGTTTGTTGAGATTTTCAAATAAAAAATAAGAAACCTCTCAGCTTGGAGGTATACCTGCAGTTTTGCTGACAGATATTAAGACTGAACAGGTGATCATTAGTGATGAGAGCTCATGAGAGTAAGATAAAAGGCAGCGCCCCTTCTTTCACTTCACTGATATAAACTCCCCGTCTGTGCTCTTTCTCGTGAAGCACAAACTGCAAACAAAGCAAAGCGAGGTCACCTGGAACAGCTACAGCAGTACTGACACAGAGAAATATGAGACAGGCTGTTGAATGTGTGGAGGACATTGCTGTCCTCAGGGTTACAGTTTATGATCCCGTTTGTAAGGAAAATCCAGCAGCTCTGGTTTATTGATGAGGAGGACACTTTTCTTTGGGAGGTTTATTTCCTCTTTCTTATTCTTCTGTGGGAGAACATCATTGACTATGCAAACTGGGTCAGTGTTTTGCATTTTACAAGTTTTTGGTTGCTAATTAATTTCAATTTCTCTCAAATAATCAAGCAGAGAAGTAGTTTGGTGTGTCTCAAATTTCAGACTGCATTACTGTTTGAGATAAAAATTTGTTCTGTCAAGATGATCCAACATTGCTTCAATAATGTTGAGGTCTGGGCTTTGGGGAGGCCAATCCATGACTGATAGTGTTCCACGGTGTTTTTCTATATGGTATGCATTTACTGCATTGGTAGAGTTTTTCATAGAATCAGCTAAAGGAATATTAAATATACAATTTTTCAGATACTGTTCATCTGCTGGTGATGCTTTTTCTAATTTTGTCCTTCATTTGTCCAGTTTCCTCAAATTCTTAAAGGCACACCGCACACCATGCTGAGATATACTAGGGTTTCAGCTAGTGACTCTTTGTTATTAAACACCTATTTGGTGAAAAAAAATACAATTTAATTCCTGTCAAAATGTTTTATATTAGATTCAGTTAAAGAAGTGGGAACAAATTGTGTTTTTTGACTGGCTGCTAGTGCTAGTTATGTGTAGACATTGCATTGGTTCTTGCTTTGAGGTATGTGCCTTTTTTATGTCTTAAAAATGAATAGGTCAGTGTTAAGTGGCTTAAACAAAAACAACATTCCTCTGAAAATGGTGAGGTACAAGGACTTGACTAAAAATGAGTGAGAAAGCAGCCAGTGTCCAAAGAAAAGCTTTGAAAGACCTTCAGAAAGCTGGAGAACTGTTGATCAAAACCTCTTTAAAAACAAGAACAAGAAAGTCTGGCTTCTTGGAAGCAAGATACAGTTGCCGAGAAGTTACTCGAAGTTTTGACATTTCCACTATGTAATCTTTATATTCAGATCAGTAAAGAACATATTTGACTGTAATCTGATTGTCAGTTCTACATCTATCAACAGGTTAAGCTTTGAGCAACCATTAAGGCCAGTAAATGCATACTATAGCACACTTAACTCTGCTGTCAGTAACTATATTATCCAAGTTCTGATCAACAACATGCACAGCTCACAGCCCAATATGTGTGCTAGAGATCACTGATCTGCTTTAAAACAAATGCAAATGAATTCCTTTAAAACGTAACAGCTCTAACATTCTTTACAGAGAAGGAAAGAGTTGTGTTCTCAGGACTGATGTGTTCACACTTCCTTTATCTGTGGGAGAACAGTCTGTACAAACGTTTTTGGTATGGCAAGCTGCCCTCCTCGAGCCCGGGTTTTGAACTCACTACAGGTCAACAAACTGATGGTTAAATAAAAGGTGTAGAAAGTTACTGGAAAAGGACTCACAGTTATGCGATTTCTCTTTTTATTGTCAAAGCTTGCTGTTTGAATGAACAGGCAAAACCTGCTAAGACATTCACATAGAAGACAATCAGAGTTCCTTTTACACAAATACAGTCTCCTCTAAACTCTCATTTCTCTTTCATGTGAAAATAATCAAAGACCTAATGTTAAAAATGAAGTAACAAACATGGACAGCAACATGTGGAAATAAAAGAGAAAGAGAGTGCTAAGAAGTGCTCCCGCATATTAAAACACCAACAGAATAAATAATTTGTCATGGAATACAAAGAAAAAACAATTCTTAAGAATCCCTGCACCACACTGCTTGAAAAAAAAATGGATACAATGTATCAGGTATTCATCCCTGTAGGTGATTAGGCTCCTTTATTTGTGAGAGGTTTTAAGATCCAACTGTCTAAAGTGCAACAAAGGATACACCTCGTGTACGAGTATACCTCTTGCTTGAGTTTGGCCCCAAAGCTTTAGGCCTAAAATTCCCAGATTATGGAAATTTAGCAGGAAACCCCCCCCCCCAAAAAAACCTTACCATTTGGGTTTTCAAAAGAAAAACATAGAAATGCTTTCAGTTGTACAATGCAACATTCCCCATTTGTTAACTAGATTCATCAGAAAATATTGCAAAAATTTGCACAATTCTTCAGCATGCAAGTTACCCTTTGTTTCATCTAAACGCAGCTTCAGGTTGATAATGTTGACACCAATTCAACTCATTGACTGCCCCTCACCCAAATCTCTAAATAGAAAAGGGATAAAAGAGAGCAAAGCAGAGGTGGAGAGACTAGATTCCAGGGATGGGGGTGAGGATCTTCTAGTCCTCATTGACCATTACATTTGAGACAAGCCCGGTCGGTGGCAAGCAAGAAGGACCCTGCTGATGTTACACAGAGAAGTGAGAGGATGATGATGACTTACAGGCCATGTTTCTCTGTTCTCTTTGGTCAGTGTTTTACATTATGTACAAAAAAAACATTTTAAAAAAAATACTACGATTGATGCCGCGTTGCCTCAGTTAAAACGAGCCATGCGTGTTTCTGAGCCAAAGAAGTTGAGCATCGTCTGAACGAGTTCTGGGAGATCATAATCGTGTTTCCAGGCCCAGTCATTCCGTGCATTGGAGTCATCAAAGTTCATCGGCCAGCTGTCAGCTGAAAAGGAACAGATTTAAAGCATGTGTCAGTTTATCTTATAGGATTTTCACCATCAAAAAATATCAAAGATTAATGAGAAGTTTCTCCTTTAAGAAATCAAAGCCTTGCTTACCAATTGCCTGTCGTACAGGGTCAACCTCATATGTGACCTCCAGCTCAGGCATCTGCTTCTGGAGTTCCTGGGCCAGTTCCTCGGGGGTGAAGCTCATGGCGTTGATGTTGTACGTCCTCATGCTTAGTGTCTCAGCCGGTGCTTCCATCACCTCCAGTGTGGCACGCAGGCAGTCGTCGATGTACATCATGGGCAGCCTTGTGTCAGGTCTCAGGTTGCACTCAAACTTGCCAGTTTTGATTGCGTCGTGGAAAATCTGGACGGCGTAGTCTGGTCAGAGATGGGGGAAAAAAAACAAAAACAAAAAGAGCCTTGTTACAGAAATGCTGAAAAATCTAAACTCTGTTATGCACTTAAAGAAAGTAACAAATGCAGCAGAAACAGAAAGTATTCCAAGTAAAATATTTGAGGAACATGCGATTATGAAAAGCTAAACTGTAATTAAAAATCTAACTGATAAGAGGATTTGGGTGTGGTGGCTGAGCAAACAAGTGAAAATATGGAGACACCGGATCAAGTTATGCGATGGCATGAAAAAAAAAAAAAAAATGCAACAAGTCATAACAACACTCTGAAATAGATCAGTTGCATAACAAAGTTGACACTTGATAGCAGCACAGGAATAAGCAACCGTTAAAAGTGTAACCTTATCTGTAGTCTGAATCCACCCTACCTGTTGTGCCACCACCGGGCATGGAATCAGCAGAGATGATTCCAGGATAGCGTAGACAGCGGAAGTCCAGCCCATAACGGTGGTGGTAGTACTGTTAAAGAACAGAAAGAACTCCGCTATTTAGAACAAGCAGCTTCTCAGATGAACTTAGATTTAACAGTCATCAATTGATGATAGATGAAAACAAAAGAAAAAAACAAAAACAAAAACAGGCACATGCACTGAGGATCATCAGTTTTCAGGACATTCTATGGTTTTGATATCAAGTTTGCCCATTAAGAGTTTAGATTAAACTCTGAGCTCTCACCTCTCCCATCAACTCAGCATGTACTTTGGAAACACCGTAGATAGTGCGGGGTCTCTGCACACACAGATCTGGCGTAGGGTTGCGAGGGGATGTGGGACCAAAGGCACCAATGGTGCTGGGGACAAAGAGACGCAAGCCGTGCTCTGCTGCAATGTCCAGGATGTTGTGAAGCCCTGAAAAACAGACAGCTAAACGCTCAGCAAGTGCCCCATGAAAAACAAGAGCATCATCCTACATCGTTATGCCCACATGAGACAGATTGGTTACAAATTCACTTACCGGTGATGTTAACAGAGCGTGCCAAGGCCACGTTAGCCTCTCCAACAGCACTGAGGAGGGCGCTGTAGTGAACCAGCCAAGTGATGCGGTTGTTCACCACAATTTCCCGCAGGTTCTTGTAGTCCAGGATGTCTGAGTAGATGAAGGGGCCTGATGGCGACAGATGGATAAGCATTGTAAAGAGTTTTGTTTCACCTTCACTGTGACTGCGCTTGTTTGTCAAGGATGCTCCCTAGCCTTCAGTACAGGCTGCCAATAGGACACTTCGGAATTTGTATGTTCTCCATGTTCATAAGCAACTTCTGATCATTACTAAATGTTAGCAAAGTAACTTAAGAAGTTTCAATTCAAATGTTGATTTAGAGAAATTTATTAACACCCCCCCCACACACACACACACACACACACACACACACACACACACACAGGGAAAGGATAAATCAATATTAAAGCAAGAGGCTTTATTTGCAGACACTTTACTATTCAAATGTGTCCATTTCAGTCTGACGCAATATGCTGTGATTTATTTCAAAAGCGTAACAACCTGTATTGCCAAATCCCTGACTTTTTTTTGTAAGGCTGGCATTAGTCAGCAATACACCCAAAAGAGGATCATCATACTGAAAAAAAGACTGTCTGCACACTCTACAAATATTACAGTTGGACATGGCTTTTTCAGTAACACCTGGGCTTATAGAGAGAGAAAAAGTTAAAGAAAAGGGCAAAAAATGTCTTGTATGTACTTGTATATGCTATGCAACGTAATCATTAAACACTGCTAATATAGTATCTTTTGTGTATCTGAACTGTATACATTTTTATATAGCATATGTGAGTATACTCACCACTGTGGAAAATGCTGTTTTGAGGTTTCCGGATGTCAGATAGAATGACGTTGTTCTTTCCGTACCTCTTCCTGCGAAGGAACCAATGTTACAAAGTTTGCCTTATAATAAACTGTTTAACTGCAGTGTTACAATTACTAATCAACACAAAACTTGTCATTTATTATATTCGGACAAATTAAAATCCTTACCTCAACAATTTGGCCAGGCCTACACCGAGCTGTCCCAGGCCACCTGCAGAGGTTGGAGGGAGGTGGAAATATTATGAGTGATCTGAGGACACCATACACAAATCAGATGCGCAGCAGCTAATAAGTACCAGCGCTTAGTTTCCATGGAGACTGAAGTACCTCAGGAGGAGAGTGGCCATAAGAAAAAAAGGTCACAGCACTGGACGCCCACGTTTTATTTTTTAATGGCATCCCTCTCAGCTCTCATTGCCAAACTTGTCAGAAACCCCGCTGATCTCAAAGTCCCAGAACAGCATATTTTCTAACCCTCGTGCATTTTAAAACGGCCTTTTTTTGTTAAAGCATTAGACTAAACTGCATGGCTGCAAAAGACCAAAACCTGATGCTTCGTACGTACCTGTGATGAGCACCTTGGGGTGGTCTGTTTCTGAGAAGGACACAGAATGGAAGCTGGCATCAGAGGTCACCTGTCGAGGGGAGAAGCTGATGTTGCGTACAGCCACCGTTAAGGGCTGGCAGCCACAGCCTGGGGTACTGAGTAACGCCTGCTTGGCCACCTTGCTGAAGATCCTCACGACAGGCATGTTGGTACCTGGAGGAAGGGAACAATGTGTCTGTTTACTTTTAGGTGACACTTTGGTTGGTAAATTCCAATGAAAAAAAGAAGTCTAGCAGAGCTCTACAAATCTAATGAAAGCCAATTTGCATTTATATTTAATTAGACTCTGGCATCATTTGGTGGCCTCACTTCGCAACATTTTTGTCATGAGGTTTTCGGCTCATTTCCAAGCCTCAAGCTCCGAGAGGTGGACAAACAAGTTTTAAACGACAAAAGTGGCACTCGGAAACTTTTTATTTTAATTCCCTTAAAGGGCAGATTGATCAAACGCATCTGAAAACACTGAGATGAGAGAAAACATACCAAAAGCGAAAACACGTGGATTGCAACAAATGACATGCTAATGACATGATGCAGAGAAAATGAGTGCAATGGAAGAATCAAAGCGCATAAAAACACCAAAACAGTCAAAGTTGAGCAAAACTTTAACGCAACATGACTCTAACTCTATCTATCTAAAAACATTATAAAACACGAACACCACATATCTTTAGAAAGGTACAGAACTGCAGAAAATTAAGCATACTGAGCTACTACTTCATGCAAAAATAGCGCAATAAAACTAAATTTGTCGTTCATTACGGGACGTCTAGACTTTTACGCAACGCATCACTTCAGAAAAGACTTACCGAGGGTTCAAAGAGCTTCCTAGTAAAAGAATGAACGGAGTTACTTTGGAGTATATATGTACTGCCCTGCCTTCAACGAGAGCCAATCAAGGAGAGAGGGCGTACAGCGGCATACAGAGCCTTGGAAAACGGTGCCAAGATCAGGGTGGCATGGACTCAGAGTCGGAATGTGCTTTCATTTTGTTTGCCTTCATTTTCTTACAAATATATATTGAACCATAAAATTATTAATAACAGAGATCATGGATTAAGCATGAAAACATTACTTTTGCACAAAAGCACGCTCTCCCGCTCCATCATGCTTGTGGCCTATCCCCTTCTGAGAGCATGTGCTGTTCAATATTGAGCCAACATCGTTTAAGGTACTCATCATATAAGCCCCCTGTTTAATATGGGCAGCGCGCCACAGCTCGCCAAGACTCCTTTCTATGGGACATGCCGATCGTTTAATTCCTTAACGTCAGCGTAACTGATCTCCATACCCTCCAATGTGCAGCTGCTTTTCCACGAAGGCAAAACTGCTGCTGGTGGACGAAATTCTGAATGAGAGCAACCACTATTTTAGATCCTAAATATTTTCTCTGTCTGAGCTCAGCACGTCATTGTGACTTAGCAACCGGCTGCACTTCAGAAGAGGACTTTGCTTTGGTTTAAAAAAAAAAAAAAAAAAAAAAAAAAAAAAAAAAAGAAGAGCGAGAGAGAGATGGTTTGATCGGGATAGAAAGGTTAAACACACGTGATTCAAAAAAAGAAAAAAAAGAGTGGAAGCACGAATTGATAAATTGCGCATAATTTCCCTAAAATTAAATTTTAAATTTCCCTAGAAAAGAGGACTAATTAAAAAACGGCCGGGTTCTTAAATGTAAAAGAAATCAAATATCGGGATCGGTGCACTCACCAGATAATCTGCAGTTAACACAGCCACACACAGAAAGAAAGCTCCTCTGCGATTTGCGTCTTTTTGAGAATGGGATGCTGACGTGACGTTCGTGTTATCTCCGTTCAGTGTTGCATCAGCTCAGCTGCGCCTTCAAGCTATATATCAACGACCATCTGCTTAAGGGGAAGCCGGCTTTCTCTCGGATTGGCGGAGACCCGGAGGTGCGGTCTTCCCTCGCAGACCACTCCCTCCCGTGGCGTCACCGACGCCCGGTCAATCTTTGTGCATCCACGTAATCTGAGGCCACGCGGTTTATGCATTACTTAAAAATACCCGAGGCTGCACATTGGCAGGGGATGGTGTGATCGTGTCAAACGTGCAAATACTGTTGCAAATACACGTTTACCATGACAGTCGCATTCACATGATGAACGTGGGCTCAAAGTCCAGCTTCAGATCAAGAGTGTCCACTCTAAATCGCAGGAAAAGTTTAGGATATAAGGCCCTCGCCTTTTCAGGCGACCAAAGAAAGGGGGCAGTTGACGTGAAAGGCCGTGAGGTGCTATTCTTCATCAGTTAAGTGGGTAAAAAGAGGAGTGGAGTGGGTTTAAAATGTGATTTTCAATTTCCTTTTGGAAGCTGTGGCTGTGAATCTGCAACATGCAGTCAAATGAGGTGAAAGTTAAAGTGCCTAAAAAACTGTGAGCTCAGCAACATAAAAGGGACTGAACTTCAACAAAGGGCAACAGTGGGGTAGATCATCACAACATCCGAGTTGTGCATCCAAGAGAGCACTCTCCAGCAGGTAAGCGTCTTCATAAGTGAAGATAAGTATAAGAAATACTTTATTAATCCCCGAGTTGGGAAAAAACTCTGTCTCAGCAGTTATCCTAGTTGTTTCTATTGAGAAAAACAGAGAGAAAATACAGACTGTTTAGCACAAGGTGCAAACAAGTCATCAGTCACAAGAACAAAAAGGTCACATTAGATTTATGCCAAAACATTCAAAAGTCAAAAAAGCTCTGCAAGATCAATCACATCAACCACAGCTGCTACATGGGAATATGTACCAGTGTAGTAAAACACATTTCGCTATACTGAAAGCAAACAGTTCGAATGCGCTCATGTCTTTATGGATATGAATGGTGCACAATTTAGAAGTAGCAGACGTCTACGTAAAGCAAAACAAGGTGTTGAGCCCGATGCAGCCCTGCAATCAAAGAAATTGGACGATTACAGGATGGACTTTAAAAGCCATTTAACACCAAATCCTTGGCTTCACTGGAGTTTTTGTGACCTGGCAAAATTAAAAAAAAAAAAAAAAAAATAGAAGCTCTCCAGCCTCATTGATTTGAATCTAGATGTTTATCAGTGAACGATATGATGAATGCACACACTTTCTGTTTGACTTTCAGGTTTGTTTGCAGGAGATAGAGCCGAGTCAGAACGACTGATGACGTTGCTGAATGGAGCAAGCAAAGGGTGGGCTTAAGGCCTGCACTGGAATATGAGTGGAGCATGCGAGCACACCCCCATGCCTGTCATGACTGAGAAAGAAACAGCTACCTGAAAAACAAGTTGACCTGATCTTTGGCAAGAAAAACAAGATGTAATTTTTTCTCGAAAGAAAAAAGAAATCGTAAATATATTTTTCCTTTCAACCGCAAACTGGGATAATCTTCTAAGTAACCTGCAATTCCAGGAAATGTGAGACAAACATGACACTTGATAGCTGTGAGGTTACATAGCTCAGTGTCACTACTAAAAATGGGAATCAAAGTCTCTTATAAACCAAGCTATAGTTTCTATCTAAAATCTTACTTGATAATGCACAAAATCCTTCCTTGCTTCAAGAGAATTTTAAGGGTTCCCTTGTGAGTAATAAACATGAAATTAGGGTATTGATAGACACAAAGACTTAATGATACAGACAGAAGAGTTGTGGCTGACCAGCAGCACTGTAAACACTTACTGCAACATGGATATCTCTCCCTATGAAGCAGCTGACCCTTGGCTATTTTTTGCCCCAGTCGCCGCATCAGATGATTGTGTCGTCACAGCAATGCGAACACATTTTATTAGGGTGCTGTTTACTAATCTTCGGACAGACTGTCAAGGACAGGGTACATAACGTGGATATTTTCTAGGACTTCTTTCTGGTATTTGGAACCTTTGGAAGGGGGAAAAAAATAAATAATACTGATATATTTAAAGCAGATTTTTGTCCACATGAAAATAATGGAACAATGACCCAGACATGTTTACATTAAAAAGTTGTCCTGTTGAGACACAGTCAACAGTTGGCCTGTTGACTGTATATAAAAGATGGACACAGCCTCCAAGTCAACGTGTCAGTCAATGAGAAAATGCCTTATAGTGGAAATATTTCTAATGGCCAGCAGGGGGCGATGTTTTTTCCTGCAAAAGAAAGTCAGACTGTAAAAAAAAAAAGAAAAAGAAAAGAGTATGTTTAAAAACAAATGTACTATTCTCTTCATCTCTGAATTCAACAATAAACACCTCCCTTCTGATTTTATTGTTTTTATTATACAACACTAAATGTGTACTCGTTACCTGGTTGTGATTGGTTACTGGAGGTTACTGGCAGTTGCTGTGAAATTACTGACGTTGCACTCGCGCAGGCCTACTGACCGACCAGCCTGGAAACCCCCGTTCACTGCAGAAAAACATGTATTCTGCATGTGGTAGCTGGTAGTCAGTAGCGTGAAATTGTTCACAAATAAGTATAAGACGCTGCACTGAAAAGCCCTCTGTGATTGCTTTGGTTCTTTCAGCTTGCTGCAGTCAGTAGGAATTTGCATGGAAGACGCTGATTTGTCTGCAAAAGCGGAAAATGTGAGAAGTGCAACACAAACTGTAAACAGAGCACGTTGACCTTCAAAGTAAAAGTTGAGCCTTTTGATATGTGTCGGTTGCACAAGTAAGGTCCAACTTTTACTTTGAAGGTGAACGTTCTCAGTATACCGTTTGTGTCGCATCTTCTTTCAGACTCATCTCAGACAAGTCAGTGTCTTCCACCTTCCATGGCAGTGAGATCCACCACCAAGTCATCTCATATAGTTTGAAAATACAGAGTTGGAGATGAAGCCGAGGCTTTGAAAAAGGTCTTCAAATACCAAGGGCTAACATTAGGGTAGCCCTTGGTATGGGTAGGATAGGTATATTTTATTGCTAAATGCTCAATTTACAGCCAACTAGGTGGCTTTCACTTTGTTTTCTTAAAACAAAAAACAAAAAACCCTAAAAACTAGCTTAATGAGACTGGTGACACTGAATCACGGAAAACTGAATGATGCACAGACTGTGTGGTGATTAAAGAACTGAAACGCTTCCTTTGTTGTAATACAGATTTTAATGGCGTGAAAACTTAAAAAAAACCCCACAACAACAAATTTTAATCAATATTAGATTTTTCAAGCATTCTGATCAGCAGCGACAAATATGTACACATAATTTTGAATCTGGATTTTACAGTAAGGCATTGCACAAAGTACAACAGACACGATTATTTATCTACTGTGTGACATTACATTTTTGAATTTTGTCAACTTTCTGACAAAGCGAAAATCACTTAGGCATCACACAACTATAAGAAATGTTCTATCCATGCACACATGAAATATACACGTAAACTTTCTCTTTGTCAAAGCATTTCAAAGTAGTGGAAGTAAGTTAAGCTTAGTGTGATTATTAGTATTAGTATTGAGCAGACATCGAGATAAATCATAGATCATTTACTTTGTTACAGGCAATCAAACAAAACTGGCCAAAGATGGCTGCAGTGCATTTAATTTTTAATCCCAGACCATAATAACAAAAAAATATATTTATATTTACAACGCTAGATGATGTTTTTCTAATGGTACTACCAAAGAGTGCACTGAAAGATGAAAGAACTAAGGTCTATAAGCAAAGAGCGCTGCGGGTTTCAGCTTGCCATAATGACACAGACAGCTTTACTGACCGCTGAAGTTTAGGATAATTCCTATGTTCGTGAGATAAGTATGAGCTTGGATGTGAGAAGCTGACAATTAAGCACATTTTCCAGAAGAGACACGAGTTTTGGAGTGTAACATGTGTGTAGGTTAGTTGGATACATATTGTCCTGTTTGATATTTGGACATTTGTCATCTATTATGGCAACAACTGATGAGAGATCGTTTTCAAAGTGGGAGTAAAATTGATTTGCGTATACGTACATACAGATAAAGAAATGCTTTTGACACAAAGTGCATCAGTTCTGAATGTTAAACTCAAGAAGTCAGAGATGCTCAGCAACCGATCTAGTCGTTAGATTATTGTTATACGTGGTTACATCAAATCGTTTGTGCAAATTCTGGCTGTGATACTGGAATGTCAAGCATTGATCTGATATTTTACATATTATACAAACCTCCCTCCTCACTGGCCTGACCCTACCTACGCTTAGTATGTCATCTCAATGTGCAGCAAAAGCACATGCTCCCTTACAGCACCCTATATGTTGCCATAGTTACTCTGCAGCGGTCTAATGGTGTACACATTCAGCAGAACTTTTACGAAATATGTGAACCCTGTAGCAACTGAGACACTTTTTTTCTCCAGCTGTCCTTAAAATGCCCCTTTAATCCTCTACTACACAAGATCAGTGCTGAGAAGCACAAAAGGGTCCACAATGTCATTTTTACACATCACGTATATAGAAATGGAAGCCAGCAAGTACGAGTGTGGGTGTTTGAAGAGGTTTGGCAACAGTGAAATCAGCCGCCCAGTCACAGCACAATCTATAGAAATGAGCAGTAGGCATGTGCAGGTCTGGCTGTACACTGATATTAGACCACAGTGTGATAAGGGAGGTTTAGCTTTTATCTGCACTCTGAGAAATGGCTAATAAGGACGGCGCTTTTGTTTCTGAATTTTTTCCTCTTACTCGAGTGTAGTTTGCAATGAGTCACCATGATAAAAATGTTTTTCATTAAAGCATCAAAACTGAAGTTCATTTAGTCGCGTTCACAATAACTTGACAATAATGTTGTTTTCTTACATTATGTTTTAAAAAGGGGAAGCTAAAGCTGGGATGTCTGTGATTTTTGAATGTACCATCTCAATTACTTTTAGAGGTCTCTCTCTCTTTATGGCGTATGCAGCAGAGGATCTTCAGTTTCAAGCTGGGCCAGCTGCCTGCGCAGGCTGTTTACTTTGGTCTGAAGCTCCTTGTTGTACTCTATTATATGAACCATTTCCTCATAGGCCTCATCCAGACACTTGGAGGAGCGGTTCCAACGAAGGAACACTCCTGTCACAGAAGAGCAGGACCAATCAGAAAACAACAATTCACAAACTGGTTTCTTCCAGTTCTGGTTTCTTCTAAACACTGCAGTCTCACAACCTTGATAGAGGTTATGTAAGCGTTGCGTGTGCAGTCACTGTACACTAACGGGAAAGCATGCACCTTTCTTATGAGAACACATACTTACACATACACATACACACATAATTGTGATAAAGAAAACAAACAGCTAACAGATAAAGTGTATTATCGTGCTGGATGTGGTTCTTTGTGGAGCTTTGAGTTGGAGTACAAATACAAGATTCTGACATGTCTAAAACTTAAAGCAGTCTCGAAAAACAGTTCACACAGTTTGTGCTGAGCGCAAAAAAAACAAACCACTGGATCTTAATGGTGGTTGGAGGCTGTTGGCAGAGAAACAGGTGTAAACACAGAGGAGCTGTATGACTGGAATGAACCATCGCTTTACTTGTCAGTCATAAGGAAAGCCAGTGTGTCAACAAACTGAGGTTTCTGAACCCAGTAACACGTCTGTAGATAGCACTACTCAATAAGATCTCAGTTATTTTAGTTCTTTTTAAGTTTGGGTCATTGATAACAAAATACTTGTGAAATGTATGGTGGCTGCGGAAGGATGTGCATATGCATCCCTATGTTTACGCAATATTTGGAACAATTAATTAACTGCAGCAAACTTGGACCTGTACTCCAAATGCCCATTGATATATTTTATTTACTGCTATTTAGACACACTTGCCTCTGATCCCTCAGTGAATTTCTTGTTGTTTAGCTGACATTAAAGCCTTGCTTTTACCCAATTTCCTCACCTTTAATGAAAAATAAAAATCTTGTCTTTTGCCTGATCCCTTTAGGGGCTCACCACAGTGGATCCTCCTTCACTGCATCTATGAATCTTCTTCGTGGTCTTCCTCTTTCCTTCCTGCATGGTAACTCTATTATCAACATCCTTTGTCCAATATACCCACTATCCCTTCTCTGCACATGTCCAACCCATCTCAGCCTTACTGCTTTTACTTTGTCTCTATATTGCTCACTGTGAGCAATATTTCCAGTATTTCTTTGCATCTTAGGTCGTTGGCATCATATTGTAAATTTCATGTTTTGGGGAAAAAAAACAAAAAAAACCCTGTCATTTTTTACTCTTCTTTTAAATAAGCTTTACTGATGATGTTTTAAGACACTTAGCTGTGTCATCAGTGACTGTCAGAAAAGAAGGACGGAAAAGCCCTTCGTTTAGTTTGTGCTGATAAATAAATCCTTCTACCCACAAGTTGCAATCACCGTGAAAAACCCTATGCACAATTTTTTTCCCTCTATATTATCAGAAATTATTATCATAAATTTCCTTGAAATACCATTACATAGTTTTGAGGCTTTATCGCCCAACCAAGAACCAAGAACATGCAAACTCCACACAGAAAAGCCCAAGATGGATAATTGACATTTCACCAGTCCTGGATTTTATTACACAGTTATAGCCGTGTAATTCAGAAATAATCCTGAAATCCTTTTGCTCATTAACTTTTTGGAATTATATTGAATTTATAACATTTGTGTCTTTTGTGAATAGTGTTGACTGCTTTCCATTTCTTTCCTTTGTATTTGTAAAGTCTTTTTCTAACTGGATTTTAAAATGTTTAAAAGTCATGTTTATCAGTGTTTTAACTCTTACATGTCTTTTAGCTATTTTTTTAAAATTTAATTTCAACAGTTTAAAGTCGGCTGTTCTTAAATGTGCGACACAAATAAAATGACTAAAACCTCCACATTTTTACTCAACACCTTTAAAGTGATCAAACTGCAGTCCAATTAAAAACAACAACATTATTTTAGTGCATTTTTTGTTTTTTCAATTAAACCATTATTTTTATTCAATATTATTTCGCTAAGAATTACACAGAACTTTTGGGATGTAAAGATTTTACACACGCCATCAGTTTCTTTTAGTGTCCACATCAGCAGCTAGAGTTCAGGACTTCCATTGGGTCTTTTAAGGTGGGCTGAGGAGTGTGCGTCACTTTCTATGAAAGAGCTGCATAAGCAGGATATCACGTGCTCCACTCAGTTCTTATGCATTCCACTTCATATAGCGTGAACGGCTTTAGGCAGTAAGAGAGGCCCCATGCACGAAATGCATGAACCTAATGACCTCTAGTTGGTCTGGATTCCCCCTCCCCCAACTTTTCTTTATGAATGGTCTAACACAGATCTCCCCAGGGCTTTGTTGTACTTGTTGCACTATGCTGAACCCACTGACATTAAGACAACCATAGTTAAGAATAAGAATAACCACCATTATTAAAGTTGTGAGGGAAAAAAACCCCTCATCAATTAAGAGTTTCACTGCAGTCACTCAAATTCACAATTTAGACAAATTCAGACTTACATATTCATTCTGAATTTGTTAAAATCAAATTAGTACACTGTCATTTCAATAAAATTGAATTGAATTGAATTGTCAGTGGTTTAAAAAGTGTGAAAAATGTGAAAAAAGTAATAATTTTAAACCAAAAACAATGATGATATAATGCTAACATTGGTAAAGCTGGTTTTATCTGGCAATTTAAATAAAAACGATCATGTAAAATGATCAAATAATTTTGATTTAAAAAGATTTAGGATCACATTTATATACACTGATATTCTGATATAACTTCCACTGATACATGATGTTTGTGTTTAATGCCAAAAGGCACTTGTGAAAAAACAGCACTTTAAATTACCCACAACAGATTTTGTGGTTGTATGCCTGTATCAGTGCTTCTTTATTTAGCACCATTTTGCTACTCATGCTTTACCATAATATCATCACACTGCCTCTCAGTGAGGAAACTGTTTGTAAAAAGACACACAGGCAGGCTGAACATGTCACGGACACACCTCAGGAGCATTTTGAACAATTTCCCAAATGCCAAAGTGTGTTCTACCTCTTCTTGTAAAATGATTCATAATGCTAGCTATACCGGAAACTTCTGCACAAGTACCACCTCTCCACCAAGTTACATGAAATTCAGCTGAGTCATCTAGCTGAGTTTCAGGTGGCAGGTCAGACAGCACTGATCACATACCTCACCTGTCATGTAGCTGTACACAACATGACAAAGCTGCAACCAACAGTTTGTTCACTATTGGATAATCATGGGACTGAATGCTTATCTTTACTAAAGATCAAAGGTGACTGTAAAAGGAATAAATTGACGTGCAACATTTTGTTTATTTATCTAAAATTATTTGCTGATAATATTTTTTAAAAATCCTGTATAATGTATGTATACTTGTCTTCATGCTTGTAACCTTGGAAAGCACAAATAGCTGGTCCTCGGGTCCCAGTGGCTGTCAGGGTCATTCAGGGTTCAAATGCTCAAATCAATGCTGCCCCCTACTGGTGAGATTTCAGAACGTATGAGTGAGCAAATGTGTATTTGTAATTGTGAGTACGCCCAATTTCTAATCGTGTACCTGCGGCTACAACAGCAGTTTTATCACCTGATCCTCATGGTGGGTTTTTAGATATTAACCTACTCCATCTTCAGACTGAGAATAAACTTAAAGCATGAGTCAAAACTGCAAAATATGTACAGCATGTGGTCTCACTGGACTGCTTTCAATGAAGAATATTAACATTTGCCATTTAATTGCTTTCGTGTTGTAAATGAGACACTCAGTGTAACAGTTGGATTTAATGTATGTATAAAAAATACATAAATACAGCTGAAACTTAAATAAAGATTAAATTTAAAAAAAAATACTCCCAGCTATAAATGTTCCCTTAAAACCTGCAAACAAAACTTTATGTGTACTTTATTATTTTAAAACTTAAAATTATCCAGCACGTTTCCTTTTTTTTCACTTTAGGAAACTTTCTTTTATAAAAAAGGAAACAAGGTCTGAAAATGAAATTTGCTGATTTTTCTATCTATCCATCTATTATGGATCACAGAGGCAGATGTCTTTTGTACAGACACCCAGACCTCCCTTCTACCTCCTCTCCCTCTTCTTAAGAGATACCTACGAATATATTTGTTTCTTACCTTCCCACAGCAGCAGACTCTGAGGGGCCACAGATGGCCAGATCACAAGACTGTTGGGCTCGTAAAGTGGGTTGGTCAGACGCTCCAGCTCCTGCGGCCGATTCACCCATGACCAAAGGGACACAGTCTTTTCAGGCAAGCACAGTCTGGCTCTGTGAAAAGACAGAAATGTGTCAGACTGACCAACAGGAAAACTGGTTCACGGCTGTTTTATCAGAGGTGGTTCACAGCTGCAGGGAGAGCATCGTGATTTTTGCATGACCTAACTATCAGCAACACAACAAATAATAACAAATGATGTATTCTTAAACTACGTAGGGTGACACCCACATCACACAGCTGAAAGCATAGCCCTGACATAAACTGAAGGTCTTACATCAGCCAACTCCTATCTTACCTCTCAGCTGCACTGTTGCCCAAGAATGTCCCAAACTGAGATGCGTAGGCGTGTTCGAAAAGCAGTACCAAGAAACTCTCGTTGAATTCAAAGGAGCAGGGAAATTGGCGAAGGATCTGCCACACACAGTCCAGGAAGAGAAGAAAGACAGGGGCCTCATGGCGAGGTTTGCTGTTGGAGAAGGCAGACTGGGCACAGCGCTGCTGGAAAGGGTGACCAGCCTGTGTAAGCAGTCAAAGAGGTGAAATGAGTGGAAACACTCACACTGTGGAGGAGAAGGTGAAAGAAAAGACAACATTTGGCTCTAAACAGTGCATCTAAGCTCACCTGGAGCCACTCCCGCTCTACCAGGCTTTGAAAGCCTTTAACGGTCCTGCACCCGGGATCCAGGATGATCTGAGCCAAGGAGGTGACCTGCAGGGTGGAGTCTGTCCCTTCTGTACCGTGAACAAGCACTGACGCTCCCTCCCTGAGATAAACACACAAGCCCACAGTCTGTCACTGCTCGCTGCTTTTCGAGTTTATGTTTACTGGGACATGAGGACAACCAAATGAAAAACAGACCTGTCAATACACTGGGCAGCCAAGCAGGCCGTGGTGAGGATCTCTTTGACATTAGTTTGCCAGTTGGAAGCCTCCAACTTGCTTAACCAGCGGTCCATGCTGTGGGACTGGTCGTTACATGCCTCCACCAACTTAATCAGGCTCTCCTGAAGGACATTATACCTGCAAAAAACAGATTTATTTAGATCATTTAAAGTATGAGATGCATTTCAATCAGTTTCCACTTTATCTAGTCTTCTCAGTAATACTTTACAATACAGCCCACAACTAAGGGTGTGATTCCCTTTTCATTAAATTAAAAGTTAATGTATTTTATTTGAAAATACATTGTCATTATATTTACCTGAAAATAATTAAAAGTAGGGGTAACGAGTCATCTTTTTACAGGGAATTTAAACACAAGTAAATTTAAGCTGTGCAATTTCTTGGTAATTTTGCAGAAAAACACAAGTTGCACTTTTCAGTGCCATATTATGGAGTGGGTTAATCATGCTTTTTACATCTTTGTTTTTTTTAATATTCTTTATGTTGATGTGCATGATGGACGTTCTATTATTCAAATGTCCTTAAGACGTGATCTCCCTTATCAGCTTACAAGAAAAAACAAATACCTTCAAAATCTGCTTGTCTATCTAACTGTATAATGATGAATGATGAAGCCAAGTATTTTTTTCTTTCACACTCACTTTTCAAGCAAAACTTTCAAAAGGAGTGTACAGTAAAAAGAGTGTCTCTGTTCCTGTTAGGCAGTTAGTTAGGCAAGGTTAAGCAACTCCATAATCCAACCCAAGCTGCTTTCTTGCAAAACTGCCAGAATTCAGGCACTACTTAAATGTACTTACAGTATAATTATTCCTTTGTTTCCTGTATAAAGGTGAGTTGTTACCCCGTATTCTAGCGAACCCACCTTTAAGCATTTATAGGCAATTATAATGACATTTTAATTTCTAATAAAATAGATTGAAATTCCATTTAATCACGAGGGAATTGCAATGCAACAGACTCTAAACAGGTCGTATTATAAAGTGTTACTGTCTTCTTAATATCTAAGTGTCCAATCACCTTTCAATGGCCTTGTGGATCCTCCTCCATTGTGGGTAGTTGGCCTCCAACTCAAACCCTCCACCTCGGGCTTTGGCCTGCTGAGCAACATTGATAGCACGTGTATCAATGATGTAACCACGCTTTCCTGGCCGCAGAGTGGCGTTGATCAGCTTCTCGTCCTCCTTACACCGTCGCCCATTGGTGCCCGTCAGTGGCTGTCCTGCTCGCATCATCACCTGGAAGTGGAAGTGATTTGTCAGCCCCTATAATTAGAGATGGCTACTTTTTTATGTCCGATACGATATCATGAATTTGGATATCTGTCGATACTGATATGAATCCAATATACTCTATTTTATGATCAATAAAAACTGTTTGTTTTTTTAAAATATCTTGCTGCATTTTGTATATGTCTAGCAGTTTTATTACAGAAGCTCCTTCATTCTAGTCTAAACAACAGTGTCTCAGTAACTTTCCACTAGAGATGGTCCCCTCTTATCTGCATTTTCCCAGCATGAGCGAGAGTCTGCAGCTTTCTACTCCCCAAGGACACATGGTCTAATGCTTTTATTTTCAGGGCTGTGTCCACTTAATACTACACTATATAACTTTATAACACTTAATAATAAAAAAGCATAGCATTATTGAGGCAGTGAAAAATTATTTATTCCCAACAGTTCATACTCAAATTTAAAAAGACAAAACACTAAAGCTATTCTATTACACTTGCAAAAAATATCCCGCTTCCAAAATATTTTGCATTTCAGCAATACTTATCTTTTTATTTAAACCTTCAGCAGATCTGTAAATCTAAGTATTTAAAGTAATTTAAAATGCAGTTTTATGCAAATTTCAAAAACTCTTTGGTTCTGAAAAAAGGAAGTGCAATATCAGCACAAAATAATGTTTATATTCAACAACAACAAAAAAAACGGGTTGTAGAATGGACCCTTTTATACTTAAAGCTTAGCATAAATAGACATCCAGAGTGGAAAGCAGTGCAAATGAATGCAAACACGCCTTCATGACACTCATGTTTTATCAAGATGGATGTCAGTGTAAGCTGTTTCAATCACATTTAACCTGAGATTGATTTTTGTGTAATTTCTATACAAAACATAAGTATGGAAAAAAATGTTTTTTCATAGTTTTTTGGGAACCGTGGAACTGTTTTGCCTGCAACACAGGTTTTTTTTTCCCAAAGTAAAGCTCCATATATCGGTTGTTAAGCTTAACATAAAAATGCTTTACAAACATTCAGAGATGAACTTACACAATTGCTTTACTTCTCTGGGACAGCTTGCTCAGAGGTGAAATACCGGTTTGGCAGCACGTAGCGAGGCTCCAGATGCTTTCAGTGACAAACAACTCCAGACCACCGACAGGTCTCCCACGCAACAGCCGCACTATCACGTGACGCATACTGCTCCCACGTGCTAAAGTCACTACCTGGGTTAAGCCATTTTGCAAGTTTCGTGAGGTGCTTTTGTTATATTTAATGGATCGGGTTACATTTTTTATTTCTCCCTGATATCCGATCCAGTAATTTAGGTCAGGATCGGACCAATACCGGTATTGTATATTGGATCAGTCCATCCCTAGCTATAATGTTCAAAAACACAAACGATGAGAAGCAAAAGAAACGGTCAAAGGCAGAGTAATTATTTTTCCTTGCGCTTACCATGCCGTTCTTCTTGTGGTAGTAGCTAAGTACTGGAAAACGGCCACCGTGACGGAAAGTAGCTACTTTCTTCAGCGTTTCATCATCAAAATCTTTGGGTACTGCCACTAGTGGGGGGTATGACGGACACAAGCTGAAGTCTTTGTTGACCTCACTCAGCCTCCACTCATCTGTCTGCAAAGTGCGGTAGAGGGGATGGAGAAAACAAAACAAAAAAAGGTCCAATAACCCTGATTCAAATTGAATTACTCTGTAATGTCACCTAAACATACCATGGACTCCAAATCTTTAAAGGCATTCTGGGGAAGAAATGAATTCCATCCATCCTCTATGACTTCAAACATTGGCCGGTAGAAGAAAGGGTACATCAGGGAGACTAAATCAAGAGTGGACAGAGCCTTGAGAGGAATGAAAACATTGACTTGTTATTCACAATATTAATCACATGCAGAATTTAACTTGACATGACAAAAACAAAGAGAGCCTGAGAGAAAAATATAGCGTAGCTAAAAATAATCACTCTCTTTCCGACGGGGAGCCTTTGTTCTTACCTCGATAGAGCTGGCAATGTTGAGACACTCCTCCATACCAGTGATCTCAAGCTGAATCACTCTCAAGTCTTTGCATTTGACAGTGATGTGCCCCAAAGACCCCACAAATCTAAAATTTAAAAGGTGAGCACAATAAAGAGGATGAATGTCATGAACAAACACAGAGTATCAGTGAACTACTCTGAGCCCTACAGCTCGGCTTTCTGTGTGTAATTTCTATGTTATCGTCATGTTGGGTTTCTGGAAGAATCGTTGAAACGACTTTTAGTTTGACTGTAGATTCAGTGATTGTTATTAAAGGCAGTATCAGTACTCAGTGCTCAGTACGTAAGCTCTAAGCAGCAACGTGCCCCAGCTACAGATGAAAGAGTGGATTGGCCAGTATCCAAGTACAATGAGCTGCATAAATCCATTCTTAATGGATTAATGTGAAGGCATCTGCATGAAGTTCAGTCAGAAAGGCAGGAGGATTTATGAGTCATTTGCTTTACAATGAAAGAGACAATACAGTGCTGTGAAAATGTATTTGCCTGCTTCGTTTTTTTGTTTGGTTTTTCTGCATATTTGTCACACTTTAATGTTTCAGATCAAATATTTTTTAATATTAGACAAAGACAACCTGAGTAAATGCAAAATGCCATTTTAAAATGATGTAATTTATTAAAGGAAATGGATATCCAAACCTACATGGCACCATCTAAAAAAACCTAATAACGTTTTGCCACCCTTGGCAGCAAGAACTGCAATCAAGTGTTTGTGATAACTGGCAATGAGTCTTTCAGAACACTTGTGTGTTTCAGACCAATGTCCTGGTGCATAACCAAAGTGTGCTTGAGTTTCAGGGCATGAACTGATGATTGAACATTTTCCTTCAGGATTTTTGGGTAGTGGGGAATTTATTAAATAAATTTGAAAATTGAAATTGAAATTTTTATTTCAGTCAACAACAACAACAGATTATAATTTTACATAAAAGTACTCAAACAGTAACCGAAAAAGGAATAGGCTGAAGCCTTATGGCTTATACTTATCCTATCCCTACAGCAAGCCATCCAGATTCCGAAGCAGCAATGCAGCTCAGACCATCACACTAACACCACCGTGTTTGACTGTTGGTATGACTTTGTTTTTTAAATAAAATGCCATGTTACCAAAAGGTTCAACTTCTGTCTCGTTAGTCCATTGAGTATTTTTCCAAAAGTCTTGGGGATCATCAAGATATCTTTTATAAAATGTGAGACAAGCCCTTTGCGTTCTTTTTGGTCAGCAGTGATTTTTCACCTTGGAACTCTCCCATGGATGCCATTTTTGCACAGCATCTTTCTTATTGTTAAATCATGAACACTGGCTTTAACTGAGGCCTTCAGTTCTTTAAAGGTTGATCTTGTGTCTATTCAGACCTCCTGGATGTGTCAGTGTTGGTCGGCTAGGCACTCTTGGGAAGGTTTACCACTGTTCCAAGTTATCCTCCATTTAGAAAGCCCATACCAAAACCTAAAATTAAACCTTAAGGTAGTCTGCAGGTTATTAGGCCAATACTGTAATAGAAACTGACAGTTAAGTACTAGGCAAACCTCCTGAGGCTTGTGTGTCCAACCTGATTTTGTGTCCAACATAAAATGTTTAAAAACGGTACAATTACCAGAAATGGCAGTGAAGAAAAACAAATTCTTTGCCACTACAAGCCCCGTGTCTTTAACCAGTTAATGTTAGTTTCTCTAACCAGTTTAACTATAAGCAAGTTATGCATATGGACACTATTAATAAATAATAATCGGATCTGCAGCATGCACTAAAAAACAGGCGGAACTCAAACGGATTTTAACAAATGCATGCCCTACTGACCTGCATCTATTTAGGGTAGGTGATGTACCATTTTCACAAAGAGATTACATAACAGTCATTTAGAAAAACAATAACACAACGCTGTCACCTCTTCTCTATCGAGTCAATGTTTGAATGAAGCAGCCACAGCTCCTCCGTATTGTCCTGTCTGGAGGAGAGAATCAGGTGATGACCAGTCAAACACAGAGTCCCCTCCACAGTAGGCATGAAAGGCCTGTGTAGGACAACCCCGTCCACCCTGGGTGTCTTTATCAGCTCTGCAAACTCCATAATCTGACCAGACAGAACGAAAACAGCCGCGGTGATTTTAAAGCATAAATACAACGCTATTGGTTAGGTCATGCTACTATTATTGTAAAGACAGGCCAGCGCAACCTCTGTCGACATATATGAGACATATATTGTGTACGTCCATGTCGGTTAACAGTAAAGATGAAAAAGTACTGCAAAAATCGGTCATCTTGATAAAGTTATTCTATTCCGGAAATTAAACCGCTAACGTCAGCTAGCAGGCTAATCGTGACAGAAAGGAGGACAATTTGCCATAAAAAACGGCCGACATTTCGAAACTCAAGCCAAAGCACAAACATCACGTGTAATATAAATATTAAAAACAACAAGGAGCGTTTTTCATCAATACTAAAAAGATTTATCGTACAACTACCTGACACTGTTTTCTTTTATTTGGTCGCAGGTCGATGCTGGTACGTTAAGAAAAACACGCCGACTAGAAACAACCGACTTTTCTCGGCTCAGTTTTGCATCCCAAATTCCGCAATTTTCATCTAAAACGGGAAGTGACTCTGTGCTCTCCTGTTTTTTAACATTAGCGTTATACTTTAAATCTGTAAAGCCCCCGAAGAACTTATAATGTCCATATATTATATATAAGTATGTTTAAACATACATACAGCAACATAGTGAATGAGTTAGAGTTTGGAGGCAGCGTCAGATCAGTGGTTCATCCACAAGGCTTCTGAAAATCCGTGAAAGCCTGTTTCATTTTAGTGTCTGTGTGTTTGGGGTCTACCGAGAATATCAAAAAAGGTCACTAGGTGGTGACATTGGAGTACGTTTGAGAGATTTCTGGCTTTCAGAAGTCTAAACAGTATTGCCCTGATTTCACCGGGTACATAATGTACCGGTGAAATAATGTGCTGTGAGTCATGTTATACATTTAGACATGTTATTTAAGATTAAGCTTAAAACTTTCCTTTTCGATAAAACTTAGAGTTAGTGCTGGATCAGGTGACCCTGAGCCATCTCTTTGTAATGCTGTAATAGGCTTAGACTGCTGGGAAGCTTCCCATGATGCACTGAATCACGTACCTCTTTTCACTTCCTGCGGGTTTACACACACTACTCAATTTAATTATTGGCAATTATTAAACTCTGGCTCTCTCTCTCCTGTCTAATTGAGTCTGTTTCCATTGGAGATTTCTCCTGTTAACAGAGAGATTGTCATTCCCTCAGTTTCCAACTGCTTCCTTATAGGAGCTCATCTGGTAATAGAAGTTTCTTTCTAATATTGTAGGTTCTTTACCTTACAACATGAAGCAACTTGGTGTGACTGTTGTTGACAATTGTTGCTATAGACTGTAAAAAAAAATTGGAATTACACTAAATTATTGATCCAGCCTGGTGGTGGAGGCCTGATAATACCACTGATCACAGATAGGTATGCAAGGTAAGACTGCAATAAGTCAGGGAAACGCACAAGCTGTAAACTACAATGTAAATGTATCAAGACAACTTAGACAACAACAAAAAGAAAAAATAAGTGGACAACAATGACCTGCTGAGTCCGGTATACAATTGAAAAAATAGGAGTTAAAGTGAACTGAAGACAGAGTTTTAACAGTTAATATTAAGTCCAATGATTCAAGGCCCCAAAGGAAAAAAAGTCTAGTGTTGGGTCTTTGTGTAGTTCCAAGTACAGTTTGACAGGCTGGTGTAGCAAAGTTTAACAAGGAGAGCAAAGAGAAGTCATATCTGGCCTGAGGAGGAGGAGGAGGAGGAGGAGGAGGAAGAAGAGGAGAGAGAGAGAGGGGGGGGGGGGGGGGGGGGGGTAGAGAAGGAGGAGCCAGTAGGCAGCTGGCAGGGGCAGAACTGACACAGGAGACTTCAGTACCCTTAAACACAAATGACAGAGGAGGAGGGGACCTACTGACAAGGCTAAGCATGAGCTCAAACTAAACTGCACTTTTCTGCTTTATGGATGCTGATTAAATAATCAGGAGATTAAAAAGCTGCACACACTCATACTCATTAGAGATAATGACATTTTGACTCGGGCTTTAAAGATCATGTGTGCGCTGCATTAGCTGAAGGCGGCTGGGGAGTTTATTCTAAAGAAAGGGCGTGCAGCAGAAGAAACGTTGCCTGAGGTTTTTGTCTTAGCTCGCTGAATAGCGAGGACAACTGCCTGCTGAGATCTTAAAGCATATGAAGGAACACACAAGGAGTCTGAACGGCAGACTCCCTAAAGAGGTGAACGCTTTTAGAACGAGAAGAAGAATAGCAGATAGCTTGGCAGAGGCTACTGTGGACCATTTTGTTTTAGACATTCTGAGCATTGTGTGGGTGTGTGTGTGTGTCTGTGATGTATTGCAAATCAGCACGGTATTTGCTTCACTTGCAGCCTGTCCAAGCTTCACAATAGATGGTTTGCTCTGGGCCTTCCCAGCCCACATCATAGGGAGCGCTGTATAGACGCCAGGGCTAAATTGAATGTGAAACCCAGCATTGCATTACAAACCAAATAACTGCTCTTCTTCTGGGGAGAAGATGCTTTGCTGTCACGAGATGAACTGATAAAAAATAACTTTCAAACCAAACATGCACTTCACAGAATACAACAGACTAACTTAACCTCTATCTTTTTTTTAAGAGGATGCTCTGAGAAATGTGAAGCTGATTTAGTTTAGCATCTGTTATAAAAGATCCACAACCTACAAAAAAGAAGAAGTTATAAATATAAAAGTGGGTGAAGCATAATGACTGTAACTCCGTGGAACGTGGGAAATCACTGCATGTAACTCTTGCCAAAGACGTACCCACATTTCCCATTAAAGGTGCACTGACAGGCTCCCAGTTAACGTCAAACTGTGATCTGTTAAGTGTCCAAATTTGTCGCGAGGGAACTGAATGCTCACTCCCACACTTCCCACAGAGCAATTTTTTGACATTTATTGAGGAGTTCCGAACATGCTGGAACATCGTCTGGCAAATTTTAGGGGCTGGATAATTAGTACCCACACCAACACCAATTACTCACCCGGGCTCTTCATTCATCTTCTGATGAAGACAATCTCATCCATGATTCATTCCTTCACTTTAACCTTCTGTTCTGAATGGTTCTTGTTTGTGTGATGTTATTTTGGGCATGTCCAGTGAATCAGAGCTGTCTGTCAAGGCAGATAATGACTTCGATGTAGTTGCGGAGTCTAACACCAGAATCTGTTGTGATTTTTCACTGTGACAAATGTCTGGATTTGCACTTCTGTGCTCCATCAGTAGGCTTATTGCCTCTGATCAAGTTGATTAAGCTCCTTCAATGAATAGTGATAGAGCTCAGTGTTTCTTTTTTGCAATTGATTAGAACTTCTTTTTCTCTCATTCTCTCATGGTTTATATACATTTACATACACACACAAACAAAAACAAAGCATGAGCTGCCTTCTTAGATTCATACATTGATATTCTGGGGATAATTATTCACATCAGTAGAAGTGACCCATGGTAAAATTTAACATAAGCCAGATAGATGTTATTTACAGCATCACTAATACTCATCCAAAGTAGAGGAGAATCCCACAGTCTTGTTATTAGCTTCTCATTGCCACTTGTATTGATTTAACCTCTGAAATCATAACACAGCCTTGCCTACAGTGCATCATTGATTTGTTCAACCTGAACATATTATTCACAGGATGCCACATTTACATTTGAAGTAAAGCCACACTGCTTCGCGGATTCCTTGTACTTGGGTGGGGATCACACACATACTGCCTGAATAATTTTGCGTATGCCACCCTTAGAAAATCGTCACCCCAGACCTACTCCTCAAAAAAGCCTTATTGTTCCTGCTTTGTATTCTTTCAGCCCTCTGAGTCCATCTGATCCCATGCTTTCTGGATGTGTCGATTTTTGTATGTTTAAAATGTTCTCCCACCAATTAAAAGAAAATGTTCTTGCAAATTAGAAATAAAAATATTTGAATTGATGCACGTAACAGCTATTTACATTGCTTTTTCTAACAAATAAGTATTTATTTGTTTATCTCTCAAAATGTTGGGATTTAGGACCAGGTTTGGGGTCATCACTGACCTCACAGGGTTAAAGGTAACTCATCTCTGATCCAAACCACTACTGTAGGTTTGTGTTTTGCTTTTTTGTGTGTAAAATTATTGTTATTACAAGAAAACAGTTTTGTTTTTTAATTGTTATTGCTCTGAGGCCTTTTTTTCACTGCCTACCCCAGGCCATTAGACCTGAGTGTGCATCCAGAGTGCTGATCACAAGGCACTGTTTAGAGACCTGAGGTACTAACGAAGTTATACCTGCTACTCTGAGCCAAATAACTGGTGGACCCTGGTTAGAAACACTCCTCAGAGATTTTGTTTGACATGAGGATCACAAAGTTGCTGCAGTTGGCTGCATATCCTTGATTTAAATCCCAAAGATGCACTATTGGATTGAGCTCTGGTTCCTGAGCTTACTGAAGTAGTGTCACTTGGTGTGGTCTGGTGTGGCTTAAGATTTGATGTGCTGTGCATTCAGAGATGCTCTTATGCCTTCCTTGGTTGTAACAAGTGCTTATTTTAGTTGCTGTTGCCTGTTGCTGAAGCAGTCTGACCTTCTCCTCTGACCCCTGCTTCAGCAAAGTATTTTCACCCGGAGAACAGCTGCTCACTTCATATTTTCTCTTTTTCAGCCCATTCTCTGTAAACCCTTGAGATGGTTGTGTGGGGAAAATCCCAGCAGATCATCAGTTTCTGAAATATTCAGACCAGCTCGTCTGGTACCAACAACCATCCAATGCTCAAAATCACTTAAACCGCCATTCTTTCACATTCTGATGCTCAGCTTGAACATCAACTAGTTAGGCCTGACCCCTAAATGTAAAGGAGTTGCTGCCATGTAATTGGCTGATTCGATACTACTAATAATAATAAGATGATGACTTGATGTACCTAATGAAGTGGCCAGTGAGTGTAAATATTTAGGGATGCTTTTGTTAGTTGAGTACCAGACATGTTATAGTTTTGTGTCCTCCAATTAGTTTTCATTTTAATTTCATTTTGACTGTTTGATTTAGTTTTATTTAGTTAGGGCTTTTTTTGTATTTTTTTTTTTTTTTTTTGCATTTCCGTTTAGTTTTTCATTAGTTTTAGTGTTTTTATTTAATATTGTATGAAGGAACATGCCAGAGGCAAGATATAGGAAAATCAGCATAAGTAGCACAATACAAAACAGAGCTTTTTAAAAGTAGTTAACTCACAGTTTTGTAGAAATGCTAAGTCTCAGTACAAACTAAAGCCTCATCAGGCAAGCTGTGATAATACATTTTGCCAGACTGACAAGGAGTAAACCTAAGGATGTTTTCTTTATAGTTTGAGTTTATTTGAGTTAGTTGTTCACAAAATCATTTCAGTTCATTTTTATTTTCTTTCCCTACAAAAAATATTTTAGCAAACAAACTAAAATTGTATATTTCACCTTAATTTTCAGTTTCAGTTTACTTACAGCAACCTTGTTAGATAGATAACTAGTTCAGACGAAGCGTTCTCAATTAGGCCCTTTGGGAATAAAGACAGAGCTGTCGAGGATTCAGCACTAGACAGCTCCCATCAAGTCCGCACAGGCAGAGCTGAGCAGACAGCGGGGGTGAAGCGGACATGATCCAATCAATCTCACATTGGATATGACCCTGCGTGGCAGCTCAGTGTGCACATTCTAATCACAGTTGTTGAGCCTGCAGCGGACTCACCAGCCCTTTGTTCCCACATGTAACCCGAGGGTGGGGTGGGGGTGCTTTTCAGTATACGCTTAACCCCTCTGATTCCCACTGAAACAAACCCCATCTTATATTTTGTATAGAAGTTACCCATATCGCTCTTTTTGTATTAAAAGTCTAAACATTTACGAGAGAAAATAACCTCATATGCGCTCACACGCATAGCGAAAACCACAGCAGTTCACGTAAACTCTCGGGAGCTGACGTTTTGGGTTTTTTTTGTTTTTTTTCGTAAGCGGAGGAGCTTCTGTTTGCATCCCACAAACAGTGACTCCAAACTGTGTCAGTGTGATTGATTCAAACACTCAAGTCATCACCAAATCACCATCTACATTATGCAGTCGGCCCACTCCTGCATATTTTGGGGCTTCAAATGAGACACTAGATGGCAACCACGTTGGCAGTGAGTGTGTGTGTGTGTGTGTGTGTGTGTGTGTGTGTGTGTGTGTGTGTGTGTGTGTGTGTGTGTGTGTGTGAGAGAGAGAGAGAGAGAGAGAGAGAGAGAGAGAGAGAGAGAGAGGGGGGGGGTGAGTTACGTCGGCGTGGGACAGTGGAGGGACCGTCTGCTCATTGCACTCCGCTTGCAGCTGGAGGCGAGCTGCAGAGATGGGAAACAGCAGGAAATGAGATTAATGCGCAGGTAAAAATTGTTGGATCGCAGTCGGACGCATGAGTTGCCAATTAAATTGTTTGAACTCGCAGATTAGATTGTTGTTGCCAGGTGGGAGTAGATCTGCAGTGGAGGGAAAGCAGGGGAAAATGTGCCGTGTCTGTTGCGCCACCGGTGCGCTTTCTGGGGACGGAGCGAGCGACGGCGACGCGCTGACACCCCGCTTTTAGATGGCTCCAACATTTGGGGTGCAAAACAGGTGTCAGGGAAGTGTCGTCACGAACCCCGGAAGCCGGAGGAGGTGGGAACATCAGAGGGAAAGATGGCAGCGAAATCCGATGGTCGCGGGGTCGTCACCGGTTTCGCCCAGCTGCACAATCTGGACGAGGTGGTGGGGACGGGAGAGGACGACACTCGGGACGGCAGCTCATTCCACATCTGTCACTGCTGCAACACCTCGTCGTGCTACTGGGGCTGCCGGAGCGCCTGCCTGCATTACCTCCGGGGGAAGGGGAAGGGAAGAGATGCAGCGCGACCACCGCAGGAGGAACGCCTCTGGCTGGACTGCCTGTGGATCATCCTGGCACT
Organism: Rhamphochromis longiceps; assembly: GCF_057381845.1. Taxonomy (NCBI): domain Eukaryota; kingdom Metazoa; phylum Chordata; class Actinopteri; order Cichliformes; family Cichlidae; genus Rhamphochromis; species Rhamphochromis longiceps. The sequence goes on along the minus strand of NC_140571.1, from coordinate 8,987,851 downwards.
GCTGGTGTTCTTCTGGGACGTGGGGACCGATTTGTGGCTGGCCGTCGACTATTATCACAAACAGGACTTCCTGTGGTCAGGCCTGACCCTGTTCTTCGTGCTGGTGCCCTCGGTTCTGGTTCAGATCCTGAGCTTCAGGTGGTTTGTCCAGGATTACACGGGGGGAGGACTGGGCTCCGTGGAGGGGCTGAGTAGTCGTAGAGCTACAGCCAGTTTGCAAAGAGACAGGTGCTGCCGCCTCTCCGTCTGGGTCTGGCAGACCCTTATACACATCTTTCAGATGGGACAAGTGTGGAGGTAAGACAAACTTTTAAGTTTGGGCCTCAAAAGAATCGGTTAAGCTCCTAAAAGCGCAGTGTTTCCAGCTCCTCTCCTCTATCCACTCAGCCAGCCTTCTAACCTCTTCTTGACTGTCACCTGGTATAACCCGATCTTGTGTACATGGCTGGGGTAAAAAAAAAAAAAAACATCAGCACCACTGTGATGCCGTTACGCTCGGCTCTCAGCCTCATTGTGGCTCACATGTATGCATTTACATTTTAGCTTATTTCGACATTCAGTCACACCACGCGCGTTTTAGTTGCGCAAATGTGTCCACATCTGCACAGAAATCGCACCGCTGTGCGTGCACCACAGTGCGCCATTGCGCTTCTGTGGGGAGGGAAGAGAGCTATTTGCTCAGACGGAGCAGGTAGTAACCTAAAGCTCGTGTGTGTGTGTGTGTGTGTGTGTGTGTGTGTGTGTGTGTGTGTGTGTGTGTGTGTGTGTGTGTGTGTGTCGCTCACATCACAGTGCACAGTCGCCTCAATGCACCCGCTTTCCCCTCCCCGCATCAGATACTCCAACCAGAGGCCAGACGAGCATCTGTTTTCACGGCTCGCAAAAACTACATCTTCCCCCCACAGACATGATGTCATCGATTCCTCTGCGACGCTCGACAGATTTTGGTCACCAAAATCCGCTTTTTTTGGCCATGCAAATTGATGAGCCGGGGGGACTACGGAGATGCTTAAATGTGTAGATCTCAGCGCGCAATCTGTGACATCTAGAGTCTATAGTAGTAAATGTGACACCGGTGCGCATAGCTCTCCTACTATATGTGGGCTGTTTAGTCGGAGCTTCTGGCCGACGAGTTGTTGTTTTTTTGGTTTTTTTGGTGCAGACAGACGCAGTGGCTGGCATTTAATGGGGGTAAAAGTAACGCATGACGGCTGCCCAGAGAGAAGTGGGGAAAATGTAAAGCAGTACACCGTGGGAACCGGCGGAAGGGTCCACCTCATTCTTTTACGGTGTTTGTGTTTGAGAGCAGCCTTTTTGCTCCTCATCGGACAAATGGATTTTTTTCCTAAGCCGTGACTTAGTGTGATGCACAGTAACATCTGTGCTACGGGCTAAATTACTCACACGCGTAAGAGTAAAATGTGAACTAAAACTCACTGACCTTTATGGAAAAAATGGCACGGGCAATTAAATTAGATATCTTCTCGTGCCATTTTTCCAATTTTGAGCCTTGCAGTTTAGTGTAAAGAAAAAAAGCCCAATGTCCTTTTTATGTTCTTGAAAAAAACCCAAAAAACCCCCCAAAAAAACCAACCTCACTACTGCACTAAAGTTAAATTTAGTGCTTGCTGGTGGGTCTCCAGTAGTTTTCCCCCATCCAACCCGTTTTGAGGTACACCTATAGGCTGTTAGACTGATTAGCTGCAGTTGCATTGGCTCATGTTTATTTACTCTAGTGTGATTCGATTGATTATTTTTGCTCATGTCTGTAGTGGGTTGAGGGCATGGAGATTGCTGTTAGCAGGCACCCAGTCAAAGACACTGCTTGTGTTGATGGTGAAAGTGGTTGGTCATATGCATCCTAAGTAAAAATGTACAAAAATGGAGAGAACCCTAATTTGCCTAACCTCATTGTTGCACACTCTGTTTTAGAGAAATACCAACGAGCATTTGCTGAAACACATTAGATATTTGCTTCTCTTCAGATATTCAGCATGTAAGGAAAAACACTGATGTAAACAATATAATTGATTATGGCTGTATTAATTACACCAGGGTCCTGGTAGACATGCTGGCTCAGTGGCTTGGCTTACAGAGATTTGTAAATGGAAGTGAGCCATCAGTAGTGTTATTAGTCTGATATGACTGTGTGCATCTTTGTTTAGGTGCCTACGAACTCCAGTAAACCCATTATATAACAGCAGCTGGAAAATAGGTATTTTATCCTGTTCTATTGCCATATTTAAATGAGCTCAGTGCCACACTTGAACTATTTTAAAAAATCTTTTTAAATATATCAACTTCCACATGCAGCTGGCTTGCTTAGCTAAGCTCAAAGATGGAAATGGGGGACCCCAGCCTGACTCTTCCTGTATAATCTCCTCTGGTTGCCTGGTAACTGTTCCCCTGATCCCAGCTGCATAACCGTAAAATAGCAAAGTTAAGTTTATACCAAACAACTTCAACTTTGCATGAACATGAAAAGTAAGAATTTGCACAAGAGAAATCCAAGATGGTTAAAGTACAACAACAGACCGGAGTGATTAAACGTTGCTTATGAGGAACTCAAGGAAACATAATGTGTTGTTGTGTATGTTGTGACAGCACAAAACCTGGGGGCAGGGGATCATTGTCAGGCCACTTTCTCCCTTTGGACATGATCCGCCTGGCTGCTGGTTTGGAGTGGAGGGTCAGAAGCTGCTCTTGTCAGCTTAGTGAGAGTTCATAACCTGAGCCCCACAGGGATAACAGTTGATATGGAGATTATTAGACGCTGCAAGATGCCACCCTGCCAATAAGCAGCATATGTTGTCATACTGCGCTGCATCATGTGGCGTGCGTATATATTAAACTGTTCTCTACCTAGTTCACTTTGTTGCATTTCATCAGCTGTGTCTAAACTTTGAGAAGCATGTCTTTTGTTTCTTTTATGGGTGATGTTGTTGTTTTTTCATGACTGGATTTCAAATGACCAATAATGGCCATTCTCAGGCAAGCTGCTGCAGTATCAGTTTGTGAAATGTTTTGCCATCATTAATACGAGGAAACAACCTGAAGTGCTGACAGGAGTCAAAAACGCTGCTTCATCATGTCTCATTACTGAGTTCTACTTTCAAATCTACATTCAATTAGCTCCTTTCTTTCCCCCCTCTCCTTCTTTGTGTACCTGAGGACCGAGCCGATGACAGAATCGCCGAGCTTGTTTTGCAGTTATCTGCTTGTTAATTGTTGACAGAGTGGGGAGGATTCCTCTCCCATCTGTAATCCCACTATGACACCGGCTGTCCGTAGCTCTTTCATGTCCTCTCTCCCCGTGAGTCGCCAGCACCGCTGATGGTGTCTCCTTGAGCTTTAGAGATTCTCCTCACATACGCTTAGCGGATCGCACATACACAGCGGTCTCCTGGCAGCACGATGAACAGCTTAATCAGTGTAAGCCCAAATTAGTGCCTGGCTGAAAGAGAACTGCATCCATCCGCACCTCATTGCAGGAATCCATACAGAAATTTCAGAGGGTTTCAGGAGGTTGGGAATTCCCCGCAGAACTGGGGCGGGGCATAGTCTACCCCTTCTCTTTTTTAATTCTAATAGCTGTGTAAAAGTGGCAAGCTCCTGTGCTGTTCCGCCAAAGTGAGCAACACTTGTGCAGCAGCGATTGCTAACCACTAAAAAGTGGACGCATTAACATCACATTGCTTCTTCAGCCACAGATACTGGTATTTGGCAAAACATTTTTAAAGATTGTTCTAACACGACTGAAGCGTTTATTGGTTTAAACAAGCAATCCAGATGTTAGGCAAAACATTCGGTTTACATGTCCCTACACATCTGTCTTCTGTCTTGTGTGGTTGTTGGCTGAAGGTGAAAGTGTGCATCACAGGTTAAAGAAGTGGAAGTCGTGGGCATATTTAAGAGGTTGGAACCATCCAGTATTGTCGTTTTTTAAACCAACCTTAACAATTAAGGTCAGAATATTTCACATTCTTCTGCATTAACTTTGGCCATTCTTGTTTTGTTTTGTTTTTTTAAGCTGTTTCTCGTCAGCTCCCCGACTAAGGGCACATTAAGAAAATATGCATCAGAGCAACAAGTGGCTAGTCTGAGACATCCATTCCCATTCAGCGTTTTAAACATTGTAAATGGTAAATGGTAAATGGCCTGTATTTATATAGCGCTTTTCTAGTCCCTAAGGACCCCAAAGCGCTTTACACAACCTGTCATCCACCCATTCACACACACATTCACACACTGGTGATGGCAAGCTACATTGTAGCCACAGCCACCCTGGGGCGCACTGACAGAGGCGAGGCTGCCGAACACTGGCGCCACCGGGCCCTCTGACCACCACCAGTAGGCAACGGGTGAAGTGTCTTGCCCAAGGACACAACGACCGAGACTGTCCGAGCCGGGGCTCGAACCAGCAACCAGAGCCACGAGTCTCGTTCAGCCCTGGATAAAAGACTGTACGTGGTATATTATGAATGACTATTAAAAGTTTCATGTTGGTGCTTTTATAAGTCCAGTAGGTGGGTTGTTTGAAAAAACAAAATCCTTCTGGAAGGGGTTGTTTTTCTTTTAAAGGTTTTGGTGATCACAACTGGCATTTGAGAAGTAATCTGAAAGATGGTGATAATTTGTCAGAATATAAGAAAAAGGCTGGGGAGCTGTGCCTCTGTGAAACGACTGCTCTGCTGGTGTCAGTGCTGAAATTCTACCTCGAGCACCAAGAAAGTTTCAGAGCCTCATCTTGGTATTTTTAACCTTATGAGGTCCTGGTTTCAGATTACACTCAGTGAATATTAAAGGGTGCTTGTATATGGGACTGTGTATTGATTTTTTCCTGTCTCCCAGGCATATGCAGCTCTGTTTTTTCACAGTGTTGTAACCACAGTGATGAAGGGGTCATCTGGGAACTGCGTACCGTGTTTGGATATGATCAAATTTGCTTGTCTTATTTTGTATTTGGTGCACATTTTGAGTCCTTCCTCTCGCACACTTTAAACCTTCACTCGGTTCTTGACAGTTTGTCAGCACACAAGGGAAAACTTTGAAAGTATTATGAGTTTATGTATATTTTTCATTTTGCCATGTCCATCTGAATCAATAGAGTAGGCTGAAAGGTTTCAATCTGGTTAGCGAGAAAGTAGTATTTTAAATATGGTGTCTAAGATCATCGCTGTGTGTGGGATGTATTACTGCTTTTTTTTCTACTCTTATAAATTTTCTTTCCAACTCAGTGCAAGAAAATGAAAAAAAACAAAACAAAAAAAAAACACATCTACAGTGTATATGGAGAATTGCCAGTGAGATTGCTACTCAGACCGGTTAACATATAGCGTCACTCAAATCCTACGATCATCTTGGTTTTTAAGGAATTCTCCAGCTGAACAGAAGCCAACAGCGTGGGGATCCCCCCCCCTCCACCAATTCCTCACACCCCCTTACTGCAGCAAGCAATGTTTAAACACTGCAAAATCTGGTTGGTTGGATTATGCTTTAATCCAAAAAACAAGAACGGGCTTACCACCAAGCAACACGAAGGAATCGCCTCATGGTCGATGTCTGCCTGTGTTTCTGTCACGGTCTGACTGGGGCAGACCGTATGTGTTGCAGAGGAGGACTCAAACGCAGACCAAAATGTGGTGTGGATTAACAAAACAAGCCATTTATTGAGGTTGGCAACGAGGGTACAAAATAATAGGGCATCGGTGAAAACTAAACAATAACCTAAACTGGGTGAACTAATAACAAAACATGAAAAACCTTAACCATAGTGAACTGACATGGGTACCTGGAGATGAGACATGGATGAGCAGACGACCTGACAATGGCATGAAGAAAACAAAAGGCTTAAATACAGACATGAGGTGATCAGGGGAAGTGGCGACACATGGGGGAAAACAGCTGACAGACATAAACCTAATGACAGGACCAGGAGAGGAAAGCTAAATACAATAAACAAAGAACACATGACATTGTCAGAATAAAACAGGAAATACTAAAACATGACAACACAACTTAACAGACCTAATATGTGATGAATAAATACAAAACCCCAAAACATAGAAAACCCAGGAACAATAACTGCCTAAACTAAAGGCAGATAGGAAATAACACAAACTAAATCACATAACAAAATGAGACAAATACAAATATGAACTCAGAGCGCTGGGTCAGAGACCCAGCCTGTGACAGTTTCAGAGCCTGGTAAATATTAATACAGTCTGCGAAGGAGTCAACAAAAGCCTCCCTTGGCTGGCTGGGCTGCTTGTAGTTGCCAAAAAAGGTTTGTAGACGCAGTGAAGCAAGACACTGAGATGATTCAATGCAACCAGCTGCCATGTCAATGCAAAAAAACCACAAGAAAGACAAAAAAAAAAAAAAAAAACAGCCGAGAGGGTGAAAGAAGGGAACGATGAAGGCTTGGATGGATTGGTGATTGGCAATTACATATTGAGAGTTTAAAGCGGTGAAAGATGGGAACATCTTGTTCCCTCCGCCGTGGAGGCACTGGAGTATTTTTGGAATGAAGGGAAGGAGCGATCGATGCCTGGGGTCTTATTGGACTGCTTATTCTCTTTGCTGGTAGCAAAGACAGGGAATCTCCTTTAAAATAAGATATATAAAACATATTATGTATTTATATTTACATGCTAAAGACATCAAAATACATCAGCTAGCAAACCTTTTTTTTTAAATTCAGGTGCACATCTACCTCTGTTGTGTGTTATTTACAGGCAGCACATTACATTCCAATTGGTGGATCACATCAGTGTAACGCTGCTCATTTTCTCATTAGCAGTGATAACAGGGAACAAACCTTTAAAGCCAGCTCTCCAAGACAGCCCCCAATTATGTGACAGAGGAGCCCATCAAAATACAAGAAAAGCCGGCTTTCTTGGGAATGCGCCGCAGCCGGGGGTAAAGAGACAGAAAGCCATAAATGGCAGAGAAATATTTGCCTTAGTCATTTGAGAAGCGGAGATGAGGGGGAGAGAGCTGAAAAAGAGAACTCAATTGCTGTTTTGGTTCCATTTCTTCATGACTTTGGTTGAGGCTGGAGCATTGCTGGAAAACGTTTCATTCAGTGGGTATTCAAATCCAGATGTTTCACCTCTTAATAAACAGATGGGTGATTAAACTGGGTCTTGTAAAAGACTCAACAAGCTTTAGTGGAGGGTTTTGACAACACATGGGTACGTAAGGGTAACCCTGTAAATAAATGAGTAGCTAACATGTTGGTTCATTCCAGTCTTGTTTCTACAGGCGGTAACGCCAGCTGTTACTGTAGAAGGCTCTTAAGTTCAGTGCAGGGCAAATGAATACGGATAAAAAGCATGTGATCATGCTTGATTTAACCGCCTCAGGCTGGCCTCCTAAGCAAAACAATATTTTGTCGTAGACGCCTGAAGGCCCTGATGCTAAATTCTTTCTGCCTCTCCACGCTGTTCAACAGACAGAGGCAGGCTCATGACTGAATATCAAGCACACGGGGGGCAGATGGGTTACCAGACAGAGATCTGTATGCGGATCACACAAACACACACACACACACACACACACGCACATACGTGTGTACGTGAACCTCAAGGGAGTAGGGAGAAGCTGTTTTTTTATACACCTCTTTATATGCAGTCTCACGTCACAGCATCTTGCTCTCTTACAGGAACCACACACCTTGAGAATAACACATTTCCAGGTCCTGTTTCGCGCTTTGATCAGAGAGTGGTGAGTCAGCTGGCAGTGAACTCCTCCTGTCCTCCCGTGGCTCTCTCCTTTTGCCTAAAGTCATCTCCTTCACTCTCTTCCTTAGAGAGTACAGTCTGCCTTTTGTTGCTGATTGAGTCAAGCGTGTTTGTGACGCTGGTGACATTTGGAGCATTTTTAATCAGACTACATGACAAATAATGCGGCTTGTCTGTGTTTCAGTTTTGGTGACTGGAGGTGTAGCACCAGATAGCAAGGATTTGTTTCTGTGGGATGGATTCATATACAATCTCTGAAAGCAGGTGTGCTGACCATGTTAAGAACCTAAAGTGTGATTTAAATCACTGCTGGCATTAAAATGAGGATGACATCACAAGGGCTATGTCCATCTTTTATGTACAGTTTATTGGCAGTAATATCAAACGACTCCTTAAACTGTCCAGCTCCTTTTGTTTGTCGTTTTGTTTGTGATTGTTGTACGAAACCGTACATTTATTAATGATTCTAAAGTAAACATGTCTTTAAAAGGCACCAGTGGGCTTGTGAGTGCCTCAAACAGGGTAAAAATGTCCCGAGAACGGGGCTAACATGGGTGTTTTCATTCAAACCCAGCCTTATCTTTACATTTGATTAGACAAATACTCGCCAGATTCAGAGTATTGTTCAATTTGCCTTTGTGTATGCTAACATGTTTACACTCGTCTTTGCTGCTCGCTACAGTTGTAGCTTGCCAGCTTGTGGAAATTGGCTTGTGACGATGTAGGATTTATTGACTCTGAAGTCTCTTGTTTGCTCAGCGTGGCGTGCGGCTGGTTTTATTGGCTGCATCATTTCGGTTCCCGGTCCTCCCTACAACTGTCTGCTAATCCCATTCTCCTCTAAACAAAACCCTAAATCGGCCCTTTTTGCCACTTTCCCCTTTGAAGCCTTCACAACAGCACGTGTGATGTATATTCCCCCATTACCCAACTGCATACTCTACTCAGAGAAAATCATTACGTGGGCCCATGGGCTATCCAGTGTGAGCTGAAATACTCACATACAAAAGCTATTTTTCATCTAGAGTCCCTTGCCTAATAGCTGCATCTCTAATATATATTTATGCCCCTTTTTCTCCTGGAATAGGTGAGGCCCACATTCCCAGATGGACCATTTGAGTTCATCATGTGTCCTCCCCGTATAGTCTCTCTATCCATTAGTGCTTCATAAGCTCTGTCTACCCTAACATATGTTTTTATTTTTATCCCTCTCTCTCACTTACATCTATTAATGTTCTCAGCCTCCTTATAAACCCCATTACTCCCCCCTTCATCTATCCTGGAAGTAGACACCACACAGTCTTATCCTCCCCTGCTGTAGTTAGAAAGATGGGGGCTCTCTACACGGTGTGCAGTGTCCCTTACCACTAGTTAAAGTCATGATGCTGCCTCCCTCCCCTCTATATTTCTCTCTATGTCTGTGCTTCTCTCTCTCTCACTGTTGCCCTCACATAAAGCTGCATTTGACCTCCATTTCTGTCAAGGAAACTGGAGCATCTGGCTCCTGCCCCATTACAACACAGCGCCTCTTCCCTCCCTGCCTTCCTTATCCTGCCATACCACCCATCTTATGCTCCCTGCAGAGCCCATTTTCAGATCTCCCACGTTCCGTTCCTCATTTCCACCCTGACAAAACGTCTCGTTCCTGCAGGAAACTGTTACACCTCGGTTCAAGAGTCCACCTGTGGCGTAATGGCTCTGTTCTCGCAGCTCATGGCATTCCTTTAGATTCACAGCTTTTCACATGGCCACTTATTTATGCTCTGCTGAAAAGACCGCACGCAACAGAGCAAGTCATAGTTCACGTTGTAAAAAAAGGGAGAGTGCACAGTCTTTCATTGTAAAATCTGAAACGTCTTCGAAGGTGCGTTGAATGAGATTTCGATGCTAGGGCAGAAAAACAGGTTTAAAAAGGTTTGCTGGTATTGCAAATCCCACTGAGAATCAACACCCGGCCGTGCAGTGCGTGTGTGTGTGTGTGTGCGGTGCAGCTTATGGCCACTTTTCAACTCAAGGCAAAATAATGTTAGTTCAGAGAAGCTGCAGGCAGCCCACGAGATCACACCAGCTGACTGTACACAAGCTGTTCAGTGTGAAGTGGAGAAAAACAAGCAACAGGTGAAGGAAGGCAAACATCAAGCCAAACAGAAAGCAGTCTTTCTCTCAGTAATTGAACCGATAAATCGAGTAGAACATATAACATTAGAGTGAATAATAATGCAAAGTATGCAAGTGTTTTGCTGATCGAAATAAAAACTCACTAACAAGTGATTCCAACAGGACGGACGGCATATTCTGCTTCTGCAGGTTGTGTAAGGAGCTGGAAGAATCTGGTTTGATATAAGCAAGAATATTTTCTGCAAGTGGGTAAAAGTTGTTTTATTGCCACTTTAAAGAAGATATTTCAACAGACTCTTACATAACAATGTGAACAAACAGGTTCAAAAGGCTTTTAAAGACTTTACAGCCTGAGCATATATCATCCCAAAGGAGCTCAGGTGACTATGGAGGCCATTTGAGTGCAGTGAACTCACTGTGATGTTCAAGAAACCAGTTTCAGGTGATTTGAGTTTTAGGACATGCTGTGTGCTTCCTGCTGGAAGCAGCCATCAGAAGGTTGGCATGCTGTGGTCAAGGATGGACACCATCAGCAGCAATAATCAGGTAGACCATCGTATTTAAACAATGCGTATTTTGTGCAAAGAGATGCAAAGTTTGTCAAGAAAACATCCCCCACACCATTAAACCACCAACAGCAGCCTGATAGAAGGCAGGACGGAGCCATGATTTCATGTTGTTTACACCGAATTCTGAACCTGCCCTGTGAATGTTGCAGCACAAGTCGAGTATCGTCAGACCAGGCAGCATTTTTCCAATCTTTTATTGTTAAATTTTGGTGATCCAGTGTGAATTATAACCTCAGTTTCCTGTTCTTAGCTGACAGCGGCAGTGCCTTGTGTGGTTTTCTCCCCTCTGTAGCCCATCTACTCCAAGGTTCAATTTGTTGTGTGTTCAGAGATGCTCTTCTACATGCCTTGGCTGTAACAAGCACTTATTTGTGTTACTGTTGCCTGTTATTGAAGCAGTGCACCCATTCTCCTAAGACCTCTGGGATTAACAAGGACATTTTCACCCAGAGAACCACTGCTCGCTGGATATTTTCACTTTTTCATACTATTGTCTGTAAAACCCAGACCCTGGCTGGTTGTGGGGAAAAACCCCAGTATATCAGCAGTTGATCTGATGATTGGTTTGAACTTTTGCGACCATTTCTACAAGCCTCAGTGCACTGAGTTGCATTTGGTTCGCTAATTAGATATTTGCATTAACCACCAGCTGAACAGGTGCATCTAACACATTACAGTATGCTACAGTCGAGGTCTAAGCAGTTAATTTTTCAACAACTATTAGTTTCCACATGAAGTATTCATAAGAGGTGCATAAATGATGACTGGATATTTTACAACATAATAATCCATTCTTAACAGTGTGAAAACCAACACTGAAAAACTATTTATGCACACAAGCACATATACACACACATATTCACTCACACACACTTTGGTGCTGTTTGCGCTTTATTCATATCTAGTCTGTGTCTTGAAAGCTGGCTCAGCAGTGTTCAGTGAAGACCACCATTGTTTGAGTCTAATCATGGCCGACGCTCCAGGCGTCAGTTTGATAAACAGACAATCTCTGCTTATAAATAATTGAACAGCCCCGTTAGTTCTCATGCTCTCTCAGTGTCACACTTGCAGTGTTTCACACTCTTCTCTTCTCATTCTCATATTTGCATGGTGATACCCTGCTTAGTGAGTTGTTACACTCACTGAGAAATTGGGAATGTGACGATAGAAAGTCAAAAAGCGCGCACGCACTTTAAAAACCCCCCAAAACAACGTGATGTTGTGCGGAGCGTGCACGCCGTCTCAGCTAGCTATGCCTGGATTTACCCTCTGAGACAGTTTTATCTAGTCTTTTGCTGAGGTACTGTAACACTTCCCTCATTCTGGCTTTCTTGCAAACAGACGCTCATGAAAGCGATCCTTTTCTCCAGATCCCAACAAGGAACCAAAAAAGGGCACATTTCTTTACAGTATGTGTAAACCCACATGCTTGAATTCATCTTGGGCTTTCACGCATGACATTTACTGTAAGAAAAACATCTGTTCTGTCCTACATAATGTTAGTGGCCTGCTCGTATTTAGAACAGCCTGTATTCAGGCCTCTTGCTCAGTAGTCCATCGCTGTCCTTCTTGTGTCCTTCTTTTCTTCTTTATGATTGCGGCTGGATGGATTTTTCCTTTATTCTGGTGGCTGTGGTGAGGCAGAAGAGCTAAATTGGGTTCTTGTGGAGGGCTGAGAGCATCATAGGAGAGAGGTCATCTGCTCAAGAGACCAACAGTGATCAGTTAGATGTCATACATCACCACCACTTCAGGACTAGCAGGGAAGGGGGTTCATTAAAAGTGCATTTCATATGTTGGGACTATTTTCTCTGTTTACCAGTCATTTTTTCTCTCTCTCTCTCTCTCCTCTGACTCTTGCCCCTCCTCATATCCTTCTGTCTTTGTTTCTATTTGTGTCTGCTCTTTGCACTTCCTGCTTCCCCTCCCACTCTTCGCCTTCATCCCTCTGTTTTTCAGCTCTTATCTCATGTCTGTTTGTCCTCAGAGCAAATTACATATTAACAGGAGTCTGAATGCTTTGTGCTCAGCAGGCCATTTAAATGCATTGTGGTCAATATGCCTGGCAGCAAAAGCAGCAATGCCCAAACAAGTTCCTATAGATCGAAACGGTTGCCTTTGCAAAGGTTTTTTAAGAACTGTAGAATATGCAGACTTTTCCCTTTTTCTGCAACAAAAGCAGCAAGACTGACTTTATACTTAAGTCGGCTCTTACTCATATCTAAATCTGTTTGTTTCCAGCTACGTGTGCAAACGTGTGAACAGGGATACATGCATAGGCGGCGTGAATGTTCTTTTGCCTTATGTTTCGATGAGTGTTCAGAAGCACTCGGCTCATCTCATATGGTATAGTGTAAAACATCAGATTATATGCTGTGAAGTTTTGCTCTGCGGCAGCACAACAACACTTCTTATGTCAGATTCAGACCTATATGAAAAAAGAAAACATAAATCCAAAGGTTCTGAGAGAAGAACGACAGAAAGGGAAATACGTAAGACGACAGACATCGCACAAAATAAAAGTTAAGCTATATATGTGCGCACCGGGTTGATTCTTTGCAGTGTTTGTAGTCAAGATGACTGAGCAGTCTGAGCGCTGAATTCAGGTCAATTTCCCCCAGAGACAAGGGTTTCAATGCCACTTCTTAGGAACATACATACACATACACTTGTGTACAGTTTAATATATATATAGTATTATGAACATGGAATTCTAGTATATAAGGAATAATTATATACAGTATGGACATGGATTATGGGCCCAATATGTCAGTGAACATTGCTCCATTTGGTTCTTCCCCTGCAGTGTTTTGAGGATGAAATGGAGTCAGTGAGATATTTTCAGCCGCCGTAACTGAGTGGATTAGTCCACTATTCCTTGAAGGGACATAACAGTGTAAAACTGCCACTGTGACTCCCCTGCCTCTATACGGATTACAGGTTCAGAAGAAACAACAAGAAGCGTGCTATGAACATCTCATATGCAGTATATCCTATACAATACTGTCCAAGAGATTTAGATGGAGACGTTTCAGATGGAACACGTGTGATTGCTCCCAAATGTGTTCATTCAGCACACGAATGCACCCGCAAACATACAGTCACAATCTGAGTGAGTAGCAACAAGAAGAACAGGGAGTTGCACAGCAATTGCTTTGGTTCTGGCCTTGATTTTAACTTTACAGTCATATTTTGCAGAGGAGCCTTGACAAGTCCATCCAAGTGCCCAAAAAATATACCTGCAAAGATTCTTGAAGAATGTGTGCAAGTATTAAAAGGTGTTAGATTCTGATATATTTTGGCATTTGGTTTCTGCTTAATCAGCAGATTACCAAGAATCTGATGTGAGGGCACACAAATGGATGCTTTGTTCATCTCTCTGCAGCTTTGGTGCTTGCAACATGTTTATCTTTTTATTTATATCAAGAAACTTTCATGCAGCACATTTCCACCAAGGTGTTACGTCCTTTCTTGTGTTTGGTGTACAACCAGGTGTAATAAAATCCATCCAAGAAGGAGTTTTAGCAAACTGTCAATTTCTGGATGGCATGAAAATATTACACACCAACCATTTTTTTTCTTTTCTTTTCTTTTTTTTTTTTTTAGAAATTCAGCAATCCAAGCCATATGGCCAATTTACACATTTTTAACCTTGATGAGCAGTGACGAGCAAACACATTTCCAAATGCTCCACGTCTTTATGGTTGCCATTTTCACCCTGAAAATTGTTAGCAACCCCACTTTCTGTTTGCCTTCCCTCACATTTTGCAGTAAATGGATTTATGCTCTGTGGATTTTTATGTAGAACGCGCCAAGATTAGCAGGACGTTTAATCATGGAGCCTTTTGAAATAAGCTTAACATTTATCCGAGTGCAAGGCTGGGAAAAAAAATAGCATGGGAATTCTTTTTCGTCTGCTCTCAGGAGAAAAGTCCTTGGGAATGGAGAAAAAAAGAAAAAAAAAAAATCAAGCAACGCTATCAAATATGTGGGTGTCTTTTTATTGATTTATTCGAGACTATTTTGATGCAGAATTTCTGTAGAAGACTTTGAGGCTTTTCCCACACTATTTTCATCCAAGCGAGAGAAGGTTGCTTATTTGATCATTTATTTTTGTCCACTTTGGCATTTTCCCTCTCACTGCCACAAGAGATTGCTGACTGGGTTTTGTCTTTTTGGGCAAGGCTGAGCTTTCCGCTCCACTCTCTCTCACACACACACAAACTTCCCCAGTGGGCACAAAGCTCTCTTTTGAAGACGAGTCAGTGTAACAAAACATGGAGCAATATAGATAGTAGTAGAGCATTTCAAATATGTTTTCACAGATAATCGCGTTTTCATACCTGATTTTCTCAAACGCTTTACTTGAAAACCTCTCAAAGTGGTGTCTGTGAACCTGTGTGTTACTAAAAACAAAATGCTCTCCTATTATTACCGTAAAACCGTGTCATGTAGAAACTTATTATGATTTATGAACATATTTTTATCTTACTCATGTAGAACAGTGACACAAACAATACTACTTTAAACATAAGTTGTACATTAATTTAGCTCATGATTTAAATTAAATATAGCATTAGCTGTTAGTTATCTATATTTACTATTAATGCAATATTTAGTTACATGTAATTCATTCATCACTTTTAAATTATTAATTTTAAATAACAATTTTCTTGAGCTGGTTCTTTCTGACTGAATAACAAAACATTTTTAATCTTTGCATTTGCAGTTTGGTTTATTAAGATCAAAATCACACATACCTGGAGACTAGCTGGTGCCCCCCTGGCTACCATGGGTCACTAAGGGAAAAATGGTTGGTGGCTGGTCGCTGGCAAATGGACGGTGACATTGGTCATAATTGCACACACAACCTCCTTGCGATTGCTTTGGTCACTATCAGAAAGTGTGAAAAGTACAATGTAAACTGTGAATGGAGACTGTTCTCCTTAAAAGTAAATGTTATACTTACCATCTTGATGGATGCTCAATCATCCAGGTAAGTAAATCTCCAAAACTTGATTCTGTTTATCTGGACGTAGCGTTTTCAGTGGGAGAAACGTTTTGTCACTCATCCAAGTGACTTCTTCAGTCTCAGTGGTTGTTGATCAATGGTCATGAGAATTTGTATAATTATGATTAAGGAATTGACCTCCCAGCCCATTGTTCCTTCAGTGGGCTGGTTTCAGTCATTATGCAAATATACTGTTTATAATATTGAGGAAACCTGCAGTCAGCTGAAACTGAAGAAGTCACCTGGATGAGTGACGAGACGTTTCTCCCACTGAAAACGCTACGTCCAGATGAACAGAATGAACTTTTGGAGAGTTATCCTTACCACTGCAACCAACACATTTTAAAAGCCACAGCTCTTTTTTGAAGGAGAATCTCTGTTTTTGGAGGAGTCACAGTTTATACTTTGCACTCAGCGAGTAGTGGGCCACAGCTTGCAGATGCGATGGCATCTTTCATGCAAACTGCCAGCAACCATGGTATTCAGTGGACGAAGCAAGGGAGGTTTTTGGTGCAGCATCCTCTTTGCAACTGATTTCACGCAGTAATTGGCAGCAACCGCTCGCCAACCAGTTGGGGAATACACACTTTTGTGAGTTTTCAATTTTCTAGGCCTGCATGATTGAGGCCTAACGTGCACATACACGTCCCATGACATGGAAAACATTTTGAAATATTAGCAGACATTTAAGACAACTTGCAGTTACATCATTGTATTACTGTCATGAAATGTGAAGAGGACTGAAGTGCAGCTTGCAAACAAACTAACGAATCCTTCAACTAACAAGAGCAAAGACGCCCCAAAGTCTAAAATATACATACATCCAAAAAAAGGAAGCACACAGCTGATACCGGGGAAAGACAAAAGTCCAAATAATACACGACTTGGAAAAAAAATGACAAGGCAAAAATCCAGGCAAACAGAATGATGAATTTAGTAAGAAACATCAGAGGAAATTCAACAGTGGGATCTGACAAACAGAGAGAAGGTGAAAAAATAATTAAAAACTAGTTTCGGGAGAGTTTCAAAGGAAGGAAATAAAATTACCATAAGACAAGAAGGAAAACTATCCTACAAAGTACAATAGGAAAAAGCAAAATGAAAAGATAACCAACACTGAAGATTAACCTAAACATTATTACAGACAGGGTAGCATTGAAGGCTCACCAACCCATTTGCTGCAAGGCTATTTTAAAGGCCTGAGTTTGATTTTACTTGGGTCATTTGCTTCTTCTCCTGCTCTTCTACTCTTACTCCCACTTTTCCTGTGCACTCCTGAAGCCTGTCCTATCATAATAAAAGCTAAAAATCCCCATAAAGTATGAAAAAAAGCACAAAAGGTGAAAGCAAATGAACGAGACAGAGGAAACACTGAAAGTGAAGGTTAGACTATTAAAAAGAATGAGACCAGAAGAATTTAACAAGATCTAAGGCTTGGAATCTAAACTTTGTCATGAAATGGAAATAAAAACTGAAATGAAGCTAAATATGACCATAATAATTGACTCAAAACAGGAAATCAAACTAACCAATAATAGACAAGAACCCAAATTTCAAAAGCCACACCAAGCTCTTGGATCATGAAAATTACATCAGACTGTATTTGATTACCAACTGAGAAGGAGGCCACCATGCCCAGGGATATCCTTTGCTATTCACCCAATGTCAGCAGGGATTGGTTCCAGCCTCCCCATCCGCACTCAAGGGTAAGAGGATGTATGTATAGCACTGCACAGCTACCAATGACAACTTGTAATAGGTCTTCTGAGAGGTTTTGCACGGTATAAATCTACACTTTTACCTATAATTATATTACATTTTTATACCAAGCCAAATGCTGTTAATGCTGTACAGTGAGTTTGACACTTCAGATGACTTTGTGTGTTTGTGTGTTTGTGTGCATGCGTGCGCACATTCTGGCTTGTGTTGTTGTGTGTTTCGCACCTGGATGTGGACTGTTGATGACGATTTGATGTGTCAGGTTTCATTTACACCTGTCCTTGCCAGAGACACTGTGAAATTAACTGAGCCAAAACACAAAGTTGCCTAAGGTTTGTCCAAATGTCTAATCAGTCATTAACATGCCTTACCTCAAAGTTGCACGTCTATGTGCAACAGAGAGGAAATGAGAGGAAAGAGCAGAGCAGATTATCTGTGCTATGTGTGTACTTAAGTGTGATTGAAGGAGAGAAAGACTAAGAAGGAGACTGGAAAAAGAGAATATAGGAACATGTTACAGTAGACACTGATTATGAGATTGTAAAAATGCTCTGCCTGCTGAGGGAGATTTCCCAAACTCATTTGTTCTTTAGTGAGAATTATTAAATAGATCATCTGGCAGTACAGTAATAATGCAATTAATTATTCACTGCTGAATCCCCAGTACAGTTTTAATTAGCTCTTTGCACAGCATCTGCCCATCAGAATTATAAAAAAACAAAAAAAAGTGACACTTCCCACTAAACATTGGGTGTCAGATAGACGTGAAGATAGGGCTGCTCGATTATGGCAAAAATGATAATCACGATTATTTTCACTGAAATTGAGATCACGATTATTTGACAATATTTATTTAACCCTTTAAGACCTACTATAGAACCAAGTCCACCAGAGCTTATATTATTTTTTTTTTTTACATGCTGTAGTGCCATTTGTGGGAGCATTTCAAGTTGCTATACATCAATACAACTGTTATAGCCCATATTTTAATAATATGTATGCATTAAGTCCATAGTAACTACATAAATTGCAAAAAAGTGCAATAAACTACAAAAAAAATTGAAAATCGCTTTTGTTTTGTTTACATATATTTCTACTTGGAGAAATTTAAGAGGCTTATCCCTCAAAACCTTAAATACAATAAAGTTGCAAAAAATAGTTTACAACAACAGGAAATTTATTTTGAGTGTCTTCATAGTTTTATTTTGGAGATACAGCAATTTTGATATACTGCAGGAAAAACAAAAAACAATCCTATGATGCAAATTTGCAAAGAAAACAGCAGGTGCATCATTTCACTGTGGGAAGTGTTACGAACAGCTGATAGGAACGGCAAAGCGTGTTTCTGGAATATTATGTTTTTGTTCCTGCAAGCGCTTTTTATGCAATTTTTGCAAAGCTATATGTGGAACGAAACCGTGACCGAGGACAAGCTGATGGCATCAGATGTAAGTACAACTCCTCCGGTTTCATATGCAAAACAAATTATTGCGCTAGCTTACACGGTTCAGGTTCTACAGGGATTTAAAAATAGTTACGCAAAACGGAGCGTGCTGCTCTGACCGGCTTTAAAGGGTTAACGATGACTTTAAAAAAATAATATAAAATAGTGTGCAACACCACTGAAGTTTTTTTTTTTAAACTCTCTTTTCAACCAACGGCAGTCACTCTCCAAATAACTTCTGCTTAGCTTTCCGAGCTTCCCTCGGGTCCTCTTAATCAGCGGTCTCCAACCTTTTTTGCGCCACGGACCAGTTTATGCCTGACAATATTTTCACGGACCGGCCTTTAAGGTGTCGCGGATAAATTAGGGAGGGGCTAATAATCGGCTCAGTCATTTTTAATGATCGTTGAAAGCCCAGATCGTAATCGTGATTAAAATTCGATTAATTGAGCAGCCCTACGTGAAGATCTTGACAATATTAGGTCTGTCGGTCCATGACCAAATCTGGACATCTATATGACGTCCAGACTAGGTCCAGAATTTGGACACCGAACAGCGACCCAAGCTGGACATGAATACGACGGGGTTTTCTGGACATCATGTGGACATCTATGACAGGTGCAGGAAATTTACATGAGCAATACATGTAATAGATTTTTATTTACAAATATCAACATTGTTATCAACATGATACATGAATACAGATTATTTAAAAACAAACAGAATTTATTGCGTGTTAACCTACTGATTTATTCAAGCATTATAACGACATCTAAAATGAGTCATTTTTGACATTTTTGTTTGAGTTGTTTTTTAAGTTTGACATTAAAAAGACATCCATAGCGACCACGTTTGGACTATAAATAGCCTGTACATGGAGGTCCTACAGACACGAACACTAGACGTTCAGTAGATATTGAAAAAAAAGACACCTGGTGTTACAAAACAACCTCTTCAGTGGACCAGAATTCTACATCCATGTGACAAAGTAGGTGAGAAGACCATTTGTCTATATTCTTAGTTAACATTCTTGTTTTGATTTAACCATATTTCACATGTAATCTGCAATAGGCAAACATCTACTATCCCGGGTTTGTTTATGTTTTGCACTTTTACAGATTATATAATATAACATTTTGGTTTAAATCAATTCATACAAGTTTGTTAAGTTAACATGTTATTTATTTCAACTGTTAATTTGTATTGTTTAGAACTTACCTTACCTACCTGTCTTCCAGAAACAAAAGGAGGAAATGTAGTTTTACTTCCTGCTTTATACCTTCTGGGTTCATCTGAGGTCACAGG
This sequence comes from Rhamphochromis longiceps, assembly GCF_057381845.1. NCBI lineage: Eukaryota > Metazoa > Chordata > Actinopteri > Cichliformes > Cichlidae > Rhamphochromis > Rhamphochromis longiceps. The sequence continues at coordinate 8,967,940 of NC_140571.1, read as the reverse complement.
AAGAGACCAAGTGCAGAAGGGGAAGAACTCTTATAATTTAATAAAGTTGATTTTAGAGGGTTTATGAAGAAATAGATTTATTGTTGTAATATGTATTGATTACACCGCAGAGTTTATGTTGCCAGTAAAGAGGAGTAGTAGAGGTTTGAACATAATCATGTTCATCTTACCTACATACCGAATGGAATAGTCCAGAGGAGAAATTGTTTGGTTAAGTGGACTATTTAAGCAGAAGAACTCAGGTGTTTCGAGAGAGAAAGGTTCAGGTCAATGTAGCTGTGTGCAGTTTGGCCTTAATTTCCGTTGATTTAAGTTCAGTTATGTTTATTTGAACTGAGTTAATAATTATAGAGTTGAGTTTCTTATTTGTTTCTTTGTAAATATTGTTTGGTTCACAAAATGGTGAATAAATCACTTGCTACACTGGACAGCATCAGTCTCCTGCACTTCTTTGACCACTTAAGTCGAGTCCTACCACAATCCAAAAATGACATATAAAATACATTGGCGCAGAGTTAGGAGAGTTGGAGAACTTTTCATAGTGTTGTTGTTGGAGAACACTATGAAAAGTCTATCCATCCATCTATTTTCTTATCCAAGGATGGGTTGTGGGGAGAGAATCCTAAAGACAGAAACCCAGACCTCCAGCTCCCCAGCTACCTAAATTAATCTTATCTGGGGTAGGAGTCATCCTAGTCAGATCACCGAACCACCTGCAGTGGCTCCTTTCAAAGTGGAGTAGTAGCGGTTCTGCTCCGAGCCCCTCTCAAATGACGGAACTCCTCGCTCTATCACTAAAGGAGAGGCCACTCTTCAGAGAAAAGCTTTTTTTCTGCTGTTTGTATCCACAATTTCATTCTTTCAGTCTCTACCCACAGTTCGTGGCCATAGGTGAGGGTGGGAATGTAGGTTGACCGCTAAATCAAAAGCTTTACATTTATGCTCAGCTCCCTCTGCACCACAACAGGCCAGTGCCATATCCACATCACTGCATTACCCTATCCGTCTGTCAATCTCCCTCTCCTGTCTTTTCCTTTTGTTTAATTTTTAGAAATGGTCTTGAACAATAAGTTTTTCTTTGGACACTGGCTGGTTGTCACTCATTTTCAGTCCAGTCCTTGTACCCGAACATTTTCAGAGAAATGTTCTTTTGTTTTTAAACCACTCAACACTGACATATGAATCATTTAAGCGTTCAATAAGGCATCTAACGCAAGGGATGATCCAGTGTTGTATCCACACATAATCGATAACTTAGCAAATAACTAATTTTAAATGGTATCTTTAAAAGCTGTGTTACTAACAGCCTGTCACAAAAACACATGATTTGCTCTCATTCCTGTAGTTGAATCTGCTTACATCTACCCTTCAATTAAAAAAATGAATGCAACTCTGGATGGAAATAAATGTTCTGACATAGCATGTGCTTACTGAAGTAATGCCACAGTGAATGTGTGTCATCATCAAAGCTAAAGGTAGCCCAATGAAATATTCGAGAATGTGACTGTGTTTTGGTCGGGCAGTTTGAATGATATTTGTGCTTTCTTATTAGTTTGTATGAAAGTTTCTACATGAAAAGAAAAGGAATCTGTATTTAGGTGAAAATATATAAACAAAATTATTTACTCAATGTAGTGAAAGATGATAAAGATTCTGTTGCCGAGATATCAGCTGACAGTAATGAAAAATTTAAATTATTTACTGTAACGTGGCCATATAACATAGGTTATTACAAAGGTTTGCTTAGGGTAAGTGGAAATTGTGACTAAAGCAAATGAACATAAAGAACTATTTTTGAGAACCCATCAATTCATCTGCCTTGTGAAGTTTCCCTCTGTACATTTTTTCTTTTACTATCTAGATGCCTTGTAGCCAGAGAGCTAAAATGTAGACGCGTGTATTGAGAACTGTTAATTAGGTAATGCCCTGCTGCAAACTGTGACCTAGATTCATAGCAGAGCCCTACACTGACCAGTCAGACCGGCGCTGCCGTACAGTGGCAGTGCTCTGTTTTCATTAAAAGCACACTCAGCTTCAACCATGCGTAGAAAAATGAAGAACAAAAAGCACAAACCCTCTCTTGCTCACTCTGTGTCTCTTCTTCTCTCTGCCTGTATGTTTCAACAAAATGTGCTCAATAAGAGAAAATGGATTTGAAGTATTTATTTGGGTATGAAATTCCACTCCGATTTCACTCTATCATGAGACAAAATATTCATCAAGCATTGGCCATATAAAAAAGGAACAAAAGAGAGGTTTGTAGTGAATTTAGATGTTGAAATAAGAAGTGGAGGAAAGCCTATATTTGGCTGAAAGATCCGAAAGCCACTTAGAAAGGGGAGGTTAGCAATACTTATTCAAGTCAGATGGAGCATACACTTTTTCAGCTATCATGATCCTGTCATTCTGTCTTTCAGACCTATTGAGCAACCCAGTACCTCCACATAACAAGGTCACCTCCAAGATGTTAAGGCAGATTAATTTTAATGCCTCTGAGGATACCAATGAAAAATAGCTTACTTAAAAAAAACAAAAAACAAAAAACACAAGTCATCTGTCACCCACCTACTGTCTCTATCTATCCAGCATTTCAATGCAGAAATGTTTGGCTTGCATTGTCTCAATTTTTATTTATTATTTTGAAATTAGCATGATGTTGCAGTAAGTTTTGTGCATTTTTCCTGTTTATAACTATCACATCAAGCTACCGTAATGCTTCAGGGAATCTTTGAGAGGCATTTCATGGTATGATTTCAGTCCTCTTGTCCCCTTAGACAGAAGAAACACCAAAAAACATTATAAAGTTTGTTCAGAGTGAGCAACCACATTTATTGTGTGATCAAACATGTCTACCCTGGTGGGAGTGGTCTTTCATAGGACGATAGCGTCTCCATCCTTAGGGCACCACATAAAGGAATATCTTTTAAAAAATGGTCTCTAGTAGAGTTTCAAAGACTTGTAGATTCAGTGATAGATAATCTGAAGAAGTTCTGATGGTATGTGGTAGATCAGGGGTGCCCAATCCCGGTCCTCGAGAGCTACTATCCTGCAGCTTTTAGATGCATCCCTACTCCAACACAGCTGAATCAAATGGTTTGATCTCTTCAGCATGCCATCATGTTTGGCAAAGGCCTGATAACAAGCCATTCATTTGATTCAGGTGTGTGGGAACAAGGATGCATCTAAAAGCTGCAGGACGGTAGCTCTCGAGGACCGGGATTGGGCACCCCTGTGGTAGATCAACACCTTATGAAGATACTTTTTATTGTATTTTTCCAAAGTTGTCGCCCATCGGCAGTGTTGAGTAGCGATACTTTTGAAAGTATCTTGTCATATTACTTTAATGATTATAACCCCTCTCCGTGAATCGCTACCTTATCGTGGTGGAGGGGTTTGTGTGTCCCAGGGACCCCAGGGGCTATGTTGTCTGGGGGATTTTGCTCCCTGGTAGGGTCTCCCATGGCAAATTGGTCCTGGGTGAGGGACCAGACAAAGAGCGATTCAGAAGACCCTTATGAAGAAAACATCGAGGGAACAGTTTATCCTGCCCGGGATAGGGTTACCAGGGCCCCGCCCTGGAGCCAGGCCCGGGGAGGGTGCCCGAGGGCGAGCGTCTGGTGGCCAGGCCTTAGTCCATGGGGCCCGGCCAGGCACAGCCCGAAAAGGGGACATGGGCCCATCCTCCCGTAGGCCCACCACCCGCAGGAGGCGCCATAGGGGTCGGGTGCATTGTGTGCCGGGCGGCGGCCAGGAGTGGAGGCCCTGGCGGACTGATCCCCGGCTGCCAAGACTGGCAATTGGGACATGGAATGTCACCTCTCTGGTGGGAAAGGAGCCTGAGTTAGTGCGTGAGGTTGAGAGGTACCGGCTAGATATAGTCGGGCTCACCTCTACGCATGGCTTGGGCTCTGGAACCAGTCTCCTGGAGAGGGGCTGGACTCTGTCTCAGTCTGGAGTTGCCCCTGGTGAGAGGCGGCGGGCTGGGTTTTTCCCGGTGGATGAGAGGGTTTGTTGACTGCGCCTTAGGGTCGGGGAACGGGTCCTGACTGTCATCTGCGCTTATGCACCGAGTGGCAGTTCAGAGTACCCAGCCTTCTTAGAGTCCCTGGGTGGGGTGCTGGAAGGTGCTCCACCTGGAGACTGGGGACATTGAGTCCGAATGGACCATGTTCAGCATCTCCATTGCCGAAGCTGCTGCATTGAGCTGTAGCCGCAAGGTGGATGGTGCCTGCCGTGGTGGTAATCCCCGAACCATATGGTGGACAACAGAGGTGAGGGGAGCCACCAGGCTGAAGAAGGAGTCCTGTCGGGCTTGGTTAGCCTGTGGGACTCCAGAGGCAGCCGACAGGTATCGACAGGCCAAGCAGAATGCGGCTCGGGCAGTGGCTGAAGCAAAAACTCGGGTGTGGGAGGAGTTCGGAGAGGCCATGGAAAAAGACTTTCGGACTGCCTCGAAGAGATTCTGGCAAACTGTCAGGCGTCTCAGGAGGGGAAAGCGGTGCTCTACCTACACTGTGTATAGTGCTGGCGGAGCACTGCTGACTTCGACTGAGGAAATTGTCAGGTGGTGGAAGGAATATTTCGAGGACCTCCTTAATCCCACTGACACGTCTTCCGAGGAGGAAGCAGAGTCTTGGGATGAGGGGAATGACCCGCCAATTTCCGGAGGCGAGGTCACTGAGGCAGCTAAACAACTCCTTGGTGGCAGAGCCCCTGGTGTTGAATGAGGTCCGCCCCGAGTTCCTGAAGGCTCTGGACGTTGTAGGGCTGTCCTGGTTGACACGCCTCTACAATGTTGCGTGGAGATCAGGGGCAGTACCCCTGGACTGGCAGACCGGGGTGGTGGTCCCCATCTTTAAGAAGGGGGACCGGAGGGTGTGTTCCAACTACAGGGGGATCACACTCCTCAGCATCCCTGGGAAAGTCTATGCCAGGGTGCTGGAAAGGAGAGTTCGTTCGCTAGTCGAACCTTGGCTACAGGAGGAACAATGCGGTTTTCGTCCTGGTCGCGGAACACTGGACCAGCTCTTTATCCTCTCAAGGATACTTGAGGGTGCATGGGAGTTTGCCCAACCAGTCTACATGTGTTTTGTGGACTTGGAGAAGGCATTCGACCGTGTCCCTCGGGGTGTCCTGTGGGAGGTGCTACGGGAGTATGGGGTGTCTGGCCCATTGCTACAGGCCATTCAGTCCCTATACAACCGTTGCAAGAGCTTGGTTCGCATTGCCGGCAATAAGTCGGACTCATTCCCGGTGGGTGATGGGCTCCGCCAGGGCTGTCCTTTGTCACCGATTCTGTTCATAATTTTTATGGACAGGATTTCTAGGTGTAGCAAAGTGGCGGAGGACTTTCACTTCGGTGGCCTCAGAATCTCATCTCTGCTTTTCGCGGATAATGTGGTTCTGTTGGCTTCATCGGGTGAAGGCCTCCAGCTTGCACTGGAACGGTTCACAGCCGAGTGTGAAGCAGTGGGAATGAGGATTAGCACCATTTATATTTTGCTTGCTCTTGTTGGGTTACAATTCTAGACAGCGTGTGTGAAACTTTGCCTAACAGCACAGTAGGGATGTCACGTTACCAGAAATTTAGTATTCAGTACCAAAACCAGTTGAATTACACAATTCTCAATACTAAATTCGATACTAAAAAAATGACAATCTCATCTACAGTGGGGCAAAAAAGTATTTAGTCAGCCACCGATTGTGCAAGTTCCCCCACCTAAAATGATGACAGAGGTCAGTAATTTGCACCAGAGGTACACTTCAACTGTGAGAGACAGAATGTGAAAAAAAAAATCCATGAATTCACATGGTAGGATTTGTAAAGAATTTATTCGTAAATCAGGGTGGAAAATAAGTATTTGGTCAATAACAAAAATACAACTCAATACTTTGTAACATAACCTTTGTTGGCAATAACAGAGGTCAAACGTTTACTATAGGTCTTTACCAGGTTTGCACACACAGTAGCTGGTATTTTGGCCCATTCCTCCATGCAGATCTTCTCGAGAGCAGTGATGTTTTGGGGCTGTCGCCGAGCAACACGGACTTTCAACTCCCGCCACAGATTTTCTATGGGGTTGAGGTCTGGAGACTGGCTAGGCCACTCCAGGACTTTCAAATGCTTCTTACGGAGCCACTCCTTTGTTGCCCGGCCGGTGTGTTTTGGATCATTGTCATGTTGGAAGACCCAGCCTCATTTCATCTTCAAAGTTCTCACTGATGGAAGGAGGTTTTGGCTCAAAATCTCACGATACATGGCCCCATTCATTCTGTCCTTAACACGGATCAGTCGTCCTGTCCCCTTGGCAGAAAAACAGCCCCATAGCATGATGTTTCCACCCCCATGCTTCACAGTAGGTATGGTGTTCTTGGGATGCAACTCAGTATTCTTCTTCCTCCAAACACGACGAGTTGAGTTTATACCAAAAAGTTCTACTTTGGTTTCATCTGACCACATGACATTCTCCCAATCCTCTGCTGTATCATCCATGTGCTCTCTGGCAAACTTCAGACGGGCCTGGACATGCACTGGCTTCAGCAGCGGAACACGTCTGGCACTGCGGGATTTGATTCCCTGCCGTTGTAGTGTGTTACTGATGGTGACCTTTGTTACTTTGGTCCCAGCTCTCTGCAGGTCATTCACCAGGTCCCCCTGTGTGGTTCTGGGATCTTTGCTCACCGTTCTCATGATCATTTTGACCCCACGGGATGAGATCTTGCGTGGAGCCCCAGATCGAGGGAGATTATCAGTGGTCTTGTATGTCTTCCATTTTCTGATGATTGCTCCCACAGTTGATTTTTTCACACCAAGCTGCTTGCCTATTGTAGATTCACTCTTCCCAGTCTGGTGCAGGTCTACAATACTTTTCCTGGTGTCCTTCGAAAGCTCTTTGGTCTTGGCCATGGCGGAGTTTGGATTCTGACTGTTTGAGGCTGTGGACAGGTGTCTTTTATACAGATGATGAGTTCAAACAGGTGCCATTCATACAGGTAACGAGTGGGGGACAGAAAAGCTTCTTACAGAAGACGTTACAGGTCTGTGAGAGCCAGAGATTTTCCTTGTTTGAGGTGACCAAATACTTATTTTCCACCCTAATTTACGAATAAATTCTTTACAAATCCTACCATGTGAATTCATGGATTTTTTTTTCACATTCTGTCTCTCACAGCTGAAGTGTACCTCTGGTGCAAATTACTGACCTCTGTCATCATTTTAGGTGGGGGAACTTGCACAATCGGTGGCTGACTAAATACTTTTTTGCCCCACTGTACTTGAATATAAACTCTATCATTAAAAACTTGATATACCAACACTTTAGCAATCCATTTATTTAAGATTATAAAATGATATCCTGTTTACAAGACACAAACTAAAATGTTAGGATGTTTGCTGAGTAGCTGACTAATACTACATTATGTTAACATTAGCCACTGCAAACAGTTCAGCCTATGGAACAAAAGTTGATTTCACAATTGCAGAGCCATCTGTCTCACAAAAAAATATAATGTCCATTTCAAGATAAAGTAAAAAGCTTTGGATGTTTTTACTGTGATTGAGTAATAGAATAATCGACTGAAATTCTTTGAAAAGTTCTGGAGGCTGATGTCACTAAATTGGAAGCATTTCCTCCATTGGTCTGAAAAACATGACAACATGGTTTGCATACTGCCTTATTAATGAAGCACATAAGGCTAGACTAGTACACTTGTTGCTGTATGCCCTTTTCCAAAGCACTTGCCACCTCAGTACATATGCTGCATGTTACCAATGGTAGCAAAGAGCAACAAGTACTGTTGCATTCTCAGAATTTTGGTATAGGGCTTTGGAGTTGACGTCACGCCGCAATGCATTGTGGGAGCGCAGCTCCATTTTCGGGGTCTACGAATCAAAACAAACACACTGTGTTGGAACGACGACGACAAGAAACACGCTTAAAAGCAGCTCAAAAGAAAACGGACGGTATAGAGACCGATTGCGTCCAGAGGCGAAGCAGCGGTACTTGAAAAAAAATAGAGTGCATCGCAAATCTGGACCCATATGAAATACGGCAGTGGAGTAAAGACCCAGACGACTTACCGCCACTGTCCTACCCCGATATCTTCACGTATCTTGTTTGTGGAGTAAGCGCTTACACAGCGAACCAGTTTCGTAATTACAAGTCACTGGAGGCGCACATCCAATTTACAAATGGCTGGGTGCAAGATTTGGCTATTTTCAAGCCGCTAAACTCTGAGTACGTCGTCATTCATACCAAAGTAAGTCAGCTGGAGTGCATCGAGTGAAATAGCCATTTTCCACCCCCCACCATAATTAATGTTATACATTTATCATTGAACTGCTAAAATATCGTTATCATATTATATGCCCATAATTGTAAAGTACATGTAAATTAACACATTGATAATCGGGTCAATTATTAACGCCAATTTGTGTCCTTCCTGTCTCATTTCATTTATTGTCTTTATATCAACCAATCAAGTCACTCCATTCTATGTTTGATCGCAATTTCTATAACTTCCGAGACCACCAACGATGATATTATTCAGCTATAAAGTGTGATGTGAACATATTTAGAACTTACCGGAATGAAAATGTCTTGAGCACACCAACTGATATCTGGAGACGTAACAGAACTGGATATCAGCTCGTCTCACGGCTGCTATCCAGGCTAGACGCCTTCGTTTGGTAATATCCGATACATGAGCTCCTTCATGTTACTTCCAGGTTGGGAAAGCATAAAAAGACAATCGAAACTTATTCCCGTGCCGGTCGTAAGATCGAACATTGCAGCCGACCACACAGCAAGTACGAACCATGGCTATGCTTTCGCTCCTTACTTAGACCCCCAAAATGGCGGATCGGGCCAAAATCCTTTCCACGCCCACCCCCGTGACATCACGCTCCAAAGCCCTATTAAATAGTAGCCTAAGCTCTGGTGACGTTTCTATTTCATAATGAGGTGCACATTTAACCACTTACAAGCTTGTTAATTTTACCTCAGCACTACAAATTGAACCGAACTAACAGCTAGCTGGTGCTGTTTTGGAGTACCACAATTACCCTCACCTCCATGCTTCATCTAAATGTTAAGTAGAATGCTTTGGCCTTATCACTTCATTAGCACAAAATAATATGAATATGGTAAGATAGTCCTCTCTTCCGTCAAACTAGCTAACGTGAGTGATACAACTATAGGATACATTTTTGCTAGTATGCAGCTGCTAACCAAGCAGTTTGAGTCTTAACGCCTTTATGCACTGGACACGTAAAATATATATGTAAATATTTTGTTTCACCTATTCTTAATGCAGCCATTCACATTGACCACATAATTCCACATAAGCGTTTTTATTTTATTTTTCTTATGCAAATAAACAGACCTGCCTTCTCTTGAGAGATGGGCAAACCCAGTGTCATTTTTGTCACAGTGCAGTTTTTGACAAAAAAATCTTCTAATGCATGCTTTCATGCATACATTGCACAACAAGTTCGTATCCCAAAGAATTTTAATTTTGTGACACTATTTTGCAAAGCACTTGGTGTGTACTGGCCTTCAGGGAAGAAGAAAGAAGAGTCCAAAAAAAGTATTTCGTAATTATATACTCATTACAACAAACAATCAACACGTAATGTTGCACTTTGTAATGCCATACACTCAACAATGCCCGTCTGTAGTTGAATATGCACATGTGCATAGCAGTACTATGTGCACCCTGTTGTGTCCGGTGAGGTGGAAATCATTGTGTGTTCAGAGGAATCCACCTTTTGACCTGCTGACCATGATGCTACAAAGTGCAGCCTTGTCACGGGACGACCTCGGTGACTCACCATAGCCTGAGCAGTCTGGCTAAGCGGCCCACTCTTCTCTTCCTCACCCACTGACATAAGTTCTGTCTCACTGAGCTTGTCTGCCGTCCTTCTGTTTGCTCTGCAATCTCGCATTTGTACTCCTCTCTCTCTCCTACATGCTCTTGCCGCCTTCTCTCATGAATCTGCTCACATGCGCCTCTGGTTCTTTCTCCCTCTGTCTCTCATTCCTCTGTTGCTTTTCCCAGACCTACCCTGGTGGGCCTTGGCGGGCAGCAGGCGATGACAGTTGTATTAGCAGTCGATTTCGAGGTCACTTTCGCTCAGCTCCACTGAGACTGAGTAACAGTCGCTGAGCCGCAGAGACAAAGAGGGAAGAAGCTGGAGCAAGTCGTACATGGAAAATATTGAATGACAGAAAGACAGAATGTTTGTGTATGTTTGTATGTATGTGTAATAAGGATCAAATAAAATACAAAATAGTATTTGAGGTAAAATGAGGTGAGCATATACTTTTCAAGTGCACTGAATTTGCTAAAGAAAAACAATCCTTTTGACATCAGGCTTGGATAATTTTCATGACACAATCAGTGAACTCCACCTACATATATTTATGTTTGTTTGCTGTAGTCGTTTTAGCTCAAATAAGGCAAGTGTGAGACCTAGTGCCTGTGCATGTGGGTGTAAAATCCAATGTTGAGAGCCCCGCCATCTCTTGATTGACATTTAATCACCATGGCAACAAGTGGGCTGCAAGTGACTGCTCCCCTGAGAGCTTTTAGTCACCAGGTTGCAAGAAATAAGGAAGAATTTCTGATTGAGCTCATATTCCACAGCTCCTTTTAAAGTAGACCAAACCCATATAGATGTTTACCCCCTCTCCCTTACTGTCTCCTGTCCCCCCAAACAAGCTGTTGGCCCAGTAATCAAATACAGCAGCTACAATGATTTAGACGACAATCTCCACATGCTCGTTGGATTTTGGTGGCTTTGGTTGTGGCAGCGTTTTGGGTGCTAAGCACCATCACTAATCGTTTCCTCTCTCTGCGGGATGTCGGCTTTCAGCAGCACTGTTGATTACTGGTTTTGTGGTAGATTTCAGGTTGAGGGGAAGAAAATGATGAAGGTGATGCTCTCAGCCTTCCAGACAGCATTCGTCTCTGCATTGTGGTTTGCCTCTCTACGCTGTTGACTTATCCCATTGTCTCCAACTGCCTGTACCCCTGTCTTCCCCACCTGTCTCTGTCTCTGTTTTTTCTCTCTGCTCGCAGACACTTGTCCCCTAAGCTTTGCACAAGGTGTGGAATCGGTGTGAACTGTTGAGCAAGTTATATGAGAAATTGCTCCGACATTTGTGCACAGAATGCTGAAGGAAGGAGAAAGGCGAGAAAGACAGGTGGTGGGAGGAGGGGAATCCCTCAGAATCTGTAGTGCAGGAAAGTGTTTGTTTTCTAGCTTCTCAGCATCTTTCTGTCTCTGTCTCACAGACGCACACACTCCAACTCCACTTCTATTTCACATCCAGGTATAGTTGCATAAGGATGTTTAAAAAAAACTCACATAAGAGGCTAATCTAGTTACCATAGCATCCCCTTCTGTAAGCACAAAGACCCCTGCTGAGGTCCAAGTGTGGGGGCGTTTTGAGCCCTCTGCAGATGGTGTCATTCCAATGCACCACCCAGCAGGGGTCCACTCAACTTATTGAAGAGTCAGGGTCGGCAGAAATGTCACTTAGCGCTTTGCACAAGATGCTTCATCTTACTCTGCTTATTATGCTAGTTGATCAGAGGCATGTGTGTCCCACAGACCTTCTCTGTACACTGCTTATGGTTTCATATCTCCTCTGGACACTATTTCTATGTTTCGATATACTACAAAGTATGTCTTTGTAATATGCATCATACTGACTGCATATTTTTTTTTACTAATACTACGTTCATTTATATTAGTTCTGCAAGATGCATTTTTCAAACTTCTAAACCCAATGGATTCAGTTGTACAGGTCTGTGTCGTAAGGTTTACAGTTATAATTGCCAGCCTGGGAAGACCTGCTCAGAAAGGTCAGCAGAAATATTGCAAAGAGTCATAAGGCGACAAAGAAGCTGCACAGGATGTACCTGATATTTTGTCTCCAATAGTTTGCACCCCACCCCAGGTTGTAATACTAGATAATAATGCTGTTCTGGGAATTAAAAAAAGTATAAATCATAAGATTATCAAATCTACTTCTAAACAGGGGGAATTTTTGACAGGGTGAAGCAAAGCACAAACAATGAAAAGCAGTTTTTAGAGATGTAGTACTTTATAGTAGTAATATATAACATGTGTCACAGACTGTACGGACAATATTTAAACTTGAAGTCTCATGAGTCCATCACCTTCACTCATCACAATCTAGCTTGTGAATGAGAGGTGAGAGGAGTAGACCAAAAAAATGTAATCAAGAAAAGGTACTTGTAGTTAGTAACAGCAAATATCACATTCCTGTAGAATTCAAAGTAGTCATCCAAATAATGCTGGAGAGAGTAAAATGGTATCTACTCAAAAGCAAAGTAAAAGCAAAGATCTTCCTTAGTAAATAATTCAATAATTTTTCCTACTTTCATTAGTCTAATGTAAAGTAAACCTCAGGAAAGGTTTTTTTGTAGTTATGATTTACAAATGTCCTTTAAACACTTCGAGTGCAGGCAATCAGTAGATGTGAAAAGGTAACAGAAAACCACTTTCAGCCAAATGTGAAAACGGCTCAAACTCAACACTGCATATCCTTGCATCCCTATGCACCCGCCAAGTGTGAAGCAAATCTGCTAAAATGATTCATAGAAAAAAACTACCACGAACACAGACACACACAGCCTGTTCCAGTTCAAAGCATGGTTGTGCACCAAATTAAGAGCGACTGCTGTAGCTGAACTAAACACTAGCTGTTGCTGATTCAGTTACAGCGCTGGCATCCATCTCTTCGTCAAAGTGCCTCACCACCAGCGTTTTAGAGTTGTTCTTCTTTAAATTTAAAATAGAGCTCTTGACAGCTGACAAAGACTTCTGAGTCAGGAATAATTTGCATTTCACTATTTTGTTCTTCTTGTGTGTTTTACACACAAATTCCAAACATTTCCATGGCACTCTAGCCATCTCAACATCTGGAGTCGACTTCTAATGTGTCATCATGAAATGAACATTTGTTTTTTTTGTGTGAAATAACTTTTTTACAATAACGCTTGTTATAATGAAATTGTCGTTCATACATTTGGATTTTCATATTTGCATGCTCTTCTTGCCACTGGAGGTCAGACTTGCTGTCCTGGACCAATGATATTGCTGTTTGGTTAAGAGATAAATCAAAACTCAGCTGTTTTACACTTTTGAAAACCATTTACACACACTGCTGCCATCTTGGATTGTTAACTCTGGGTTGTTGGGATGGCACCAACTTTAGGAGTAGGAAATATGACTTCAGGGGGTGTTCCATTTTAAAATTCCGAACACAGAACTTCCGACTTCAAATGGAACAAACCATCCGTCTTGATGTGTTAGTCCTTTTGATGCAGTTGTGACCTATTGCATCAGTAGGATAAGTATTTAACAAAATGGATGAAGGGTTGGATGGATGAAGAGTCCCCTTAAAATAGAATAATTTTGCAATTCCATCAGCCTCAGCCATGCCTTGCTTAACATGCCAACACAGTGTGCGGTCGAATAGTTACATTTGCTTAGCAAGATATCGAGATGAGTAAAGGGACTTGGAAAAATGCACACAACAGCCATATTAAGAGCTGGTCAAGTCCAGGTATAGGGTATTTCTTCTTTAAAAATAAAAGCCTTTGCAGTGAAATATTTTTCATTGGTGGTTCACATGTATATGTCCTGCTAGAAACAACATAATAAGAACACATAAGGTAAAGTAAGATGTGAAGTGCCTTTCAAATCTCTGCTGGCAACTAAAGTTAATTGTTAATTTTAGTAGTCTTTAAACTACTTGAACTAGGTGAATAGTGAAATATGCAATAATGTGAAGTATGCAGTTCCTATAGCATGGGTTACGTTTTTAGTTAATTCACTTACAGGGAGTACCCACCGATGAACAGGGAAAATAATACAAAAGCAGCTTTCGGTGGGAATACCCAGTGTCCTTGTAATGAATCAATGAATGTAGGTTACAAATGGGCAAAACTTGAAACAGTCATTATCAGATCTGAACTATCTGTATTGTCACATCATTGCCACACTAATGCTGTTTCAGGGTCATTTAATGAATTGGCTAACTGCAATACTAGAAAGTGTTTAATCTCTATTAAACTGGCATAACTGTACACTTAAATCAAGCGTCAGTTCCTTGGCTAAAATACCTTTGGGTTGAACGGCCTACAAACACATTGGCTTTGAGCACAGTAATATCTTATGTGGCTGCCAAAAGTAAGGAGGGGAAAGAAGCCAATGCATCACACTATGGTTAGGAAAAAAAACCTTTACATGTCTCCTATTGTTCCTCTATTCAATTTTAATTTACTATAGGTAGGATCCTCTTATGTCTGAAGAGCTAATTAATACTGATTCAGCTGTGGGAGAAAGTGCCATTGTTTATAGAAATTGGAAAATGTATGAAAGATATTCCCACAGTGACTTAAAAAAATGGCGTTACCACTGGTTATAGTAGAAGTCCAATGTTAAAAGATTCTTTAGAAAATAAGGCACAATACTAACCTAGTTCTAATCTCCTGAAATATATGTACACTAGTCAGCCACATGCCTAATACTGTGTGACCTCCAATAAACTGGCTCAGCAAAACTTGGGAAGGTACACTTGAGCAGCAGATGAATTAAGTTGTGTTATTTCTAATTTGGGACCTCAATAGATCCAATGTTTGTACCATATCTATATGGATAGACAAGGAGACTGGGATCTTGGAAATTCAGAGACCAAGTCAACTCCTTGCAGCCATGAACGGGCGTGGTCTATAGCAGCATTAAGGCTGTACAAAGGAACCGCCACATGAATGGCAGGATCAAAGCTTTGCCACCAAAACATTTTCCATATCATCAAAATGACTAAGGTGGCTTGGATTCTTCCCAAAATCCTATACTTCTGTGCTCTCTTCCCACATGCAAACAGCACATTCAGTGTCTGCATCACTGAAACCACATTCTTTCATTGTTCCATGGTCCAGTTATGATGCTTCATATGTTTCTCACATTAACAGAGCTTAGCACTCATCTTCAGTCACGAAGATCCCAGCATGCCGTGCATGCTCGGACAACTTTCTGCGGTAGACAACATTAACATTTTCAGCATTTAGTAAACAGGAGCTCTTACATGGGATTGGACCACAGGGGCTACCTCTTGCTTCTCACACAGATAGATAGCCTTAAACACTCATGATTCTCTGTCTGGTTGAACTATTTTTGTTCTTGGTAGGTACTAACCTAAGGATCTAGAGCTAAATGAAAGGTTGGTGGCTCGATCCTTAGTTCCTCTATTGTCTACATGTTGAAGTATTCTTGTTCAAGAGTTTTGACCCCAAATTCATGCATCCATTCAAGTGTGAGTGTGTGAATGTTAAAAGTGTGTGAGTAAGCGAACGAGGCTTGTAGTAAGAAAACGCTTTGAGTGCTCAAATAGAGTAGAAAAGCGGTATATAAGTACCAGTATATAAGTACCATTTACATAATATTTACACTCCAAAAGACCTGCCACTTTGGAGATGCTCTAAACCAGTCATTCAGCCATCGAAATCTGGCCCTTGTCAGAGTTACTCAGCTCCTAATATTTGCCTATTTTTCCTTCTTCCAACACATCACATTCTGTGCCTAACCGCTTTAACAAGATATTCATTATTCAGTACATTGTTCAGCTCACCTGTTAGTTTTAACGGTGTGGAAGTGTATAAGGCAGCTGCCTCCCCATTCCTTTGGCCCATGAAATGTTTAAATAACTGTTAAAGACCTCACATTGTTCTTTTGAATCACTGTTCACACTTTCATTATAAAATGTACTGCCTTTCTATTCTTTTTACAGAAAAATGTGCATGCTCTTGCCACTTTTACAGCATTAAAACACCAAAGATGAGCAGTTTGTCATCACAGTAGCAGTTTTTGCATTTCTCTCATTGAGCTTTTTCATAATTGGGTAAAATCGCTGGAAGAGAAAAAGGTGAGAAATGCAGAGGAAGAGGTAGAAACACACATGGTAAAACAAAAAAGAAAATCTGGGAAGGATGACTAAAAGTGGAAAGGAAAGTAATAAGGAGTTGAAGTTAAAAAGACAGACGGGTTCAGTGTGGGTTATAGTGAGAAGAGCCATGAAAGAGACTTTCTGAAGCCTCTGTGCACAGTGCATACAGGTTTTGATCTCAGTCTCCAGCCCTCATGAATGACTGATCTTGCTGCGAGTTTTTACTTTTAAATTCTGCTATCACATCTTTTTACAATGTCTACACAGTTCAACTTGACCCGGTTGAAGCTATTCCTGTCTTGGTTGTAGTATAAGATTTTTTATTTATTTATGAATTTTCTAAGCTTCTACACAGCACCTAATTTCTAATTTCTAAGCTTCGAATTATACACAAATAGGACTTCCACAGGGGCATGTAGTTTTCTAAGATTATATAATACACTTTAGCACTGTGTCAGTGATTTCAGATGTACCAATGGTGTTGATCTTCATGAGTTTTTATTGATTGACCTACTTAGGGAGAAAGTATGGAGCCCCGCAGGGGACATGGGAGAAAAAAAAAATTAAGACGGACTTTTGCGAGATCTCGCAAAACAAACTCGAGATCTTGCAAAAGTTTTGCGAGATCTTAAAAGTGTATTTTGTGACCCAGAAAGAGTAATATTACAACTAAGTAGCTGCCGCCATTGTTGGAATTCGACTTTTGCGAGATCTCGCAAACATTTTGCGAGATCCCGAGTTTGTTTTGCGAGATCTCACAAAAGTTTTGCGAGATCCCGAGTTAGTATTGCAAAAAGTCTGTCTTAATTATTTTTTCTCCCATGTCCTCTGCAGGGCTCCGTAAGAAAGTACATGGAGCTCCCAGAGTTTAGTTTTGATAACACTCTTGTGTCTATTCAATAAATATGAAGCTGCAGCTAGCAATAACATGTCAAACTCTTTTTTCATTGTGGGCCACCTACAGTCTGCTTTGATCTTAAGTGGGCCAGACCAGTGAAACTCCAGTTTCTGTCAGTGCAAAGAAGTCTAACAACACATATAGTCCCAGAGATATTTTAATATAAAGAAAAGAAGTGAAATTTCAGCATTACATCTCAGTTTTTCTACATGTTAAAGAAATGCTGCTTGGACTTAAATTGCAAGAAATAAACATAATAAAAAGATAAATTATAAACTTCCCACACTGTCTTTATTAAATTACAATGTTTTGGTTCCTCCGACCTTCATCAAGTACATAACATTGTAAGACAGTGTGCAGAAGACATAATTGATGTTATTTTAAAAAAAGAGGAAGAAAAGCCTCCTACGCACCTGTTGTTCACTCACTTTTATGAAATTTAGACAAGTTGTAAGAAATGAATGTGTAAAATTACATAAAATGTTCTGATAGCTCATTGTCCATTTGTTTGTTTGTTTTTTACTGTGAACCCACTGTAAAAATCATAATTTTCTATAATATTGAAAACACAGGAATTTTCTAGCATTTGATTGTTTATTTATTTATTAATTACTTCAGTGTAGTATGAATGGCCTTGGGGGAGGTCTTTATCAATAGAAAAATGGTCTCAAACCTGTGAAAATACAATAAAAGTCTAAACTTTATGCTCTCCTTCACTTTTTCCAAAGCTGTCTTATATTTGATTCATATGTTTTCAACCCCACTTTATATCTTAGAAACAGGGAAAGCAGCTAGGCTGTCTCTATCTAAAGTTAGCCAGCATGAGATTTCTTCTTTTTATGTGCAGCGGTCTGTTGGCTGTGTACTCTATCTACATTAGAATCAGAATACTTTCTTAATCCTAGAGGAAATTATGTAATATATACATAAAGTGACTTCACCCACAAGCTAAGTGTCACTATATATCACACTACTAGTGTGCAGTGATATGGCCTCAAAATGATATCACAATATTTCAGTAAAATTTGCAATAACAGTATTTCTGATGGTTTAGGAAAAAAACACTGAATAATGTTTTATTGATGCTTGCATCTTACAGGCAGCAGCATTTATAAGTGTATGTAAATAAAAGGTGTTTTCCTATCCTTTTTCAATGAGCTACTGTCACTGATGACACACTACCTAATTCAATGTGTGAATGTTTGTACCTTTAGCGTTAGCAGTTTTCTTGCATATTTTACAAAGTGCTGTGTTTTCGTGCAGGTTTTATAAGTAGCTAATTTTTTAGATACTAAATCGCCTTCAGATGCTGACACGAGACTCTTGGTTTCAGACTCTTGGTTGTATCCTTTTTTATACACTAGAGGACATAAGCGCATGGCTTTGCTATAGCAATGATACTGCTATATGACCTTTTTATATCATGTAGAAATTAAGATTTCCATTATTTCACCAATTGGCAGTTTTAAAATTTGGTTTCAGAAGGTAATAGACAGCTCTTCAGCTTACCTTTAAAGGCACTTCTCATTTATCCTTTGGATCTCTGTGAGATGAAGGCATGTGCAAGGAGGTACTCTGGCGGTCCCCAGTCAGACTCTGGGTCAGCGCACAGCCTCACAAGGTGAGCAACTGCCATTGAAGCCTCAACTAATGACTTATTGACTGGGTACCACTGAGCATGCTCAATCCAGGGTGTTTCAAAGATAAAGCTGAAGGGGCTGTAACATGTTTTTCATTGAACAAGACTGTTTGAAGTCAACTCTGCCTTGTTTTTCACTCTGGCACAGACACAAACTGTTTAGAATAAAGTGAAAAAAAGCGAAATCTAAGAAAGTGAAGGTCAGTCCTGTTATAAAGGTTTGAAAAAAGCTCTATAATTTTGGGTCCTTGTGTTGCCTATCTAAATGTGCAGACCAGAATATGCATATATATATATATATATATATATATATATATATATATATATATATATATATATATATATATCATATATAGCATATATACATGCTGAATACAGCAATGTGTGCTTCTTTAAAAAAACATTGGTTCCATTCACAGTAGTATTTATGTGTGTGTGCATGTGTGTGTGTGTGTGTATGTGCATGCGTGTGTGCTTCTAGTGCTGTATATACTCAGGGCTGCTTTAGGAATGCAACCCGACCGTAACATATTGAGCCTTTCTAAAAAGATTTCTCTCTCTTGTGTGCTGCTTTTGATGAAAGTGTGTCACAGAGTTGAGATGCAGCCGTTTGATCTGGTCTGATGTGAATTGGAGAGGTGACCTGGTTGCAAACAGAAACAACCATGCACATACACACCAGCTAATTATCCTCTCCCAGATGTTTAGTTTTGGGATACACTGTGACCGTGACACAGAGGGAATCCATATGAAGGAACACAAGCGACAAAGGTCTGCACAATCAGCTTATTTATAAACTGAATTTTTTTTTTAAAATAAGCAAATAAGATAGATGCTGACAGAGAGAAAAGAGCTGGCATACAAGCTGGCTCTCAGGCCAGATTAACTTCCTACATCGTGGCCCCCTTAAATCATGGATGCTATGTCCTTTCAGACTAAAGAAGAAAGGGACCATCTGGCATTTTCTTATAGCACAGTTTAAAAGCCATCAGTTATGGTATGTTGAGAGGCACTACTGCTGTTTTCCTTCTCTCCTCTGCTCTCTGTCACTATTGTAGAGAAAGATCATATTGAAATAGAGAGCAGAGGAGATTAACAAAACAGTAGCACTGATCTAAAATTAAAAAACACACATTTTTATTTAATTATTTAATTGATTTGTTTTTTCTGAATGCATTGGACTGCACTGCACACCATCTTACTTTTACTTTCATTCATCTCTTTACAAATGCTGGGATAACCAGCACTGAGTTGGTAAATGACCAGCACCTGGGCATGACTGTATAGTTTGGATGTATTTTTCATTTTGTTTGAAAAAATAGTCATATTAAAAATGCACTGGCTTCAAACTCTGTGCTTAACCAATTTCACCTTCAAGATCCTTTTCACTCTATAAGCTAGGCTTAAAGTTTTATAGCATATTCACTGTGCCTCTTGGGTGAATACAGCTACCAACACAACATGGCTTAGCTCTCCTCCTTAGATATAGATCGGCATTCGCTTGTCACAGACAAGCACCTTAGCCCATAGTGAGGGAGAAAAAGATGTCAGTGTGTCCTTTCTATATCGTCTTGTCTTTCTGTTTCTCCGCGTGTCACTGTCTGTCACTTTGTCTCTTTTAGGTTCTGTGTGCTTCCAGGGATATTGACAGCTTTTTTTTTCTACAAAGTGCTGAGATTTTGAGAGACTGTCGCTTCCTATTTGCTATTTAATATTTCAGTGTGAGGTACTTCTGTGTGTTGTTGCTGCAGGGTTTGCTACAGTAAATGGGCTTTGGTGACTTGCTTGAAAAACAATGTGCATTTCAGAGGCTAATGTGCAAAACTTTGAATGAAAAAGTTTTTTTTATGATAGTTTGAATGCAATGCCTTGTTACCAAAAAACTCTAAAGTACAACCTTTATAGCATTTCCTATGTCATTTCAAAACAAAAATTTGAAATGAAATTGATGAAATTAGTTGATGCCACATTTACCTTCTGATGTGGCAAGACAGGGATGCCTAATAAGTTTGGGCCCACAGGCTTGTATCCTTGACAATACAAGCCTGAACAATCTAGCTAATGGGGCTAAAGTGGAACCTTACCCATAACCAGTGAAGGTATGTGTTAGTTGTTATGCTTGTTACTAGAACAATATATATTGGTACCTAAAGAGCAAATTTCAATTGTTGTAGTTGTTACCAGTTGTCTGTGACTATGCTGCATGTGGTCCACAGAGAATGTTAACAATGGCTAACATGAACCTGCTAGGCTAATGTAGTGGTCTGCTGGCTAGTGATACCGTTGTTTAGGAACATTATCTGTTAGCACACTGAATGTGCAGCATTGATCCATGGTATTAAACCTACTATGACTGTCGAAATGTTGAGTGTACTGGTGTTATGATCAAGGGCACTTACTGTAGGAGTTAGTGGTTATCTAGCTAACATTCATCGTGGGCGTGAATGTCATGGGCTTTTAATGATTTTGTTGAACTGCTCGTGCTGCCCGTGATGAGTGTGTGTAAACATCTGACCACATATGTCGTTCTTTGGGCTCAGATTTATAAAAACAACACGATATACTGCACTGCAGCATTTTAAAGATGATAGCCTCAGCTAATGCTGTACAGGCTCGGATCCAGAAACTGTATTTTTGGAAGGTCGATACGTCACCCCTTAACAAGTGGACAGCCCCATGCACACTGCTCTGGCAAGCTGGGAAAACTGTAAAACTTAACAGGCTTACTGTGAGGGATTTAGCCAACAGACAGTTAAGGCTTATGGCTAAAAATACAGTCCAAAGGAGTGAACTTCATAGTAGGCTTTGCCTTGACCACTTTTCATCTGCCGATAAGTTGTACTAAATTATTTAAAGGTATGGCAATATTGACACAACTAAGCTGAAGAGAATCCTGTTTCAACATCTGATTTTTTTCAAAGGTTTTGTGCTGTTTCTAACAGCAGCCTGTGTGTTTTTGATTTCCCTCTTCGATGTTAAAGCACAAGTAGGATTTTTTGCTTTCACTTCATGTGAGAGTGCTGGACTAATAGCAGCTGCTCAGTCCAGATTAGAGACACCATCGTTCCACAGCCGAGCCCACCCATCTTTGTCCTACTTTCTCTGCCTGTCTTTTTCCTCCTGATCTTCCTCTTTCCCCCCAGCACACCACCAGCTCCAAAAGTCATGCTCCAACTACAAGACTCGGAATCACATTTAACAGGAACTTTTTCCTTATTAATATCCCTATGCTTTTAGCTTTTGTTTGTGTTTTTCTACCCCTGCTGGTTGACCACCCAACCATTACTTCTTATGCTGTGAAGTGTGTAAATGGAAAATATACACATATATCCAGATTTTAAGTATTTAGACAGCTCCATGATTCCCTTTGATTTAAAGTAACATAAAACATATTAAATAAACGTACCCAGAGTCCTCTGTAATTTGAGGAGATTTGCATTATGATGCCATGAACTCTGTGGGAGACATGCCCTTTTTTTTAAAGCACACTGCGTCCAAACTTTGAAGTCTCCGACCCATATAGATAACTAGAGGTTTATTTTCCCTGGTGATGCTCTCTCAGGCTTTCACTGCAAACACTTTTAGCTCTTTAATCAGGTATTCTGCTACAAGATTGAGATCTGTTGGCTTGGGTTATTCCAAAACTTTACCCTGAAAGGCCCATTGGTTGCCCTGATGAATGATGAAACGTCCATTGAGTTTTGATGCATTTGGTGTAATCCAAGCACAGAATGCTTCAGTATACCTTTGCACCCATCCATGTGCTCTTATCAGCAGTGAAATCATCAATAAAGAGCAACATTAGAGTGTGTCACTTCCATTCGCAGCCATATATAGCCAAATCACCATCATTTTCCCCTTGGACTGTTTCTTTGTTTCTCCTTTTTCATTAGTTCACAGAACTTTGTCTCTAAGACACAGCTAGTTGGTATACAGTCATGGTAAAAAAAAAAAAAAAGGAAAAAAAAGAGTACACCCTCTTTTAGATCTAAGGTTATATATTTAAATACATCATGTGAACTACAAAACATTGGACAGCAAATAAAATATAAAGTGTAAGAGTTTGTTGTGCTTTTACTGGAGAGTTGCTCCACATGGTTTACAAAGCGTCCTGTTTTCCTTGACATCGAATGCAAAATGTGTCTCTATGTCTGCTCTTCTTTTCCTCCAACCAAAGCAATGACATTTTCTTGCGTTTTAATGCGAAAAAGGGAGCATGGGAGCTAGTTGTAACACCCCAAAAAGAGGCAAATCAAATCCAACCTCACTTTAAAGTGAGATTACTTCTGATTGAATCATTTGTTATCATTAGTTATCATTGGCTCCCTTCTTACCATTCTTGCATCTCTTTTATTCACTGACAAAAGTGTCAATACATTTCCTCATGCATTCATTTTTATTTAGTTATCATCTTCTTTTCATCAGAAGAAAATGTTAGCTATGACATGGTGTACTCTGGAGCAGACCATCTCTTGTTGTGTGCTGTATGAAGGAAGACACTGACACTGTCTGGACTGTCTGGCAGATTTTTCCTTGTTATTATCTTCTTCTCCACTTGAATCATCATTTTAAATTTGACATCTTACAATAACTAAGTCTCACAGTCTTTCAATATTGATCTAAAGCTGCGGGTTGTATAATTTCAAATTTAATATGTCGCAGCACAGATTCTGGATTCTGTATGTGTGTAGACACAAAGGCCCAAATGCATGATCTAAGAAATGTGTTTTCTTAAACTATACTCCTACACATAGACACCTACAGGCACGTACGTGAACACAACAGTCACTGAGTTGGTGAGTCAAAGCAAATGCATCAACCCTGGGTGGCTATCAATAAATAACAAACATGCACTAAAGTGTGTTAAATTTGTAGCTCCAGCCTCTTTTATGATACAGAGTATGGGTAAAAAACTAAACTGCTTAAGTTAAATTGCTGATCATTCGGCATATCATTTTTGTGTAATCTGGGGGTTTTTCTTTTAAAATGATGACCAGACTAACTGGAGCGGCTCCTCTGACTCAAATTACCCGAGGGTCAGGGTCAGTTGAGCAGCCTCATGTCAGATGGAGGCTTTTTATGAAAAAGTAAAACCACATTTTTCCATTTTGAAGAGTCTACTGTAATTTTAGAAGGACGCAATGTTGGCACACAGGCCCCAGTAATTTGGTTCGGTTAATTATAGCAGCTACATTACCCTGATAGTACAAGCGTGTAGGTGATATACTGTGTTCAGATGCAGATGCATGAAGATGTAGTTGGTCCATGCCAAATGAGTCATTTTAGACTTGAAAAACAAGTTAGTAAAACCAGCCAGGGATTCTCAAAGCAGCATCCTTGTTGGCCATGTGGACAGATCCAAAGAAATGTTGATTAATGAGGTAACATTTTAGTATGTCCTGTAAGACATTTTAGGAAACAACTAGTGGGGAATTTGGAAAGTGCATCTTCCAGCAAGACCAAAACCATATTATGCAATAAAAAACCAAAACACAACAAAACAACACAACTCTTTCCATGAAGTGTCAGTCCTAACAGCACTAATCGCTTACCTATAGTTCAGCTTTTGAAAAGTAGGGTGAAAAAAACAAAGGTGGAAAGAAAGCAAATAATAGGTAGGTGGAGTGAGAGCTTTCTTCCCTTTTTCCCCTGGGCTAAGTAAGAACAGATTGTTCAGCCTAAGGCTGCACATGCTCAGGGGTTTTGTGAATGAAATGGACGCCTTGGCATGATGCCTGTACATTACACAGGCAGGTTTTCATCCTGCCTGCCTTCTTGTCATCCCTCTTCCACAGTCTTCTCTTCCTCCTATTCATCAGCAGATTTCCCAGACTGCAACATGTTGGAATCCAGTTACCACCACTTAGCAACTCCCAAGAGTCATCAGCTCTACCCAATGTTCCCCCACACTCTCTCTCGGTTCTTCATCATATTTCTGTTCATAACTAAGTTTAAAATATTGTTAAAATATATACTGTTTCAATATCTATACCGCTTATGTGTACAGTGAGTGAAAACACCCTGGAATTAAATGTTTATTGTGCAGTTATAAAAGGAAAACAAAAGCAACTACGGCTGTAATATTATAAGGAGCCTATAAAATGGCATAAAATTCAATAAATATTGAGCTTTTATGTATCATCTAAGAAGTCATCATCCTGACGTTTTGTCACGTCCTGCAGCGTTCCTGAGGAAGGCGAAAGGTGACCTTCCGCATTGTTATGGTACGTGGCGGGTTATGGAAAAGTAATTGCCCTCTTCCTGATTCCTTTGTTTTTTTGCATATTTGCTACATGAGGGTTTGCTGACTTGTTTCAGATGAGCAAGCAAATTTTAATAATAAACTAAGGTAACATGAAAAAAATAATTTCTTCCCCCTCACCCTTTTTAAATCATGAATTACCTGTGATTAACCAAATTTTAATTTCACTAGCTACACCCAGGCCTGATTACTGTCAGACATGTTGAGTCAAGTGTCTAGTGTTGAATCACTAGAACCTGTATGACAAAGTGAAGTAGGCTGAAAGATCTCAAAAAGCAACACATCATGTCACGATTGAAAGAAACAACTGAGAAACAAATTAATTGACATCTATCATTGTGGAAAGGCTTTGGGACTTCAACAGAGCATAAATGGAGAAAACTTAAAACAGTGGAGAACTAGTAGCAGGACCTACCAAATTACTCCAAGAGTGCATCAAAGACTCATCTAGTAAGAGCCACAACGCATCTTGATGATTCCCAAAACATTCTGTCCACTGGCAAGATAAAAACTGTCCTGTTACAGCAACACTGAAACATGGTGGTGGTAGCCAAGTGGTCTATGGCTGCTGCTTTGCTGCTTCAGGACCTGGATGACCATAGTAAGTGATGGAACCATGAACTCTGCTCTTTAACAGAAAATCCTGAAGGAGAAAGTCCAGCCATCAATTTGTGCCCCGAAACTCAAGTGCACTTCAGTTATGTAGCAAGACAATGATCCAAAACAAATCCAGACTATAAAGCACCAACAACCGGTATGACGAACGCGGCCGTGACTCTGGCAGACGAGCTGAACACTTTCTATGCTCACTTCGAGGCTGCAGCTAAGGACTCCAACAATGCTAGTGCCAGCGGCGCTAACGGCTGCAGACAGGAAGATACTGCCAGCACCGGAAACGTGCTCGTCATCTCCGAGCATGAAGTAAGGAGAGCCTTCAAAAGAGTGAACACCAGGAAAGCAGCAGGACCAGACGGCATCCCAGGTCGTATCCTAAGAGACTGCGCATACCAGCTAGCTCCTGTGTTCACTGAGATATTCAACATCTCTTTATCTCAGTCGGTGATCCCCACATGCTTCAAAGAGTCCATCATTGTTCCTGTCCCGAAGAAACCCCACCCTGCTTCTCGCAATGACTATCGCCCTGTAGCCCTCACCTCAGTAGTGATGAAGTGCTTTGAACGCCTGGTCAGAGACTTCATCATTTCTTCACTACCAGACACACTGGACCTACTACAGTTTGCTTACCGTCCAAATCGTTCCACAGATGATGCCATCTCTCATCTCCTCCACACATCACTCACTTACTTGGACACTAGAAGGGGGAATTATGTTAAAATGCTCTTCATAGACTACAGCTCTGCATTTAACACCATAATTCCCTCCACACTCACCACCAAGCTGGAGCATCTGGGACTCAGCTCATCTATGTGTCAGTGGATCTCCAACTTCCTGGGAGACCACAGGCAGTAAGGATGGGCGGACATGTCTCAGCCTCCACCACTCTCAGCACTGGAGCCCCCCAGGGGTGTGTTCTGAGTCCCCTGCTGTACTCTTTGTACACATATGACTGTGTGGCCACTACCAGCTCCACCACCATCATCAAGTTTGCTGACGACACCGTCGTGGTGGGCCTGATCTCTGATAACAACGAGACGGCCTACCTGAAGGAGATTAGGAATCTGGAGAACTGGTGCCAGCGGAACAACCTCCTTCTAAACGTCAGTAAGACAAAGGAGCTGATAGTGGACTTCAGCACTAAGCAGGAGAGGAACTACCAGACCCCCGTCATCAACGAGTGCCCAGTGGAGAGAGTGGACACCTTCAAATACCTCGGAGTTCACATCACGCAGGACCTGTCATGGTCCTGTCACATCAACACCATGGTGAAAAAGGCCCGTCAGCGTCTCTACCACCTCAGACGCTTGAGAGACTTCCAACTGCCCTCCAAGGTGCTCAGGAACTTTTACTCCTGCACCATAGAGAGCATCCTGACGGGAAACATCTTAACCTGGTTCGGGAACAGCACCATGCAGGACAGACGAGCTCTACAGAGGGTTGTGCGGTCAGCTGAGCGCACCATCCGCTCCGAGCTCCCTGACCTGCACTCAATCTACAGCAGGCGGTGCTGGACTAAGGCCAGGAAGATCGTGAAGGACCTCAGCCATCCCAACAACAGACTGTTCTCTCTGTTGAGGTCAGGAAAGCGATTCCGCTCCCTGAAGACCAACACAGAGAGACTGAGGAGGAGCATCTTCCCGCAGGCGATACGGTCTCTCAATCACACCACCACACAATACTGACCCACACATATAGTTCCGACACACACACTGGACATTCTGGACATTGTTTTCACTTCATCACTTAAATCACTTTAAGCATATTTGCACTGCACAAGACATAATGTGGATTGCACAACACTGGACATTATATTCTTCATTTCCAGTTAATACTTGTACAGCTGCTGTTATTGTGTATATATTTATTTATATTTCTTCATACATTCTTATATAGTTCTATATTGTGTATTTTGTTGTACAGTTATTTTATTTTCAACTTTAATTTATATATTTTATCTTAAATTTGAATTTGAATTTGAAACAACACTTTCAAGTCTTCAAGTCCACCTGTGTGTGGCTCAAAGGGAACAAAATGAAGGTTTGAGTGGCCTAGTCAAAGTCTGGACTTAAATCTGATTGAGATACTTAAACAGGCCGTTCATACTCAAAATCCCTCCGAATTAAAACAATTCTGCATAGGAGAGTGGGCCAAAAATCCTCCACAGACTCATTGCCAGTTATCGCAAACGCTTGATTGCAGTTCTTGTTGCCAAGGGTGGCACAACCAGTTATTAGGTTTAGGGGGCAATCACTTTTTCCCACAGGGCCATGTAGGTTTGGATAGCTGTTGTTTCCTTAAGAAATGACATCATTGTTTTTAAATGCCATTTTTTATTTACTCAGGTTGTATTTGTTAAATATTAAATTTTGTTTGATGATCTGAAACATGTAAATGTGACAAATATGCAAAAAAGATAAGAAATCAGGAAAGGAGCAAATCCTTTTTTACAGCTGTGCATTAGTTGTTTTATACTGTGAAGTGTTTTATGCAAGAATAAATCTGATAGATAGTCTTTTACTTAAACCATACGTCCAATTTTAATGAATCAGAAAAAAACTGACAATAATGTAATTTTTTTTAAGCTAAAAAGTAGCTCCATCTTAGATGTACCAATCACATTCTGGCAATTAATTACTGCTTCTTCTTGTTATTCGTTTTCTTGGACATACACACACACACACACAACCTCATCCAAACAACCGCAGACCCTCTCCTCTTTCATCCAAGCTCTATCTGTCCACTCACTGAACTTAAAGTGCTCTGCAGCGGTAATGGCCAACCTGTGTTTCACATGACATGGAACAAGCTTTAATGGAGGGAAACATGGTTCCATTGAGGTTTATCAGTTTTTTTCAGGTAAGAGAAGCAATCTGTATGATTGGAGTGTGGACATAAAAACTTCCCTGATAAGTGTTGTGGCACACACTGTGATGTAACATAATAGCTGAACAATATGTCCCGCTTCCTTTTGAGCTTCTCAAGAGAGATGTGGGGGAGCAGGATACATGTGCAATATAAGCCCAGATTCAGTTTTTAGCAGCTGACCTGTGAGACATGTAAACAACCAAACATTATTTACCCTTAGATCCAGACCACTGGTCCTGTAACCAAGGTCAGCTATTTGATAGAGGAAAAGGAAATAATCCGATGCACAGCCAGCTGTGGGCAGCAAACATGACATGATTAGAGCTACTAATTACACCGGATGTATTAATCATACATGTGTACTGGAAATAGATTTCATATCTAGTCAGTGTCATTTGTGATGTTAGAGAGAGTATATGTGTGGGTGGCGTTGACAAAACCAAGCAAACGTAGATTTTTTACACGCACTATATATACTACACACACACACACACACACACACACACACACACACACACACACACATATATATATATATATACAGTATGTATGTACACAGGTTATGTTCATTTATATATAGTAGCACATTTAAGCACAGCAAACATTAACCATAGGGCTGCACAACAATCAATAAAACAACTGTAAAGATGAAATTACAAAACAATAAGAGAACATAATTAAAAGCATGATTATAAATAATCAAAAACAGCAGCCTGCACTGCTCAAAGGGTGACACAGTTGAAAATTTTAATGAAAATGAAGAGGCTACAGAGAAGAGTTATGATTTGAAAACTGTTAGTGAAACAGACTGTCTGATCTGCAGAGGGAGGCTGTTCCAGAGTTTTTGAACTGCTGTACAAACCAGCAGCTGGTGTTAGGAATGACAAACTGCTCCTGCTCAGCTGACCTAAGCATTCAACAAGGAATATAAAACTGTAGGATCTCTGAGAAATACTTTATTATAGTATTTATAGGTGAACAAAATGATTTTAAAATGAATTCTAAACCGCGCAGGTGGCCAGTGTTCATGTTGTCATTTAGCAGTCAGGAGTCTAACAGCAGCAGATTTTGCTAACTGAAATCACGATAACAGTGCCTTTCCCAATCTGGCATACAAAGAATTACAGTGATGAAAGCATGGATCACCTTCTCAGGGTCATTAAAAGAAAGAAACTATTTAACTTTAGCTAAAAGTTTTAATTGAATTATCTAGCTTTGACAACAAATTTCATCTCCAAATCTAATTTCATAGCAGAATGAAAAAATATAACAAACGTTTTTCCCGGATGTTACACTATGAACCCAGAGAACCGAGATATGAACTAATACTTCGGAAATAAGCTTCCTGACAGTGCGCAGTTTGATTCCTATTACGGGAATGTATACTGAAAAGAGGATAGGGCCCAAAATAGACCCCTGTGGTATGCCACAGGTCATAGTCTGACAAAAGCATGGCTTTGAATGAATGCTGATAAACAGAATAATTAAAACAGCAAAAAAAAAAAAAATTAATCCCAGTTTAAGCGAAGTATTGACAAATAGCAGAGCTTACAGTTATGTTTATATATTTGGACACTGACACAAGTTTTGGGTTTGTTTCACCTGTTTACTGAAACATATTGCAATTACTGGAAATAACTGACATAATGTGTAGACTCTCAACTTTCATTTAAGGGTATTCACATTCAAATTGGATGAAAGATTTAGGAGTTTCAGCTCCTTAACCTGTGCCACCCTCTTCTTAAAGGGACCAAAATTAATTGGACAATTGACTTCTGCAGGTGAAACAAGCCATCCTTAATCTGTTAAAAACCCATCTAAGAAATTGCTACATTATTAGGAGTGGCAAAATCTAAATCCTCAGAAACAAAGAAAGCTCTGGTGCACTCAGCTTTGGACAGAAAGGCCCCAATCAAACAGCAACTGAAAGCTGCTGCACTAAAGATCTGGAAGAGCATTAAAAAGGAGGAAACCCAGCATCTGGTGATGTCCATGAGTCTAAGACTTCAGGCTGTCATTGCCTGCAAAGGTTTTTCAATCAAGTATTAGAAATGAATGTTTTCTTTTTTTCAGTTATTAAGTTTGTCCAATTACGTTTGGGCCCCTGAAATGAAGGGATTGTGTTAAAAGTGCTCAGTTCCTCACGTTTTTACACAATGTTTTTGTTCAACCCACTGAATTAAAACTGAAAGTCTGCACGTCAACTGCGTCTCAATTGTTCATTTAAAATTCCTTGTGGTAATGTGCAGAACCAACATTAGAAAAAGGTCTTCTCTGTCCAAATAATTATGGATCCAACTGTAAATACTTCAACAATCTTTCAAGGTTGCGACCAAAAAATCTGCAAAAACTCATTGACCTTCACTTACACAGATGCCATGTTACCGGTGTAATTTGAATAATGATCTTTTTCAAGGTGGTGTTTATAGGTTTATTAAACATCCGTTGTAAAATGAAACCTCGAATAAAAGGTCGAGCAGTGTACAGAATACTCGGCTCCAACTCAAACACACCTTGATAGTCAACCAGCTCACAGCTGTGTTGCATGTTTTATTCTACAAATGTCCAAACATTTTACTTGTCAGAATTTGTTTTTTATATCCCGGTGAAGTTAAACCACTGTTATCAAGCTACTGTACCCAATTAAAAAAAACACACACAGATCATTCTTGTCATATCATCAACGCATCGGCGAAGCTTCACTATTTGTGCACGATTTTCATCACAGTGTGTGTGTCTTATCGCACATCTCAGCCCTTTTTAGCTCTGAGGCAGAGACAAGCAGATACAGCTGCAATCACAGACACTGCTTTTATTGACTGCAAGGGATGTTTGCGTCTCCTCAAACGGCCAATCAGTAACTCCAGTGCACTGATGAAAAGAACCTTAGATGGGGATGAGGCCTCGCTCTAGCGTCTGGAGGTGGCTTTGTCCTGTCAGCATCCACTCTCCCCTGCATAGATTCATTGAGGAAAGGATGGGTTCTCAGGATACCACTATCGATTTTGGCCCATCCCCCCCACCACACACACACATCTTTTTCCTCCTATCATCCATCTACATCCCCCAATAGCCCAGAAATGCAAAGGCACCCAGGAGTTCCCAATCTCAGCTGTACATGCGTGTTATGACTGCCTCCCTGTGTGTGTTTGTGTGCAAGCGTTTTTAAGAGCTGGAAAAGCTGACACCATGAATCTAGTCCACTGTCTCAGAGGATTTATATCATATTGTGTTAGAAACATTTTGGGTGATGGGAGGAAGCTGTTTATGAGGGGAGAAAATGCTGCAAAAGGCAGGAGAGATTTTTTTTCCCCACTGCAGCTCTGTGGGAACTGTGATGACTTTTAATTTTTTCCTCATTGTCAGTAGCTATTTGCATCGCAGTCTGCTGTGCCCAACTGCAATAGTACCTACTGGTAACCTGAAAGCGCTCCAGTATGACTAAAACACCTTTTTTGTTTTGATGACAATGTAATATGCTTTCTCTTTCACTTTCTCTCTCTCTGTCTGTCTGTCTTTTTCCCTCCACCTGCAAGGCAGATATTTTGATCTGTCACAACAAGTTATACTCAATGGGCCTGTCATAGAGTAGCAGTTGAGGCTAACACATATGCTTTGTGTCACCAGATCCCCTCAGGTTAGCAATGGGGCTCAGGGCTTTCCCATAGTGGCGCTGTGTGATGGTGTGAAGCCTGGTGTAAAAATCTGATCGCGTGTGAACGTGTGTTACTGTGTCTGTGTGTGTACGTTTGGGCTTTTTATTGCTTGAAAGTAAGGATGGTAGCTGTGCAAGTATTTAGGTGGCTTTTTAAGGGTTTAATTACATGTTTCAGGGAAGGATATGCGGATCTGTGCCGAAGTTGAAGTTGAATTTGTCTGAATATGAACGCGTTTTTTTGTGCATTTGTCTGCGAAACAGACAATGTCTACATTTTGTTGCGTTATGATAAACATTATACCTGTATGGCTGTGTGTCCCTGTGTGCCTCAGCAGTGTGAGAGCAGTTTCATTTGTGATGAATGAGGTGACATAGTGCATGTCAATAATGAGTTGCTCTTTCCTCACACATTTACACCTTTCTCCTTGAGAAAGCATTCCTATCTCTCAAATTAACACGTTATATGACTAATATTGCTTTTCATCCCGCGCGACTTTGAAAAAAAGGCAGGTTTGAGACTGCTGTGAGCGGGAGCTTTCTGCATTTTCTCTGGGTTATTTCCACATAAATGGAAGATTAATATATAAATGGATGCCTTGATTATAGTTAAGCATTCATATGAGCTGGTATGTGTGTGCCTGTGTGCGTGTGTGTGTGTTTGTGAGTGGGAGCATGTGCGCGGTTCTATGGAGCTGCCTGCTGTATTTGCATGTCTGGAGTGAACATCTATCATCATCATCAAGGCGCTGCAAAACAGTGAGGCAGGCAGCCGCCCGCCGCCGCTCTCGGGAGAGAGACTCGAGACACTTTAAACCTTTACTGCTGCGATATCAAACGTTTCCTAAATTCCTTCGCCTGGGGGAAAACACACTCTACGCACACACATGCACAGATGCTGTTTTACATCATTTTTTTCCCTTCTCCTGTTGTTGTATTTTCCACAATCACTCGATTTATCACAAACAAGCCGTATCACAGAAAGAAGAAAACAGCCCTCACCTAAAAACCCCCCAAACCTTATTTAGCACTAAATAATACATTTTGCCATTTAAACATGATACAGAATCACCCAAGTCGCTCCATTAGAAGCCCCTCTTCCTTCATCCACAGCATATTTTTTGAAATGCTGATGGCCAGAGTGGATCAATCCATTTTTGGGAGCCAAAGGGAATTACAGAGCGGTACTACAGAAGAGAGAGGGGAGGGGGGACAGTGAAATGGTACAGCCTGATAGATAGAGGAGCGAGAGACAGCGTGTGTGAGCGGAATAGTAAAAAGAGCCCCCGAGATGAGGGGGGGGGGGGGGGGGGAGGGGGGGGGTGCATGGTGGGAGGGAGTGCAAAGGAGGGAGGAGTATGACGGGGTGGAGGCACAGAGCCAGAAAATTGCATTGCGTGCTCAGTGATTAGTTTACCTCCTGGGTCTCATTCTCTCTCACTCCTCTCCTCTCACTGTCCTCTCACTCCCCAGGTTCTTTTCTACCTCATGTAGCTTTTCCTTGTGTCTTTGTCTTGCCACTTTGGCTGCTGCTCGCCTTCTTGCACTTCCTCTGTCACTACATCACACTGTCACTTCTCTCTATCCTCTCCCTTCCTCTTGGCCGCTCTCTTTCCATTCGCTCGGTGTTATCTCCACGGCCTCAGCCCCCGTGTCCACCCCTCTTTTCCTCTTTGCATGCTGACTTGACTCTCGCCTTCATTCTTGCATTATCTTTGGGGCTCGAAAAATGCAAAATGCCACCTAAACTGCAAGCAAGCCCAGAATAATAAAAAAAAAAAAAATTAAATAATTTTTTTTTAAAAACTGCTGTGAAGTCTATTTCTTGAGTATGGGATAGTACTGGTAGATTTACATGGGGAACTCTCAATCAGTCAGTAAGTCAAGGAAGCATTTAAACACCATAAGCCAGCCCTGCTAATTATAGTCTTAAGAGCAATACACGTGAACTTCAAGTGTCAGAGGCACAGATGCTGAATGAAAGCCAGCCTCCACATGGGCCTTTTTTGGGTCCCTGAAAAGCAAGTGGGACAGGCCTTTCTTCTTAATCCGTACATAATCTCGCTTGTCCTCTAGTTGTAGATCAGCCACAAGAACAGTGCAGGAGGGGCGAGGAGACTGAAATACAGACCGCGGGAAAGGGAGAGTAAAGCGGGATTTCGCTTTAAGCTGTCAGGGTGCTTCCCACTAAAAAGGCAGTTTGAGGTAGGAAAATGATACAGAGTAACAAACTACTGTACTCAAAGAACTCCCTGTCCTACTATTTAAGCTCCTAACATCAAAATTGTCATCAGTTGATGTGGATCTCATATAGCAACACGTGTGAGTGTGTGTGCGCCTTATTTTAAAATTCAACAGGACCTTTGACATGAAGAGCTGTGATATCAGCTGCAATTTGTAATGAGTTTGAGGTCTTTCTGAAATATCCCTGCAGCTCACGCTTTCATCTTTAAGAGGTCAAAAACAAATGAAAAAGCAACTATGGATGAGCTAAATGGTTTTGCTAGGGGTAAAAATGCAAAATTTTGTATTTGTTGCTATTTTAAGGCAATACTGGAAAAAAAATCCCAATGATTCACTAATTAATAGTGAGCATTCATGTCTATTTCTTTATTTATCTTTTAACAGCATGTGTGGCAGCTTTTGGACCGATTATCACCATGTTTCTGAGGAATTATGGATAAATTATAGAACTTCTAGATTTGGCACTTCACGCTGCTTCAAGGATGCACATTTGTTGTACGCTTTTAGTCTTTTTCTAATCTGCATTGGATCATTTTTAAAGCTGAAATATGTAGTTTTGATTGAATTAACTAATTGATTTAATTAAGCCTTCCTTTCATTTGATCAACCATCTGAATGCTGAAGAGCCCCGGTGCTGTTGATGGATGCTGAAGCAATCAGTAGCTGAATCTGCACATCCTTATCCTTGTCATGCTTTCGTCCATTACTGACCTCAAATTATCACTCTGAATCTCTGGCTGGCATCCATCCTGAAGGCAAGGTGACCAAATCTCTTTCTCTTCTCTTACCTTTCCTCCTCTTATCTCTCCTATTGCTCCTTTTTCGCCTCCTCGTCTGCCAAACATGGTCACCTTATAACCCTTTGTCTTGTTTCTTATTTTACCCCCTTCTCTCTGCTTTCCTTTAATCTAAGTGGCTGCACCATGTCACATGATCACAGCTTATTGGGTTGGGGTACCTGAGGACTGTTGCTAATGGTGACAAATGACTGGCTGCACAGAAAGGAAAAGAGAATGTGTATAGCAGAGGGGAACGCTAATATACATGATTAAAGTCAGCGCAAAGTTGGTTTTGTTCCAAGGGTTTAACGTTGTAAGAAAGATTTTTCTTCACATTTTAGTGTTTGTTTAGAAGATTTGCAGCCAGTTCTTAAAGCTAGAATAAACCAAGCATCCCCTGGTTTCATATTTCAGATGGTGTCTAACTTTTAGCACAGAAAGTAATGTAGACATCTAAGACAGTATGGGAAAGATAGAAGGGGGAGGGCTGGTGAAACATTCATATCTTATCATGTGGCATATGATGAATTTATTCGTACACCCGCGATACTGTCACCATGTAACAACTGTACTTCTGTGTTTCTAATAGAAGTCTGTGCTGGGTTACATCTGAGCAATGCTAACTACCTCTATTTCTGTTGTGGAGGATGCCTAAGAGACAACAGAAAGAAGATTTTTCACCTTGTAAACTATATCTGGTAAATCACTCTACTACTAAAGGATCCAATGTGGTTTTATAGTGGTCACCTACAAACAGCTGTACGGACCAACATTTCAATCCAGTGTCACGTCAAAATGTGTAATAGACATGCCAGTCCACCTTGTCTGTTTCATGCTTTGCCTCTCCAAAGCATGAAATGGACATTCATGCAGACGTTGCATTATCAGAAGGGGGAGCTATTATATTAAGCCAAGAAGTTCTTAATTGGTTGAACATTTACATGTTTTTGCTTTTTATTGTCACCAGGGGGCAGTGTCACAAACAGGTGGTTTGTGGGACATTCTTGTGGTGTTGTTGATCCATCGGCAAAGCCAGGGAGAATGGCGAACTTATGGACCCTGTGCACGAGAAAATGCTAACTTCCTGGTTTGAGACCGGATGTGGGGTTGTACATTTCCGGTAGCTTTACTTTGCGGTCAATCACTACTGCGAAGATATACTCCAAAATCATGTCCAAAACTCGAAAACGGAAAGATCGCGTTAAGTTACAAAGAGGAGAAGGTGGGAACACTCGCCAATGTTGTGTCATAAAAAATCTAATGATCAGTTTTGACGTTTAAAGAGTTTAGATCGATCAGTTGTTTACATCACTCAACACAAGCAGAACTGCATCACTGCATGCAGAAGACACATCGTCCACATTCAGAAGCACATCTCTGTATAGTGACAGTTATTATGATTTAAACAAGCAAATGTTCAGCATTCAAACTACAGGTGAAGAATAGTCAAACCAGATGTTTCCCCGTTATGTCGATATCAGCTAGTCAAGTACACACCTACACAGCATGTTAACAAACCGTGAAAAAAAGCCACACAAAAAATGAACGATTGCTGGTTTCTGTACATTAGTATTTATGAAGCGTATGTTGTGACTTACCTTCAAAATTACAGCGGTCCCTCGCTATAACGCGGTTCACCTTTCACCTCGCTGTTTCGTGGATTTTTTAGTGCAAGTTTGCATGCTTTTTTTTTTTTTACATCACATTGTGTCCTACGTCCTGATTGCTGCAGACGATCTCTTCCGTGACGTCTCTCCTGTACACTATACAGTACAGAATTGCTGCATCGATCGCTAGCAGTGTGACTCTGAAATGCAGTGCTGTATGTCCACGATGTCCACGAAACGTTTTGCACCGTCAAAAAATAAAATTGGCTACTTGATTTCACCTATCGCTGGTTATTTTTAGAACATAACACCCGCAATAAACGAGGGACCGCTGTTTACAGATACTGAGAAATATAACATTTGAATCCCTTTTCTCTTTTGCTCTGAGGCACGGGGGAAAATATCGACAAGTCGATGAACATCATTTACAGATATATTGGGTAAATGCCCGAGACATCTATAGAAATGTGAATTGCCGCTTGATTCATTCATTTGCTTAACTTGTTTTGGACCGTAAACAGGGCGCGAATAGGACACCGGAAAAAAAGCTCCCCACATGAGTTTCCGCACCGGAAGTAGCATATGCTAACGTGCACATAGTCTATAATGTGGAAAGAGCTGAAATGAGACTGAGTAGGTTTATCTTCCATTGTTAGAAACAAATAAAAACATTCAGTGCAGCAACCATCTGTACCTTTAGGCTATATGTTTTTATCTTTGATGTTTTTCCATGCGTCTCCCATTTGTGATGTTCGGTTGACCTCTGCATAGCAAAATCCACGTCAACCTTAGCATTAGCTGCATGCCCCCTCCAAACCTACGCAAAATGGCACAAAGGTACCACCAAAAAATAGCAAAGCTCTGATGGTTAAACGTAACAATTAGTGTTTATGATGTGCAGAATTGCTTGCTCATTAGGTTGATTAAAACATATAAATTATAAAGTTAACGGACTAAACTTGAGCTGCAGTAGATAATATGCTTATCTGACCAATTTTTTATTTATTTATTTTATGTATATCTCTGGTACATCACCTTAGGCTTCCTCAGTTGTCAGATGGCATCATGACAAAATAGAACTTACATCTTACTAAGAGGACCAGAAGATGCAGATTTTTTTATTTTGGACTCATAACTGGAAAACAAGTAAAGAACCACAATATAATACATTTTCATTAATAGTTTTGAGGGTGCTAAGTTTCAGTTTGGGTTTTTATAGCAATACCAATTTATTACAGAACAAGGGCAGGTTAATGAGCTGGAGTCATTAGCTACATGAATGCTAACAAGCTAACTAGAAACTAGAAACTTACATCCTATGTCTTTAATGTAGTCCTAGAATCTAGGACTAAAACCTAAGCAAAAATACTGACTTTCTCATTTAAAAGACTGTCATTAACACAAATGAAAATCTGATTAATTATAATATATAGTAAATATTTAGAAATTATAATGATTAAATAATTTTAATTTATTTTACTTTTTATTCTCTCAGCTGCACACTCATTAGTGTTTAACAGTCTAAAAGTAAAGATTAAATATAAAAACTGTATTCAAATATACACTTTTGTGAATATTCATGTTTGTGTTATCATATGTTTGTGTGCAAATATGATATAAGCTCAACAAGTACAGTGTACATGTCCTGTTTAATGTTTATAGAACAATAATATTGTTGTAAAATAGTTTGGAGCTAATAGGAAAAGTATATATATTTATTACTGATGGTTATCAGGGAAAGACAAAGACATAAGTCGCCATTTAAAAACTTCACGCCCAGAGGTCCAAGGGATGATCCAGGAATGGATGGTATGGTATCCATGGATGAATGGTAATGGTATTTTCTTGAGCACTTATTGGTCAGTAGGTGGTGATTTAGTGCTGACCTCTAATCTGGAACTAGGTTTGTAGCATTAGTTACCATGGCGATGCATCTCATTAAAAAGTGAGCTACCTGTGCAGTATAGAAAACCCAGAGTTAACCGTGAGGCTACATGCCATAATTGTAAAACACAAACCTTCTGTAATTTACAACAAGTAACTGTATTGTTAAATATTTTGTTGGCTAATTAATCCAGATACAAAGACAAAGAGCTCAAACTGATTATATTACTGCTGGAACTGGACTTTATGTAGCCGTCACGTAAAGTTTGTTGAGAATTTATTGCCAGGTTTCAATACTTGTAATAATGAATGACAGATATGATGGTGGTGGCCAATTGCTGGATGCTGAACATTTGCTCTCACTGGACTGAAAAAACAGTAAGAATGATTTGTTGTGAGCATCCGCTGTTTTTGTCTTCAGTTTCATGACTAAACTCAGACAACTAAAGCCAGTTTTGATCCAACAAAATGAATTCAAAAATCAAAGAAATTCCTCGTAAATCACAAACGGACCACATGAAACATTGTGTGTGTGTGAGACGTGTTACAATTACAGCGATAACATTTAGTCGAAACGTCAGAGCTGGTTAACCATTAGAAACTCTAAGAACTGACAAGCCGGAGCAGAGTTGACAAAGCGTCTCGCATCTCAGCCTGCCGCTCCCCGTCGCTTTCAGCTTGCATCATGTCAACCTGGTCTCCATTCAAAATTCCAGCACCTCTCAGTGTCAGAATCACCCGAAGACACTGGTCACACATCGGTGTGTGTTTGTATGTAAGTGTATCTGACTCGCTTGTGGGACTCATCTCTACTCAACTCTACCAGCTTTTCATCCAGGGCTATTCTTCACCCTAAGGAGGATAAATACATATCTGATATAGGATCAGTGTATGCTGTAAAGTTGAGCCGCACTGAACCACAAAGTGTTTCTGGAAAGTGCAAAAATCCTATAAGTGCTGGAAATGTTAACATTTAAAAAACAACAACATTTTGACCCCTTTTCTTTTTTCCCTACTGGAAGCTAAAATGTTGACTGGAAGAGATGTTTGCTGTAACAGTTTTCACTGGCATGCTACAAATTGGTAACTGATGAATAACACAACACTGACATCACTGTTAAGCTCCTGCCAGAGTTGTGACACTTCCATTGACTGGAAAGGGCAAAAAGAAAAAGAAAACTGACTGATTCAGAAGACAGCCTCCTTAAATGTCCTTGAGCAACGAGCAGACCCGTACTGACCTAACTGGTAGAGTGAAAGCATAATGTTTTCCTTCAGAAGTCAAGCATTACTTCTGATGCTTGACTAGAAGTAATGCTAATGCTATGTAGCCAATCATACATAGACAGCTATCTGTTTGTTGCCCCTGCTGACATCTCCGTGAGATGTTGTGCAAGACAGAAGCATCCATCCCTGTGCTCACATACGGTATGCGACTGTGGTAAAGAAGAGATTGTGTGTGTGTTACATCACTTTGTGCATTCCCAAAACTATTTTTCTGGAGTTAGTGTTGGTATATGTGTTCATAATGAGGCCCACAATTTTTTTTGCACACACATACATATACAAACACACACACGAGAAAATTCTGTGAAAGTCTGAGTGTGACTTTGAGTCTTCAGTTACAATATTCAGTTTTCTGTATGATAGGAAAGGTTGTCCAGTAAAGTTAGAAAGGCCAGAAGGATGTACAAGCTGAAAGAGATAAACTGAACAAAAAAATAAATTGTTATGTTATAGTACATCGAAAGGAGCCAGCTGAGGTGATTCGGGCATCTGACAAGGATGCCTCCTGGGCGCCTCCTGGGTGAGGTGTTCCGGGCATGTCCCAATGGGAGGAGGCCCCGGGGCAGACCCAGGACACGCTGGAGAGATTATATCTCCCGGCTGGCCTGGGAACACCTTGGTGTTCCCCCGGATAAGCTAGAGGAGGTGGCTGGGGAGAGGCAGATCTGGGCTTCTCTGCTTAGGCTGCTGCCCCCGTGTCCCGGCCCCGGATAAAGCGGAAGAAGATGGATGGATGGATGGATGTTATAGTACTTTTTTATCTAACAGTAAACAACATCACCATCATCCAAAACCAAGTTTTAGTCTAAAGCCCCCTTGTTTTTTGTTTCTTTGTTTGTTTAAGGGCTTTGAATCTATGTGGACCTTTCTTTCTTTGCATGTTCTCTCTCTGCCTGTGTGGGTTCTCTGCAGGTACTTTCAGGTTAATTGGTGATTCTAAGTTGGCTGTAGGTGTGAATGTGAGTGACAGTGGCTGTCTGTCTCTCTGTAGTAGTGGTGTGACAGGCTGGTGACCTGGGTGTACCAGGGTGTACAGTGCCTCTCACCCTATAACAGCTGGGATTACCTCCAGCACCTTCTGCAAGCCTGAAATGGAAAAAGAGAAAAAAAAATCAGTAAATCTTCCTTTCAAAAAACTGCAATGTCTGGCATCTTTTTCTTTTTGTTGTTGTTGTTTTTTTAAAGACCATTTTTATCTAATAATAATTAGTCAGTACAGTGATTAGGCTTTGTTCATTTTCTGTCAGTTGGCTAATTAATAGATTAATTATTAAATAATTGTTGCAAGTGCTATTTGAGAGTTTTACTGAGGTTGTTATAACAGGTCTCAACATACACTGAATTTTCAAGGTTGTGGTAATATTGTGAAAGTATGGACTCGCAATGGGACGTTTTCTACAGTTAAATTCATGAAGGCTGGTGCTGGAAGAAGTAGTACGTGTTATAACCACTTTGCCTAGAACAGAAGAAAACTTAATCCCATCCCAGAAGAAAGTGTATAAGTGTTCTGAAAAGAGATAAAGGCATAAAAAGTAAAGATATTAAGCAAGAGGAATAGAGGTGTAAAACTCTCTGATAAAGGAGGTTTAAGCCTCATTGAGAGTCGATGTGTGGCCCCATGGAGTGACTCAGGGTGTGACTCATTGCAGCTGGCATTGCCTCCACTTTAGACACACACACACACACGCACACGCACACGCACACACACACACACACACACACACACACACACACACACACACACACTTTTTTATATACCCACAGACTTTGCGTATGTTACATGTCCCCTGTGCTTAGTGTTCTGCAAGAATCCCACCTGTTTCAGCTGATGCATGAGCTCTGCTTCATGCTGCTTGTGATTGTCTTATGAATCAGCCTATGACAAGATATGAATACAGCCTGAGCTGCTGAGCCTTCCCACGAGCATGACTGAGAAGACAGATGCTGTTAAACTTGGCAAGGTGCGTGTGTGTTTGTGTGTGATCCTTTTAACCGCACTCTCGAGAGATTAGTGTAAGGGTGGTTGGATGACTCAGTGGTCAATGACTTTGGAGGAGAAGGAGGAAAAACGCAGCCAAGTCTTCCACATGGTGTGGGTTTGTCATTCCACCCATCTCTTACAGCAGCTCATGCTCTGATCTCAAGATGTCATACAAATAATACAGTTCAGTGTCTGGATTTGTCCTTTAGCGCTCCCGTCTTGGTTTGGTTAGTATATTTAAAAGGTAGAAAGACCTCGTGGTTGTGATTGTATACATGGGTGCAACGTGCCATGGTGATGGGAGCTTTTAATGGCTGCCTGCACTCTGACAGCAATAGCAGACAGCTGGTCTTGGAACATGACCCCGGCTTCGCATTGAGCTGTTAGGCCATGCGTACGCTGCCTAACGAGCCATGAGTGATCGCTATGATCTCACCACAAATAATTCATGAGGAGCCCTGTAGAGGAGCTATGGACCTAAAAGGGAAAGGAGGGGAGAGGAAAACGCATCAGGGACTCGAGGAGTACCCCAGCGTAAGTGGAGAGAGGGTCAGGAAGGGAAGGGGACGAGGAGAGAGGGGCAGAGATAGATCCGTCTGACAAATGTGCCTGGAAAAAGAAAGGAAATCCCCCCCTATTACCTACCGTGCTGACAAGTATGTGTGCGCAATCATGTATCCATCTTTGTGTGTATGCGCACGCTTTTTTCTCAGAAGACGTTTGTGTGTTACTACATCTGAAAAGGCACAGTGGGAGTGTTAACAGTATGCATCACGATCGCAGGATGTGTGTGAGATTGTAGGAAGGGAACGTGCTATGTGTTTGTGTGTGTGTGTGTGTGTTGGATACATGATGAAGTGAGCTTGGATTTTTCTGACAGCCCTGAAACCCAAAGTGTTTAACTCTACAAGTTTTTTTGCTGAATCCGAGGCAGTATGAGTTTATTCTGAGAAACGAAAACAGCAGACGAGAGTAAATGACAGATGTGGTTTAGTTTTGTGTCCTTAGACGTGCTGAAGCAGTCTAAAAATAAATTAAGGGCTAAAATATTGTCATTTAGTTTCTTTTTAGTTCCTGTCCCATTATTGTAGTTTTTCTTCCATTTCTTTGTTTCCTACACATCCTGTCTGTGGCTTTTTATAGGTCCAATCTTTAATTTTTATTGTCACTTAGTTTAGTTAGATAATCACTTTCTTTTAACATTTTTGCTTCCAATTTTGCTTTGTTTTCTCACCCCTGTGAGTGTCTGCTCTAAGTGATTATTTCTACCTGTACTTTGTCACCTGTCAACTGTTGTCCTTGGGCATTAAAATGTGTCATACTTTTTTTTTTTTTTTACCTTTTCATTAAATATTTTCTTTGACATGTTTTGTTTTGTTGACCCAGATTTTCCTCAGTTTTGGTCATTTTTCAAAAACTGAAGCTCAACTAGCATGCGTAATTAAGCTGTTTCTCAGGGACTGGAGTTTTGACCTCCATTTTTAGCCAGGAACTTACCCAAGCTCTCACAGTGCAAGATGTGGGGTACACAGTGGACGGTTGGCAGTCCATTGCAGGGCTAAAACAGAGAGACAGACAAGCACTCAAACATATTGTCCATTTAGAATCGCTAGTTAACATAATATGCATGTCTTTGGACTGTAGGAGGAAGCCAGGTCACCTGGAGAGAACCCACGCAGACAAGTAAACCCAACACAGGGAGGCTCCAGCGGAGTCTTGCTGATAGTGTTAATCACTGCACCACTGTGGTGCCACAATATGTCTCACAGAAAAAAGGAAAACCACAACCTTAATGACTAGTGCCACTAGTATTAAAGTGCCAATGCTAAATTGTGATGGTGACCCTGTTTAGCATCAGCCTGCTAGCATTATTTCACTCATGTTAGCATGCTGGCAGTAGCATTTAGCTAAAACACTGCTGTGGCTAACCACAGCTGCTCATTTCTAGATTTTTTTAAGTGCACAAGCTATGAAGGCCATGAAGATTACTGTTTCTGATGGTGGCACTACAAACTAGTGAGACGTATCTATGGAACACAGGCTAATGGAAACTGGGGGATGGAGACAAAGGGCCTGTGTAGGTCTCTGTGGCATGTCATTAGTGAGGGAGTGGGGTTGACTTGTTCCATCTGACATTTACCAGTCTCACAGAAAATGTCACGGAATGCCAGCCTTTACCTCTGAATATAATGGTGCCTCTTGCAGCCCAGAGCTATTGATGCCAAAAAACTTGCCCATTTTGCCCCTCTGTTGTTCCTCTTATCCACTGTCCTGAGAAAAACCTTCATCCCTGTGCTCCTAATTTCCTTGCCAAGCCAGATCTAGCTCTGCTTTACTCCATTACTCCATGCAATCCCACTGCATGGAAGGGCTTTATATAACAACTTTAAGAACAGAACAGATCTATTACAGTAAGTTCAAAAACTTTATACTGTATGCGTATTTCATGGTTATGTATGTTTTATGCCATTTTTATTCTATTTATCAACCACATTTTCAATTCTGCTAATGACAGTATGAGCTACCTATAGAAACCTACTGTTGAACCATGAACATGTACCTCATTATACAGCTAGTGTCTAAAGTCTGCAGATTAAGATTTTCTGTCCTGCGCTGTCAGTTATGTTTTAGCCAAAGTGAAAATGCATCATTAATATATCATTAAAAGTTTTGTTTATTGGGGTATAAATTACAAAATATGATTAAATATTCCTAATATTTTCATTTTTAAAAGACCAAAAATAGCAGAAAAAGCAGACATTTTTAATGTTTCTCATACATTTCTCATACACTGGTTTTAATATGCATAATATGCATACTGAACTCCTCCTTATCTCCTCTTTGCAGATTAAATAGTGTAGCATTATTAGCTGTCTAATGTCATGTACATATGTCAGATTTATAAAGTGGAATAAGGTAATATAACAAAGTACTGGCCATACAATTGCAGCACAATTTGGGATGGCCTACAGTAAGACAGTGATTATGCTGTGT
This sequence comes from Rhamphochromis longiceps, assembly GCF_057381845.1. NCBI lineage: Eukaryota > Metazoa > Chordata > Actinopteri > Cichliformes > Cichlidae > Rhamphochromis > Rhamphochromis longiceps. The sequence continues at coordinate 8,923,244 of NC_140571.1, read as the reverse complement.
TAAAACAGCAAGACCTGAAAAAAAATGGAAACTGTGTCATGTAGTGAAAGAGCGAGTCAAGACGTCCACTAAGAAGTCAGGTTTTACTAAAGGAATGTTAAAATATTGCTACATTGCTACATTTGATGGGCCAAAGACCCCTATCCTGAGATATAAAGTTGTGTATCTACACCCTCATTTTGCTACACAGATCCTTATGCTGGAGGATAATCATATTGTCATTTCGGGGAAACAAAGCATATATAGAGGTCATCAATTATAGCTTGAGCACAAGTAATTATGTACCATATGTATATTAAGTGTTCTCACATTTAACTGAAAGTCTTGTCTCTTAATTGGAGTTTTATGGTAAGGAGGAATCTCCTTCAAAACAGTGACCAAAATCAGTCAGACTCTATTTGACAAATGCATTCTTTACAGTGCACTGTTCTCAGCCGCATTTCAAATTAAACAGCAATCTCTTACCCAGTACCCAAATGCAAAAGCTAATTATGCTGAAAACCACTCATAAGCATTTTCTGGTTGTGTTTGTTACGCTGCAGTGAATTTGGGTCTCACTTTTAGGAGCTGCATTTAGATCCTTTGGTTCTCTGTTTGTTTGGGGGAGTGCTACTGTCTAGTCTATTTCTGTCCTTGCTACACTATTGTCCTCGGTTGACTGCCTTCACATCAAGTGCTGGATTTATCTGGCCACTCTGCCAGCTCAGGCAGATAGACCCTGCAGCTACCACCCAATATGCAATAGAGGAAGTGACTGTTAAGATAACTATAAACCACTATAACTGTCAAAGTCATTTATGATAACAGTTTTTTCTAGAAAGAAGAAACAGCCCTGCTTTGATTTTGTTGTTTTACATTTTTTTTTGTTCTGTTGGGTGGATTGATATTTCCACAGAGGATTTTTAAGCATGTTGTGAGACGTTCCTGACCACAGTAGGGATGTCAGTGAGCTCATACAAGGCTGAACTTGGAAAACTTTCTGAAATCTCATTATAATTTGAACGTGGCATGGTATGATTGCACCAGAAGTGAGATTCAGTTACCTTCCACATCTCAGCTGCATTACCTAATTCTCCGGCTTCATCAGAGTCACTTCACTATTATGAAACCCCTTCAGTCATGAAAGTAGCCACTGCACCAGCTGACAATATGAGTCATGTGCAGACATAGAATTATTATTATTATTATTGCCTTGCTTACTATCCTGTCCTACTTTCATAACAAGTTCGATCACCGCACCATTGAAGGCCAGAGAGATGATCATGCGTTTTCAATGCGATCATACTAGTGGTGTGTTTTTCTGCTTTAGACAGGGCTCCGTCTATGCTACAAATCATTCTTTTTGTTTGATTATTTGTTTTATCACAATTTTATCACTGAAAATTCACAAGGTTTTGCAAGATCCATTAAATATTTGAACCATTAAAGTCTACTTAATCTGTTAGCAATCTGAAAATCGAATTTTCCACATTAAGAGCTGATTATGTGATTACACAGTTGGATATACAGCATAGTCACCCAAAAATGTATTTAGATGCACCTGTGATTCTATTTTTTGCTGTAATTGTCAAAAAGTGATAATGTTACTTTGTTTATTATTAGATCACAGCGAGCGGTTCTTACCTGCATTATCTTTAAATGTGTTTGTGATATTGGGTCCACCCCATTAACATATTCTCTGTGTAATATAAATATAAACCCAATATGACCTCAATAATAAAAAACAAACTATCATATCTACAAAAACTGAAATTGAAGGAACTTCATAAAGTTGTATTAATGTTGTATTGGATTGTGGTGTATTAGATTTAACAGTTGTGCCTAATAAAATAAGCAATGAATTTCTTAGACTGTTAGGATAGGTTACCATGGTTATTTTCCTTCTTTTTTTCTGTTTTATCAGTTTTAACTCTACAGCGCACTGCTCTGAGAAAGACTAGCAAAAGTTAGCTTGAGGCACAGAACTCATCAATATATTGCTGGTAAAGCATGTAGATATGTTTCCCTTTTTTAGTGCTGCTAAGAATGCCCTCTAGTGTTGACAAAAAAAGTGATTTCATACTTACATTTTTGCCTGTTTTGCATAAATAATGTAAAGTATTTATTATTGTGTAAACCGTAAAAGACTTGAACGCTGGAACTGTCTAATTCTTCACCTCCTCCACCTCTCTCTCTGTCTCTCTCTCTCTCTCTCTGCAGATACATCCGCACGATGTACCTCGGCATTCAAAGCCACCGGCAGAAGGAGAACCAGCGGCGTTTTTACTGGGCTATGATGTACGAGTATGCCGATGTCAACATGTTGCGGCTGCTGGAGACTTTCTTAGAAAGCGCCCCTCAGCTGGTGCTGCAGCTCTGCATCATGATCCAGAGCAACAAGACTGAGTGGCTGCAGTGTAAGGGCTTCTCTAAGGCTGTGCATGAGGAACATTTGATTCTGATATTTTGCTGACAGTTCAAGACATTTTCTTTTTTTGTGTGTAATGCATCAAACACGTACCGAGGTCGTCACATGCCTCCATAATCTCCAAGCAACAGTCCATTTTTTGTGGAGTTCACATATCAGCTTATTTAGTGTTACCAGCAGTCTTCACCACTTGTATCAGGTTTCCAACACTCACCACTCTTGTTACTGAAACCTCTTTTGCAATTCTAGTTTTCTCTTGGAATACAGTTCCCCAAGGAAGGCAATTCAATCATAACAAGTGATACCCTTCTCCGCTGGGGTGTCTTTAGAAACGCCATCAATACATTTGCAGAGAGGCAGTATGTTTCTGCTCTGCAGATAATACTCTATCATTTTTCATGCAGCAGGTTACTGCTCCGACATATCTGCTGTCTGTACAATTATATGTCTTAAGGAAACTGAATTGGTGCACTAAACGGAGACTGTGTTGACTGGATGACGTGGGATCATCCTGGTAATAATATGCCTTTGAAAAAATGTGATGGATTGCTTTGGATGTAATAAAACATACTGTTTGCTAGGAACAGCAGCAAGTCCAGGATAAAACCATAAATCTTCAGGTTATGATTCATGCTTAAAGATGAAACTGGAAACTTCTCTCGGATGTTTTTAGAACCATCTGTCGGTAGGTGTCAGTATCTTTTTAATTCTTAGCTTTCCTCTGCTTTTGTTTCCTCTCTCCTTTCATTTTCTCTAGGTCTTTCTGCCGTGTCCTCCCTCCTGTCCCTGGCATGGGTGCTAGCCTCTTACCACAAGCTTCTGCGTGATTCACGTGACGACAAGAAGAGCATGAGTTACAGAGGTGCCCTGGTGCATCTGTTCTGGCGCCTTTTTACCATCTCTTCACGGGTGCTCTCCTTTGCCCTCTTTGCCTCTGTTTTCCACATCTACTTTGGCATTTTTGTGGTGCTCCATTGGTGTGCCATGGCTTTCTGGGTCATCCATGGCGGCACTGATTTCTGCATGTCCAAGTGGGAGGAGGTACTGTTCAACATGGTGGTGGCCGTGGTCTATGTCTTCTGTTGGTTCAATGTACGAGAGGGCCGGACACGGTACAGAATGGTGGCCTATTACACAGTAGTACTGTTAGAAAATGCCATCCTCAGCTCCCTTTGGTATGCGTATCGCGACCCAGCCACCACTGACGCCTATGCCTCTTTTGCCCTCTGCGGCGTCTTCCTGTGCTTTGCCTCAGGTGTGGCCTGTATGGTTCTCTACTACGGGGTCCTACACCCCATGGGCCCCCGACTGAGGGTGCTGGCCAGCTCCTGCTGTGCTGAGCTGTTGTGGGGCCTTCCGTTACCCCCTGAAGCTGAGCCAATGGCTCCCACACCAGGGCCCCGTGGCTCCCAGGCCACTCCAACACGGGGTCTGGCAGGGGAACATGTGGACTCAGACGAAACAGCCACAGACACCTGCCTTCCAGTTTTCCAGGTGAGGTCCACAGAGCCTGTGGATGCAGCTGGTAGGCCCATCCGACCTGAGGGTCCACTCATCAAGATAGACATGCCAAGAAAACGTTACCCAGCCTGGGATGCGCACTTTGTGGATCGGCGCCTGCGCAGGACCATAAATGTGCTTCAGTATGTCAGCCCTAATGCGGTGGGCATCAGGTACAGGGACGGTCCACTTCTTTATGAACTCCTGCAGTATGAATCCTCCCTCTGAAGGCTTCTCCCACAGCTCTGTCATCCCCTCATCCACAATATGATAAACATGCTCTTATTTTCTTTCACTTCTCCCCTTTCCTTCTCTCCAGATATGATCTCTTTCCATCCCGCATTTCGACTCTTTCCTTCTCTCATCTGTGGTCACTCAATTTCCTGCAGGAGATGTGTGTTTTGTCAACCGGAAATCTGTTAAGACAGTCTAAACACACAGTCATGATTTATTTTTGGAAATAAACATACAGTACAGAGAGAAAATTATGAACCTAAAATATGTTATGTGATATAAACAAATCCCTCTGCACTGATAGAGGGGGATTATGTATGAGAGTGTAGATAACATATGAATGTTTCATTATGAAATGTGTTTAATGCATTATACTGTATTGGTGATTGAACCTGTGAATACTTGTGAAGGGCATACTGTATGTCCCCGGGACTTGCGCAAAGCCTGCTGGGAATGATGGAGGAGAGGGGGCAGGTCTTTGCATATGCCCACATTTACCACCATTCTTTATGTAACTCATTGAACTATATGATAATGTTTACGAAGTCCTCAGCCTAAAATTCCTTTAATGATTCTGTAAATTCTAACAATGCACACAATCACAAATTTTTCCAAAAGACACAGTTCTGAATATATCTCCCTTCGGCAAGCTTATATGGCACAAGAGCGTCCCAGCTATGCCACTTTTGTTACAAATTTCAAATCAAAACTACAGCCTGCGTGGAAGAAAAAAAAAAAAAGCACACTGACCTTCAATCAGTTTTACCCACACAATCCATTTTTATAGTACAGACTGCCCTCCAGTGGAGGCAAGCTCCAACAGCATGCCTTAACTTATAATTGTATTTTTTTCCCCATATGGTTGTGACAGCACTTGAGATAACAAAACACAATGAAGGGACTGTAGTAGAAATGAGCACAACGTTTTCTAAATTTGTGAGGAAGTAGAAAATCATATGAAAAACATTCCAAACACAAAAAAGATTAGAGGTGTTTAACAAAGACTGAAGGAGCAAAGTGCAGAGACAGCCTTCAAGGAATCCTCCACCATTCCCTTTTGAATCCTTTTTCAACCTCCCTATGTTGTTTTTATATTTAAAAAAAATGGTTTAGGTAATACACACTTATTGGCTGCAAAGCCCTGTAATAGGTTATTGGGGGGGAAAAAGAGGTCTGAGAAGATATTTCTGTGCTATTATACTTCAGTGCATATTTGTGTCCACATTGATAGTTACTGACATAGCTTTATATTTTGCCACACACACTTTTTTAACATCGCCATGTTTAAAGGTATATTCTCCTCAACATCAGTGTGCCCTAAAAGAGATGATGCTCTTATATGGGTGTACAGGGCAACTGTGCTGACACCTGCTATATCGCAGTTGAAACAAAGCCAAATCGTATCTTACAGTACTGTCTTTCCAATTTATTCTGCCCTCCCCCCTTGAACCAGTTGAATGAGTCTGTGCGAAACGTGTGCCATCTAAAGGCCTGCTGTACAGCAATTATACACTTAAATACATCTCCTGCTGAATCTGCAGGAGCTCTCCAAAACCGATACCCAAGGGAAGACACTGAATTCACTCGAAGAAGTGAACGCAGTGATCCTTCGAAGTCAAAGGAGCTCGACTAACATTTCTAGAGAGGGCTACAATTCATGAGAAAAAAAAAAAGAATGCTTTTCATACTTCAATTGTATCTATTTACTCGATGACTCATCTGAATACGTATATAATGTGTGTTTTTTACATTGTAGTGTTTGGCATGACTTTAGTATGAGGCATTAGTACAAATGCACCCAACAAGGGATGCCCAAGAGCTCTACGCAACACAGAGATTCCTTTTCCCCCTGGCTCACTGGCTTTCTGCTTTGCTGTGGCCTCACGTGCCTGCTAACATCGTACTGTAAAAGGCAGACACCATGTGACTCAGGGCTAAAGGTGAAAGGGTTTTTGCCAGGGTTGGAAAAGAACACGAGGGCAGATCGTGGCAAAGGGCCTGATTGAAGTTACGTATGATTCCTTGAATGATCGTGTGAAAAGGTGAATGTTTGGCCCGGCGTGTGCTGAAGTGTTATCAAGTATGCTTGAACGGTTCTGGGTGCATGTGTGTGTCCTCAGCCCTTTCCCACGATTCTGTTCTCCTGCCGATTGTTCGGCTCCATCCTCGGTTGCTGCTTCGCCCTCTTCCCCGTCTCTGCGGTGCTGGGCCTTGGTGCGCTCCCGTGAAAACACTCTCACACTCTCTGGTAACTGAACAGCGTAGTTGAGGCTGAAACAAACTGAGATCCTGACATGAGAACATGCAATGAGGTACACTGCCATGACCAAGAGCTTCAACATCCAGGGTCTGCTACCCTTCAGCGTAAAAGCGATGTTCAGCCCTGAGTAATTGAGAGCTGTTGGGTCAGCTAGGCTGGAGCAAACATCCGACACACCATATGTATAGATATACATGTGTATGCAAATAACCAACTTGTTCACTGTTTACCACAGTAGCCAGAGTATAGTTCCTCTATGTTGTAGTGAATGAACAGCCATGTTAATAGTTCATTAATAAGTAAATAATGAATAATAAGTATTGTTAAACTAAAAAAAATCTAAAAAACAATTAAAAAAACACTTAAAACAGCCAATACAGGGGTTCCTCAGGACCAAAAAAACAAGACCACTGAACCAGCTGACTCAGGGGTGTCTCAATGCAGTTCTCATCTCCAGGCATGTCCTCAAGGGTCTCCATTTTTTTTCCCTTAACATACTGCATCCTAGACGACTCCTCGGCTGGGACTGTACCACTAAATTATGGTTTGCACATTTTTATTTATTCATTTCCTTCGTGGGAATGATTATTCATTGTGATTAACGGGCGTAGGGGCAGTTTTTTGTGGTAGTTGGCTGCCTGGCATATAGTGCATCCTTTCTAAACACTGCTGACCTTTTCCAGAAGTGGACACATGTCCAAATCAGGTGCAAATACACTGTGACTCATTCATTTTTGTGTGCATGTGTGGTTGTGTGTGGAATGACAGTATTGTATAGATTCAAAAACAAGATTATGTACAACTGGGCTGCATTTCATTTAGTGGTGCTTGACACGTGACGCAGAATATTTACGCCTGCGTAACCGTGTCATTAAAATAAGCATAATAATGGCTAGGGATGCACTGATCGTTAATGCCGATACCAATGTTTTCCATGTTGTTGTTATTTATTATCACTTTTACGCCAGAGAGTCAAAGATATCTATACTTACAATTTATTTTCACTTAGTCATCACAGAACAGGTGAATATTGACCACTCCAACTGGTAAAGATAATTCTTTTTGCAGATATGCCGATATTAGTTGCTACTGATACCAGTGTTCATTACGTTGGTGCATCCCTAGTAATGACAGTTAAAGTAATTACAAAGAGTCTATATGTACAATTCTGGATTTTTATAGAACATGCAGTATATTTTAAATATTTCTACAGAGCAATCACCACTTTCTCGCAATCTGTAACTAGTAACAATGATTAGCTAGAAGCCAGATAATAAGCGGATTTTACGTTTTATGTATTTTTCTTGTGTTCTTTAAATTATACACGGGTTTCAAGAGCTAAGCTACACACAGGTTTAAGCGGGAGTAGGAAGTATACTATTTCGTGTAGCATTCAGGCTGCCACACTTTATACCATAAACAAGGTCACAGAGAAATCCCTCGCACAGGACAGTTTCTGTTAGGTTACCTTCCAAACACCACATCGTCCGAGAGCCACAAAACACAGCAAGAGGATTTGAACAGCAAAGCTTGCTCTTCTCAGTCCTTGTTGTGCCTTGTTACTTTGGGTGCTTCGAACCAGCCATGGCAGCCAGGTCCGCAAACAAATGCCAATGTCTTTCTTTACTTGTTTCATGTGCCAGCACACCCACCAAGATGATAACACCAAACAATATTCTTCCTGTCTGTGACCCCTTTCCCACCCTAAACCAGATCAAGCCAGGTTCTCAATTCTGTGAGCTAACACCTCCGTTGACAGTGCTATTTAGTCTTACAGTTTCATCTAAGATGTCATCTCGAGGACTGCGCTGTTTCCTCATTATGGTGTTACATCTGGACTTTACTGTGTGCCAGAATCAAGTGATGGGTATTGTGTGAAACCCAGTAATTGGTTATGTCAAAGACATAGGAGAAAAAGTACGGCAATACTGAACATCTTCTGTACTTGAACCCAGGGTTCCTCATCTTTTCGAGTATGACGCCAACCCCAGCTGATTCGGCGAGTAACAATATAACAGTTAATAGTCCGTTTAAAAGCGTTAGTTCTGAAGTGTTTGATGGAGAGTCACGGTCGCAGATAACCAGCCAAGTTACCGAAAGATTTGGCCAATGATTGTTTTTGTACTTTCGTCTATGCCTTTACATCTTCTTCTGTCTTGCAGTTATGAATGATTTGTAGTGCTAAGGCGTAAACTTTCTGTGTCGTTTTCTGTGTCTTGTGTGAACAATACGTCCTCTAGCCAAAACAAAAATGCCTGCGTTTAGAATACAACATGGAAGAAACTGACGACAAAAAGCGCAAAAAATCAGTTGTTACGTCTTCTTACTGTGGAATGATCACGAAACAGGCCCAATCACTGCTTCTCTTTTGAATAACCTCATTTTCTGGATTTTCTACCACCTCCCAGCATGCCTTTATGACTCATCGTGAGGTGACCCTCAGCATTTAGCATGCAAGTGCTCTCGACTGCACAAGAAACCCTCTGATTTTTGCATTAATGTGTAGCAACAGGCCATTGTAGTGTTTGACCTGGTTCGAGTCTATACCTTTGTGTCATGACCATCCGTTTGACCACAGGGGCAGAATGTTCAGATGTTAAAAAACGGTGCATTTTTGTTTTCTTTTTTTTTTTTTTTTTTTTAACTTTTATTCCTTCTTTACGTTTTTGTTCATAACCTGGTGCTGAATAAATACATTTAAAAAGGTGCTACCGCTGTGGACTAAGAGTCCACTCTTTGGCTTTAGCCTTCCAGTTGACTGAGAGATCCTGCATACCACAAACGTGCAGTCTCAAAATGCTCTACAGCCAGCACCTCAAATCCACACAGTTTACAGCAGAACTCAGCTCTCAGTGGTGCCATTTTGATTTCCCAGTCTGCACAAAAAAAAAAAAAAAAAACCCAATAGTTACTCTACTGCTCATATAAGATTTATTCTACTGGGTTCCGCATACGGTACGTTTTTGTTTTACTATAATTCAGTCTACACTAGGATTTTTTCTTTTCGGACAGAATGAAAATGGCAGATGACAAAATGCATCTTTTTAGCAAATACACAGGAGCACAAATGTACTTCTGCTAATGGAATTTGGGTAAAATATATATATATATAGAACGTGATTGCTGTGTTGTAAATTCCTGTCATCTATATGTCCTTAATCTGTGTGTATCTAATTTTGTTGTTATTGTAGAATTGGCTGTAATATTTTGTTTGAAAATGGATTTGATATTCCAACGAAGCGACTATGGTTGTCATATTAATTGCTGCTGATTTTTTGGAATCGTTATCAAAGGTGTTGGGAAATATTGCTTTGTTTATATTCAATCAATTTATAGGTTGTGTTAGCTTGTTGGTGTATTTCACAAATCTATCAGGATACTCCGTAGGCTATATGGTATATCCGGGGTATTCCAAAAGTTGGCACAATGTTAGTACTCAAAAATTGCTACAAATGTAGCATGTTTATGAAAGTGGACCCGTACGACCCATGTTGTGATTGAGTACATATAAGGAATGATTTCTTTGTTGTTGTTAAATATAAAATGTAAGTAAATTGTTTCATGGAATCCCCATTCTTTAAAAAAAAACAAAAGAAGCAAAACTGATGTCCAGTATTGTACCTACGCCCTATTTTTGGGAACAATATGAATATTATTAATAACATATGGTGCTAAAGTTTTTTTTGTATGTTTTGGTTTTTAGATGAAAAGAGAAATATTATGCTGAAAATGTAATGTTAAGCCTTACTGTAGATTCATATATCAGACTGTTCATCCCAGAAGAGAAAAATAAATATAGTATTTGAAAGTGCACTATATATCTGTAATGTCTTCACATGCATGTCTCACATTTTTGTCAGATGACTGTGACTGCAGTCGGACTTTTTTACCAGCTGGGGTAAGAAGGGAAAAGCTGTTTCTGAATGTGACCCATATAGGTTGGGATTAGTAAGTAAAAGTAAGCACAACTGTATGTTCGAGAAATGCTTCACAATAGAAATGTACATCCTTTAGTTGAGCTTGTTTAAACCCTGCACACACATGCACACACATACACATTGGCTCTCCAGAATACAAGACAAAATGCAATAGTTTTGCAGATCCACTGCAACTGAATTAAGTAAGTGTATTTTCATATTTGAACATAGACTGCTAAAGACAACTGGTAAAAAAAATAGAGAGAGGGAGCGGAAGTGGAATTTGTAAGTTAGCTCACTTATAAATGAGTGAACAGTCTCTAATTTTTAAGGAGATACACAAAATATCAACTAACACTCCAGAAAAAAAAAAAAACACATTACAAAAAAGTTAAAAATTGATTTGTATGTTATTGAGTTAAATAAGTATTTGATCCCCAAGCAATTCAATTCCATTTTATTTATATTGTGCAAAATCACATCAACCTTGAGTTTCCCTTAAGGAGCTAAGCAAAACATGGCTTACTTGGTGGGGAAACCCTTTTTGGGAAGGATGGCGGTAAGACATTTCTTGTATAGCTGGTCACTCAGGGGGAATTCTGGCCCACTCCTCTTCACAGAAACTCTCTAAATCCTCTAGGTTTCTAAATAAATTCAGTAATTTTTAAATGTTTCATTTTAAAAACCCCAAAATCGATCAATATGTAAATATTGTAAACTACTGGAGTCAAGACGTTTCCTACATGAATGACAGCCCATTCACAGACACTTGCGGAAGTTGCCTGTAGCATGAAGTCATAGCTCATGCACAGGTTTAACTCTGTGCACACAGAAATGTTTGATTTACAATTGTTTAACACTCTTAATACATACATAATTCTGCACAGTGAGGGTCAAAGAGAAGAAACAGCTGAAAATTTAATTAGAGAAACAAATCACTGATGACCAGTTCCTCATAGTGTGAAATAACATACAGCAAAGAATAGCCATCACCTGCTTTATTCACGTGTTTGGGAAAACAGAGCCTAAGTACCACCATTGAGCTGTCCCTCTGTTACAATCCTTTCTAATCCTGCTCCTCCTCATCACTCACAGCAAAAACTTTAGCATCTTTAACTTTGCAACCTACACCTCTGCCTCTGTAAACGATGCATCATAGCTGGTCTTAAGGATGCGTGACAAATCACCCCTGACACTCACCTCCACCCCATGTCCGCACTCTCATTTTCGGATAACTAAAAGCTCTCAGAGTCATCAGCTGTTAGTCAATCTAATCTCTGATGACTTCACGTCAGTGGGCTATTGTTTAAAAATCCAGTGAGATTTGTTTTTGACAAAGAAGGCTCAAACTCGATTTTAAATAATTTAATAAATCCCGGGCAAAGAGGAGTACTATATGAAGCAGTAAACGTAAAGCATTAAAACAATGAAGAAACCTACCAGTTATATAAAACGCAAACACCCTCTAAGCTGAGCTGAGATCATGTTTCCATAATTCATTTTTCACTGCAGTTAATAGCAAATTACTCCGTTCATGAAGTTGGTTTCTCCCATCAGCCGGCAGCATTGACAGCTGTAAAGCACAACAGCTGCCCTGTTTTGGTTTGTGCAAAGCAAAGCAAGGCATGCTGGGCCTGGATTACAGTTAAACGCCCAAAATGGCGGCACGGTTGAAAAGTTTTGACTGTTTTGTTGGAGTTTGTCTTCTTCACAAACTATTTCTTTGACTGTTTAAACTGTACGGAATCGGCTTCATTTTTTCCACAATGGTGGAGCACCGGGATTTTTTCTAATGGTTGAAGAGTTACACAAGAATTAGCATGGCGTTTTGGTATCAGCTCAAAATCGGGCATCACTTTGCCAATGCTAGGCTTGGCTAAGCTAGCCTAGCAAGCTAACTGGTCTTAGATGAGTGCTTGGCTAAAACCTTCACGTCTCACCTGCGTCTATAAGCTGAAGTGAATATGAAGATGAAATTCTTCCCATAGAAATGGAGGATGATGTGAAAAAAGTAAAAAAGGTAAGTTGGACAATTTGCGCACTTTTATAGCAGGTTGACTACCTGCTACCTTATTACCTAAGCTAGCTGAGCTGGTAACTGGCTAAGATAAGTAGCAAACTATCAAGTAAAGTTTAGCTTACGTTAGCTGGCCAGCGGACCCGGGAATCAATCCCAATACGACTCGGACTGATAGACTGTGCTTCCAATCAGCCGGCGTCACTTATAAAAGAATAGAATGTGCAACGTACCGAAAGGATTATAGTAAGAAACAAGTAAAGTTTGGGAAGTTGTAAAGGATTTGTTCGCTTTATATTTTCGTGCGCTTAAATGTAGTGGATGTTCGCTATGGAAAATATGGTGTATTAACAATTAGGCGAATATATTATTGGATATTGGGCTTTAAACAGCGAGCTTGATGCTGGTATACCTCAGTGATATTGTTCACCAAAAAGCTAACGAAAGCACAACCGAGTTTCCCAAAGCAATAGCTCGTTGATATGGCAGGCATGGGTCTGCTGTCAAAGGCAGCTGTTATCAGTGTCAGTCATTCTAAAAGGAAGAAGCACCACTTGGTCGTGCCAACAAACCTGCCCTCACACAGTGATACACTGATACAGTACATGCTCCCGTTTGATATGGAGGCAGGTCGTTACAGTAAACACACGCAGCAGATAGTTGTTTGGGAGACACTCCTTTTATCCTGTTCATTAGAGCAGACACAGGGAGGGCTTTTGCTCCTGTTCTGTTGGCTGGAACAGGAAGAAACGGGATGGCAGGACATGAAAAAGAAGTATAATGAAAACTGAGATGTCTGACGCTTTGTTATGATTGTGTTAGTCATTCAGCCGTTTTTTCCACGAAAGGGACACTAATGCATCTTCCTATCTAATTCAGCTTCCTCTTGATGCAAGGGGAAATTTGGGAAGAAATCCAGTGTTGACCTAGATGGTTTGTTTTCTCAAGGACATGGTTTTCCAGCAATGATAACATACCAGAATGTGCACATAGCCCGATAAGACATAATTTCCACTGAACCTTACACCCAAAATATCTGATCACTAATGATTGTCCAGACTCCAGTAGGATGCTTTTTAACCACAATTTTGGATTGTCATTATGTGGAAGTTCCTTTTACTTCTCATTGCAAATCTGCATTATGAGTGGACAGTGTTCAAACAGCTGATCACCTATTTACCATGTGGTGCAATGTTACTAGGGTTTAAAAATTTAAACATGAGTTGTGCAGTTCCTGTTTGTACCACTTGGTGCTGACTGTGGATTACATTTGGCTGAGATTTATTTTATGGAAAACCTCAGTTGCCTAAATCGATAAAGTGTTGCTATTATTCTTCTGACTGATTCATTAATGGATCCTCCTTGTTAGTATATTTGTCAGATAGTGAGGCATTAAGGCAGGTATTCTGCAAGCAAAGTCTTGGTTAAAAATTACCGGTATGTCCCTTAGAGGAACATTATAGTGTGACTATGCATTGTTTTGAGTTTCTGTCATCCCTGATTGGATGAACTGCTGTTTCATCCCCTTAGAATTATACGTTTTTTTTATGGATTCTGACCAGTTTTGAGATATTATGTTTTCAGGTTTTTGCAGTCCACATCGCAAAAATTACATGTGGAATAAGTCTTACTCCCATATGATTATGACACACACCCTATATGTCTTTTAAATCTATAGTCTTGAACCCTGTCAAGTGTATAGCTTTTGAACAAGTGAAATGCAGATAAACCTTTTAATTCTACAAACTTATTTTTCTTTGGAAACATTAGGTTCGTTTTACAAAATGTGAAATCAGATTTTCAAGTAATTATAAATGGTTAACTTATAATTAAGTTAACCATTTAAAACCATAATTATAATTAGTTTTAAAATATACAATTGGTAATGTAACTGTCTCCACAAGTATGATTAAATCAAATGTAATGCATTCTGTGACAAGACGATGCTTAAAAGAGTGGCATCTTTTCAATAAATAAATGAATGATTGAATACAAATTGTAAAAAAAAAAAAAAAAAAAATGGCACATTTCAATACCCTCATGCTAGCCAACTGAGCACCAGACTCATTTCGTTTCCTTTCTGGTTTCTTTTTCTTTTTATTTTTTTGCCTGTCCCGTTTGGCTCTTTTGCCATCAGAATTATTGTCTAAAGGCGAAGAAAGATGCTCAACGGATTTACTTTACCAAATTGACCATCCCAGCCTTGCCGTAATGGTCCATTTGATTCACCTTTTATTGTTTATTTTATTTTCACTTGCTGAATACGGGACAGACTTGACTGGAGGAAAGAAGGGGAGAAAGAAAGAGGGAAAGAGAAACAGCTTTTCCATAACGAATATGACAGTAAATACTAAATATTAAACATTATTGTGCAGCACATAAGATCAACAGAACACAGTGTGCTTTGAGGTAGGAGCCAAAAAGGGTGTAGTTTGTGGGTGTGATCACCTGTGTGTACACCTGTGAGCATGGACGCGCTTGTTTTTTTTTTTTTTAAAAGGTTCCTTCATGTAATGATCTGCTAGAGGGTGTGGGGGGGCCACTGCCCCGTCCTCCAGGGCATGAAGCAGGTATGGAGGAGATCAAAACTCCAGACATCCAGAGGCCCCCAGAACACAAGAGACCAAGGAAGACTAACAGAGGGGCAGCCGCGCCACTGTCCCAGAAAGAGCTGAGGAGAGTCCCAGATGAGGGTTCACTCAGCAGCCACGGAGCAGAAGCCAGGGGGAGTTGCAGTGACGCGCCTGTGAGCTCCGCCGGCAGTCAGCTGTGCCTGAGTGACCGAGCCCCAGGCCGAGAGGCCGGGGGCACCCCACCTCCGAAGTGGCCCGAGCGAGCCCCAGGCTCCAGGCCCCGATAAGCGGCCGCCAAGGAGTGAGCCGGTGTGTACCTGGACGCCCATCCCCAGACACAAAGAACCACCAACGCACCGATGTCTGAGGGAGTCCGCCACTGGCAGGGGAAGTGGTGGTGGGTGGAGATAGGCCTCCAAACCTTGGAGGGCCTGAGATGTCCCCAGGGAGGTGGCGTCTGATACCAAACCTGACATATAGACACAGACATACAGGCACACACAGACACAAACATCCATTCCCACCCTCATGCTCTCATATGCACTTACTCCACACTCAACCAACGTGGAGACAGACATAAAGAGACGCTGTAAACACGATCACACTCCCCAAGCGTACTCTACGAACCGGGACTAGGTACCCTTGCCCCTGGAGGGGGGAACTGCACCCAGACCCAGGTGGTGTTACCCTTTTCCCTGCGGTGGGGAGAGGCAGACCGCCCCGACTCCGCAGCAGCAGGGAGGCTTCCTTTCTGGTTTCAACATGTCATCAAGTTCTTATTGGCTCATAGATGGCACCTTTTAATGCAAAGTTAAAGAATCCTTATGGAGAGACTTTTTTTTTTTCCAAAGGTGCAATTGAAAAGTTAAAAATGAAATACTTGCATTATTTTTAAGTTGTCAGGGAATAAGAATATTAGAATAAGTCAAGTTTGACAGAAGTGTCAGATTGGACCTTATGATTCTAAAGGGGACACGATGAAGATTACACCTTTTATGAATATTTCATGCAGAAATTCTAGTAAACCTCAAGGGTCCTCGAACTTTTTCCTACAACTGTATATGGTAATGTTCTTGAATACTTTACTGTGAATGATTATTTGTAGGATTTAATTGTTATTCTTAGGCCGCGTTTCTGAATAGGTCTCAGTGAATTGAGAATGCTGGCTTCTCTTACAGCTGGTCTAGGTTTTCTTGCATTGTTTTGAAGTAAATGTGAAAGTCTTATCTATACTCATTATTGTCACACCCCACAGAAACTATGCAGTTTCTTCATTTATATGTATTTTATGAATAAAAAACACACATCAGCTTGTGGCCATTTACTGGGGTCAACTATAGTCTCACATTTCACAAGTAAAGGCCATAAAATGTTAATGTACTTCAATAGTTGCATACTATTAAATAATGCAGTGGGTGATGGAGCTCGAGTTCTATAGTGACTGAAGGCTAAGAAATATCAGCACGTAAGAAACAACATACATTAACACACACACACACACACACACACACACACACACACACACACACACACGTATGTGTGTCTGAGTGAATGTATGGCTTTTAAATTTGCATTTAGTTTGTCTCTTATGTGCTGATATTTCTTAGCATAGATATAAAAAAAAAAGCCAGGTTTGTAACATGAGTTTTTGAGTGGCACAGTTGGGAGTGGGTGAGATGGCATCAAAATATTGTTATAATATTTCAAGAAAATTTGTGATGATATTTCTGATTATATAGAAAACAAGATGCTAAATAACATTGAATCAGTGACTGCAGCTCACCGGTAGCAGCATTTATTTATTGCTGCAAACAAAATCAAGGGGATTTCCATCCTTTTCAAGTGTCACCGATGACAGACTAACCCTTTCAAAGTGTGACTGTTATTACCACAAGTCACCAGCAGCAGCATTAAAGTGCAAGAATACGAACAGCATAAGTCAATGGTAAAGCATAAACGTAGCCTAGGTAGTGTGTTCCTTGGAGATTTTCAGTAAAAAGATAACATAACTGCTTAATGCTTAACTATAGAGATTGACAGACCACGCGACTTTCGCGCATTGCATGTTGGGTACGAGCATTTTCAGATCTAATAGAAATCAAATGAGTGTTTCGTAATTCATTCAATTCATTGTCTTTATTTATAACTGGCATTATTGTCTCATTCTATTATAGAATCTTACAGGAAAGACGCAAAATTGTATTCCATTATGCTTTATTAGCTGCTTCGGTAAAAAAACAAATCAACAATGCAAAAAAACCCCAAAAAACATTGCAAAACAACATACTGGAAAACAGTTATTCATCACTTGAGTGCTTCAGTACAACCCTTGGGCACATATATACAGGACGTTTCGTGGCTGTAATGATATCACGCTCTCTTAACCGATCAAATCTCGCTGTGGTAGTAGCTTTAAACTCAGTATGACCCCGGTTGATAGAGGGTGCCCAGTCTGGATCGCATTCTAACATTTTGTAGACTGGTTTTCCTACAAAACACAACAAACATTAGCCCGCAAAGCCACAGTGAACAAAGCAGCATAGCGCAACGAATTCAATTCAAATCAATATAAGACTTATTTGTAACCTACATCAACAATTATGTTATGATAAATTACGTAATAACTACAACAGAAGACTTACCTTTGTGGAAATGCTTGGAGCAGACTAACATATGAGCTGGAGTGTTCTGGAACATTATATTTGGTCTTCGAATGGCTGCAATCCAGGCCATCCGTCGGCTCTTTGTTACTTCGGAAACACTGCTTGAACAATTTCTCTTCCACGACGTAATCCGATAAAAACCGATCTCTTTACCCATTGGCTTCCTGTGGCTGTCATTCAACCGGCTATTGCAGTTAATAATACAACAGCTTCTTGCCATTTTTTGTGTTTCTTTTTATTGCTGTGTGACTGTTTTCATGTGAAAGCCTGCGTGCACTAGTACCGCTTGACACTCGTTCCCAGAATTCTTTGCGGTTTTACCCCGGAATGACGTCACATTTTCAATCTCTATAATAATAACTAGCCTTGTAACTTAATCTGAGCCTGCACAATATTGTCAAATATGAAACTGAAAATTATATTTTACCTGGAATGTTGTTTCTTGGGTCAGCCTTCTTAATAGGGTTGGGCGATATGTAAAAATTTTCCAACAATCATCAGTCCATTAATGGACGTTGGGCGACATTCGCACATGCGCAGACTTTTTGATGGGTGGAGCAATGTAGCATGGACTGATTTGCATGTTTATAACACAACATGTTGTGGGCGAACTAATTTCCCCCCCAAAAAATTAAGGCTGTCAGTGTTAATGCAGCTCCATTAAAAAGCATTTGGGCACATTCTGAGGCTCGCAGATGAAAAAGCATGTTGCTAAAACAGTGCTATTATTATTATTATTTTCTGTTGACTGCTTCCGTTAGCTCCATCATTATTAGCAAACTTAGTCATGGGCAAATGAATAAATAAATCGCCCTTGTAAAAACGATCGCTGATGGGCTCAGTCTATCGTCAATAGTCGATATATTCGTCCAATTGCCCAACCCTACTTCTTAACCAGTTCTTTAAAGTCCTCCTTTACCAGCATGTAACTGACTCCGTAATAGATTTTTCCTTTAATTACTTATTTCTGCCAGAGACTATGGCAAAAATGCTTAACTTCAATTAGCAAAGACATACATACACTCACATACCTCCATACATACACACACACTCTCACACAGGGTGTGGCTGTCACAGGGACATATGACGAAAAAAACACAACTGTCACTGTCACTGAAATTCTCCAAAAGCAATAAACTAATATAATGAAATTAATGACATTATCTTCTCAGATCACGAGAAAAGATATAGAAATCTGTTTTAAAAAATTCTAGCTACAAATTTGGGAACTACAAATGACTAAAGTAGTCCTTCTGTTGTAGATGGTGTTTGCAAACTTCTAAATGTCTGCTCTTGATTTGCTTTTATTGTTGCAGAGAAAAGTTTTTACTATTTATAATTTGCCTGTTTAATTAAAAAAATGAACATCTGTCTTTAGATTGCCTGCACTTTTCACCTTCTGAAATCTGCACTGTTAACAGCGTTGCAGATGTCATAGCTGTGGTTAGCTGAGGAGAAAGAGACAAAGTTGTCTAATTCTGTGGTTTAGCAGCAGTATGTATAAATGTGCTTTCAGAGTCTTGCAGAGTCCTGTGACTGTGATAGAAACAAGCAATCGCATTGAAATGTTATTAGTTTTGAGGTAAAAGTGTACCTTTGAATCACATTTACTAAAATTGCATTCAGCATCTGCCAAACAGTTCTCAAAACTACATGACAAGTTTCCTGCAGAGAAGTGTCTAAATATTCAAAGCATCAATACACGTGTCATTGCAGGAAGCTGTGGTTGGTCTCCTTCCTGTTCTTGTGCTTGAGTATAAAGTCAGAGACACTTCCCTTCCTTTGTGGGGAACACACCCCTGACATCTATACCCCGTGTGCTATACTGAGTGTCTCTCGCCAGTTGGCAGCTGTCATTGCATGTGAGTGGAGGCATCAGGTGATCTTTAGTTTAGGCAGTGTCTGAGCATTTGTGGCCAGGCTGCGAGCTTGTTGCATAGGCGTATCCCCAAAGTGCGGGTTCATGGAGAACGAGGTATGATTTTATTATTATTATTTTTACACGCTTTATCTTTTTTATGCTTTTGAAACATTTTCCAAAGTCGGAGTTAGTTATGTTATGTTAAGTAACTGTTTTTGGGTTTCAAACATATACGAGATCAACACTGGTGCGTAATGTTGTACTACCTATATGCAGACAAAGGAATGAAGTGAAATAAACAGACTTAAAAACAAAGATGTTTGAGAGAGAATGCATGCTCCAGTTAGGGAAACCTGAAAAAGGTCATCAAAATCACAAAACGTATTGTTTACATGTGCTTTTGTTAGTATTGTAGCATAACGTATTGCACAACATTGAGGTTTGTAATTCTGTGGTGTCTTATTTTGGAACTAGCAGAACAGTGAGGGGAAATGGGCTCAGCAGAAATTATAGGCCAGGCGAGAAGAACTGTCAACAAAATTTAACGTAGCTTCCCTTTTTCATACTGAACTCGTAATTCCACTTGCAAGTGTTAGATTGTCACACATGTATTTTTTTCTTATGTGGTCTTATAGGGAATTACTACTTGTATTTACTCAAACTTAAAAGGCGAGTTCAAGTTACTGTTACACAGACTGCTGTCCTCTTACTTCACTCACCTTTCTTTCTTTATTCAATAGCCTGGTATCTCTCCGTTCAAGCGAGTCTTCCTGAAAGGAGAGAAGGGGAGGGACAAGAAAGCCCAGGAGAAGGCCACAGAGCGCAGGGCCCTACACACCTTCTCACTCTCTCAGCCTGACCACCGCATCGACCCAGACATCCTGCTCAATGACTACATTGAGAAGGAAGTCAAAGTGAGTGTGATAAGGATGTTTTCTTTGAAGCTCTAGTCGTTTTGTTCACTTATATCAGGTTTGGTCTTTTTGGGGGGGGGGGGTTGTTTTTTTCTTGGGGGTTTTTTTGCTTTTAAATAATGATTTTTTTTTTTTTTTAATTTAGATTTTGGTGCAACTTTCTCTAATATGAAGTGTTTTTTTTTCCTCTATCATTTTCAGTACTTGGGGCAGCTGACATCAGTTCCAGGATACTTGAACCCATCAAGTAGGACAGAGGTCCTGCAGCTAATTGACAATGCGAGAGTAAGTACCTGAGTAAGAGGATTTATCGGAATCTTTAAATGCGATTACTCCCCCCGTCTCCTGATTTTTCTTTCAAAACTGTTGAAGAGTTATTCCTACATAACTCACATATACTCAGTGGACAATATATTAAGTACACCTTGCAAGAATTGGATTGGACTCCTTTTTGCCTTTTGAACTACTTTAATTGTTCAAGGCATAGATTCATCAAGGTGCTGAAAACATTCCTCAGAGATTTTGATCCATTTTGACATGACAGCACACAGTTGGTGCATAATGCAAATCTTCTGTGCTCTATTGGACTGAGATCTGGTGATTTTTGGAGGCCATTTAAGTAGAATATGTTACAATATGTTGTGTATGAATTCTAGCCTCAGTTTCCCGTTCTTAGCTGATATGAGTGGTATCCAATGTGGTCCTCTGCTGTTGTAGCCCAACTTCTTCAAGGTTTGTTGTGCATTCAAAGATGCTCTTCTGCGTACCGTGGTTTTAACACGTGCTTATTTGAGTTACTGTTCCCTTCCAAGAACTCAAAGCAGGCAGAACATTTTCCACTTGACATCAACAAAGCATTTGTCATACAGAGAAGTGCCAGATTTTAGACCATTCTCTGTAAATCCTAAAGATGGTTGTGCGGAAAAATCCCAGTAAGTCAACAGTTTCTGGAAAACTCGGGTTACATTTAGTCACTTATATCGCCTTTCTTCCCCATTCTAATGCTCTGTTTGAACTTCAGCAGGCTTGTCTGCATATCTAACATGAGATGTTTGTGCTAACTGGGTGGTGAATAGTTGTATATCACAAAGTGACAAATGAAAGCATATTTCTTAAATATTTCTCTCCCGGTATTTCAGAAGTCACATCAGTTGGTAGGCCAGCTGACATCAGAGCAGGATGCAGTCGTGAGCTTGTCAGCATACAACATCAAGCTGGTACGGCGAGATGGAGAAGACATCATTTTAAGAGTGCCCATCCATGATATTGCTGCTGTCTCCTACATCAGGGATGACTCATTACACCTTGTAGTGATAAAAACAGGTAAAAACAAAGCTTTTCAGGTTTGACTTTTGCTAAAAGTATTATGGCTATTAAGGATCAGAATCCATGCATAAAAACTGAATAAGTAAAGTTTTGACTATATGTTCATTTTAAATGTGGGTTGTTTTTTTTGTTTGTTTGTTTTCAGCCCAGGAGTCAGGGGGCTCGCCCTGTCCCAGTTCATGTCCTGATCTCAATAAGTCTCAAACTCGGAGCTCCTTGTCAGAAAGTGGAACTGTGCTTGTTGAAGTCTGCTGTCTGCTTGTGCTGGCAGTTGATAATAAGGTAACATTTTGCATGTGAGGCAAACTGCAGACTCCTTTTGAAATGCTAGACAGGGTTTAAAGATCTAAATTGAAGTGTTGGCTTCGAGCCACCTGCAGCACTGTTGAACCTGAATGGGAACCAGCAAAAACCCTGTTTGTTTTTTTTTGTTTGTTTTGTTTTTTTAATCCTGGTAATTTAAAAAGATGAAACAAGTGTATGTTAATCTACAAACTGTAATTTTTTTTTATGATGCATTCATCAATCTCTAAGAGATCATTTTAGTTTTGATGTGTTTTGCATGATAAAAACTGTTTACTAACTGTATTATTCTTTCGTTTTCTTTTTTTTAGGCAGCAGCTGAGGAGTTGTGTCTTTTGCTTAGCCAAGTTTTCCAGATTGTTTACACAGAATCAACCATCGACTTCTTAGACAGAGCCATTTTTGATGGCGCAACTACACCAACCAGACACCTTTCTCAGTACAGTGGTAAAGCAGAAAATTGTTTTCCATATGGACAAAAGTGATGGGAAAATTAACAGACTTTTAAATATTTGGTTTACTTGATAAGAAGCTTAAAAATGTTTTTTATAACATGTAGGTTGGTGCTGTTTTGTAGCTTTTTAAGCTAATGAAATTTAAGATTTTCCATCAATTGTTAGTCTGTTAATATTTCCTTTTGTTAACCTTAAAGATGACTCTTCGAGCAAAGTAGATGTTAAAGACTCTTTTGAAGAGGAACCCAGCCCACTGTGAGTACACAGCTCAGTCCAGCTACAGTGCAGTTCCATTTTTCTTTTCAAAGTTTTGTCACATCTGTGAAAGTTTTGCTCATCACTTAAGTGTGTTGCGGTCTCTCAGTCAGTTCCTGGTTACAGAAGGAAGCTCTCCATCTGCTTCCACTCCTGCATCTCCTCAGACCAAAACTGCAAGCGAAGGCGAGCTGAGCACCACAGCTGCAGAGCTGCTGCAGGACTACATGACCACAGTATGGCTTTCACTTCACTCTTTTCTTTGTCCAATTCTGTTTGTGAGAATAAGAATATTGAAAGCTATGTTGATACGAAACTGTAATCATTCTTGTTTTTATTTTTTAATTTCCCCCCTCCCTTTCTAGCTGCGGACAAAGCTCTCATCACAGGAGATCCAGCAGTTTGCTACTTTGCTCCATGAATACCGTAACGGTGCCTCCATTCATGAGTTCTGCATTAATTTGCGACAACTTTATGGGGACAGCAGGAAATTTCTTCTGCTCGGTAAGCCCACACTACAACTGAAGATTCAATTATTTTAAACTTCATATCATCAAGTGTAAAGTGTTAGCAGTTAGCTTTTGTACTTTTGCTGAAGTCTTAGTTTGCTATGTGTTATTCTTTTTAGGTGTCTGTGCAATTAATATAGTAGTCACAGTTTATGTAACAGTAGTTACATCCACTGATCTAATTACAGCAATATTTTAAATGGTACATCTTGGAGAAGAGCACAGAAAATATCCTAAAAAGTAAAATACCAACTTCAAGCAACAACATTTTTATGGTACTCTAATATTGATGGTATGAACGTACATATATACTTGTAAAAAGAAAAAAGTAGTTTGTGGTTTTAAGTATCCCCGTTCCTGATTTCTCATCTTCTTTTTTTTTCTTTTTTTTTCATATTTGTCACACTTTGATGTTTCAGATCATCAAACATTTTTAATAGACAAAAATAGCTCTGGTGTAAAAATAACGTCATACCAACAGTCAAACATGGTTGTGTGATGGCCTGGGGCTGCTTTGCTGCTTCAAGACCTCAATGACTTGCAGTAATCGATGGAACCCTCTCTACTAGAAAATCCTGAAGGAGATCACGTGGGTTTTGCAGCAGGACATACCAGAAAAGCTACCTCTGAATGGCTAACCCATGGCTAATTGTCTTAATTAAAACAATTCTGCAAAGGATCAAGATTCTGAAGTGATGTGAAAGACTTGCCAGTTATCATAAAAGCGTGATTGCAGTTCTTGTTGCCAGAGGTTGCACAACCAGTTATTAGGTTTAAGGGGAAAGTGTGACATGAAAAAAAAGAAATGAGATCTTTAATGGAAGGACTGCCTCCTGTGGGCATGTATCAAACAGTCACCTGTGTTCACATAGACTGCAAGTATCAGGATTTTCTTTTTTTTCTTTCCACTCCTGGAGGACAGCCTGCAGCTTTGTTGGCTAAGGACAGGGAGCTGCTACATGAATTGAACAAGCACTTATTAGAGTGCTCATCTTAGTACCTGTTTCTGGTGAGATTTTCACCAAGATCAGTCAGATCACAGATGGTGCGCTTATGTAAGGCTACAGCAACACCTCAGACATACACGCCAATAGACTGGTCTCAGGGCATGGTGGGACTGAAGGTGTGTGTGTGTGTGTGTGTGTGTGTGTGTGTGTGTGTGTGTGTGTGTGTGTGTGTGTGTGTGTGTGTGTGTGTGTGTGTGTGTGTGTGTGTGTGTGTGTGTGTGTGTGTGTGTGTGTGTCTCCTAAGACGGGTGTAACAGATCTTGTGTATTCAATTCAATTTTCAATACAGTTTTATTTAGACAGCATCAAATCACAACAACAGTCACCTCAAGGTGCTTTATATTGTAAGGTAGACCCTACAATAATACAACAGAGTAAAGCCAACAATCATACAACCCCCTATGAGCAAGCACTTTGGCGATAGTGGGATGGAAAAACTCCCTTTTAACAGGAAGAAACCTCCAACAGAACCAGGCTCAGGGAGGGGCGGCCATTAGTCGCAACTGGTTGGGGTGAGAGAAGGAAGACAGGATAAAAAAAAACATGCTGTAGAAGAGAACCAGATATTAATAACAAGTAATGATTCAATGCAGAGAGGTCTATTAATACATAGTGAGTGAGAACAGGGACTGAAGAAGAAATACTCCTCCCCTGCATCATGGGAATCCCCCAGTAGCCTACGCCTATTGCAGCATAACTAAGGGAGGCTTCAGGGTCACCTGATCCAGCCCCAACTATATGCTTTAGCAAAAGGGAAAGTTTTAAGCCTGAGCTTAAAAGTAAAGACTGTGTCTGTCTGCCGAATCCAAATTTCAAGCTGGTTCCACAGAAGAGGGGCCTGAAAACTGAAGGCTCTGCCTCTCATTCTACTTTTAAATACTCTAGGAACCACAAGTAAGCACACAGTCCAAGAGCTCTGATGGGGCAATACCAGTGGCTGTACTATGAGGTCATTAAGATGGAGCCTAATTATTCAAGTTCAAGGATTTTTGAATTCAATTCTGGATTTAACAGAGCAAATGAAGAGAAGCCAATATAAAGAAATATGGTCTCTCTTTCTAGTCCCTGTCAGTGTTTTAAAGTAACTTAAATGCTTCATGTAATAAAATGTGCAGTAATTCAGAGCTTTTTCTTCCTCTTGCAGGCCTGCGGCCCTTCATACCAGAGAAGGACAGCCAACACTTTGAGAACTTCCTTGAGACCATCGGTGTGAAGGACGGCCGAGGCATCATCACTGACAGCTTTGGTCGTTACAAGCGCACAGCAAGCTCTGCCTCAGATTCCACCACCAATGGCAACGGAGCAGCAGGAGGAAGTGGTGACAGTGTTGCCTCGGACGAAGGCCACGAGCCCTCTGAGGGGGATGAATGGGACCGTATGATCACCGATATCAGCAATGACATTGAAGCTCTCGGCTGTAGTATGGACCAGGATCCAGTGACACCTTGACATGGGGAACAGAGGGGGGTAGTTTGGGGAGCTGTGGACATGAACTGATGGCCAGCAGGCATGATGTGAGTGGATGAGATGAAGGTGGTTGTTCAGCACTGACCTAAGATTTGATTTATTGTATTTTCCTCTAATTGTCAAGAGGACGTTCCATAGTCCCTACACACTCAAGGAAAGCCTTAAGTTGTTACTATTAAGTCAACAAATGCACTTATGCAGACCCTGTAGATGAAACGCAGTGGGTTGGATTGTTGGTTTTATAGACTGATTTATTTTAAAATTTTTACTTTGTGCTCATTTATTGGCAGTATCTGCCACTGCTATGAGCAATGTAGCGAATATCTTCAGTCTTTGAAATCTGTAATTTTGAAAATTGTGGATAATCCATCAGAGGACTGTGTACACATTTTAGAAGGTGAAGCATGGGGCTGTTTTGTGTTTGCTATAGATCAGTCAGCTTCATCCACAAAGAGAACTTTGGTTTTCTTCATTCACATTGTGTGTTATGGTGTGTGTAACATTTTGCGCCATTTTTTTCCAGTAAGGTTTGTGTACTGCTTTGTTTTACACTATCATTTGTTATCATTGTTTACTTATTTACATATTTTTGCCTTACTCAAACTGACCGATGAAATGCTGTAAAAACAAATTCTCATTCATTTAGTGAGTGAGGACTGTATTTGACAAAGCCAGTTAGTTGATGGCTGATGTAAATTTATAACGTTTAAAGTCGTTCTTCACATGCAGGTCATCTTGTTATGTTGTGCCTTCACACTGCAGTACTGCTGCCTGCTGTCTGTCACTCACAGACAGATAATTATGAACTGTAACTACAGTTGTTCAGCAAAACATGGTTATTAAATAACAGCTATTTTACACTGATTGTATCTTATTGCAAAATTTACACGCATCTTGATGTTGCATAAAAACAATATAGTATTATCCCTTACCACCTGTCTGCTGCGTTATCAATGTTCACTAGCTCTTCATTTGACCTCTATACATAAGAACTGACACAAGGGGAAGTTTTGTAGTCCAAATATGATCATTTGCTTGGATGCACCTAAGCTGCAGTGGAATTTCATTCAGAGCTTCATCAAAGCAGCCAGGCTGGATGCTGCTGAATGCCCACAAAGTCAGGGATTAGTTTTGTGAGTCTTGGGGACGGGAAATTTTGAGGACAGCACGAGTTGAGCACATTCCGTTCCGTAAAAGCCCATCAGCAGACTTTAACTCGGCTTTTCTCACCCCTCAGTCCTTGAACCTGACCATTTTCACAGGAATATCTTTGTTCTTCAAGCTACTCAACACTGAGCCACAAATCCTTCAAGTGTAAAAAGGGATGCCCAACTCAAGGGATGAACCAGTATTGTCTCCACTTAACAAGTAACTTGCCAAAGAACCAACTATCTTTTAAATTGTTTCTTTAGACACTTTGCTACGAGCAGCCTGCCACAAAAACACAATTTGTTCACATTTCTTTAGTTGAATCAGTCATGGATTGGCCTCCCCAGAGCCTGGAACTCAACTTTATTGAAGCAGTGTTGGATCATCTTGACAGAGAATGTAACAAGAGATGGCCAACATCCAAAGAAGAGTTTTGAATGTCTCTGAATGTCTTTCCTTACTCACTTTATTTCCTTGCACGTTTCAATAAATTGCTGCACCTATTTCACATTTTCCCGTTAAAATGGCTAAAGATTTCTGCACCGTACTATGTTAATTTCTGGAGTCATTCTGTGTCATTTATGGTATTGGAGTAGAGGTACCCATAGTAAAACTACACTTTGGTTCAGATAACATCTTTGGCTTTAGACACTGTTTTCTTTGAACAAAAGAGGGATATAACAAGTACACATTCAGTCTTGTGTCCTAACAAGTGTTCGCTGTATAGCTGTGCTATGATGTCATGCAGAAAGGGAGTACATGCTGTTTTTTTACATCCCCTTTTGATGTAATTGAACTGTTTCCCGGCAGTACTTGGAGGAATACTAATTGGCCGCCTATAAATTCTCATCTTAATCCAATTTGGACTGAGCAGCACCTCACTGAAGCAAGTAATTATTAAATAGATCAGTTGGACTAATTAAGTCATTAAGAGATCCCATGCTGTTTTATAAAGAGTTTACCAATTAACTGCACACAATGACAGAAGCTCCTGCAGTTCCTCATCAACACTGCATGAGTCACATATAGAAGATGAGATGTGTGCAGCTGCTTGTTTGTAGACAAGTCTTCTTCACTTTTCAGTTTGGGGCTGCTTGATCATTGAATATTTTTCTTTTCTTTTTAAAAATATTAATATATTAACGATTGATTAGCTCACTGAGTACTGATCCGAAACTTCGTGAATGCTTAAATCTAATCCAAAGAATAAAAAAAACTTCCAAAATTGATATTTCACAAAGGAAACTGCTGAATGTTTAAGCTCCGGGTTATGTTTTACTCATACCTTAGTTCAAAATCCATTTTCCAAACACCAGCACAGTCAGAATCAGTTTAGCACTCCATGGATTTATTAGTGTGGTCAAACTTAAAACCTTTTGAATTCATCATGTGCCTTCTTACGCATCAAATCCACCTGCTTTAGATCTTATTTTGGAACCAGTTGATACTAAAAATGTCACTACTTGCTAGATATTTCCAGTAAATCTGTTAAAGAAAATTTTTTACAAAGAGTCAAAGTGACTGAGTAGGACTTGTTGTCATCACATTGTGTAAGTCAGCATCCAAGGACAGTCAATTTGATGGGTAACCCATCAATTTCCAAGACTATATGTCCTGTTAAAACTACATTCTTCTCCAAACTGTGGTGGTTTGAAACCATCTCACTCTAGCAGTAAATCTTTGAGATGAGATGTGCTCAGACACTCCTACACAAAGGCTCAGCATGAGATGCAGTCTGGGATCTGCGCCAGTCTCACCCTGTGGTTCACCTTGGTGAGATCTCTGTTAGCTGTTTGTGTTCGAGCGCGCAGTGCCGCTCTGTGGTGTTACATCTGTTACATCCATTTTTGCTAGATTAACTCCTCTTCAGTATGCAGTATACATAAAATCGAAGTGGAAGACAGTATCACAACTTTCTTGAAACAGAACGGAGATCAAACATCTCTCACTCTCTCTCTCCCAAAACAGATTATTTAACCCTCAGTGTGGCCTACTTTTTATTGCATACCACACTGGGCCTTTATTCTTGAGATTTTATGCTTCTCAAACTGACAGTGAATGAATAGCACCAAATCACAACAACAGTTGCCTCAAGGTGCTTTTTGTCATGTAAATGAGATGGTTTAGGTATGAAATTATTAAAATAACCAACTCTAGGGACAGCTGTTGAACGGAGCGGGAATCCATCCATTTCCTTCCACATGTCCAGTCGAGGGTCATGGTTGGGATATAACCTATCCCAGTTGTTGAGGGCAAGAGGCAAGGTTGCACACTGATGCCCCATTTAACGTCACCTTTTTTAAATTGCTTTATTTTTAACATGCATGTCTTTGGACTATGGGTGGAAGCTGGAGTACTTGGGAGAACACGCAAACTCCAGAGTAAAAAGCTTCCACCAGCTGGTGGATTCAAACCCAAGACCTTCCTGCACTGATGCGATGCTGCTAGACTCCAACACTGGAATCTAAACCGTTTTTTAAAAATATCTGGCTCCAACTGCATTGATTTGTTTCCAGTATTTTACTTTAAAAACATAAAAAATCATGGTAACTACACCTTGATGGCCTGGAACGTTTTAGAAAATGCATGTAATGGCCCCACTGGCAGCCTTTCATGTAGAACGAGTTGTGGCTTTCATCTGCAATAATCCCAAATAAAGCTGGAGCTCATGCATGAAAATCCAGTCTCAGCATAATCATTCACAACTCAGGCCGCTTCAACCGCTTCATAAGGAGAGAGACACGGGGACCAGGAAACGGCGTAAATCAACTCTAGCATGCAAAGCTGACCGTTGTCTTCACATGCACTGTTAGGTGGCAGTTTCACTCGCTTGAAAGAAACAGAAATACATTTTCTGACAGTGATAGATGAGAAAGCGGATGCTATTCTCAAAGCAACCTGTTAGCACAAGCAGACGAATCAGCAGCCTGCCCCTTTTGGAAAGAAATTTTTACACCTCGTGAATGAACTAAATCAATCCAACATGTTAGATGAAGTAATGAGGTGAGAAGGCCTAATTTTCTCCACTTTCTCCCAACTGTTTTTTTAAGTATTTATTTTTTAATTAAGGCTTGATATGAGTAGGGTTGTATCAGAACAAAGAGTTCTGATATTGTCTTGAGTCAAGAACCAAACCCCTCCAACACACTTACCACTGGTGTTTAAATAAGAGCATTAGTGATGTAAACACCATCCTACCTCCATCTGGTTCACTGTGTTTGGGAGACAGGCTTTATAGGGAAAATATAAGATGCTACTGGTAATGATTTTCCTTTAAAGGCAGCAAATTAGACAGTGAGAAAGTAATTTAGTGCATTTAGTGCATCCATCTCTTGATGGACTACTTCTTTCCTTTACATCTTTTGAGAACACTGTTAAATGGGGCAAAGGCTAAGTATTAAGATAATCTAAGCTATAGTAGACACTGTGGTCTTTTTTATTATTTCAGAGGGTGTTACAGGAGGTAATCTGTTCTGCTAATACCACTGCTGAAAACAAATAAAATCCAAGGCATGTGGGAAAGCTTTAAATCTCTGATATTGCATTTGTTATATATCAAAACCATGAGACAAGCTCTTTTTCATTGTGCATTCATTTCCCTTGGACTAAACATGACTAAACAAATTCCATGCACTTATACAGTAATATGTAAAAGTCTTTGACCAACCCACATCTGTAACCTGGCTAGATGGATAGATGGAAATACAGTATAGTAGGAAAGAGCAGAGTTTGTACAATTCTAATGAGCATGAAAATCAATATTTGGTGTGACTCTTAGTCTTCAACACAGACTGAACTCTCTTATGCAAACATTTCTTTTAAGGAGTCTTCAGGAATAGTTCTCCAGGCATCTTGAATGACATTCAAAACTCCTCTTTGGTTGTTGGCTGCTATTTGTTCCATTCTTTCTAAAAATGATCCCACACTGCTTCAATAATGTTGGACTCCGGGTTCTGGGGAGGCCAATCCATGAAGGAGAGTAATCCATTGTGTGTTTTTCTATCCAGGTATGCTTTTACTGTATCTGCAGTGTTTTTTGGGATCATCATGCTCACAAATGAAGCTGCTGCCAATCAAACGCTTTCCAGAGGGTAATGCATAGTAGATCAAAATCTGGTGGTGCATTCAGAATTCCAGCAGTTTTAACAAGACCTCCAGCATCACTACCTGAAATGCAGCCCAAGACCTGCCTGTAGACACTCACTGTTGTACCTCTATCCTGACCTCCTCCATACATATTGATAACAACTGCTCAAACCAACTGAACCGAAAATTTTAATTTTGGATTAATCATTCCAGAAGACCTGTTTGGCACACAACGGCCTTTTCTTCATGTTTCCCTTCCTTAAGAGTAGCTTCTTGACAGCCACCCTTCCACTGAGACTATTTCTGATGGACAGTAGATGCAAAGGCCTAAGGGCCAGATTCATCTCTTAGGTTTTGCGTCAGATCTTTGCTAGATTTGTTTTCCTATTTCTTAAGGACATGACTTTCAGAGACTGTTCATCAGCTGCTGATAATTTTTAGACCTAAGACTTCTTTTGTCCTTCACTTGTCCAGTGTCCTAATTTTTTAAGAACACACTCCACACAATGCAGAGACACGCCAAGTTTTAGCTCTTTGGGAATCACCTTGTGGGCAAGGTACAAGGAGTTGGACAAAAAACACGTGAAAAAATCCAATGTCTAAAGAAAAACATCTGCACAGTACTGTACTATAGATGCAAACCCGAAGTCAGTGTCTTGTAAAGAAAAGGTTGCCTTCAATTATAGTCAATTATAACTGTGATTCCAGCATAAAAAAGGGGTCATAGCAAGACGCACATAATCATGTCAATGGGCGCTCACAGTGATCTACATGAGTTATAATTTAGTGTTCATCCGCGAAAACAAAGCATGTTTTTGTTTCAGACTGACAAGGGCAACTCACATGATTACTATTAGAGCAAAAGGCAAAGCTCCAGAGACTAAGCTCAGAAAGGAGTGTAATTTGACAATCATTACACCGAATAAACCATTATATCCATGATATTCTACAAACACAAATGAGCATACAGCGCTCAGTCTCTATAATATTAAGGCATCACTTTGAAAACAACAACAACAAAACTTACAAGGTAGAAACAAATCTACTAACTGTGATTGTCACTGAAAATGTCCTAAAGAGGTCTGAATGTGGTGAAAATATATATATAAACATTTAATCTGTGCGTGATAAAGTATGGCAGAAAGTAGATGGTAATACTTAAGGTAATCAGTACTAATATGGTTTAAAAAACAACAGAAGCATGCCTAACACTGCTTTTGCACTGATTCAAAAACTGCATGTACTCTGTTTCAAGTCGTGGAAGGCTAAAAGTATGAAATCTGCTCCAGGGCTGAGTTTAGTGGCAAAAACACCACACTTACTAAAACTCTTCCTAATCTCTTAAATCTCTCTCTTTGATTTCAGTGAGCATAAAAATGGGTGTGATGTGGTTTTATCTCTGAAAACAGAAAAGATCTGATCATTATCTAATCACTGCGGCTGGCCGGCTGCACTCAAGAGAAGTAAGTATATAAAGGGTCTTTTGTATTCAGGATTTTTTTCTTCTTCCGTCGTTACCACTAGCAGAGCGAGAATCGGCGAGAGTTAATGTTCATCTTGGTGACTCCGATCAGTCTCAGCGGGGCAGAGAGGCCGAGGCCCGGGGTGACCGGGCATTCACACAACAGGTCCGACAGCTCATCCCGTTCCTCGAGGCCAAAGGTGGCGTCGTTGAGCATTCGGCGATGCAGATGGCACGTCTGTTCAATCTTCAGCTTGTTGATGTCACTCCGAAGCCGCATGAGCTGCCTCGCCAGCTGCTGGTCCTGCAAGCGCATATCTGTCTGCAAAAGAGAAGACAAAGGTGTCGGGATGGAAGATGAATTTGTTCATTTTATACGAAGCCGAATGGACGCGTCAAAGTGTCATTTTCTAAAAGATTGAAAGCTAAAACTAATCTATTCTAAGCTTAATTATTCTTTTCATTTATGGAGGACTCAATCACACCAACATACTGTGTATAGTCCACCTGTGGAGCTTGACCAGAGGTGCTTCTGTGAGGTCCTTTTTTGTCAAAAGAAGACTCACGGTGGGATACCGTGGTGCTCTTCTTTGTTTGTGTCCAAACATCTACACAAAGATGACAATCATCTTTATTGTTTGTAGCCACGTACTGTGAGTCTGCCTTTTATCAGTGCTTCTTTGTGCGCACAGTCCAAGCATATGAGCTATGGCTGAATGTGCAGAGTAATTGAGCAGAGTAAAAATGATTACAGTTGCAGAAATTGCTCGCAACAAATGCCAGATTCTGCTGCCTGGGGTCACAATCAGTCTCACTCACCAATAAGAATGAATGGGATTCTTCTGCCTGGTGATTAAACATCGCGTGCACTGTTAAACTCTAATTAGCTAAGAAGCGTGAACTTTTCTACTTGAACTTTGAGTGTGGAACAATGCCTCCTAAATTACACAACCAAAAGAAAAATATAAGGAAAAATAAATCAATTGCAGTCATAATCATACAATTGAATTAATCCAAGTATAGTATAAGACTCTATCCTAACTGTACTGTACTAATTACAGGACAACAGAAAGCAACAGAAAGCAGTAGGTACAAGGGAACAAGAACTATTCCCCCTTTATATGTAATCACGAGGACAAAGGGGAAGCATGCTGTATTTTCTGTTTTGTATAGGAATGAAAGTTCTGCACATCTTGGGACTGCTATGCTGATCAAACATGGTCACAAAGGGAGAATAATTACTACAATTCACACTACACTAATTTGTGGAACAAAATATTACTAGAACAAAAATGGCCTGTAAATGGTCTGTATTTGTATAGCGCTTTACTAGTCCCTAAGGACCCCAAAGCGCTTTACACATTCAGTCATCTACCCATTCACACACACATTCACACACTGGTGATGGCAAGCTACATTGTAGCCACAGCCACCCTGGGGCGCACTGACAGAGGCAAGGCTGCCGAACACTGGCGCCACCGGGCCCTCTGACCACCACCAGTAGGCAACAGGTGAAGTGTCTTGCCCAAGGACACAACGACCGAGCCTGTCCAAGCCGGGGCTTGAACCGGCAACCTTCCAATTACAAGGCAAACTCCCAACTCTTTGAATTAAATCAAGCAATAAGGGTGTGATTGAAGTGCAAGCTTTCATTCAATGGCTTTAACAAAAAATAAATAAATTTCAAATTAAAATTAATTTGACAATTAAATGCCCAGCATCTTCATGGTCAGGTGATTTTGACTGCCGAAGCAGACACAATATCTGAAGTTGATTCAGTGTGTTCTGTTTGTATTTTATAGCTTTTGATTGCAACATGACGTCTGAAGAAATGTCAGGCCAAGTCAGGGCTGCGTGATGGCAGAATTATTTCCATGGTAGAGGTCTATAATCAAGACACAACTTCATAAATGGAAATACAGATGCAACAAGAAGGTCAGATTAGACTTTGCTCATGGCGTAAAGCAGACTACAGCAGAATATAGATGGAGGCATTGCTATGGCATGGTTCATGGGCATGGTCCATACATGCCCATATTGCTAATGTGTCTACTGATAGAAGGAGCAGAATGCATCGTGAAGTGTACAGGGCTACACTCTCTGCTCAGATTCAGCCAAATGCTTCAGAACTGATCAGACAGCACTTCACAGTGCAACCAGATAATGACCCAAGGCAAACTGCTGAAGCAACCATTAGTTTCTCAAGAGAAAGAAATGAGATTGTTCAATGGCCAAGTCAACCAACTGATCTCAACTTAATAGAGCATGCTTTTCATGTTACTGAAGACAAACCTGAATGCAGAAAGACCCACAAATAAGCAGCGACTGAAGGTGGGTTCAGAATGGGGCTGACAGAGCACCTCATTGAGAGGAAACAAAGTGTGTGGTGATGTCCATGGGTTCTAGATTTCAGGCAATTACTGACTGCGAAGGATTTTCAACTAAGCAGCCTGAACTTATCAAAAGACCCATGTGTTCCTCTTTTGAACACGTGTAGCCAATATTAAATCCCTCATTATGGCCATGTTCCCTGTTTCCTTAATTCCTTTTATGAAGTGTTAGTACAAAAACATGCTGCAAGCTGATTACACTGTAACCCAAAACATTTCTGAAAATCTATGAGAAATTAGAACAAAATAAAGATTAGATGGTGGTGATAATTTAGACAGTGCCTCACCAGTTCTCTTCTGAGCCAGGTTAGAGCTTCATCAATGTTTTCAAATCCCTTAAGTTCACCTGATGGCAACTTGGGCTGACTCACATCTGGGTCCACTGAAGTCTCCTTGTGTCTAACTACTTTCCCTTTAGTCCCAGTTTCTGAGTCTCTGAAGCGATCTGCCTCAAGCCGGGCTTGCCACTCCAGGTAGGAGGGTCTCCTGGTCTCCAGTCTTAGTTTCTCTGTTAAGGCCTTCAAAGTCATCAGATGGTCATCTGTAGGCAAATCTACACCTTCCCCACAGTCTGCCTCGTCCTGGACATTTGTCCTGTTAACCACGATCTGTGGAGCTGAGTGCGAATTCATTTTTAACCTGTTAAATACAAAAACAAAACAAAAAAAAGCTATCTGGCCTCTTTCGTCGCTATAAGGCTATCAGGCTTCCATTCTGTCTGTCCAGCATTCACTTTTCTGCCCTTTATATTCTTCAGGAGACCCAGTCTTCAGTCTTTAGTGGAATCAGATGCTTCAAATGCAGAATATCTGTAGATCTGTAGAAGAAAAAAGACACAGGTTATGAAACATTTGCTGAGAATAACAAAGGACAAACCTAATGTGCCAACATAGAGAAAAAAATGAGATTACACTCTAGAAAGACCTTCATTGTATTTCTATAAACTGATCTGGATGAAGCATGTGGCCTCTCTAATATCAGAAATTAGGGGACAGCACACAGAGGGGGATAAAACACCTCCTGGATTTTCATTTAACAGAAACAAACTGTTTCCATAGCAACAACAGAGGTGCTATAAATGAATCAGCAATTTCCGACCTCCTGTCCACGAGGCTTATTGCCTCAATAAACCCAAAGCCACAATGAATGTGAATGTGCTTTTTTAAAAAATAAAATAAATAAAATAAAAACCTTCTCAGGACCTGTTGAGTTGGAATGCAAGACCAGTTACAACTGGTAAAAGGGGCAGCAATAGCAAAAGCACTCTTACTGCTCAGTGTCTTCCTACTGAGTCCATAAGATCTCAATAAGTGGTTGGGGTGTGCTGTTATTCTATAATAGCAGCAGTGAAGTCCCTGCCCCTGGATCTAATGATACAGCCGGCTTGGCTGCTTTGCAATGGAAAATAGACTGTGATGAGTAGCTGACTTTTTAGTAGCCTGGGAATGGATGCTGTCTTCGTTATCTGCATGAATCAGTGCATTGCTGAAGTCCGCACTGTGTAGAGAGAGCATTAAAGCTGGAGGCAGGCATTTTTAACTTTGTAAGGACCGTTCGTGTACAGTGAGGAACTGGTTAGATTGTGAATAGGGACTGCTTATCCAGAACACTTAGAAAGGATGTGGAAAAGTGTGTCTGTATCACATAATGAGCTGTGATCACAATTATAAAGAAATAGAGAGGTTTTTGTTGTTGTTTTTTTTAAAACCCCTCTTTACTGGCTGGTCTGGTGAAGTCAGTCACTTTTTTGAATAGGCCAGCAGGAACTCTGCCTCTCTAGGAAGCCAAGTTTTACATCCTGAATATCAAATTCACCCAGGGCATATAAAAACACTGTCAAATGTTAGATGTCAGGGAGGGGGTGGCAGTGGGGGAAGTCCAGCTGTCCCTATCCAAATGTCCTAAGTGAATCAGCACACATCACCCATACATTCCTCTGGTTTAAACTCCAGTTGCCACACTAATAAAATATATTTTGTGGTGTTGGGACTTCTGTGAGATGCCAAAACCTGGTCTGGCTGAGCAGCTTAGGAAGTCTGGCTCTCCTATCTGGAACATGAGGTCATGTCTACGTAAGAAACACAACCACAGAGTAACTAAATGAAGCTTTAGCGTATAGTCCTCCAATCTATAATAGAACCTGACCCTGAGTAATTTGCAGGGATTTCAATTTCATCTTTGATACTGAGCATAACCGAAAGAAATTATCTCCAGGTTTGTGTTAGTAGTGTAAACACTGCTGCAGCGTATTGATTTTTTCCCCCGTGTTGTGGCAACAGAAGCCCAATAAAGCAGTCTGTAGTTCAAAGTGAACCAATCTTTGCATTTGTAACCCTAAAGAAGACATCGAAGCTCTACAGTTCTGACTGTATTCAGAAAAGAAGCGATTAACTTGATCATAACGCACAATGGAAGTGACAAAGACACTCTTGAGAGTTACAACATTTGAAATATATAGATCCATATAACAGTAATAGTAATAATAAAGGTAAAACAGTACTTGTTATTATATAACTTGAAGTCGTATCTGAAATGGAGAGAACCATTATGATTTTAAGTGCCATTTAGTTCTGACAGTGAAAGCGGGCATGTAATAAAAAAGTGTTTTTTAAATTAATTATTATTTTTTATTTATGAGAAAATAACATACTGATAGTTCTCACAGCATAAAAGAAACAATTGTGATTACTATTGCGCTCACTGGGGAACAAACACCATCTGTAAAGATAACATTTTTCCTTCTAAATCCCCTGGAACATCTTGC
This sequence comes from Rhamphochromis longiceps, assembly GCF_057381845.1. Lineage (NCBI taxonomy): Eukaryota > Metazoa > Chordata > Actinopteri > Cichliformes > Cichlidae > Rhamphochromis > Rhamphochromis longiceps. The sequence continues at coordinate 8,885,725 of NC_140571.1, read as the reverse complement.
ACGATGATTTATTTTGCATGTGATTCATTTCAGCCTATTCCTGCTTTTCCGGCAGCGTGCTGCAAGGTGATACCCTGAGGGGGGATCACCTGAAAACTCGGCTACGCACGTAGACTACGACTTCGTTTACCTTTCAGGAACCTCCCAGCAGCGGTCCAACTTACCACGCTGAATCCTGGCAGCCACATCGGCGCAGACCATCACCGCCAGTCTCTCGCTCCCTGATAAGATCCCCTCTATGGCTCTGCGGTGCACTTATTTTTGAGCAGGGAGCTACCGGAGGAGGGGCGGGAAGGTTGCGTCAGGTTGTGGTTGCTTGGAGACGTCCAAGGAATCCGACTTCCCGCTAGATGAATATTACTGCAAGTGCGCCACAGTCTGATGACCAGGAGACAGCGTCACTATTGTACAAACCTTTAATTCATTCAACAATTTTAAACATTAGACGAAATGTAACTGGTTACATGTTTCATATTAAATAAGCTTCACAGAATAAATACAAAGAGTTTCACAAGTAAATAATAGGTATCAACTTTAGACTGAGGGCAGAGACAGCTTTGTGTCACATTTAAAAAGTGCTTTCTGAATGAAGCTCGAGTGTAATAACAAATGATTATTAAAATAAGAGCATTTTGTGTCTTCATTTCATTTCAATAAAGCCATCAGATTGCTTACTACAGGGCTGATTGCCTTTTTGAAAGTAAAGCGCTCCCATCACAAGACATTTAGTGCAGAAAGGAAAAGAGAGAAGGATCTGGCAACATTAGGCTGATGTTACATTTTCTGGTGCAGGGCATGGACTAAGCTGGTATTGGTGGGTTTAATACAGATCATTATTTACACAATCTTGTAGATTAGTGAACATAATGTAAAAAACAAAAAAACAACCAATTAAACAAAAATGGTAATGAGAACTGCTGTGGCTCTAGGGTTAGATGGAGGCTGGTGATTTGCTGTGGCAACCCCTAAATGGGTTGGGCGAAAGGAAGACCTGGGACTTACATGTGCTTAGAGTGCTGGTAAGATTACATATAAAATTGAAAACTCGTTTATCATACAGTAACAGTCAGATGTTGTACAGGCGATCTACACATGGTGTGATTGTCTTGTCATTTAGGGGTACATTTTTATGTCAAAATATCTGCAAAAGAATTAAAGGAGTGGGAAACATATTTTGGCACCACTGGAGAACACATCCCTTATGGCCTTCAAGTGGATTTTAATTCAAGTGATCTGAAAGGGAGAGACTCCTGCATCTCCACAAGGTATTGTTTAAAAATAAATTCAGTTGATGACTGAAAAAACTGGCCAATGACAGATCTAGTGGTTTATTTAAAACTAAATCAAATCTGTGTAGAAAGTGATGATTCAATGCCTTGAGCAGAGGACATTCACCTGATACAGTAGAGTTTAAATCCAGTGTGAAGCCATCTGGTAGGAGGCGTTTTGAACAGAGAAGGGGGAACTGTAGGAAGGGTGCTATTATGTACCATGCATTGTAATTTCTTCCTCCCTACTGCAGCCCTTTCAGATTATGGGAAAATCTATGATTACAAACTATCTGACAAAGACAAAAAATATCCCAAACTATACAAAACCCAGCAAAGCACTAAAATATCTAAATGGAGTAAGAGCTTCAGTCATAGTCTGTCAGAAAAGCTACTCTTTAATTTTCACAGGTGCTACAAATAAAAATCACTGTTATGAGAGTTAAGCTGGTTTTAAAGGAACGTCTAAGAAAAACAATGTAACAAACGTACAAATTGCACATTAACCCATTGATCCTTTTTCTTAACTGCTTGTCCACCTTAGGGGTGTTTTGAGTGACTGATCCAACTGGACAGAGGCAGTTAAAAAGGACTGATGGATGAAACAAATCAGTTTCTGCAAGTTTCGTCTTATTTTGATGTTCTCGTATTTTTAATGCTGGGTTGTTCTTATATTTCATAAATAACCTCTCAGATTTGATGGTTTGCCATCAAAGACCCAGACTACTTTCAATCTAAATTAATTTCATAATGTGAGTTCCTCAATCTCGTCTTCGAAGGAGGTGATGGCACGGATGGCAGGTCTGCTATCTGCAACATGGAGGGTGCTAAAGGAGGCTGCTGGAGCAGTGAGAGATCCTGAGTTGAAGTTGAGCAGTCCATCCCTTCTTGAACGCACTCCATTGGTTGTTGGAGGACTATTAAGAAGCTCCAGTTTATTGGAGGTATTCGCACCATCACCAACAGCTGTGGCTTGGGGACCAAACAGCTGGTGCATTAGACTTAACTTCCTGTCCTTTCCCTGAGCTTTTTCTGTCTCCCTCTCCTCTGCCGCACTGATATTAAACACCCCTATTGCTTCTAACGCAGATTCCTTGTCCTCTTTGGGTGGAGGTGGAGGGAAGCCAGAGGAACCACGGAAAGTTGAATGTACAAATGAAGGTGCGTAACCTCCAAATGCCAAGTCATCGCTGGAGATTTGAGACCGGAGCGCTCTCCTCCCTATCCCTGCTGTAACTGCTCCACCCTCTGTGCCTAGTCTCCTCCTTCCACCTTCTTTGCTCCCAGGACGCAAATCATCCGGCTCCTCTGAATTAGTTAGGCTGAAAATCGAAGAGTTATGGTTCCTTTGCTCAGGAGGGCGTGGAGAAGAATGTTCACCGAGACCCTTATTGGACTCAGAAGGACTCGAGGCAAACAAGGAATCCTGGGCCCCCTGTTTCTGACTGTCTATTTCCCGCATCTTTGCCAGCAGCTGCTCTTTTTTGCGCCGCGCTTCTTCTGATGCTTGCTGACAGGCCAGCGCCTCCTGATTCCATCTCTCCACCTCTCCCTGGACATGACCGTGCTTCTTGTAGTTATCATCCCCATTCTGGTTGAACAGGAAACTCGTCCACTTTTGGCCCTCTTCATCCTTTTCTTTCTCCGAGCCTGTTGGGATAGCGTTCCTCAGATTAAAGTACAAACAATGCTGCTTCGACAAGCTTTTTATAAGTGAAGTATATGCTCTACAACTACTCTTAACTAATCTTTGGCTTACCGTTTCTTAAAAACTTTGCCTTAACTTCAAGCGCTTTCTGTTCCTGATCAAGGTACTTTTTGGCCTCTTTCTCTTCCTTCGCCAACTCCTTCTCCTCATGTCTTTCTCTACTCTTTTGTTCCCAGTTTGGTCCCCTGTCTTCTGCCTCTGCTTGATTGACCGCTCTGTTAAGCTCCTGATAGCAGAAATTTGAAAAGTGATGAATGACAACAATTAGTGGTAAAAGATGTGGACAAAGTAAGTACAAGGAAAGAGTAGACATAACACCTTAAGTGATAAATATTCATCAGGTGGATGTTCCCTGTACTCGCTGGCATCTGTGATAGCAGGGGGAGGTGTGGGAAAATCCAGACTCAGCATCCTGCCTTCAGTCTGTATCGCCTTAGAGCTGCTCCTGCTGGGAACTATGTGTGGGAAAAGTATAAAATCACTTTTACTCAACATATTTCTGACCATCCCATTACACAAAGCACTATCATTACTTATAAGCAATCCTGATTGCTTTTTAGCCACCATGCATATTTATTAGTATGGATTCAGACACAGCCAATGAAGTTACAGCAAAAACATGTATCAAATATCAATGTGGGAAAAAAATTCAGGCTTTCCAAAGGATTCTATCCGACACAAAAAGTGAATTTTGTGACTCATGATACCATCTGGCATCCACTTTTTGATATAAAGTCAAATGAACTACACAATAAGCCTCAGCAAGTTAATTGTTACCTTTGTGCTTTGTGTCACTTTCAGTCTCTTTTTTTTGTGAGGGTTTCACCATGCGATTGGCATAAATATTCTTCGCATCGAGTTCTCTCTCCTTTTCCTGAACATTTTAAGAAGAAATAAAAAAAAACAACAACAAAAAATACTGTTTTACACAATGAGCAATCTGCTTTTGATGCACAGTCCTGCTTTCGATGGCAGCGGCTACTTTTTAAGGTTATTTTTTGTACATGTACCTTGAGTTTATTGTTCAGTCGTTCAAGTTCCTCCTGGAGAGCCCTGATCTCTTCCTGGGTACTAAGTGTCTTCTTCTTCTCTGCGACAAGCTGTCTCTGATAACTGCTATTTCTTAGCTCCATGCTACGCTCCACCTCCTTCAAACACAAACACTCATTGAAAGTTGCTGCATTGAAAGGGAACCCATGGTTTAGGATAAAAACAATAAATGAGAATTACAATTTTGAGTGTTCACTGACAAGAGATTGCACATAAATGTGCATCAGTTTGTTATATTGTAAACCAGAAACCCAACATTCAACATGTTCCAGGTTAATCATTCATGCTACAAAGCAGTATGTGGGGCTCTAGAAATCAGGGTTAATAAGACTTAATTTCAGGTCAATAAGTATTTAATCGGAATCCAGAAGATCCAGAAGAAGGTTAGATCTTTTATTCCACTGTCTATTTACCTTAAGCTTACGTTCAGCTTCTTGGGCCCGCAACTTCTCTTCCTCTAGCCTGCGGCTGAGCTCCTCTCTGGCTCCTAAATCCCGCTGCTCGACCAGCTTCTTCAGCCGTGAAATGGTAGCTTGACCCCTCTGAAACCGCTCCTCGGTGTCCCTCAGCTGGCGCTCAGCTTTCCGTTCCCGTTCTTGGGTGCGCCTGAGACGTTCACGCAGCACGTGGATCTCGTTGGAGTGCCGGGATAAGAGCTGGGAGATTTCGCTTTCTGTATCATCGTACCGCTGCAGGGCTTTCTCTTGACGCACCTGAAGCTGAAGCATGGCAAAGGTTGCATTGAGAGTGGTGAAGAAGAAGGAGAATTGTAATTGATTTTCCTGTAAAAAAGTCTGTTTCTTTTTTACTACAAACATGAATAAAAGCCATAAAATTATTTAAGAACACTCTTCCTTCAAAGCATTTAAACCAAATATTGAAACAGGCCTACCTGTCGAAGAATTCGATTTTCTTTCTGCAGTTCGTCCGTGCGCTGCTGCAGCTCAGAAAGAGCATTGCGCAATTCATTGATTTTTAGGAGGCGGGCCGAGAGCATCCGCTTGGTCACCAGGTCCAGGTCTTTAGGTGGTGTGGACTCCTTGCTGTGAGAACGCACCCCCCTTTGATACTGCTGGGTCAGGGGGTGACCACCTGGTCGCTGTGGGCGAGACAAGCCCCGGCGCCCCAAACCACCTGCAAAGCAGAGAAAGACATATCATGTAAAATCTAAAAACATGATGACAAAAGCTCCTATGAAAAGATTTTTTCTAAGTCAATCAGGCAGTCAGAATGTGCCTTACACTGCCATTATCTAAACAGTCAATTTAATCGTCGAATGAATGAGATTTTAGCCTCATTCATCAGTTTAACTGTTTATCCACTTCGTTCCTTCTTCACATACCTGTCTTGTGGAGAGGGCTGCCAGAGATCCTCTTTGCCCGCACCCCTCTATGTGGGGTGGGTGAAGGAGTCCGGGACCGGGAGTACGGTGAGACAGAGCACTCTGAATGAGACTCGTTTTCATAATTCTCAGAATAAAATGACCCACCACTTTTGCTTCCCTCTCCTTCTGACATCCGATCCCGATCAGGATCTGAATGCCAAGTTCTGGTTATAGATCTGACATCACCTGAGTCAACTTTTGTATCCTCGCTGTGCATCTTGTCCCAGAAGTTCTGTTTGTGTTCCTGGACGGATGAAGCCCGAGAATCTTTCTTTGTACTACGGCAGGACTGGCGACTTAAATCCCGGTTGTCTTCATATGGGTGAGCTACTTTTTCAGATTCCATGTCGTCACTTAAGACATGCTGGATTTAAAAAACAAGAACAGAGAAACAAAACAGATTATGAAGTGTAGTGAATTTTGCTCTTTAAAATTTAGGTTGTTACCTTTGAACTGAGCTCTACATTTATAATGAGTAATGTTCAATCAAAAAGAATATTCTTAAAGCTAAAAGAAGCTAAGCTAACTGGTTTCGTTTAGGTTTTTAGTTTTATGTGTCTTGGTCACCAAGCAACAAGATGTGTGAGGCAGAATTTTCCATGAGACTGAATCCCGTATGATATGAGTGGTCTCTGCAGTAGAAAACTAAACGGTACATTGCCTCCATCTGCCCTGGTGACTTATTAACGACTGAATGTAGCACAGTGCACAAAGCTTATCAATTAAATAAATAAAAAAAGATAAAAGAAAAGAAAAAGTAGAATTAAAGTGATGTGAATAAGGGTATCCTTTATTCACACCTTTATTAAGAAGATGTGATTTTACATATTCACATATATTGTATATATAATATTCTCTTAGAAAATAAAATCTTGCTAAAATGTTGGAAAAGGAATATATTTCTGTGAAGAAAGTCAATATCGAGTAAAATTTAGGGAATTCTCACTGCTATTAAAGTATACTTGCTGACAGGACATTAAGAATCGCCAGAAAACAGAAGCAAGTATCTGTGAGGGTCACTTTATATATCAAATTCTAGTCGACTTTGTCCTCATGTCTTCATCGCATCTTTTGCCTCAGGAGGAACCTGGAGGAAATAGCAGCCCATCATTGCCATTTCCTCTAGATTCCTGGTCAGTCTAATAAAATCGAGTCTCAATATTAAGTGAAGACAAAGGATGCCCTGGCTTACAGCAGCGGCACTGCCCTGCACTTTGTGGATCGAACTGACGGGATTAAAGTAAAGCGTGTGCTGTTCCAGGTACTCTGTTGTTGACAGATTGCCTGTCAATTAAAAACAACGAAATGTATCACCTGGACTTTATCACATAACTCACCGAACCCTCTGTTAGTTTATGTATCTTGCACATTTCAATTATGTGCAAGCAAAAGGCAAACGAAACTTTAAAAAGCTCTTCGACGACATAATATCAGTGTCACTGTAAAGCTAACGGTGCCGCTAGGTGAATAACAGCTAACAACAGCCACTTAATATTAGCATAGCAACACAAAATCACCACCATCATCAACAGGTGGAGTGGGCTGTAGCGTTCGGAATCTTTCAGCACTAAACTGCGCTAACTTACAAATGTATGTTAATGTTGCTCAGTTTCCGCCTGAATGTGCAACACTTACCCGTTTCTTGTTTTGATTGGATCGGCTACTGCAAGCTAAAGAGCTATTAGCAAGGTAGCTTGAACTTTAGCTAACTTAGCTGCCGTTAGATATAAAATAAAGACTATGGGTTGTACACCCGTTTTTGAAATAAACTGTCATGGCTGTCGCTTTATCAATAACAAGAGAAAAACAGCACGTCGTCGGCTAAAAGTAGTCCTTCTCTTTAGTGCCATAGAATTTCTAATAGCATTTTTTCCAGTCCACGCCTAGACGTTTGCTTCAGAGTAGCTGCTGACGCCGTACCATGGCAACCGCAGCTCTCACTGCAATACTACCCTACCACCAGAGTGGCGCTGTTGTACATGTTATGGATGGTCGTGATCATTAAAAATGACCGAAAAAGAACTATTAAGGATTTATCGCAGTTTTGTGTGTGTGTGTGTGTGTGTGTGTGTGTGTGTGTGTGTGTGTGTGTGTGTGTGTGTGTGTGTGTGTGTGTGTGCGCGCTGGGTTGGGGGGGGTTATTGAACAAAAACTATATGTGTTTTTATATGAATATAAAAACTTTTTTATTTGCAGGTGCGTGCATACCAGACGACAAAAGCACAAAACACGCCTAATTTAATCAAGAATTCTCTCAATTAACACAATATTATTTGCATTTTGAGTATTTGGGCCTATAGCTGCATAAAAAATGGTTTTAAAATGGAAATGCTCATAAAATATACTTGATCCATAAAAGCAATGCCTTCACCAGAAAAGTCCTGACCATTATAAAATAATAAATTTCTTTTATGGTGGATCCACCTCAATATGACTCGGGAGTATATTTACAAAAGATATACAAATCAAAAATACTTCGGTATTAACTTCAGTAACTTAACGACATGGTTGTTTTAATTTGAAAGTGAGACCGGAAATGGATGTTGTTTATATATTCCTTTTAATGTAATGACGTGCGTTGAGCTGAGCTGTGAGTGGTGTGGGTGTAACAGTCAGCAGAAGCGCACGCTGTGTTATTGTGATGGCTCAGTTTGAATATTGGAGCCTGGTGTCTTCGCTCATCTAAAGCACATTTGCATAGTTTTCACAAATTTAGCGTTTTTTGTTCTTTTTATTTTTATTTTTTGAAGGGTGGCAATAAACGAGGCTCGCTGCCACCAAACTGTTTTGCTGATCGTCTGACAGTAATTCGGGATTAAAATGGTCATCAAGGTTTACGTCGCCTCCTCAACTGGCTCTCTCGCGGTGAGTGTTTGCTAATGTGCCACAGAACTTGTTGACAGGTGCTTGGAAACAGTGCATTCAGAAACGCCGTGCGTAAATTTTCACTGCCACTTTATCGTTTGAACTCAATTATGTAATGGGACTAGGAGTGCGCCTGTTCGCGCTCAGCCACTTCAGACAGGCGCTGAAATCAGTCGGTATCATTTAGACAGGTGAGAAGGCTGCTCGGTAGTTAAGGTGCGCATTTCTGGTTAGGTGGACTTTGAAGTCTTCGTCTGTGCTGTGGACAGATCCTGTTAAAAGCTTTACTTATTTATTTATTTATTCATTTTTAATTCTCTAAAAGCACTGTATATGCACTTGCATCTCAATTGTATTACAATTAGTCTGGCTTGTGGCCTCGTATGAGGTTTAAGGAACACAGCGAAGCTGAAACAAACAAGCCTGTCTCTTCTGTGGGCATAAACAAGCATGATGTTCCCGTTAGGCTTCCTCTAAATGTACTGACAAAATAACAGAAACACCCTACTTCTTATTCTTACGTTAACTATACCCTCAGAAATTCCTGTAAATATCTAGTTTTGTCTGATTGACCCAGCATAAATATAAAGGGCATTTAAGTCCATGTGATTAAGTGGCATCCCAGAATATATTAGAGCGGATATTAAAACTATTATCAGATCAGGTTGATGTATAAACACAAAGAACAGTCTGGTTTTTATGGGATAAACAAATAGTAGACCTGCTGGCAGCTAGAATGTGATTCTTCCCAGTGAGATGTTGAACTGTGGTTCATGTCCAGTGTAAGTTTAGTCGGAGTACTTTTTCAGTTTCTTTTTCCTCACAGTTTTCTATTGTAAATATGATTTGTTTCTAACATTTGACAGGTTTTCACAGATTTTTATTAGTCTGTAATGTAGTGCACAATCAGATGAACCAGATGCAGCTGCAGTCCTGCTGCCCCTTTTGGCAAACTGCAGTTGCCTGCCATAGAGAAAGTCCAGCTGATATTGAGCGTGGGCAGAAAAACCATCACACAACACTCCTGCAAGAATGCTAAAAGAGTTAGGTAATGGGACAAATGAGTAATATTTATGTTATCATGCTTCGTCTCTTGAAGAGGGCAGGCCAATCTTTGAGCGTTTACAAAGGAGTTATTTTTAACCCTATGACACATACATTCAAAACAGACAGACTCCCTTTTTTTTCTCCCCCAGAGACAAGAAAGAGCCATGCTCGGTGGAATAGGTCCACCATTGAACCAGTATTGAGCTCATGTGAATCTAATCCACTTTGAATGCTCTTCAATTGAGTTACATGTGATTGAATAAAGATGAAAGGTGAGGCGTATGTGTGTGTGTGTGCTGGAAAAATATAGTAGATAATGGCAATGAAAGATGGAGATGGTGGAAGATGACATGAAAAGCTGCAGTTTTAATACATCTGGAGAACGCAAAATACAAATGCTTAGGAAAAACGGTGTGTGTGTCCTCATTGGGTGGGGGGTGCAGCTCATGGTTTAATCTCAGCAAATTAGTGGGGCGGAATCTAATGAGCACAGAATGAATGAGATGTAGATCAGGTTATCCCCCCCACTCTTTAGTAGATGTGGTATGTGTTAAGTCTCACCCAAATGACCTACTATGATCATAGTTTCTATTAATTAAAACTCTTTGCATTATGTAGCCTAATAACTGTTGAAATGTTGGCTTTGGGCACGCATGGGCAACCATTCTCTTAGGAAAAATCATTGTGTGCCACATGATTTTAGGCATAGTGTGAAGGTTAAAAAAAATGCACATAACCTCCTGATCTTTATCTTAACCAAAAACACAAAACCTAAAACATGCATGTTTTTTTAGAATTAAAAAAATTTCCAATCCCCAACATAGGTGTAATTAATTATCAGTAGCAGTGCTTTTCTATCACATGTCATTTATATTCCCTGTTTGTGACTGAAGGATTAATTCTCTCTTAAACTAATCCCCATGTTTCATTAAGTCCTCTCAAACACAGCGCGTTTACTCTTGTGTGCTTGATTGTTTGTCTTAAATCCTACATGTATGCACGCACACACACAAAATCTGAACTCACCCATTCCACTGATGCACTCTTTCGCTCGCACTCACAGGGGGCACCTCTTTCATTATTTAGGCCCACGCTGCCTGTCTTTCACCTCAAAGGACGACCAACCGTCTCATATATGCCGTGCTGTTTACTAGCACTGTGACAAACTGTATGCTTTTAGGAGTAAAAGTGAAGTGAAGGTTAAACCTGTGACCTGGACAAAAAAAACCCAATTTGTCTCTTTTAAAGATTGCCAGTAACCATCATTTACTGTCCTATAAGTATCCTATCAGTCCAGATAAAGCTGTTTTATGACCACACACAGAGGAGCTTTTAGAGCGAGACAATAGATGACTTGAATCTTTGTTTGGGTGTATGTTTTTGACCAAGTGAGCGGAACAATCCCTTGCTGTCTTTTAAGTTGGAACAAAAGGATCATTGTGGCTCCTTAATGTTGAGTAAATGTAAAAACACAGTAAAAATATTTTGCATTAAGACAGATTTTTTGGGGGGAAAAATAAGGAAATGGATAATTGATGGTACATTTGGTCACAAGAAAGCCAATTCATCGTTTTTTTTGTTGTTGTTTTTTTTAGGGGGGGGGGGGGGGGGGGGTCTTCTGCCCAAATTGTTTTAATTAATCTGTTTTTTATGATGATAATGAGTGCTCAAGCATGCAGTCCATTGTTATGCTTGCATAAACAACAATGGCCTGCATGAATATATAAACAAATTGGAAGTGGCAAATAGAATTTAGTATTACATTACGATTGATGTTGCTACCTAAACGGCTTCAAACTCTGAATGATTGCATATTCTGAAACAAGAAAAGGCCGTCCATAAAGGATTGGAGGACAAAGAGACAAACACTCGCCAACAGTTGCGGGTCTGAGACATTTGGACCATGCATCTAAAGTGTGTTTATGACCAAGTGTGGGAGTGTTCTGTCTTCTAAAAATATCCTTGGACTTTTCTTTCCCACAATTCACAAACACACTCTGTCCCAGAGTACTTGGGTCACTACTATAGGGAGTAGTTGCGTCCATCCTAGATAGCTGAAAAAGTTTGCTCCATAGGGCACTTTTAAGAATGGGGTAAAGTCCTGCATACAGCTGTAGTTGTAGCTTGCCTATATAATGTGAGTGTCGCTTTAAATGTACTTCCACAGTTAAACAGGCGAACATACTTTCTGTACTATCTGTTGCAGTAATGATTGAGTCGTGTCTAAATGATGAGAAATATTCAGATTTGTTACTTTAATAATGGAATAATAATGATTGTAACTGATAGGTTAATTGATGAATAATTATCCTTAAATCCAAATCTTGTAATTTGGCAATCGTATTGATATAAGACAAGACGTACAGTAGAAAAGGATGTTGCGTATTGGATTTCAAATGCAACGCCCTTTACTAATCTAATCAATAATCCTGCTTATTACCAACAAAGTTGATCTTCAGTTAATGCGTACACTGTACTCCCTCTGTTTGTGTGTGTGTGTGTGTGTGTGTGTGTGTGTGTGTGTGTGTGTGTGTGTGTGTGTGAGAGAGAGAGAGAGGCAGAGAGCGCTCCACTCACTCTTACTGGTGTCAGTTTACCATTTGTCATTTCAGGACTGCATTAAATACCTGACTGCTTAGCCAGGTGCCAGTGCTCAGAGGCAATGGATATGAAACACACACATAGAAACTACCATTTCTAACTGTACTTAACAACACATATATGGGGCATTTTAACCATGGCAGAGGGAAAGTAGTGTAGTGTAGTTGAGCTTGAGCTTTTTGGTTTTATAAAATCCTCTATTCTTGTGACTTCTCTTTTTTGGATTCTTTTAAGAATTTTTCTATCTTTCTCTGCCCTTTTCTTTCTTTTTATCAATTGCCATCTAGGTAAAGAAACATCAGCAGGCAGTAGTTGGTTTCCTGGAGGCCAACCGAATCGACTTCCAGGAAGTAGACATTACGATGCTGGAGGAGCAACGGCTCTGGATGTACCGCAACATCCCCAGGGATAAGCAACCAGAGAAGTGCAACCCGCTGCCTCCGCAGATTTTCAACGATGATCGCTACTGTGGTGTACGTGGTGGTGATGGGGTTATGTTTATCACATTTTTATAACCAGACATATATTTTGACCACATTTTCCATTCCAGTGTTTAACAAGACTCTCAGTTGTATTTCTTTCCTGTTGTATCTGATAAACATTGGCAATGGTCTGATGATGACTTATCTTGGTTAGATATCTACTGATTACACTGGAATCACCTAAAAACTGCCCTCTGCCCCCAGAGGCATACTTGCATAATGCAGTATGGATTAATCTATGAAAATAATTATCTCCAGCTCAAGCCTTGAAATTATGCCTTGACCTTGTACTTTGCAGGTTGTGGTGGTGGGTGAGTTGTTCCAGGTTAAAAGCAAATGAAAGAAAATCTGCACTACAAAGCTTAGAGGACTGTTGCCCTCCATCTACAGATCAGTGAAACTCTCCTTTCTGTCCGTGTAAAGACATTTACCTGAACATTTAACCATGTCTTAATTAGGGAGGGGAATTGATTCCAATTGCGTTATTGATATCAGTGTTAGCAGCATAATGCAGTTTTGCTGTCTTGGACACAATTTCCATTTTTAAGAAAAAGAAGTGTAATTTCAACAGTACGTCTGAGTTGTTCAAGCATGATAGGTTCAGGTAGCTCATTGCTCATTATGCCCTTTAATTATAAAATAAAAAGTTTTCATTAATTCATTTTTAACAGTGAACCCACACTAGAAAACAGACATTTCTGTAGCAGGTTGTGCGAAATCTCTCATTTAACTGTTAATCTGTCACTTAATTACTTTTGTGTAGTATGAATGGCCATTTGGGGTTAGGTTTTTATCACTAGGAAAAGCTGTAAAACGTGTGAAAATACAGTCAAAAGTTCAAAATAGCTGAAATATCAAAAGGGAAATTTGGCTAGTTGAGTGCTTTGGCTTATATCTCAGAATCACCCAAAACACATGGCTTTTTCTTTCTCCTGTACTCAGTTTCAGATGAAACCTTTTATATAAATGAAGCAAGCAACTGCCAACAAAAGCAAATGATTTCACAGTTCAGTGTGTACTACTCCCTAAGTCTAAGTGAGAAATGGCTCTAATCAGAAAAGAATGAGAACTAGCTAAATTTGCCATTTGCCAGAGACAACCAATGCTTTGTGGGCTAGTATTCTGAAACCTCAAGAATAAAACATTATTCTTATTTTATATAAGTCATGGACAGCTTGACTCTACGTGGATCAGCAAACACAAAATGAATGTTCATAACATGATTTATGGTTCACCAGACTTTTTTTTTTATTACTTTTTATTTTGTATTTTTTCCAAGTTTATAGAACATACAAACAAACCATACTTTTATATCACCAAATCGTTAATAGCAGCCAATATATCGGCCCACATATATATATATATATATATATATATATATATATATATATATATATATATATATATATATATATATGTATGTATGTATGTGTATATATATATATATGTATGTATATATATATATATATGTATGTATGTGTATATATATATATATGTATGTATATATATATATGTATGTATGTGTATATATATATATATGTATGTATATATATATATGTATGTATGTGTATATATATATATATGTATGTATATATATATATGTATGTATGTGTATATATATATATATGTATGTATATATATATATGTATGTATGTGTATATATATATATATGTATGTATATATATATATGTATGTATGTGTATATATATATATATGTATGTATATATATATATGTATGTATGTGTATATATATATATATGTATGTATATATATATATGTATGTATATATGTGTATATATATATATATATATATATATATATATATATATATATATATATATATATATATATGTGTGTGTATATATATGTGTGTGTGTGTATATATATGTGTGTGTGTGTATATATAAGATGAACAGGCACATGAGTCAATACATGAGTGGGACACAGAAAGGAATTGGCAAGAATACCAGAGGCGCAAAACACCAGCTACTGGTAGACAGAACAATCAGCCGAGACTGCAAGACCAGACTGACCAACCTGTGCACTGCCTGGATTGATTACAAGAAGGCCTATGACTCAATGCCCCACAGCTGGATACTGGAATGCCTAGAATTGTACAAGATCAATGGGACCCTAAGAGCCTTCATCAGGAACTCAATGGGGATGTGGCGTACAACACTAGAGGCAAACTCCAAGCCCATAGCACAAGTCACCATCAAGTGCGGGATCTACCAAGGAGATGCTCTGTCCCCACTGCTGTTCTGCATAGGCCTGAACCCCCTCAGTGAGATCATTAACAAGACTGGCTACGGATACCGACTACAGAACGGAGCAGTTGTCAGCCACCTCCTGTACATGGATGACATCAAGCTGTATGCCAAGAGTGAACGAGACATCGATTCACTGATCCACACTACCAGGCTATACAGCAATGACATTGGAATGTCGTTCGGACTGGAAAAGTGTAGTCGGATGGTAACAAAGAGAGGGAAGGTAGTCAGAACTGAGGGGATTGAACTACCAGAAGGCAACATTGCAGACATAGAGGACAGTTACAAGTACTTGGGGATCCCACAGGCGAATGGGAACCATGAAGAGGCCGCTAGAAAAGCTGCAACCACCAAGTACCTGCAGAGGGTCAGGCAAGTCCTGAGGAGTCAGCTGAATGGTAAGAACAAGATCCGGGCCATCAACACGTACGCCCTGCCCGTGATCAGGTACCCTGCTGGGGTAATAGGCTGGCCAAAGGAGGAGATAGAAGCCACTGACATAAAGACAAGAAAGCTCCTTACCATGCATGGAGGGTTTCACCCCAAATCCAGCACCCTGAGGCTGTACGCTAAGCGGAAGGAAGGGGGCCGGGGACTGGTGAGTGTCAGCACCACAGTCCAGGATGAGACAACGAACATCCAAGAATACATTAGGAAGATGGCCCCAACTGACCGAGTGCTCAGTGAATACCTCAGGCAGCAGAAACCCAAGAAAGAGGAGGGAGACGAGGAACCATCATGGAAGGACAGGCCCCTGCACGGTATGTACCACCGGCAGATAGAGGAGGTGGCTGATATCCAGAAATCCTACCAGTGGCTGGACAAAGCTGGACTGAAAGACAGCACAGAGGCACTAATCATGGCAGCACAAGAACAAGCTCTGAGCACAAGATCCATAGAGGCTGGGGTCTATCACACCAGGCAAGACCCCAGGTGCAGGCTGTGTAAAGATGCCCCAGAGACAATCCAGCACATAACAGCAGGGTGCAAGATGCTAGCAGGCAAGGCATACATGGAACGCCATAACCAAGTGGCCGGCATAGTGTACAGGAACATCTGTGCCGAGTATAACCTGGAAGTCCCGAGGTCAAAATGGGAGATGCCCCCAAGGGTGGTGGAGAATGACCGAGCTAAGATCCTGTGGGACTTCCAGATACAGACGGACAAAATGGTGATGGCTAACCAACCGGACATAGTGGTGGTAGACAAACAGAAGAAGATGGCCGTAGTGATCGATGTAGCGGTTCCGAATGACAGCAATATCAGGAAGAAGGAACACGAGAAGCTGGAGAAATACCAAGGGCTCAGAGAAGAGCTCGAGAGGATGTGGAGGGTGAAGGTAACGGTGGTCCCCGTGGTAATCGGAGCACTAGGTGCGGTGACTCCCAAGCTAGGCGAGTGGCTCCAGCAGATCCCGGGAACAACATCGGAGATCTCTGTCCAGAAGAGCGCAGTCCTGGGAACAGCTAAGATACTGCGCAGGACCCTCAAGCTCCCAGGCCTCTGGTAGAGGACCCGAGCTTGAAGGATAAACCGCCCGCAGGGGCGTGCTGGGTGTTTTTTTTATATATATATATATATATATATATATATATATATATATATATATATATATATATATATATATATATATATATATATATATATATATATATATATATATATATATATATATATATAGCAGCTGGATAGCGTAGTGGTTAAACTACACGCCTTTGGAACAGAGGATCGCAAGTTCGATTCCTGCCTGGGGCGTCTGTATCCAGTAAGGGTCCTAAGGCTAGACCCCCTATGCTAAGCAAGCCTACCGCAGACATGAGCGAGACAGATAAATATGAAGGCATGCCGGCTCGGACGTCGCCCGGATCAACAAGGTCCGCGTCAGGTGTTGAGGAACCAGGGCACCCTGACGAAAAGTGGGCTACTGGAACAAGAAGGCATCGGTGGGCAAGGGACGAAAACAGGGCGTTGTTGGAATGCTACTACGCAAGTAACCCCGGCGGAAGGGGCTACATGAATAGGATGAGGGACCTATGGATTCTTCGATACCCAACATCCACAATGACAGCGAAACAACTAGTAGCTCAGTGTTCCAACATTCGAAAGAAGGGACTGCTCTCACAGCTAGAGATTGACGAGGTACAACACAAATGCTACGGCAAGGAGGAGTCAGGACGCCAGGTCAGGGGGGAGATATCATCACCCCCACCCGAGATTGGGTACATAGCCCCAAGTGCGATAGGAGAAGGATCATTGAGTGCGAGAGGAACTGACCTGAAAAATAGGATCATGGCCAAGCTTGAAACCTGGATCCCCCGTAGCCGGTTACCAAGATTACGTGAAGTACCCTCAGAAGGTCTGCTAGATGATGTTAATGCAGCACTACGGGCAATACCTACAACCACGATTACCGACACTAACAAGCTGATCTACAATACGGCAGCAGTGATCAGTGAGATGCTTGGCTACAAGTTGAACAGCCACAAGGGGCAGTACCCTCCATGGAGAAGGAGGCTAGAGGGCAAGATCAAAGTAGCACGGAGGGAGGTTAGCCAACTAACAGAGTTGCAGAAAGGTGCGACAAATAAGGTGCCTAAGAAATACAGCAAGCTGTCCATACCTGAGGCCTTGGAAACTGCCAAGCAAAGACTCACAGCCTTGGCCAGCCGCTTGAGGAGGTACACCAGAGAGATAGAAGGCAGGAGAATAAACCAGCTGTTCTCCACAGAACCAGCAAAGGTGTACTCTCAGTGGCAAGGGAACAATAAGAGAACAGCACCACCAAGGCTGGAGACGGAGCAATACTGGAAGAGCATATGGGAGAAGGATGCAACCCATAACGGCAATGCTCAGTGGCTAGTGGATCTGAGGGCAGACCACAGCGACCTCCCTGAACAGGGTCCAGTAACCATCACAGTGGCAGATATCCAAGAAAGGGTCTCCAGTATGAAGAGTTGGACAGCACCAGGGCCCGACATGGTTCACGCCTACTGGCTGAAGAAGCTGACTGCACTCCACGAGCGTCTGGCAGCACAAATGAACCAGCTGCTAGTTAACGAGAGACACCCGGAATGGCTAACCGAAGGTCGGACGGTCCTGATCCCCAAGGACCCCAAGAAGGGAGCGGTCCCCTCCAACTACCGACCAATAACCTGCCTCAGTACTACATGGAAGCTCCTGTCAGGCATCATATCGGCTAAGATGAACAGGCACATGGGTCAATACATGAGCGGGACACAGAAAGGAATTGGCAAGAATACCAGAG